>NC_135882.1:88620977-89220977 GCF_964194155.1 Cetorhinus maximus
GTGAGAGAGTGAGGGGTGATGTCCCTTGAGCTGGCAGTGAGTGAGATGCCAGTGAATGTGTGATGGGTTTGTGAAAGTGAGTTTTTAGAGTGATGTGATGGCAGCCTTACGCTGACGACACAGATGAAATCATTCATCCTCTTTCTGCACTGGATAGCGAGCCTCTTGTGTGTAGCATTGGCACTGACTACCACTGCCACCAACCCCCAAGCTAGAATGGTGGCTCCGGTGGGCCTCCTGCGGCCAGAGCAGGGGTGGAGGGCATCTCAGCAGCCTTCTACTGCATCCAGCAGGTGCCCCAGAGAGGCATCACTAAATTTGGTTGTTGTCGTCTTCTTTGCTTTTGAGGCCATCTATTGCTTGGAGCAGTCCTGGTCGGAAGACATGAAATAGGCATGCGCTCTGGTGCATTTTAAATATGGCACCCGGAGCAAGGAAGCGCTGAGGTCAAAGTGTGGCGGGGAAAGCCAAGCCCACCTGCCAGTGAGCCAGCGTGTTCCCCACGAATGCATAATTAATGAGGCAGGGCGCGCCAGGAATGGGACAATACGGCATGAAAAGCCACCATTGCAGCCGATGGGTACAACATCCTTTTTCCTGCCTGCTGCTGCACTTACTGCAAACATGGGACGATTCCGCCCAAAGTCTCAAATGGCTGCATGTGGTGTAGCGGTGCCCTATTGTTACACCCTAACAAAAACTCCCCTTCATATTTTGTCTGAAACTACAATTAAAACTTTAAAGAAACAATGCAATTATTGCATTTCTTTTTCAGTGATTATACCTTAACTAAACAATGTGGATGACATCTGAGTTTATAAGACCGATGCATAAACTCAGTGCAGGAAACATCACACAATCGATATTGAGTTTATAATCCTTAGGAAATGATATTTTCAAATGAGAACTCTGGAAGTGTACAGACACACATTTCATATTTGCTGGATTAGGGCTGAGACATATTTTGCAGTTCTGTTGATTAATGTCCTGTATTCCACCCAAATCAATACTCTTTTTGGTGTATATCACATGGTCAAAAACATCAGTTACATTAGAGCCAACAATGACATACACAAGCCCATTTTGCTCAGCCAGTTTTCTGAGCTGGAATCTATTAAATCCATGTGGTTGCAATTTAAAATTGCAGAGTGGCACAGTGTATAATGGAGAAAGCTTCCAAAGACATTCAAGTTCCCTACAAAGTTGGGGAACACCCATAATCAAACATACCCTTCCCTCCACATGTATAAATGAATAGCAGTTAGGGGAAAGATTCTTGTAAAATTACTTCTGTAAAAAATCGGGAAGATCTTTATGCTTAATTTTACTGGAGTACATCCTACAACTGCAGAAATAGGATATAGGAAAACTGGGAAACATTCATAAATATTGCAAAGGAAAATCTGGAAAAAATATGAAACAAAAATAAAACATATTTTCTTAAGCACATAGCTTAGTATATTCTAAACAAAATAAAGTTCTACTCTGTTGCACAACGAAGGAACTCCTGAATTATTCTACAATTGCTGTGCCTAACTGGGTAGGACTCTTGCCTCTGAGTCAGAAAATTGTGTGTTTAAGTCCCACTGCAGGGAATTGAATACAAAAATTTAGGCGGGCACTCCAGTGTAGTGCTGAGGGCATGCTGCATTGGCAACTCTCTAACTGCAATTATGTAAGGCCTTGGTGAGACTTCACCTGGAGTATTGTGTGCAGTTTTGGCCCCCTTACCTAAGGAAAGATATGCTTGCCATAGAGGGAGTGCAATGAAAGTTCACTAAATTAATCCCTGGATTGGAGGGATTTCTTTATTCTTTCATGGGATGTGAGGATCTCTGGCAAGTTCAGCATTTGTTGCCCATCCCTAATTTCTCTTGAACTGACTGGCTTGCTCAGTCATTTCAGAGGGCTGTTAAGAGTCAAACACATTGCTGTGGGTCTGGAGTCAGATGTTGGCCAGACCAGGTAAGAATGGTAGATTTCCTTCCCTAAAGCAAAATTAGTGAACCAGATGGGTTCTTACGACAATCAAAGTTTCAAGGTCATTATTAATGAGGCTAGCTTTCAACTCCAGATTTATTCATTGGATTTAAATTCCACCAGCTGCCATGATGGGATTTGAACCCATGTTCCAGACCATTAGCCTGAGCTTGCTGAATTACTAGCCAGCAACATTACTGCTTTGCCAATCTCACCTAATGAGGAATGATTAAATTGAATGGGCCTTTATTCCTGGAGTTTAGAAGAACAAGAGGTGTTCAAATGTACAAAATTCTTACAGGGTAGATGCAGGAAGGAAGTTCCCCTGGCTGGGGTGTCTAGAACCAAGGGTCATAGACTCAGAATAAGGAGCAGGACATTTAGGACAGAGATAAGGAGGAATTTCTTCACTCAGAGGGTGGTGAATCTTTGGAATTCTCTACCCTAGAGGGCTGTGGAGTCTCAGTCATTGAGTATGTTCAAGATTGAGATTGATGGATTCCTACATGTTAAAAACATCAAGGAACATGGGGATAGTGCAGGAAAATAGTGTTGAAGTAGAAGATCAGCCATGATCTCATTGAATGGTAGAGTGGGCTCAAAGGGTTGAATGTCCTACTCCTGCTCCTATCTCTTATGTTCTTATGTTCTAAGTGCCATGTTTGAATGAGATTTTGAAACAAGGCCCCACCTGCCCTCTCAGGTGGATATAAAATGGCACTAATTTGATAAAGAGCAGGGAACTTATCCCCCAGTGTCCTGGCCAATATTTATTCCTTAATTAACATTTCTAAAAGCAGATTATTGGTCATTATCATATTGCCGTTTCTGGGAGCTTGATGCTACATTTCCTTCACATACAATAGTGACTACACTTCAAGAGTATTTCGTTGGCTGTCAAACAGTTTGGGATGTCCTGGAGTCATGGAAGTCACTATTTAATTGCAAATTTTTCTATTTTGCAAATGACCAGCAACTACTAAACAATCTGCTTTTCATCTACCATCAATATGAATTTTAGGAAGTGGGGCCAACCTCAAAGCAGAGTTGTTCACTCAGTAATGTAATATTCAAGTGAAGGCACTAAAGAGAATTGAATTAGCTGTATTCTAGGTACTAAAAATTAAAAGAAACATATGATGTTTGGAGGTTGTAACCAATGAAACAAAGATAAGGGCATTAAACAAGATTATAGACTTGATGAAGGCTGCCCTCAGTCAATCCTGGTAGTCATATGTCAAACACAATGAACAAAAACTTGCAGATAAGAATGTGCTTGACTGTACTTTACAAATCTATTTTGCAAAAGGCAATTTATCAACAATGATTAATTTCAGATGAAGTAATGTTGGCAGAGCAGGAGCAGCTCTGAGGAGTTGCCTGACCCGTATTTCCAAATTTACAATACCACTGTTGGCTGCCTCTGCTGCTACTTGACATAAGTAAGAATAGGCTGCTGCACAGCTTGCACATTAGATCTACCCCGGATCAGAACTGGAAGATCCACAATCGACATGATCTTCTTAGTCTGGCAGCTGCAACAGAAATACCATGAACAAAGGAGACCACTATATATTGTCTTCATCGATCTCACCAAGGCACTCGACCATGTGAGCAGAGGGCAGTCAATCAAGCTGCTGAAGAAAATTGGCTGCCTGCTGAAGCTGCTCAGTGTGATCTCGTCTTTCCATGAAACTGTGAGGGGTAAGGTCAGATATGACAGGGCAACATCAGAGCTCTTTGAGATAGGCAGTGGGGTCAGTGTGTTCTGGCACCAATACTCTTTGGAATATTCTTTCTTTGCTGTTGTTATCTACAGAGGTGTCTATTTATTTACCAGAACTGATGGAAAGCTGTTCAGCCTTGCTTATCTGAGATCCAAGCTGAAAGTATGCCAACTCCTCATCAGAGAGTTGCTCTATACTGACGATGTCGCACAAACGTACCATAGGAACACCTTCAAGGAGCAACTTCAGCAGCAAATGAACAGACACTCTCACACCTTTAAAGAGTTTGATTTGATCATCAGCATCTGGAAGACAAATGTCATGCTCTAGGATGTTACCATACCACCATCAACCAGCATTGACAATGTGACGCTGGAGGTTGTTGATAGCTTCACACATCTAGACTCTACAATCATCAGTAATCTAATGATGAAATGAATACTTGCATTGCAGAAGCTGCAGCTGTTAAGTCCAAGCTGAGTAAGAGAGTATGGAACAACAGCAACCTGACTGAGAATGCTTACCAATGCTCTGTATAACTGAAGCATAACCTCCCTATTCTTGCATTCAATTCCCTTTGCAATAAACAAGAACATTCTATTTGCTTTCCTAATTACTTGCTGCACGTGCATACTAATATATATCAATTCATGCACTAGGACACCCAGATACCTCTGCATCTCAGAGCTCTGCAATCACTTGCTATTTAGATAATATGCTTCTTTTTTATTCTTCCTTCTAAAATGGACAATTTCACATTCTCCCACATTTTACTCCATTTACCAGAACTTTGCAACTATATAAGATAGAATCTTGTGGTCATGTGGGCAATTAAGAAATAGCTGAATGCCCACAGATAGAAATTTGATGTCAATACATGTCTCCAAAAAGGGGAAAAGTTTACTCAGACTGGAAGCACTTGGCTCGGTGTGTTGCAATTGCAAATCACGTAGAAAGTACAATGTATTCCATGAAAAGCTTTGCATTGCCAGCTAACCTTTTTTATATTATTGTACTATGTTACAATCCTTGACCAGACTCTGGGTTGTGGGTGAAATTCGGTTAGGGGCCAATCGCATTTTGTTTAAAGTAAACAAAATTTGAGATTTAAGACGCCTACTAATTGAATAAAGCCATAATGTTCTACGGTTTTTGAACAAACAAAAATAAACTTTACTATACAAGTTCAGAAAGATAAAACAATTTACAATATCTATCTCATACACTAACATCCAGGGTATGAGGTACATGTGAATTAACAGGCAAACTGTTGTTGAATACACTACATTACAGAATAAATGACAGATGCGACCAAACCCAATTCCATGGATTTCTCAACAACCCACCCAGACATCTGTTACATTGTGAGCCAACTAATTGCACTAAAATTCATAAGGGTTTTGAATTTCTACTTTCAAAGATCCCGCCTTGGAATTCTCTCCAAAAGTTGCTCCAACTCTGATGGCTTCAACAATGGACAACAGTGCAGGGTTTCAATCTCGTCTCCCGAGATTATGTTCCCCTGGATTTCCGAGGACACTCAAGCATCGACTTACAAGCACAACTTCAGCTCTTCTGCCATGCCAAGCAGAACACTATTGCTCCAAAAGGTATACCTTTGTCTCAATGACCCGCAGCACAGTCACCAAGCTTGAGCTGCTTTCTTGGGTCTTCTGGGCTTCTCTTGAGCTCTCTTCGACTATCAGGGCTCCTCCTGAGCCCATTTCCCTTAAAGTCTGCTCCCTACAGCTCTATCTTTAATTGGAGACTGTTTCTCATTTTCTTAACTCATTGGGACCTGTTCCTGTCTACTGTCTCTTGTCCCTGCCCCTGGACACTTATTGGGACCTCACCCTGTCCCCTTTCCCTTGTTTTTCTCTCTCTGGGACGTGTGATGGCAATTGTGATCCACACCCAGTCACCTGACCCAGGTTCTCACACCGTTCTTCACTTTTCTCTATGTGCAGGCATGCAGAGCCTGAAGAACATGAAATATCTAAACTGTTCCATGTGCAGCCTATTCGTGGCTGATGCATGTGCAGGAGGCTTGAGGTTCATTGGGACTTGGAGTTCCCGACTTCCAAGGTAAGTTTGAGTTTCTTAACACTTACTTCTCTTGGAAGAAAGAAGGCTCACTAGAGTGAAATTTTATTTAAAACTGCTTTACGATTTATTTACAAGAAGCACTTAACGTCATAAACTTCTAACAAATAGCTTATTACATACTATAGAGTAAACTTATCATTTTGTTTCACAATGACACATATCTTATAAAGTTACAAAGTTTTAACCAAAACAAAAGTCAATACATGTAATGAGCAGAAGTAGCAGAATTTAAACATCACAGAATTATCATAACTCAGTGCTAGCATTTTCTTCCCTCTTATTCCCAGTCTTTAACTTGGCAAAGAATGTATCATTTAATTCCACAGCCCAATTGTCATCCTTTTTGTTAGATGCTAATACACTGCAAGCATGTGACCATCTGTTAGTGGAATGGACAGGTGTTTGGTAAATTATGCTTAACTTAGAAAAGTGTGGTGTTATACACTTGGGCAGATCTAATACCAAATATATATATATACACCCTACAGAGAACAGAATGGGATTCAGTGGTGAAAGGTTTGGGTGTTACAGTGTGTCATGCTCTCAAGATTCATGGCCAATGATGTGAACCTATAGCTAAAGCGGCTGTGGTTCTAGGTTCCAATTCCTGGAAAAAAAATCAGGAGAAATTTAAAACAGGTTTCCAATTCACCATCATGTGTTTTACACTAACACAAAAAGTCAAGCTCTACCCCAATGAATTTAATTGAAAAATGACATGTATGTATTTCCTCTGATTGAATGTAGTTGAAATCTCTCACTCTTGAGTCTCAATCTTAGAGAAACACACCTCTTTTGCATTGAGTATCAACCTGTGAATCAGTGCAAGTAGAAACGTCTCTCTAATGCTTTTAGTCTGTGCAGCTTACCCCAGGCAACAAGCGATGCTACTACATTTGACATTAACACATTTCTGTTGAGCCTCTTGTCAAGTCAAGAAAATCCAAAGGCTGCACTAATGTAAACATTCACATGTATCAGGTCTACAGTGTCAAAGTCTTTCCTAGATATTACTGCGACTCACTGAAAGTTCTCATGATATCTGACAGATTGAGTTGCAATAGAGAAAGGAAACTTCAGACAACATTCAGAAAACATCTTGTTCTGTGGTCGCTAGGTTTGATGCACATAGGCCTAGAAATTTGATGGCTGCGATCATTTTTCCGGTCCTAAACAGATGGCATCCAATTTGACGGACAGGAAGCACACAATAGTTACAATCTAGAAGTGTACTGTCTAATATATGCAAAAAAAGGCTTCCAGAGTCATGTGAGAAGCAAGCATTAGGCCCCCTATTTGCGTACACAAAGGATATAATGCCCGTTTGAGGCCTCCTTTGCAATATTTGTTTTCCCTTAGCCCCCATTCCACCTTCATAGCCACCCATCCAGTAACCAGCATGGGCGGACCTCAGGAGCCATGTGGGGATGAAAAAAAACTTCTAACAATCTAATACTCTAGCTCTCTCTTATGCACACTTGATAATAAAATAAAACTCCCATTCATGAAAGCCATTCAAAGCTTTTAATCACTTATAAAACAAACAAATTTCTATCAGACTCCACATCAGAGACAGCTAATCACTTAATAGCCTCTTTAAACTGTCAATCAAACGAAGAACTCAGAACACCCCAATGAGATACTTATAGCTTTTGAAACTCAGCCAAGCATTCCTAATGACATAATGATAGACCTTGAGGAAATGTCAGCAAAGAATTCTATTGCAATTGCACAATTGCTTTATGCTAATGCGTTTTCTTCTAACCTACACCAGATAGCCTGTCATACAAAGCAGTCAAACAGAGGGTCTTTCTTAAACACTCAGTGACAGATTCAGCCTGTATTTTTTCATGTTTAAAGAGTGGGGGATTTTTAAAAAAAATCAGATCATAAACAGACCTTATCAGCCCTTCATGAGTGTTTATACCTATTCCATCAATTTGTGACTCGCACATTGCAAGTTAAGGCCTTTGCAACAGCCAAAATGAGGTCTGTTTGAACTCAGCACTAAGTTCAGATGACCCTGCTGAGTTCGGGTTTTTCACCTGTATGAGTCATGCCCCGCCCTCTTTCACCTATCGGCAAAAATTGATTGTCAGAAATGGGGACAGGATTTCCACATCCATGACCCAAAGGTTTGTGGAGTTGGGAAGCTCCACTAAAATCTGGCCCTATATTGTCATCTTTATTCTCCACTAGTTTTTTGCTTATTTATCCCCTTCTTGTTCATAATACACATGTGGTCAGGATGTCAGCTTGTTTACATATCACCAGAGTGTCTTTAGGTTACTTGCTAACATAAGACTTGTAAGAGCTGCTGGCAAATGGCTAGTCTACTTGCTCCCTCTCTTTGAGGTACCTGAGATACCTCTCTGAGATAGCATGGCTTACATGAGAAACTTAGTCATGTGGGCAATGAAACCTCAACAATATTATTCTATGCTGTCACATGTTGGTGCTCCAGACCACTGCATCATTGTATTGTTATGTCTCTCGTGGTACATCTCGACACGTAAATGAAACTAATAAAGTTAGTAGCACCTGAGCAGATCTGTTAACTTTTGTATCCTATACTGTAAATATCCAGTAACATAGGGGGGGAAATCCAGGTAATTATGTCACGTGCAGCTTTATCACCTAGGGCGGAATTTTCCGTGCCCGCTGGTAGCGGGCGTGATAGGTGGCATGCGTGAACAATATGGCGCGATCAGTTTCACGAGGGCGGGAAGGCAGGTCGCGATCCCCCGCTCAGCCCGCTGATGGTGGGCTGCGTTTCCTGCCAATGGTTATCGGGGAGCTCATTGTAATATATCAGCATATCGTTACAAGGGCATCCCGCCAGGGTCCTGGAACCCCACCGCATCATCCATCCACGTCGACGGGAAAGCACATTGATGTGTTTCACAACAGCACAGAGGCGACGTGCACTTGGTGGCCTGCACTTTGGGTGAATTGGAGGTAAGTGCACAGCAACGTTCTGCAGAGCTCGCCTGGGTCACCTGTTGCTTTGCAGGCGTCAGGGCCGCAGTAAAGTGCCGCTCTGCCATAGAGGACACTGCTGTCGAGGGTGGGGGTAGGGGGGTTTGGGGGGGGGGGGGGGGGGGGGGGGGGTGTTGCGGGGGCGGGGGTCAACTGCTGCCCAGCCTTGGAGGTGGCCGCCCGTTGTCAGGGGCATGACTGGGGGCAACTGCTGCCCTAGATTTGGATCCCACGCACAAGAAATCGAGGTGGAGGGCAATGTAGGGCAAGGGAAGTGGACATGCAGTTGGGACGCCTGTATAGACTGACCATTCCTCTGCAACTGAAACAGATCAGGCGCAGCCACAGTGATATGATTGGGGTCGGGCTCCTAGGCTGCCTGCCCACACAAGCAATGTGGAGGCACCAAAGTGCCGCCAAGCGCTGCGGGCATTACCCCCCCAACCCCCCCCCCCCCCAACCACCGGCATGGACTGCGAGGCCGCCACCACTTTATTGGACCGCGGAGCAGTCGGACTGCACATGTTGTACAATCTCCTCGTCAAACCTGGCCATGTAGCAGTCATCTCAGCATCCCGTTTAGGAGCAGTCTCCCGCGTGTCGCAGGCTGACAGGGCTGCCATGCAGTGCACTCATCTGTGGCCATCTGAGGGGTGACCAGCACTCTCGGGGAAGCTTTAAGGGCCGGTCACACAGGGTCAGGAAAGGTGCTAAGTACAGCCATGATAATCACGTCTCTCTCTCTTTTATTCCGCAGGAGGACCACATCAGGAGCAGGGAGCCTGGTGATCTAGCTGTATGCCTGATGGCCTACATAGAGTGGAGAAGATGGAGAAGAGAGTGACTGAGGCTCCTGGCCGTGCAAAGGCAGGAGCAGCAACCTCATGAAGAAGGGGCAGCAGGGGCTCCCACACACGCTGCCCAGGAGCGACAGCGAGACGTGGCTGATGGATGATGATGACATGCAGTGAGGCCACTCCATAGATCTTCACACAGTCTCTTAGAATGTCTGACTCCTGTCTGGCTAAGGACAGCTCACTTGCGCTCTGTGATCAGGGTCACATCATAGAGACACAGCTATGAAACTTTAGAAGTTCTGGTGCTTTGTCCGCCTTCAGTACCTGACTCATTCAGGAGCTGGTGCACAGCATCATTGGTTACAGATGCTGATGTGATGGGGGTCAGCCCCACCTTAAAAGGTGCTGAGAGCACACAGAGGGAATGAGGGAACTCTGTGGTGCCTGCCCGCTACATTCTGGCAGCAATGACCAGCACTGCTGAGGTGCAGGCATCAGTAATGTCTCTAGGGAGTGTGAGGCTGGACAATCGCTTTGGTCTGAAGGCTGTGCAGAGCACAGGGAAAAGGCCCTGGACTGAGGCACCTGCCTTTCTCTTGTGTGGAAAGGTTTCATATCTGAGTGACACGAACACTGCTCATCAGAACAAGGAGCCATAGGCAGGGAGACATTCTTGGGAGTTTATTGACAATAGCGAACAGTATGTACAAGCGATTAAAACCTGTGCCCAGGCTGTGCAACTAATTCTCCTTAACTTTCCTAACCCTGCTGTTACATCTTGTTGCTCCGCAGACATCCACAGCAGAGGTGGAGGCAGCCTGCTGACTGCGATGCCCTGTGTGTGATGACTTTGGTGGGTGTCCTCTGGAAGGCCGAGACTTGAAGGGCCTCTGCTTACTTTTGGGGTCCTGCTGTGTTGCAGTGGCACCTTCCTCGGCCTGTGGAGCTGGAATTGCTGAGGTCACAGGAAGAGGGGATTCAGATGGTCCAGACACTCTCGGAGTCACCTGGATGGATGGGCCCAGAGTGTGCACCTGCTGATCCTCCTCCCTATGGGTGCCTGAGGATTGGCTGACTCCTTGAGGAGAAGGGGCAATTGGAGTGAGATCAAGCTGCCCCACACCCCTCTCATGTACACACTATTGGAGGCTAACTATGGCATTAGTGATGGAGTTGAGCCCATGCAGCAGTGCAGCAGCAAAGTCCTGAACCAAGGTCTCCATGGCAGCCGCCATCCTACCAGTATTGACCTCAGTGTTTTGCAATGCCGGTGCTATCACCTCAGCCTGAAGGCAGAGGGACTCCTTCATCATGCCTTGAAATTTGAGGAATGCAGTGGACATCCCTTCTAGATGTTCCCAAGCTTGCCTTTGCAGCTCCAGCAACTGTGACATGACCGAGTCTAAAGGCTTGTCATCTGACTCAGACTCAGCAAATTTCTGGCCTCCAGCAATTCTCCGAATGCTGGACACCTGGGAAGTCTCTGCTGCCACCTGCAGTGGATCAGACAGTGCGATGTGCTCACCAGACTGTGATCTTGGGGCTACTCTAAAGCTACATCCCATCGAGGTGTGTCTCTCTGTGCTGGTGGAGGGTCTGGGTGAGTGCTGTGACAGGACTTCGGGGAGGGTGCCTTCAGATTCCTCTTCAGAGGTTTCTTCAGGGCTTAGTTGGAGGCCCTGGGTCATCGACTCTGTCGGCTGTTTGGCAGATGTGCCTGCGAAAGCAAGGGGAGATAATTAGTGCCTGGCAGTGGCCTGTAAAACAGGACACATCACTCACAGCATGGCTGTCTGATGGATGTTGCAGTGCTGGATCCTCACTTGGTAGAGGAGTGCCGACCTCACCATCAGCACAGGACCGGTCCAGATTGGCCAGCTGAATGTTTTCAAAGTCTGTGAGGACCTTGATTTTGGGCATCCTGACACCAGTCTGTGACCTCTCTCTCTTGTGGTGTGCCAGCTTGTCCTGCATGGATAGAGATGGAGAAAGAGAAAGCAGGATGCCTGCCAGGCCAGATGATAAACATGCCTGGCCTTTGTGGGTGGTGAGTGGTCCCATGAATGGGATGAGGACAATGAGTATGTGTGTGGGAGAGTGAATGGTGATGTCCCTTGAACTGGCAGTGAGTGAGTGCCCTGTGGATGTGCGCTGGGTTTGTGAGTGTGTACGTTGAGAGTGATGAGAAGAGTGACTTACCCTGGTGGAACAGATGAGATCATCCATCCTCTTGCGGCACTGGGTGGCTGTCCTCTTCTGAAGGGCATTGGCGCTGACCACCACTGCCACCTTCTCCCAAGCCGGATTGGTCACGTTGCTGCCCATCCTGCAGCTAGAGAGGAGGTACAGGACATCCTGATGGGCCTCCACGGCATCCAGCAGTCGCTCAAGGGATCCGTCGTTGAAGCAGGGGCCTGCCGTCCTTTTTCCTTTGTTGGCCATGTCTTCCATGCAGCAGTGGTGAGCTGGAAGAAACGAGCACAGTTCTTGTGGTTGGAATTTAAACATGGCGCCTGGCGTGATGCAGCAGCGGGGTGATGGCTGGCGGGCGAATGAGAGCACACCCGCCATGGAATCGGCGTGTTTCCCAGGCGTGCATAAGTAATGAGGCGGGTTTGGGATGATATGGCATGAAAACCCGGCATTGGGGTCGGTGGGTAAAACATCATTTTACCTGCCCGCTGCAAATCTGGGAAAATTCCGCCCCCAGTTTTTACCTTCTACTATAGGGGAAAGGGATATAAGTTATTTTTCTCACTCTATTGTCTCCCATTACTGATCAAACTGCTATTAATAAACACTCCAGCAGAAATAACTGTGGAGTGCCACTATTTTTATGTTCTTGCTGCTACAACTTTAGTAAGGATATTTAAATAATAAGCTTCATGGCCTGTATAGTAATGTTCAGGTCCTCGCCCACCTAATGGGGTCCAAATAGTTTGTTTTTCCTCAGACTGTTATCAATCCTGCAGTTCAATCAGTATAATAGAAAAAAATATATATTTTCCTGTTTTATTTCATTTGTTTTCAAGTTCCTAATAGATTCTCTGTGGCATCTCTCAAGGGTAGCTTGGGGTATGGAGCACAGCATTCCATACAGGTTAGCTGTTTTGAGCTAATGTTGCCATATTCTTTCTCATTGAGGTATTGCAGCTGTCCCCTGAGGGCCATCTTGCAGCATATGTGGAAAGTGAGTGCACTCTGTAGTAGGTTTCAAATCTGTGAGGCTATATCGAGTCTGAATCCACTGGTGCTGCCTCATGCTGTCAACATTATGAATACTGAGGGAAGACTTTGCTGCCACAATGGCTTATGTACGCCTTGGTGAATCTCAGTCCACAGGACCGTAACAAGCTTTTGACATTCCTTTGGAAGAGGCAGCCTTTGGTCCTCTAAGTCTGTGTTAACTTTGCTTCCCCACTCTGTTACTTTTGGCCTATCTCGCTATGCTTCTCCGCTCTTATTCTGTATCTGTTACTCTGCCTTTTGTGTCTTTTTGTTACTCCCTTGGTCGTTTTCTTATGCATTACTTTATCTCAGTGACTATCACTCTATGTTTTTGACTATGTTGCTCTCAGTATTTCTGTTTCCTTTTCTCCTACAGACCATAGAAATGAGGGGAAATGAATAGAAGATCAGACAAAGCTGGAGCATTTACAACGAGCTTCAGTCAGAAGTGCCAAGTGCCTGATCCATCTTGGTCTCCTCCTGAGATTCCCATCACAAAAGCCAATCTTTAGCTCATTCCAATTGCTCCAAGTGATATTAAGAAATATCTGAATGCACTGAACGCAATCAAGGCTATGGGTCCCAACAACATGCCAGCTGCAGTTCTGAAGTCTTGTGCTCCAGGGCTAGCTGTGCTGCTGGCCAAGCTGTGCCAGTACAGCTATAACATTGGCATAGGTATGTCGTGTGCACAAAAAGTAGGACAAATTCAATCCAACCAGCCACTGCTTCAAGAGTCTACTCTTAATCATCAGCAAAGTGATGAAAGATATCATCATATGATATCACCAATAAATAAAAACAGAAAGTGCTTGGAATACTCAGCAAGTCTGGCAGCATTTGTGCAGAGAGAAACAGGGTTATCAAATAGAAAGAAACACTGCACAAACCTGCAAAGATTAGTGGTAGGTCAGAAGATTGGACAGATTTTAAGAGCCAGCAAAGAATGACTAAAAAAAATAAAGATGGGGAAAGTAGAGTATGAGAGAAAGCTAGCTAGTAATATTAAAACAGATAGTAAGAGTTTCTACAAGTATTTAAATAGGAAAAAAGTGACTAAAGCTTGTGATGGTCCTCTAAGAGAGTCTTGGGAATTCATAATGGAAAACAAGGAAATGGCAGAGGTATTGAATAGGTATTTTATGTCTGTCTTTGCTGCAGGAGACTTAGAAAACTTCCCAAAGACACTTGAAAATCAAAAAATAAAAAAAAAAATAGGAGAGAGGAACTTAAAACAGTCACTATCACCAGGGAAAAAGTGCTGGGAAAACAATTAGGCCTAAAGGCTGACAAGTCCCCAGGAGCAAGTGGCCTTTATCCTATTGTCTTAAAAGAACTGTAGTGGCATTGGTTACAATTTTCCAAAATTCCTTAGATTTTGGAAGAGACCCAGCAGATTGGAAAATAGTAGATGTAACACTTTTATTCAAGAAAACAGGGAGGCAGAAAGCAGGAAACTATACACCATTTGCTTAACAACTGTCACAGGGAAATTGCTAGAATCATTATTAAGGAGGTTATAGCAGGATACTTAGAGAATCATAATGGGATCAGGCAGAGTCAACATGGTTTTATGAAATGGAAATAGTGTTTAAGTAATTTATTGGAGTTTTTTGAGGAAGTAACAAGCAACGTGGATAAATGGGAATCTGTAGATGTGGTATACTTGGATTTCCAAAAGTCATTTGATAAGGTGCCACTTCAAAGGTAACTACTCAAGATATGAGCACATGGTATTTGGGGTAACATATTAGCGCAGATAAAGGTTTGGCTAGCCAACAGTAAACAGAGAGTAGGGATAAATGGGTCTTCTTTAGGTTGGCAAGCTGTAACTAGTGGGGTGCCAGAGGGATCAGTGCTGGGGCCTCAAATATTTACAATCTATATCAATGACTTGGATGAAGCTACTGAATGTATGGTAGCTAAATTTGCCGGTAACACCAAGATAGGTAGGAAAGTAAGTGGTTATGAGGAGGTAGAGAGTCTGCAAAGGGATATAGACAGGTTAAGTGAGTGGGCAAAAATTTGACAGATGGAGTGTAATGTGGGAAAATGTAAACTTGTCCACTTTGGCAGGAAGAATAGAAAAGCAGTATACTATTTAAATAGAGGAAGATTGCGGAACTCTGAGGTACAGGGGGATTTGGGTGTCCTGGTACGTGAATCACAAAAAGTTAATATGCAGGTATAGCAAGTGATTAGGGAGGCTAAAGGAATGTTGGAGCTTATTGCAAGGGGAATGGAATATAAAAGTAGGGAAGTTTTACTCAGCTGTACAGGGTCTTCGTGAGACCACATCTGGAGCAGTGTGTACAGTTTTGGTCTCCTTATTTGAAAAAGGATACATATGCATTAGAAGCAGTTCAGAGAAGTTTCACTCAACTCATTCCTGGGCTGAAGGTCTTACTTTATGAAGAAACATTGAACGGGTTGGGCCTATACCCATTGGAGTTTAGAAGAATGAGAGTTGATCTTATTGAAACATAGAAAACGGGAGCAGGAATAGGTCATTCGGTCCTTCGAGCCTGCTCCGCCATTCAGTATGATCATGGCTGATCCTCCTGCACTCATACTCCTGCACTCTCCCCATACCCCATGACGCCTTTAGAGTCCAGAAATCTATCTATTTCCTTCTTAAATATATTCAATTACGGTCTCCACAGCCTTCTGTGGTAGAGAATTCCATAGATTCACCACCCTCTGAGTGAAGGCGTTTCTCCTCACCTCAGTCCTAAATGGTCTAACCCATATGCTGAGACTGTGACCCCTTATTCTAGACCTCTTAACCAGAGGAAATATCCTCCCTGCATCCAGTCTGTCTATTCCTGTCAGAATTTTATATGTTTCAATGAGATCGCCTCTCATTCTTCTGAACTCTAGTGAGTACAGGCCTAGTCGGCTCAATCTCTCCTCATACAACTATCCTGCCATCCAGGAATCAGTCTGGTGAACCTTTGCTACACTCCCTCTGTAGCAAGTATATCCTTTCTCAGGTAAGGAGATCAAAACTGCACATAATACTCCAGGTGTGGTCTCACCAAAGCCCTGTACAGCTGCAGTAAGACATCCTTGTTCCTGTACTCAAGTCCTCTTGCAAAGAAGGCCAACATACCATTTGCCTTTTTAACTGCTTACTGCACCTGCATGCTTGCTTTCAGTGATTGGTGTACAAGGACACCCAGGTCCCTTTGTACATCAACATTTCCCAATCTATCACTATTTAAATAATAATAATAGCAAAAAACTGCGGATGCTGGAAATTGAAAACAAAAACAGAAACAGAAATACCTGGAAAAACTCAGCAGGTCTGGCAGCATCGGCGGAGGAGAGCACAGTTGACATTTCGAGTCCTCATGACCCTTCAACAGAACTGTTCTGTATTTGTAGCCATGACCAACTTCTTACGCAACCTCTGCTGCGTAACGTTCTGGCCTCAGCTCCTGATTGGGTGCAGAGCCCCCCCACTTCGAACCGCTAACTGGCCGCTAGTTAGCTATACAAAACATGACGTGCCGCGCTGAGATGGCGGGAGCAGGAGTGAGCTGATCATTCACTTTCTGTTCTGCTTTCCTCACCACGCCAAAATCCATAAAATCCAGCTCCTTGTGTCCAGGAATATTTAATACCCAGTCCTGCCCTTTTTTGAGCCAGGTCTCTGTTTTTTGCCATAACATCCCATGTTGCTATCTGCAACTACAGCTCATCAACTTTATTTACCACACTCTATGGATTAACATATATCACAGTAAACTTAATTTAGATCTTATTCCATTCCTTCTTACTCTCACCCCACCTAATACCATTCTACTACTCTATTGCTATCTATCTTGCCCAATTATCTATGATCCTTGTTTTTCCTCACCAATATTTCCCCCTGTCAAGTTAGTTTAAACTCTCCTCAATAGCGCTAGCTTAAGCTAATGTGGGAAGCTGGCTAAGAGCGCATTCAAATAGTCAAGTCTGGAGGTAACAAAGGCATGAATGAGCATTTCAGCAGATGAGCTGAGGCTGGACGCTGTCGGATGATGTTACAAAGGTGGAAGTAGGCGGAGTTATGTGATTAGAAGCTCATCTCAAGGTCAGGTATAATATCAAGGTTACCAACAGTCTGGTTGAGGCTCAGAAAGTTGCCAGGAAGAGAAATAGAGTATGAGACAGGATTTGAAGACATTGGCTTCGTTCTTACCAATATTTACTTGGAGGAAATTTCAGTTCATCCTTTACAGGAAGTTGACCAAACAGTCCGACAATTTGGAGAGAGTGGAATGGTTGCAAGAGGTGGTGATGAGGTAGAGCTGGGTGTTGTACGAGTGGAAACTGACACATCATTTTCAGATGATGTTGCCGAAGGGCAGCATGTAAATAAAAATAGGAGGGGGCCGAGGATAAATCCCAAATCCTTGGATGGTGGGGAGAGACACCAAAAGTAACTACATGAGAGAAAAGACAAGCCAGTGCAGATGATACTCTGGCTACAACTGGATAGGTAAGAATTGAAGTACACAAATGCAGTCCCCCGCCCCCTCCACAGCTGGATGATAGTAGAGAGCTCTTGGAGGATGATGGTGTGGTCATCCATATCAAAGAATGCAGACAGGTTGGGAAGGACAAGTTGGGAAAGTTTACTTTTGCCACAGTCGCAAAGGATGTCCTTTGTGACTTTAAGAGACATTTCAGTACTGTAGCAGGGCAGAAACCTGCTGGTAGAGGTTCAAAAGTGGAACACAGGAAAGAAGGGCACAGATTTGAAAGGCAATAACATGTTGCAGGGCATTGAAGAATTGGAAGTTGGAGACGGGGCAGTTTTTTGTAAGGACAGGGAAGTTAAGGATTATTTTTATTAAGGAGAGGCTGGTAATAAATGATTTGAAAGAGACAGGAACAGTATCTGAGGAGAGTGAATCATTTACGATGTCAGCTAACACGGGAGCCAGGAAAGGAAGTTGGATGGTCAGCAGTTTAGTGGGAATAGGGTTAAGGGAGTAAGAATCTCAAGGAAGAAATAAGCTCAGAGAGGGCAGGAGGGGAGATAAGAGTGAAACTAGAGAAAGATGAAAGTTCTGGGCTAGGGCAAGGGGGCACCTCAGAGGAGGCCTGACCCAGTGGACTAGAGGAAGAGGGGGAAGTGGCAGAGGTAGCTGATTGTCAACTGACATGGAGGCCATCCAAAGAAATCGATGAGCTCCACGCATTTTTGTTGAAGCTGAGGGTGGAGGAGACAGGTTTCAGAAAACAATTTGCAGTGGAAAAAAGTTGGAATAATCTTTGCTTTCTAGGATGATCCTGGAATAGTGATCAGTTTTGACAGATGAGAAACCGACATAATAGTTCTTCAAAAACTAAAAAACGCTGGAAATACTCAGCAGGTCAGGCAGCGTCTGTGGAGAGACAGAGAGTTAATGTTTCAGGAGATGACCTGAAATGTTAACTCGGTTTCTTTCTCCACAGGCTGCCTGGCCTGCTGAGTATTTCCAGCATTGTTTTGTTTTTATTTCAGATTTTCAGCCTCCGCATATTGTGCTTCTGTGTTACCATAGTTCTTTATCTTATCCAACCAGATTTGGCAGTGAATACTAAACCAGTTGTCTGCCACATCTCTTAGTTGATATTACTAAACTGAGTACTGGTCAAATTGCTGAAACATCTTTTGTGAGTTGTTGTTTTAATTTCCCCAGGGCCAATCTGGTGCTGGGAGATGTCTACAAATTTTATTTTCCCAGATATTCAATTTGGCATCGATGTGATCTAATGTAATGGTGATAAAATGTAAAAATGATTCCCGAGTCCCCTGTCAATCCATACAATTTTTCTTCATGTAACAGGGGATATCACTGTCAGTACAGTGCCATATATCCTTTGGATCCAAGATCTTTCAAAACACTAACATGGATCTTTTGATGCAACCTTGAACCTGAGATTCCCTAATGTGTCTTACGACAAGGATGGGAGGAATGTGCAGTTTGACTGGCCCCACTACTTTACAGGTCACACCATTAGTTTAAAAGTTTGCTTCATTCACTGAAATGGCCAATTGTTTACCTTCACTACTGTTACCCAGAATAAAAGAGACTTTAAACCAGGCTTCTTACAATAAACAGCAAACTTACCAGTCATGTTGAATGGAAAGGCAAAGCTTATTAACATATAGTATGAAATATGAAAGCATACCAATTACTCTATCGAGATTAAGTCTCACACACGCACACACCAAAAAAAAAATAGAGGAATGCTGTCAAAGGTTAAAAGTCATGATTCAAGGGAAAAGGATAGATGATGGAGCCCTTAAAATCATGTCAGGATTATGCAGCTGGGGTCTCGCGCTGATGTGAAACAGTCGATGGCTGTTGCACTGCTTTTCAGGCGGATTCAAGGAACACCTGCAGGTACTCAATTCCAGCATGTAGCAACTTAGGAGCTTATATTCACTTCCGGCTGTGAACTGGCTCTGGACTGCAAAAAATTCACTATCTTCCTTCACAAGCACTTGGTCCTCCCTCTTCTCAAGTCAAAGCCAAAAGCAACTTTTAAACACAGTTCCAGGCATGGGCCTGAATTTTTCAGTCGTTGGGCGTGTGCGATCGGAGGGCTCAGGAGCGGACGGGAAATGGGCCACCGGCCGCAATCAGCCACCAACCACAACTTCACGCTGGCTGACAAATTAACGGGGTGGGAAGAGGGTGGACGCCGACATAATCGAGGGTGCACTTCGAAAGCGCTCCCTGAAGGCAGGGAGCTGCAGATCTCCACAGGTTAAAGGACATGACAAAAATGCTGCAAAATATGTCCATGCAGCAAAATCAAGCACCTGAAAGCATACCTCATAAAAAACCAATACCCAGGTATCTCTTATTTTATTTCCCCACGGAGATTTCATCCTGCTCTGGATCGAGGTTTGAGCAAAAATGTGAATGCTGCCTGGGAGAACGGCCCATCCACCAACTGTAAATGTGGACGGACCTCATAAAATTGCTGTTGATTGCATTATTAATGGGCTTAATTGCCGACGGCCACACTTCCAGCTGCCGCGTGCGCCCGTCGAGTGAAATACTGCGAGTGCGCGATGACGTTGGGACACTTGCCTGACATCATCTTGCACTATTTCAAGTCCGCTCGGGTTGGGTGTGCACCCGCCCATGGGTCGCTAAGTTCTGGCCATACTTTTTTTTCCACAGCCATAAACTACTATGTGGCCCATTTTGTACACAGTCCACCAGGGCCAAGAGGTTTCCAGCTCCTTTACAACTGCTTAATTACTTTTTCTTGTAAATGGGTGTCTCTTCCAAGAAAAGCAGTCAGAGTTCTTGCATTAACCCTTTATGGAACAGTCTCTTTTAAAACACAAATTTTTCCAGAATGTTCGTAGTCCTTGAAGATTAATTATTTTCTGTCATTAAAGTGTTCATCACATGTGGCAAATTTCCAATATCATCCATGCTCTCACTGAAGAAATACTCTATTGAGGAAGGAATATTTTTAGAAAAAGACACCCTTATCATTTTTCCACTTCTTAGCAGCTGATTCAGAAGTGGTTGGGAAAAACTGCAATATAGCAGGGAGAGCTGGAAGAATTAAGGACATACTGGTGTTTAACTTATGTACAGCCTCAATATCCAGATTTGGTGTCAGGGATTTTCTTTTGCTTTGGAGGATTCCAGTGCATATTGGCTTTGGTAACTACAATGTTACCTCTGCAGCATGTAAGTATCTTTGAAAATCCCTACTTCACGTTTTTATGCTAATTAATGAACATATCTTAAATGTTATGGCTGGCTGTGCACTTATTTTTTTTATTTTGTTATACTTATCCAATTTTTGTTCCCTGTTGTGAAATCGTTGGTTCAAATCTTTACTGACCAAATGTTTCATCAGCCCAGGAGGTGTAGAAGAAGTCAAATGGTCGAAAGGTAAGGACAAAAACACTTCAGCAGAAATCACGTGGAGTGTGAAAACACATAGCGAGACAAGATAGCTTAGCACCAAGGCAGCCCTTTGGTCAGACACTTTTCCTGGAATATTTGCAAGCTGAATGGTGTTGAAGAATGGGACACCAAAGATATTGGGAGCTTTACCTAGTCTGGTGGAGAGATGATAATTGACGACTTTTGTAAGTGCTCCAACCAAATGACAGCTAAGTAACTATTGGGTTAAATCAGCCTTCATAGACTTTGCTGTGAAAGGAAAATAGAAGAAGGAATCACCTGAGAGGAGAAGCAGGCCAGTTTGAGGGGAGAGGTATCCAGTCAGAGGTGATTCAGGGCTATCCTGTAGATAGAAGAGCCTTACAGGAGGATGGGGTCAGCAGAGAGGCCACATGTGCCACATTGACTGGTGCAACCAGGGAGCAATTATGTGTAGACTAAACTTCTGCTCAGGGGGTAATAGTAATACTAATTTTCAAACATTAACATGGATTAAGTTTTACTTATACTGAATAAAAATAAGAACTGTCACCAATAAGGATTTTCACTTTAAACCATTTTAGAACTGAGGAATAAGGGATTAAGGGTGAATTCATTCCCTGAACCTCAATTTTCTAACAAGTGCTCAGAGGCCAGCCACAGTATTGCAGAGCCAGCACAAGCTTCAAGTACAGTTACTTTGATTAGAGGACTAACCAACATAATCAAACACACATCAATCAAATTATTAAACACTTGTTATGAAATCCATTTTTTTTGTGGCCCCATGTGCTAAACTAGCAGACAATGGAGATTGTAACATTTAAGGCACAGGATGTTCCACTGCTTGTTACATTCGTTTCTGCCTAGTAACAAGGGAGGGGCCCTCTTGGAGTATTGTAATAGGTCACCAGATCAGTTCAATAGTCAGTGAACAGCAGTTCTTGGGGAGTCAGTTTTTAGTCAATGAGTCAGTTTTAATCCAAAGAGAAGTGTCCCAGAGAGAGATGGGCAAAGGAGGGGGACAGGAAGAGGTCCCAAGAGGAAATCCCAGGTAAAGGACAAATACAGGGGACAGAAACAGGTCCCAGTTAAGAAAAAGAAAGGAGCAGAGAAACAGGCATCAGATTTGAGAAAGGGCTACAAGGGGCTGACTTTAAGTAAAGAGGGCCATGGGGGCAATGTACCCCTTTGGAGGAGTGGTGTTCTGCTTCGCATGGCCAAAGATCTGAAATTCTGTTTGTAAGTTGATGCTCGAGTGTACTCAGGAATCCAGGGAAATGCTATCTCAGCAAGTGAGATTGAAACCACTGCGAGGTTGGCTGCCGTTGAAGCATCCAAGTTGGAACAACTTTTGGAGAGGATTCCAAGGCAAGATCTTCGAAGGTGAAAATTGGAAACCCTCATGAGAAAGACACAGTTTCAGAGATTGGTTGACTTACAGTATGACTAACAGCTGGATAGATTGTTGAGAAATCCATGGAATCCATTTTGGTTGCATCTGCCATTTATTGTGTACTGTGGTATGTTCAACCACAGTTGGCTTGTTAATTCACATTTACCTCATATTTACCCTGAATGTTAGAATATAATACAAATATTTTAAATAGTTTTATATTTTTGACCTGGTATAGTAAAGTTTATTTATTTTTTGTTCAAAACCCGTGAAATCTTGTGACTTTTTTCTATTAGGAAGTGTCTTGAGTCTCAAACTTTGTCTACTTCAAACAAAATGTTATTGATCCCTAACTGGATCTCATCAGCAACCTGTGGTCTGGCCAAGGATTGTGACACACTACGGCCCGAATTTTTCGGATGGCGGGGTTTCCCTTCCTGCCATCTGAAGAGTGGGCGGGGTACACATCCCCAGTGACTCAGATAGCCATTTCATGCTCAAATGAGCATCAATTGGCTGCAGGCGGGACTTCCGCCCCTCACTCCTGCCTTAGAGAGCTGCCAGCCAATCTGATTGGCCAGCAGCTCTCTAGTCCTTGCATCGACAAGAGCTGCAGTGGACAGAAGGGAAGTTCAGGAAGATGCCTGAGCCTAAGAACCGAGACTGGATGGCAAGGTAAGCGTTCAGGGTCCCAGAACGGGAGGGAAGGGAAGGCCTGGGGATGTGCAAAGGGGGCGATCAGTGTGTCCAAAGCGAAGCTGGGAAGGTTGTGGGGCAGGGAGGTCAATGGGAGGTGGGGTGCTCAAAGTCAGAAGGGGGAGGCACCCCCACACCCTTCCTGCCAGAGGCCTAGGTGTGTTCATTTTCGGGCTTCCCCCACACCAGGTAAATCTTTTCGTCAGCCTAAAAATTGAGGTTGGGTGGAAATGGCCCTTAAGTGGTGAATAATTGGCCACTTAAGGGCCTCAACTGGGGCAAGGGTGGGCAACCTGTCCGAGGCCTTGCCCGCCCCAGCGTAAAATCACTGTGAGGTTGGGGTGGGCAGGAACCCAGGGGAATCCCGTTCCTTTAATTTCACGCTCTCCCCTCCCCCTGCCTAAAAACCCGACGGCGGAGGAGTGTGAAATTCAGCCATACATCTTTTCCCACATTTAAAGACCTTATTTTCAATTAAATCATTCCAAAGCACAAACATATGTACATCAAGTCATTTCTTAGAGTTCAACTTGTCTGTTTCCTCTAAAGACAAAAATAATCTTTGAGATAGGACAGTCTCTTTGATCTATTATTGGATCTACAAATTTGATGTTCTGGTTCTGTGAGATCAACTTGATGAATCAGATGATCAACAATACTCATTGGAAATGGAAACATATCCTCATAATCACTGCCTTCATATGTTCAACTAGGCTCGGCTCCTCTTCTGACTGAAGTCTTGTTACATTCTTAGTACTGGTAAGGTTTTTCCCCATGTGTGCGTTCTAATATCCATCTTTAATCCGTCATTCTTGCTGAAAGCTTTGTCCCTGTAAGGACATTGGTAGGGGCATTCACCTGTGTGCCTTCAAATGTGCACATATAGTGTTCGATTGCTGGCAAATGTCTGGCCACAATATGGACAAATCTTCTCCTTCTCTCCAGTGTGTGTCTTTTTATGACTCTTAAGCGCAGAGAGAGTCACATTTGAAAGCTCGTTGTTATATATCAGTAGATGTCTGGCAGGGAGAAGGGAATCCAAAACAAAGCTTTATATTCCTCACACTGAAATGGACGCTCTTCCGAGTCTGTCTTTTTGTGGTCTTGCACACGTTTCTGTGGGAAAATCCTTTTGCAATGGTAGAAACACGTTATACCTCACTCTTTGGAAGAGAGTCCTCCATGTGTTGAACTGATGAAGTCTTCTTTGAAGCCCTACACAATTTTGCAAAATGGTTCCATTTAAAGCAAGAGTTGCACTTGTCCCTCGAGCTGGATATAGCATTGTGACTCAATGAGCATTTCCACAATTTGAGCAGTTTGGAAGGTATCTGACCATGCTAGGGGCACGTGTTGATAAGATTGCTGAGGTTTCTTTGCTCATAACCCTTGCATCTGAGCTAACTAGACAAGCTGTGTCTGTGACTGAGTCAAGGGTGCAAGGCTGTGTAACCTGTTTGAATCTAACATGGAGATTCAATTTGGACTGCTAAGAGAGGTAAAGAGGTGGATAGGTTGGGGGAGGAAATTCCAGAGCTTAGGCTCAATACAGCTGAAAATACGGACACCATTGATGGAGAATTAAAATTTTTGGATGTAGAAGCAGCTAGAAATTGAGGGGTGCAGAGATCCCTATAACTTGAAGGAGATAGGGAGGGGTGAAGCCAGGGAGGGACTTAAAGACAAGGATGAGGACTTTTATATTGAGGTGCCGCAGGACTGGGAGCCAGTATGGGTCAGCAGGTATGAGGTGACAGTTGAACAGGGTGGTGCAAGTTAAGATACGGGCAGTTGAGAATAAGTTAAGGTGGAAGGTGGCAGGCTGGCTAGGAATGCATTTGACTAATCAAGTCTGGAAACAACAAAAGCATGGATGATGGTTTCAGCAGATGAACTAAGACAGGATAGGAGTCAGTCAATGTTATTGAGGTGGGAGTAGGCGGTCTTTGTGTTGAAGCGGATATATGGTCAGAAACTCATCTCGGGGTCAAACACAACACCAAGTTTACAAAAGGCCTGACTCCACTTCAAACAGTTGTAGGGGAAGGAACCAATGATCAGGGAATTGAATTTATGCTGGGGGCCAAAGACAATGGCCTCAGTCTTACCCATATTTAGTTAGAGGAAATTTCTGCTCGTGCAATATTGGATGCCGATAAGCAATGTGGCAAATTCTAGACAGTGGAAGGGTCCAGAGGGAGGTTGGTGAGATAGAACTGAGTGTCATCAGCATGGGAAATAGAAGGGAAACAAGGATGAGTCCTTAGGGGTACTCCAGAAGTAACAGTGCAGGAGTGGAAAGAAAAGCCATTTAGGTGATTCTCTGGTTACAATTCAACAGGTAAGAATGGAATTAAGCAAAGGCAGTTCCACCCAGTTAGACAATGGAAGAGGTGTTGCAGGAGAATGGTATGGCCTACAAGTCCAAGGCTGTAGACAGGTCTATCAGGATAAAGAGGATAGTTTCGCACAGTAATAGTAACAAAGGATGCCATTTGTGACTTTGATAAGGGTCATTTTAGTATTGTGGTGAGGCTGGAGACATGACTGGAGGGTTTTAGAATCAGGAGTTAAATGGGCATAGTTTGGGGAGGCAACAAATCCTCCAGGGACTTTGGGGAGGAAAGGGAGGTTATAGATGGGGTGGCATTTTGCAAGGAAAGAGGTGTCAAGGATGCTGTTTTGAAGAGAGTGATGATGACAGCAGGTTGGAGGTGGGGTGGGGCAAAGCACCTGAGGGGAGAGATTTGTTCACAATATCAGCTAACATAGGGCCCAGGAAGAGAAGCTAAGCGGTGAACAATTTGGTTGGATTAGGAACCAGAAAGCAAGAGATGGATTTTATTGGCAAGACAGTGCCTTCACATGTCAGTACAGACTCGATGAGCTGAAAGGCCTCTCCTGCACTGTGAGATTCTGTGATTCTGTGACAAGCAGGAGAGAGCAAGGTAGGAGATGGGCTAGAATCTAGACAGGGAAATGAATTTAGGGCTAGGGCCTAGGGGAAGGGAAGGAAGCAGCTGGGCAGCTGAATAGATCACAGAATTGTTATGGTGTAGAAGGAGGCCTTTCTGCTCATTGTGTCTGCACCGGCTCACTGAGCATTTTAACTTAGTGCCAATCTCCTGCCCTTTCCCCGTAACCCTGCACATTGTTTCTATTTAAATAATCATCCAATGCTCTCTTGAAGGCCTCAGTTGAACCTGCTTCCACCACACTTCCAGGCAGTGCATTCCAGAACCTAACTACTCGCTGTGTGGAAAAGTTTTTTCTCACCTCGCATTTGCTTCTTTTGCAAAACACTTTAAAACTGTGCCCTTTGGTTTTCGATCCATTTACGAGCGGGAACAGTTTCTCCCTATCTACTCTGTCCAGACCCCTCATGATTTTGAAAACTTCCATCAAGTCTCCTCTTAGCCTTCTCCTCTCCAAGGAAAACAATTCAAACTTCTCCAATCATTCCTCATAACTGAAGTCTCTCATCCCTGGAACCATTCTCGTAAACCTCTTCTGCATTCTCTCCAATGCGTTTACATTCTTCCCACAGTGTGGCACCCAAAACTGTACACACTGCTCCAGCTGAGGTCTAACCAGTGTCTTATATAAGTTCATCATAAGCTCCCTGCTTTTGTACTCTATGCCGCTATTAATGAAGCCTAGAATACTGTATCCTTTAGAAACAGCTCTCTCTATCCGTCCTGCCACCTTTAATTACTTATGTACATATACACCCAGGTCTCTCTGCTCCTGCACACCCTTTAGAAAACTATCCTTTATTTTATACTGTCTCTCCATATTCTTTGTACCAAAGTGTACCTCACACTTCTCCGCATTGAACTGCGCATCTGCCACCTAACTGCCCACTCCAACAATGTGTCAATGTCGTTTTGAAGTTCTACACTGTCCTCCTCACTGATCTCCCAAGTTTTGTGTCTTCCAAAAACTTTGAAATTGTCTCCTGCACACCAAGATCAGGATCATTTACATATATTAAGGAAAGCAAGGGTCCCAATACTGACCCCTGGAGAGTTCCACTACAAGCCTTCTTCCAGCCTGAAAAATACCCATTAACCACTACTCGCCATTTCCTATCCCTCAGCCAATTTTGTATCCACGTTGTTACTGCCCCTTTTATTCCATGACCTATAACTTTCCTCACAAGTCTGTTGTGCGGCACTGTACTGAACGCTTTTTGGAAGTCCATGTACACATCAACGGCCTTGCCGTCAGCAACCATCTCTGTTACCTCTTCAAAAAGCTCTAGCAAGTTAGTTAGACATGATTTTCCTTCAACAAAAATCCACAAGCCTCTCACACTTGTTGAAAATTTGTTGGTGATTAGCCTATATATGACTCTAATTTTCTTCTCACTCACCAAGTGAAAACATCTTCTGTACACTTACCCCATCAAGTGTTTTCATAACCTTAAAACTTATATCAGGTCACCCCTTAGCCTTCTCTTTTCTCTAGAAAAGACTCCCCAGTCTGTTCAAATTTTTCCAATAGGTATAACCTCTCATTCCGTCATTATCTTTGTAATTTTTATTTGCATGTTCTCGGGTCTTATATCCTTTTCATAATATGGGGACTAAAGCTGTACGCAGTGCTCCAAGTGTGGTATAAGCAAGACTCTATACAAGTTTATCATTACTTTTTTGCTTTTTAATTTTGGCTATCAAAGTAAACCCTAATGCTTTGCTTGCATTGGTATTCCCTGTAGCTTAATGTAATGGGGTCAAGTGAGAATCCAGTTAAGTGTTTGCCAAATGATTACCCATCAAATTCCATTCTGAATTGGAGAGGTGGCATAACTCAAATTCAAGAAAGAGTCCTACAAATATGGTTCAGATTGATTGAGTTTTTGACCATGATGTTAATGGTACCTCAGTGGTATCATTCTCATTGCTGAGTCAGAATGCTGTGGCTTTGAGCCTCCCTCCATGAACTTGAGCATGTAATCTAGGATAAAACACCAGTACTCGAACGTCTTTTGAGTGAAATTAAATTGATAACATTTCAAATGACCTTTTAACTCTTTGTCTTTCCATGGATGTTCCTTGATATGCTACGTGTTTCTGGCATTCTCTGCTTTTATTTCCGATTCCCTGTTAAAAAATGTCTAAAGTTGACGGAGTCATTTGAATAAGTCCAGATACCTCTTTTGGATAGGTCCAGGTACCCCTTTAAGATAGGCCCAGGGACCACCTTGGGATTGGTCAAGGGACCACTTTGGAGAGGTAAGGTGCCCTTTGGGGAAGGTAAGGTTCCTTTTGGATTGTTAAAAATAGACATGAATGTGTGTAAAAAGCAGATATGCTCATTGGAACTGCCAAAGTATTTAAATTTCCCGCCTCTTAAATTAAAAAAAAACAATCAGCACTTTTAAAAAAAAATCAGTGCTTGCTCTTTCACTCTATCTGTTGACATTTACTTGAAGGCTATGATTATAAGATTGGTGCTACATGACTGATTTCCTAAACTATCATTGTCATAGTGAGGTCCCTGTCAGTACACAGTTTGATTGACCGCTCCAAGCAGTTATAAAGTAATTGACGTGGGGCTATGAGTATAGTGCTTTTTATAAGGAATTAAGCACTTGAATGAAATATTTGCTTTTACACGACTTAAGTAGTTGAAGGAATTTAAATGTAGAGAATGAGTTTTTATTTTTTTTTAAAAGCGTGATCATTCATAAAGTCTGCAACAGACACTTCGGGCAAAATTTTCCAAGCCCACTGGCAGTGGGTGTGATAGGTGGGAGTTTGGGGAGAGCCGAAGGGGAGAGGACCCAACTTCAGACAGAGGGGGAGGACTTTTGCTGCAAGACGTGGGTGCCTGGGGGAGAAAAAAACTGCCTTTTGTCTGTCTGGTTATCTGCAGGGGGAGGAATAGAATATCTAAGCAGGGAGGGCTGTGAGAGGCTTTAATCTGAGGGGAAGACGACCTGTAACCTACTCTGTCCTCCCTTGCCTCGCCTGGGTAGCTAGCACTGCCCACAGCCAGCTGCATCTACAGATATTTACAAGCCTGAAATGTGCCTGGGCAGTGCCAGCTGCCCAGGTGAAGACTCCTCCTTCCTCTGCAGCAGAACATTGGAACCCTCCCCCCACCTCAAGAAACCCTTACCCTTGTCCTCTCTGTCTCCCCCTTCTGACCTCCCCTTGCTCTCCCCTTTGCTCCGTTTGTTGTGTATATTTTACCTGCAATGGGGTGGGTGTAGTGCTCCCCGATGGCGGCGACAACATCTTCGCCGGAGGTGGGGCCCACTCAGGCCATCTATGTGGGGGCGGTGGCTTGTTCAGCCCCTGCATCTCCTGTGGCCCTGTCGCCATTTAAATGTTTAAATGAAGTGTTACCCCCTCCCCACAATGACCATTGAGGCCTGCATAAAGGCTCTGGTCAGGGTTGTCGGCCCTTTGGCCATAGTCGCAGCCTCGAAAATGTACGGGATGGCCATATTCTTTCTAAAGGCCGAGCGGGCGGTGCACCTCGCCCTTGAAAAGGGGCTCACGGTGGGTTGGACGTTCCTGGCGATGGACCCTCTGGAGACCACCGCCAAGAGGCTCATATCATCAAACGTCCCGCCTTTCGTCCCTGCTGGGCTCTTCCTCCCCCACCTCTGTCATCTGGGGGAGGTGAGGTCGGGGGTGGCGCTGATCCCCCGCGGCCTGAAGGATGTCAGCCTCCATCACGTGTACTCGTTCCAGCGTCAGGTTTTTGTACGCCTGGTCCTGGAGGAGTGCACCAAGGGGGGTTTTGATGTTGTCTTTGAGGGGGCTGCCTATCGCATCTTTTGGTCGATGGATGGTGTGCAGTGCCATGCCTGTAAGGGGGTGGGGCATGTGAGGAAGGACTGCCCCGTCTCCAAGGCCACCAATACCATCCGGCGGCTACAGCGGGCACCACCGCTCCTCTCCCCGCTACAGCTCCATCTTCCTCCCCGCAAGGGCAGGTGCCACCGGCAGCCACCACCATCTCGGCTGCCGGCGAGGCGGGGGGAGAGACCCCGCACTGTAAGAAGCTGTGGAGAAAGACCTGCCACCTGGAGGCGGTCCCCAAGACCCCCCAAACCCACCCTGATCTCCAGAACCCTGAAGACACCGGCTCAGGGGATAAAAATCCCCCAGCCCCAGTGTCATGAATAAGCATGCTCCCAGGCTTGTATGTGCCACAGCACCATGTGTTGGGCCGGCCTCATCCCCGCGTGGGTTCCTCGGTCCGGCGGCGGTGGGGTGCACGACTCTGAGCCGGTGGTCCTACCCAAACCCCAAAGGGCGGAGTGTCCAGAGGGGCTGGACGAGGCACCGGAGGCCTCACAGATGGAGGTCTCCCCAGCCCCCAGCCTGCCCCGGAAGAGACGCCACCCCTCGGAGGGGCAGGACCTCACGACTCATGAGGTCGGGTGTGTCCCCTCCCCCAGTGAAGTGGTGGCGGCGTTTCCACCCCGTAAGTCCTCACTCTGCCCTCTGGGGGGAGCCCAAATTCCCCGTTCCCTTGCTGCAGTCCCCTGAGCAGGGCCCCTCAGGGGTCAGTAAGGGTATTGCCCTTGCGGTGGTGCCTCATCCCGAACCGCCTTGTACCCCCAAAGTGCCACTTGGCCCACTAGGGGAGTGCAGCTGTCCCTTCGTGGCCTCAGCTGCTGGGTCATTGGGTGGCGGTGGCGAGGAAGGCCTCCCGGCTCCCTCCCAACCTTCAGCGCCGGGCGTCTCCGTGACAGGACAGAGCTTTCTCCGGACTCGCCAGGCCCCCTGGTGCTGGGGGGGAGCAGGACTCTGAGTCACCGCCACCCTTTGGCCCATATCCCCAAGAGGAGACCAGAGAGGACCCCCTCTGCCCTTGATCTGCTGGGGGGGAATCGAGGTAAAGCTGACTGGCAGCTCTGAACCAACCCCCGTACTCGATATGGGGGAGGGTTTGGAAGCTGCAGACGGCAACTTGGAGGAGGGCGGAGTTTCGGTGGTGAGCACCGGGGACGAGTTAGAGTCGTTGTTGGTGAGGTGGTGGATTCCCTGGTGCCCCCCACCGATTCTCCCCTCATCCCTTTACAGGAACTCGAAGATTTTTTAGCGAATAATCGCAGTCGCTAAGACAGGGTCCAGTCAGCCCTGGATTGGTGGCATTCTTTCCTTCTTATGTTCTGGTCTCCCAGCGAGGCCATAAAAGCCCCTGGGCTGGACCAGAACACAAAGAGGAGGGTCCACACGCTTCTCGCTGGGCTCCTGAAGGAGGGGAAAGATTAAAATAGTCCTCTCCTTCTTACACTTTTCATTAGGTGAAGGGAGCACATGCTTCTGACAATGAAGATTACCATAGCTAGCCTCAACATCAATAGCAGCAGGGACGCACAGCGCAGGTCCCAGAACTTCTCAGTCCTCAGGGATGGGAAGTATGTGGTGTGCTTCCTGCAGGAAACCCACACCGTTCCGGGAGACAAAGCTACGTGGCTCCTGGAGTGGTGAGGGGACGTCTATATGAGTCACCAGCCTTCAATTCTGGTGGGGTGGCTATCTTGTTGGCCCCACATTTTCAACCGGAGATCTTGGGGATCAGTGAGCTGGTGCCAGGCCAGTTGCTGCACCTTACTGTGCGCCTGGGGGGCGCGGCGCTTCACTGTGTGAATGTGTACGCTCCCCTGGGCGCGCAGCAGCAAGCGAGCTTCTTTGAGGAAGTGTCCACTCATCTCGGCTCCATTGATGCGGGCGAGTGCATCATCCTCGGGGGGGGGGATTTGAACTGTACCCTCGCGGCCAGGGACTGTCACGGTGCCCAGCACCACTCGCTCGGTGTGCGTAAGCTGCAGGACCTGGTCGGGTCCTTCGACATGGTGGACGCCTGGTGACATCTCCATCCTGACTCCAACGTTTTCATTTTTGTGTCACCTGGAGTCGGAGCGTCCAGACTCGACCGTCTTTACGTATCCAAGGTGTTCATGTCCTGCGTTCCATCGACTTCTGTGCAGCAGGTGCCGTGCACGGACCACCGTCTGGTGTGGGCGGAGCTCACTCCGCTCTGCGCTCGGGCGGGGTCCGCGTACTGGCACTTTAACAACCTGCTGCTGGAGGACGAGCGGTTTCTGGACTCGTTTCGTCGTTTCTGGGCCGGCTGGAGAAGGAAGCGGGGAGGCTTCCCCTCCTAGAGGCTATGGTGGGACGTGAACAAGGCCCACGTCTGCGGAGGGCATCAGGGCCATTGCCAAATCCTAATACACTGCCCTGTTCTCTCCGGATCCGTCCAGCAAGGATGCTCGCAGAGTTTTGTGGGAGGACCTGCTGCAGGTTGGCCCGGAGGGCGCCGGAAAGCTCGTCTCCCCTATTAGTCTGGGGGAGCTGACTGGCACCCTCGACAGGGGCAAGTTCCCGGGCTGGACGGGCTGACCATGGTGTTCTCAGGGTGTTCGGGGACATCCTGGGGAACGACTAAGCAGGGATCCTAGGGGAGAGTATCGCAACTGGGGAGACGCCCTCCTCATGGTGCAGGGCCGTGATTGCCCTGATACCTAAGAAGGGGGATCTCCGCCTCCTTAAGAACTGGCGCCCAGTCTCCCTCCTCAGCACGGATTACAAGATCTTTTTTCAGGGCAACGTCTTCTTGCCTTGGCACTGTGCAGGACAACATGATCCACCCTGACTACTCCTACAAGGTCCTGGGCCGCACCATCTTCGATAATATCCATCTGGTCTGGGACATCATCCACTTTTCCCAGAGGACTGGTCTGTCAAACGCCTTCCTGTTTCTTGACCCGGAGAAGGTATTTGACAGGGTGGATCACAAATATTTATTCGGGACTCTGCGAGCATCCCAGTTCCGGACACATTTCGTCACCCAGATCTGACTTCTATACGCTGCCGCAGAGTGTCTAGTTAAGGTTAACGGGTCCTTGACGGCGCCCCTTCACTTTGGGAGAGGAGTGCGTCAGGACTTCCCCCTGTCTGGCCAGTTGTATTCTCTCTGTGTGGAGCCTTTCCTGTGCCTCTTGTGGAGGAGGTTGTCGGGATTGGTTCTGCGTGGGCCGGGCATCGGGGTGGTCCTCTCGGCTTACGCCAATGATGTGCTCCTCGTGTTCACCGACCCGGCTGACCTGTGGAGGATGCGCGAGTGCCAGGAGGTCAACTCAGCTGCGTCTTCTGTCAGGATCAATTAGGACAAATGTTCTGGACTCCTGGTCGGTCAGTGGCAGATGGATCCCCTACCCGAGGAGCTCAGGCCTTTCACCTGGACTAGGACCACAAGCCTCCTCTACCTGGGGATCCACCTCTGCCCTGCTGAGGAATCCTGGCCGGCGAACTGGCGGGAACTGGAGACCAAAGTCGCTACTCGCCTGTGGCGCTGGACAGGACTGCTCCGAGTGCTGTCTTACCGAGGTCCAGTGCTGGCCAATAAACAGCTGATTGCCGCCATGCTGTGGTACCGGCTGGTCACTTTGACCCTTCCCCTGGACTTTGTCACAAAAATCCAGAGAATGCTCGTCGACTTCTTCTGGACAAAAGGCTGCACTGTGTCACTGCTGAGGTCCTGAGTCTCCTGCTTAGGGAGGGCGGTCAGGCGCTGGTGTGCCTACGCACCCAGGCGGCAACTTTCCATCTTCAGGCCCTGCAGCGATACCTTTACGTTGAGCCCCCTCCGAGATGGTGTGCCCTGGCAACGTATTTCTTCCGCCAGGTGCACGGCCTGAATTATGATGTGTTGCCCTTGTTTATAGACAGGAGGGGCCTTTGTGGCTGCTTGCAGACATTGCCCGTCTTTTACCAGCACCTGATCAAAGTCTGGAACATGGTCGCCTCGCGACACAGCTCTCCACCGTCAGGAGTAGCGGCTATCGTCAGAGAGATACTGCTCAGGAATCTGCCCCTCCGTCTTTTCAGTGGGTGGTGGAGAGGAGGGCTCTGGCTGCCGGGGTGCCCAGGATTGGGGACGTGCTGGGTGATTGAGGAGTGGGCTGGATGCTACCACAGGAGTTGGCGCATCCGTGGATGTCTGGTTTGCGGCCAATGCCAAGAGCTTAGGACGGTCGTGCTCAGCCCCGACGTCATTCTGGGTCTCGAGGTGGTGCAGTTGCGCGGCGGTCTTCCATCCGAGCACACCCTGTTTGGACGGAATTCCACATTGGCCCTAAGCCCCGAACCCTCTCTCGGGAGCCAGTGCCCCACAACCTGAGTCGCCTCGTGGAAATGCCCTCCGTGCTCTTTAGCACAGCGCGGAGGGTTTTCCTGTATGGGCTGCTGCTGTACACCCTTCATTTCCTTGCCCTTGCCTGCCGCCCGGACATGCCCTGGCGTGCCTTGTTGATGTCCGGTGGTGGAGGTCTCCAGTTGGGGGGGGGGGCCTCTACTGGGGCATCCTCCCACTTTCCATCGAGGACCTGGGATGGAGGGTGTTGCATGCAGCAGTCCCATACAACCGTAGGTAGTGTCAGTTCACGGACTCCCAAGATACCTGCGTCTTTTGTGGCCTTGTGGAGTCCGTGGACCATGTGTATGTTAATTGTTGTAGGCTGCACCCCCTTTTTAGTTTCTTGAAAAACCTTTTACTGTTGTTTTGTTTGCAATTCAGCCCCACGCTCCTGATCTACAGGGAGGGAGGGGGACCTCCTTGTGAACCTGCTCCTGGGCCTGGCCAAGTTGGCCATTAACAGGTCCAGGCAGCGGGCAATCGAAGGGGTCGTCCAACCCGACTGTCTGCCCCTCTTCCATGGCTATGTTCGCAGCTGGGTGTCCCTGAAGAGGGTGCACATGGTGTTGGCCGGCACCATCGAGGCCTCCATGCCCGGTGGGCACTGTGGGGACTGGGGTGCTTTATAGGCACCTTTAATCACATTTTGATTTGATGTTGGTAAGTTTCCTTTGCATTTTGTCTTTTGTTTTTGCAGTTTCCCTTTAAGGGGCTGCTTTTGCTTTGTCCCTGAATTTGTTAATTTAGTTTAATTGTTTTGACTCAAAAGAGTAACTTTTACCTAACTGTCCTAACCCTGTCGTTACGTCTTGGTGCTCCCCAGACATGCACAGCAGAGGTAGAGGCAGCCTGCTGACTGTGATGCCCTGTTTGTGATGACCTTGGAGGGTGTCCTCTGGAGAGCGGAGACTTGGAGGGCCTCGGCCTGCTTTCAGGGTCCTGCTGCGTGGCAGTGGCACTCTCCTCGGCCTGTGAAGCTGATCTGCGGAGGTCACAGGAAGATAGGATTCGGATGGGCCGGTCATTCCCATTGTCACTTGGGTAGATGGCCCCGGATTGTGCACCTGCTGATCCTCCTCCCTATGGGTGCCCAAAGCCCTCTGGCTGACTCCGTGAGCGGAAGGGGTAGCTGGAGTGAGATCAAACTGCCCAGCACGTACACACTATTGGAGGCCAACTATGGCATCAGTGATGGAGTTGAGCCCGCGCAGCAGTGCAGGAGTGACGATCTGGACCAAGGCCTCCATGGTGACTGCCAACCTGCCAGTGTTGACCTCGGTCCGTTGCAATGCTGGCGCTATCACCTCAGTCTGAAGGCAGATCGTGCCTTGCAATCTGAGGAGTGCAGCAGACATCCTGTTGTTCCCGAGCTTGCCTTCGCAGCTCCAGCAACTGTGACATGACCGAGTCCAGAGGCTCATAATCTGGTAAGCCCATCAAACTATCTGATCCATAGTAGATGGAGGCAAGGACTTCCCAGATTTCTGGCACTTGGAATACTGCTGGAGACCTAAAATCTGCTGAGTCTGCATCAGATGAGGAGCCTCTGGACTCGGTCATACCTCAGTTGCTGCAGCTGCAAAGGCAAGCTCGGGAACATCAGGAAGGGATGTCCGCTGCACTCCTCAGATTGCAAGGCACAATGGACAAGTCCGTCCACCTTCAGTCTGAGGTGATAGCGCTGGCATGCCAATGCACTGAGGTCAAAACCGATAGGATGGCTGCCACCATGGAGACTTTGGTCCAGGACATTGGGCCTGCACTGCTGTATGGGCTGGACTCCATCGCTGATGCCATAGTTGGCCTCCAACAGTGTCAACGTGAGAGGGGTGCCAGGCAGCTCGATCTCACTTCAGCTTCCCCTTCTACTCAAAGAATCAGCCAGGGGCCGTCGAGCACCCATAAAGAGACCAACAGCTCAACTCCCTGGGGCTATCCACCCAGGTGACTCTGGGAATGTCTGGCCAATCCAAAACGACTCTTCCTGTGATCCCCGCAGCTCCAGTTCAACAGGCTGAGAGGGTTGCAGCTGGCCCACAGCGTGACATCCAAAGCGGGCCCTCCAGAGGATGTACATATGTTGCCAGGGCACACCATCTCAGAGGGGGCTCGACGTAAAGGTATCGCTGCAGGGCGTGAAGACGGAAAGTCGCCACCTGGGTGCGTAGGCACACCAGCGCCTGACCGCCCTCCCTAAGCGGGAGACTCAGAACCTCAGCAGTGACCCAGTGCAGCCTTTTATCCCAGAAGTCGTCGACGAGCATTCTCTGGATTTTTGTGACAAAGTCCGGGGGAGGGGGTCAAAGTAACCAGCCGGTACCACAGCATGGCGGCAATCAGCTGGTTTATGACCAGAACTCGACCCCGGTAAGACAGCACTCGGAGCAGTCCTGTCCAGCACCGCAGGCGAGCGGTGACTTTCGTCTCCAGTTCCTGCCAGTTCCCCAGCCAGGATTCCTCAGCAGGGCAGAGATGGACCCCCAGGTAGAGGATGCTGGTCCTGCTCCAGGTGAAAGGCCTGAGCTCCTTGGGTAGGGGATCCATCTGCCACGGGCCGACCAGGAGTCCTGAACATTTACCCCAGTTGATCCTGGCAGAAGACGCGGCAGAGTAGACCTCCTGACACTCGCGCATCCTCCAAATGTCAGCCGGGTCGGTGACCATGAGGAGCGGGTCATCGGCATAAGCCGAGAGGACCACCCCGATGCCCGGCCCGCGCTGAGCCAATCCCGACAACCTCCTCCGCAAGAGGCGCAGGCAAGGTTCCACACAAATAGAATACAATTGGCCAGACAGGGGGCAGCCCTGACGTATCCCTCTCCCAAAGTGTAGGGGCGCCATCAGGGACCCATTAACCTTAACTAGACACTCTGCGGCAGTGTACAGAAGTCGGATCCGGGCGACGGAATGCGTCTTGAGTCAGAATGCTCGCAGAGTTCCGAATAAATATTCGTGATCCACCCTGTCGAATGCCTTCTCCTGATCAAGGGACAGGAAGGCGCTCGACAGACCAGTCCTCTGGGAAAAGTGGATAATGTCCCGGACCAGATGGATGTTATCCAAGATGGTACAGCCCGGTACCGTGTAGGAGTAGTCAGGGTGGATCATGTTGTCCTGCACGGTGCCAAGGCGAGAAGACATTGCCCTGGCAAAGATCTTGTAATCCGTGCTGAGGAGGGAGACCAGATGCCAGTTCTTAAGGAGGCGGAGATCCCCCTTCTTTGGCAGCAGGGCAATCACGGCCCTGCACCATGAGGAGGGCATCTCCCCAGTTGCGATACTCTGCCCCAGGATCCCTGCTTAGTCGTTCCCCAGGATGTCCCCGAACACCCTGAAGAACTCTATGGTCAGCCCGTCCAGCCCCGGGGATTTGCCCCTGGAGAGGCTGTCGAGGGTGCCAGTCAGCTCCCCCAGACTTATAGGGGAGACGAGCTTTCCGGCGCCCTCCGGGCCAACCTGCGGCAGGTCCTCCCACAAAACTCTGCGAGCATCCTCGCTGGACAGATTTGGAGAGAACAGGGCAGTGTAGTAGTCTCGGATAACAGCCCTGTTGCCCTCTGGATCCGAGACAAGGATCCGTTGTCAGCCAGCAGTGTAAGGAGCTGCTGATGGACCCAGTGCCTTTTTTCCAGTGAGTAGAAGAAGGAGGAGCCACGGTCCAGGTCCTTGAGGAACCGGATCCACAGCCTCACATACGCGCCACAGGACCCGACGAGTTGCAGGTTCCACAGCGCGCCCTTCTTCTCATCGTACACCGGCCGCAGGGCCGGGTCCGCATCGGGCTGACGGAGACGTGCCTCCAGGTCGAGCACCTCCTTCTCCAACTCCTCGATCCTGGATTTCCTCCTCTGTCGACACCCTCGCGTACTCCTGACAGAAGACGTGAATGTGAGTCTTACCCACGCCCCACCACAGTCTCAAGGAGGGGAAGCCTCCCCGCTTCCTTCTCCAGCCGGCCCAGAAACGACGAAACGAGCCCAGGAACTGCTCGTCATCCAGCAGTAGGTTGTTGTTAAAGTGCCAGTACGCGGACCCCGCCCGAGCGTAGAACGGAACGAACTCCACCCACACCAGATGGTGGTCCGTGCACGACACCTGCCACACAGAAGCCGACGGAACGCAGGACACAAACACCTTGGATACGTAAAGGTGGTCGAGTCTGGACGCTCCGACTCCAGGTGACGCAAAGGTGAAAACGTTGGAGTCAGGATGGAGATGTTTCCAGGGGCAGCGGGCCCAGTTTCTCTTAACACCTGTTCCCCACCAAGTGAAAACCTGACCATCCGTGGCACTTGCTCCAGAGTCAAGTTTGCGGAGTCAGGACTTTCCCAGACTCTGCACTCCCGACTTGGGAGCAAAAATCCAGGCCCAGGCTACTAAAACTTACACACACACAGACTCTATGCAGGATAGGCATAGATTAGGTGCCATAGTACATATTGTTATCCTAAAGCCTTTGAAGACTGGAGATTTTACCCTTCAACTGTTGAGGACAATCTGGAATGTACACTTGATCTATTAAGCCTGGTTAGAGACCTATAAACAGGTGCAATACTGTGGAAAACAAATTAATAGGTACCAGACTTCATCCATAATTAACTTGTAATATCCGGCACAAGGATCAGCTGAAGAGAGGAGCTCAGACTAAGAGTTTGTTCACAATTCAATTCATTTATGCTCATTTTCCTCCTTATGCTGTTAATTAGTAACAGGTTGAAAGGTTATGGGGAGAGGGCGGGAAATTGGAGTTGAGGCCGAAATGAGATCAGCCACGATCGTATTGAATGGCAGGGCAGGCTCGAGGGGCTGAATTGCCTACTCCTGCTCCTAATTCTTATGTTCTTATGATAGAGGGACAGAAATCTGATTAGAGGGATTGAAACATGGAGTTCCAGGAAGGATGGGAATGGATTTTGATGATGATCAAATGGGCAATGCCACCCCTCCAAAGATGTTTCTCTTGCCCCCCCCCACCACCAAGGGTCATTTTTTTCATGATGGGAGGTATGAGAAATAAAAGTGTTGAAAAATGGAATTTCATTAGCTCGACAGTACAGAGACCAATGTTTTTTTAATATCTCAGGCTGCGACATGACCTGCAAAATACTTTTGATCGGTCTTTCTCACCTGACAAATGGACTTTAAAACCATATCTTTGGGAAAGCAAATGAGTTGATTTAATCATCTTAGAACTCTACTGTCTAGAACTGTCTTATACGTCACCATCACTGCCACCCCAACCCTATTCCTTTTAAGCTATTAGATGAGGATTCCAAGGGCCTTCATGTTGGCATCACATCGCCCTTAATCCCTGGCCTATTTCCAGAGCGGGATTATTATTTATATTAAAGGCACCATATAAATGCAGGCTATTGTTTATTCAGTAAAACAGCTGATATCAGGCTGAGTTAAATGTATTTAATGAAGTTAATGTTAGCACAACAGTTGAAAAATTTAAAATTTACACTCTTTCGATGTGATGCAGAGGACTTCTTATGAGTAAAACAAATGTGTTAATTTAGAGGATCGCCAGAAATGACTGTCTTTGCTACAAAAATTTTAGTAATGAAATATATAATTGCAAATTAAAAATATTTCAAATTTGCAATTCAAAGGTACTTAACAAAAACCCACATTAGGGACAATGCTTCAAGGTCAGCATGAACTTTATCATTTGGCAGCAAATCTGAGGTTCTTTCCCACTGAACAACCATCATTTTGAATCTGGGCTTTACGGGGCAAACAAAGATCTGATAGATGCGAGTGTTTAAGTAAAATATTTAACCAATAATTTTTTAAACTGCTGATGCCCTTTCTCAGATATTTATCCAACAATCTAACACCAATTTGAAAAAAGGCACTCAATGGACCAGAAAGAAAAAGACTCATTAAAGGATTAAAAGGAAAAGGACAACAAGATCGAGGAAAAGTTATCCTCAAATTTGGATAACTTTCTTTTTGGGACCTAGACAATTGACAGAAACCAAGGAAATTACCTCACTTCTGATGAAAGATTATAGCTGAAATGTTAATTTACCTTTCTCTTACAGATTTGGTGAACATGCTACACATTTACAGAATTTTTTTTTATTTTGAATTATGATTTTGTGTGTGGGTATGTTTTTCTTTTTCAGAAGTTATTTGCTCATATCAGTTTTTCTTTTTGTTGTGAACTTTTTAATTTACTGCGTCTGCAGTTCTTAAAGTATTTTTGTGTCCCTGTGGCCTGGAATGCTACAAAAGGGAAAAAGATACACAAGTCTAATGAAAAAATCACAACATTCCCTTGCTGACTTTTGTCTTAGGTGTGGTTTCCAAACCATTAATTAGGATAATAAGGCTGAATTTAATTGCAAACATATTGGCCTGGAGTTTGCTGGGAAAGTATGAGCAAGTTCAATGCACATGGCATCATTTGTGTGTAAATCATCTAGCAATTTGTGTCGAGGAAGAGTTACCCTGAGAGCTGTGAATCGCCACAAATTGCTGGATGGTTTGCACTGCTCCGCCATTAGCCACACAGAAATGGTAGCTTGTCCTCAACCGACCTGCAGGTTTAAAAAAAAATTGTTGGATTTGAGAAGTAAATATAAATTAAACTCACCACAGAAAGTTACGGCTGATACTTAACAGCATAAAGATCTTTTTAATGAAATATATGTTCCCGTAATACCACTCAATGTCTCAGGCCCAAACTGGATGCTAATTTCTACAGGTATGAAATTGTTCATCATTCCAATTTGACATTTTACTTTTTTAAAAAAAAAGTTTTTAAGCGGTCTGCGCTGAGTGCTGCCTTGGGCTGCATTTGAGTGCTTCAGTTGGAGTTTGGTGAGTGAGGGAATTTGGTGAAGCAGGCAGGAAATGATCCTTTCATTTTCTACCTTTCCTCAGGAAGAAGAACAGCAGCCTTGGTAATTAGGACTTGGTGAGTATTTTCTACTGTCCTTAATATTCTCTAAACTGGAAGAAGTAAAAGTAAAGGGAGTCATTTAAGGGTAGGTCATGGCAGGGAAGCTCAGTCACTTGGAATACTTTTCCTGTGCAATGTGGGAAATCAGGGGCACTTACAGGCCAGAATTTTTCTGTCGGTGAGTTGGGGGAGGGGCCCACTCGCCGACACAAAAATGATGCAGGATGATGCCGGAAGGAACCCCCGACGTCATCCCTGTCCATTTAAATATTGAGGAAGGTGGGCGGACAGCAAAATAAGCTGTCCGCCCGCCAACCTGTCAATGGCCAGTTGAGGCCATTGACAGGATAATTAAGCTCATTAAATGCCCTGCCCATCCAACCTTAAGGTGGCAGGCAGGCCAGGAGCCCCAGTGGGGAATAGAAAAATCATGAAACCCCATCCACTGGCGGAAAGAGGTTTCATGTCCATTTTAAACATGTTTAATAAACTTTATGTCCTTTTTATTAACATGTCCCATCTCATGTGACATCGTCACATGAGGGCGACATGTTAATAAATTTTTTATTTGTCTATTCTTGATGTTTAAAAAACTTTCAGTGATCTCCCTAAGACAGCACTTAGTCTCAGGGAGATGTGCGCACTTTCACGCGCATGCGCGAGAGAGCGCACTTTGACAGTTGGGGAATCGCTCCCCCCCACACAGGAAGCGCATAGCGCTTCCCATCGGGTGGCCTGCTGGGCAGGCCTTAATTAGCCTGCCCACTTAAAATGGTGGCAGGGCCCGCTTCGGCAGTGGGGGTCGGCTGCCTGCCCATCGCCGAGCTGGCGGGGCCCGCCTGCCCACCAAGGGCAAAATTCTGCCCAGTGTCCATGGTGACCACATGTGCAGGAAGTGTCTCCAGCTGCAACTACTTGAAATCCACATTTTAGAACAGGATGAGCGGCTGCAGTCACTGAGGAGCTTCCACAGGGCTGAGATCTTTGTGGATAGCATGTACAGTGAGGCGGTCACCCCATAAGTAAAGAGCACACAGGCAGAAAGGGAATGGGTGACTGCTAGACAGAGTAAAGGAACTAGGCAGGTAGTGCTGGAGTCCCCTGGATCCATCTCCCTCTCTAACAGATTTTCCATTTTGGATACAGCTGGGGGAGATGGATTCTCAGGGGAATGCAGTGAGAGCCATGCCTGTGGCACCACGAGGGACTCATCTGCACAGGGGTGAAGAGTGGGAGAGCAATAGTGACAGGGGATCATATCGTAAGGGGAACAGATACACGTTTCTGCTGCCACAGATGAGACACCTGGATGGTACATTGCCCCTCTGCTGCCAGGGTCAAGGATGTCACTAAACAGCTGCAGGACATTCTGAAGAGGGAGGGTGAACAGCCAGAGGTTGTGGTCCATATCGGTACCAGTGACATAGGTAAAAATCGTGATGAGGCCCCTGCAAGCAGAATATAGGGAGCTAGGAAATAAATTAAAAAGCAGGACCTCAAAAGGTAGTATTGTCAGGATTACTCCCAGTGCCACGTGCTAGCGAGATCAGGAATAGGAGAATAGACAGGATGAATGCATAGCTGGAGAGATGGTGTAGGAGGGAGGGATTTAGATTCCTGAGGCACTGGGACCGATTCTGGGGAAGATGGGACCTGTACAAACTGGATGGGTTACACCCCAGCAGGACCGGGACCAATATCCTCATGGGGTTATTCGCTAGTACTGTGGGGGAGGGTTTCAACTAGAGTGGCAGGGGATGGGAACCTGAGTGAGGGGACACAAGAAAGAGAAATAAAGATAGAAATGAAAGACAGAAAAATAAAAAGCAAGAGTGGAAGGCAGAGGAAATGGGGGCTAACAGCAAATAGGGCCACAGTACAAAAAAAACATGTAAAAAGACAAGTCTAAAGGCACTGTATCTAAATGCATGGAGCATTCGCAATAAGGTAGATGAATTAACAGTGCAAACAGATGTAAATGGGTACAATATGATTGTGATTACAGAGACATGGCTGCAGGGTGACCAAAGGCTGGGAACTGAATATCCAAGGGTACTCAATATTTAGGACGGACAGGCATAAAAGAAATGGAAGTGGTGTGGCGTTGTTAATTAAGGATGAAATCAGTGCGATAGTGAGAGAGGATATTGGCTCAGGACATCTATATGTATGGGTGGAGCTAAGAAGCAACAAGAGGCTGAAAACATTAGTGGGAGTTGACCAAACAGTAGTTGTAAGGTATTAAATAGGAAGTTAGAGATGCATGTAACAAGGGTGATACAGAAATCATGGGTGGTTTTAATCTACATTTAGACTGGGCAAACCAAATTAGCAATAATACAGTGGCGGATGAATTCCTGGAGTGTATACGAAATGGTGTTTTAGACCCAGTACGTCAAAGAACCAACTAGGGAACTAGATTTAGTTTTGTGCAATGAGAAGGGGTTAATTAATAATCTTGTGTGGGATCCTTTAGGGAACAGTGACCATTACATGATAGAACTCTTCCTTAGGTTGGAAAGTGAGGTAGTCCAATCTGAAACTAGGGTTCTAAAGCTAAACAAAGGAAACTATGAAGGTATGTGGCGTGAGCTAGTTGAGATAGATTGTGGAATTTCATTAAAAGGCATGACAGGCGAATATGTAAGGTACGAATGTATGCATTGCAACAATTATATATTCCTTTCTGGTGCAAAAACACAACAGGAAAAGTGGCGCAACCATGGCTAACAAAAGAAATTAAGGGCAGAATTTTGTGTCCCAAGGGTGGGCGTGTGCCTGACCCGATCGGGTGTAAAATACTGCGCGATGACGTTGAGCGTGCATCCTGATGTCATTGCGCATTTGTGCGATACTTCGGTCAGCGGGCATGCGTGAGAGTCGGCAGCGCACCCGCCGACAATTCAGAGACCTATTAAGGCCATTAAAGTGTTACTTAAGAAAGATTTTTCACTGCCCGTCCAACCTTATGGTTGGGCAGGTGGGAGAATCAGCCAGGCAACCTTTGCATCTTTGAGGACACCTCATCCAAGGGCAGGATGAGGTTTCCGACATTAATTTTTTAAAAATGTTTTGACATAATTTTTATTATGGATATGTTCATGTGAGTGAGTCCTATGTGGAGACATTTTTTTCAGCATTTCCCAATCTTTATTTTTAATTTTAAAATTCTTCAGCTCCCTGAAGCAGCTCTCTGCCTTCAGGGAGCTTTAATTGCTAACTCCCCCGTGCCTGCGCAGGCTTCAGCGCTCGCCCTCCTCCTGCCCCCAACCTGGCAGTGCTGAGCCTTTCAGAACGCCTTTCACGCTGGCTGGCCGTTGATTGGCCAGCCAGTGTGAAATTGCGGTCAGGGGCCGGTCACAGGCGGTGGGTTGTTTCCCGGCTGCTCCCGGGCCCACCTGCCATGCCCACCCGAAAACCTGAAAATCCTGCCCTGAGGATAGTATTAGATCCAAAGAGGAGTCATATAAAGTTGCTAGACAAAGTAGCAAGACTGAGGACTGAGGGCAGTTTAGAATTCAGCAAAGGAGGACTAAGAGATTGATTAAGAGGGGAAAAATAGAGTATGAGAGTAAACTTATTCAGTTTAATTTGTAAAAGCTTCAATGAGTTTGTAAGAAGAAAAAGCTTGGTGAAGAAAAATGTAGGTCCCATACAGTCCAAAAAGGGAGAATTTATAATAGAGAACAAGGAAATGGCAGAGCATTGAAACAACTACTTTAGTTCTGTCTTCACGGAGGAAGACACAAATAACTTCCCAGAAATACTAGGGAATCGAGGGTCTAGTGAGAAGGAGGAATTGAACGAAATTAGTATTACGAAAAAAATATGCTGTAGAAATTAATGGGACTGAAAGCCGATAAATCCCCAGGGCCTGATAATCTACATCCCAGGATGCTAAAGGAGGTGGTTATGGAAATAGTGGATGTGCCGTTTGTTATCTTCCAAAATTCTGTAGATTCTGGCACAGTCCCGGCAGATTGGAGGGTGGAAAATGTAACCTTACTATTTAAAAAGGGAGGGAGGGAGAAAGCAGGGAATTACAGACCGGTTAGCCAAACCTCAGTGGTAAGGAAAATCCTAGAGTCTATTATAAAGGATGTGATAACAGGACACTTAGAAAATATCAGTGGGATTAGACAAAGTCAACATGGATTTATGAAAGGGAAATCATGTTTGACAAACCTATTGGAGTTTTTTAAGGCTGTAACTAGCAGGATAGATAAGGGAGAACCAGTGGATATGGTGTATTTGGATTTTCAGAAAGCTTTTGATGAAGTCCCACACACTAGGTTAGTGTGAAAAATTAAAGCACATGGGATTGGGGGTAATATATTGGCATGGATTGAGAATTGGTTAGCAGACAGGAAACGGAGTAGGGATAAATGAGTCTTTTTCGGAATGGCAGGCAGTGACTAGTGGGGTACCGCAGGGATCAGTGCTTAGGCCCCAGCTATTCAATTTATCGATGATTTGGATGAGGAAACCAAATGTAATGTTTCCAAGTTTGCTGATGACACAAAACTAGGTAGGAATGTGAGTGGTGAGGTGGACGTTAAGAGGCTTCAAGGCGATTTAGACAAGTTGAGCGAGTGGGCAAATACATGGCAGATGCAGCATAATGTAGATAAGTGTGAAGATATCCATTTTGGTAGGAAAAATTGTAGAGAATTACTTAAATGGTGATAGAGGAAATGTTGATGTACAAAGGAACCTGAGTTTCCTTGTACACCAATCACTGAAAGCAAGCATGCAGGTGCAGCAAGCAGTGAAGGCGGCAAATGGTGTGTTGGCCTTCATTGCAAGAGGACTTGAATACAGGAGCAAGGATGTCTCACTGCAGCTGTACAGGGCCTCAGTGAGACCACACCTAGGGTACTATGTGCAGTTTTGGTCTCCTTACCTAAGAAAAAATATACTTGCCATAGAGGGAGTGAAGCGAAGATTCACCAAACTGATCCCTGGGATGGCAGGATTGTTGTATGAGGAGAGATTAGGTTGACTAGGCCTGTATTCACTGGAGTTTAGAAGAATGACAAGGGATCTCATTGAAACGTATAAAATTCCGACATGGCTGGACAGACGGGATGCAGGGATGATGTTCCCTCTGGCTGGGGGTTCTACAACAAGGGCTCACAATCTCAGGTTACGGGGTAGGCCATTGAGGTGAGAAGAAACTTCTTCAGTCAGAGGGTGGTGAACCTGTAGAATTCTCTACCACAGAGGGCTGAAGAGGCCAAGTCACTGAATACATTTAAGAAAGAAATAGATTTCTGGACTCTAAAGGCATCATGGGGTATAGGGAGACAGTGGGAGTATGGCATTGAGATAGAGGATCAGCCATGATCATATTGAATGTTGAGCAGGCTCGAAGGGCCAAATTACTTACTCCTGTTTCTATTTTCTATGTTTCTGTGTTTTCATTTGCTTCCTCTCAGTCAATACAATTTCTCTCTCTTTAAGTTTCCTCCCTCCTGTGACTAATTTGTCTCAAATTCACTCTATGTCCTTCTCTGTTGTTCTGCTACTGCTTTCTCTAGCCTAGACTAATAATCTTGTCATTTCCAAACTGAGACACTGCAGTTCTTTATTCCCATGAATGACATTGCTAGACACTCTGTGAAAAATTATAAATCAAGCTTCAAAAACATTGAAAAGATTATAGCCCATGGCCATAAGTAGATCCTACTAAGCAGGCAGTTTCCGTCCAAAATAATTGGCTTGCAAGCTAAAAACACGTGATGCCATAACTACTTATGGTGCACCATTTTAGTACCCATCCAACAATGTTTATAAACTTGTGTATGTTAAGGCAACATGTGATATGCAAAAACTTTGAAAATACCGCTTTTTAGCAGGATATCTCAAACTCACTGGAGTGCTGGTCTACACTAGAGTGCTGCTCTGGGCTGCAGTAGAGTGCTTAAGTTGGGGTTTGGTGACTGAGGGAATTTAAGGGTTAATTTCTATCTAAAGTCTAGTCATTCTTTATTCAGTAATGAACTAAAAGTTGCTGTTTAGGTTGGAAGAAGGTGAGTTTTAGGCCAGCTTTAAAACAGGGCTTATACAGGCTCTGCTTGCAGCTACTATTAGTTAATTAGGTAACTGGCTTAAACAGGTTTTCAGAGGCTAGATTCAGAGAGTATAAAAATAGCCCATCTTACAGTGCTAACTTTGTCTGCACTGGAATGCTGCTTTGGGCTGCAGTAGAGTGCTTAAGTTGGAGTTTGGTGACTGAGAGAGTTCGGTGAGGAGGGAATGAGGTGATCCTTTGAGTACCGTGAGTACAGTCGGGTAAGTATTTACTACTTTTATCGGTTATAGTTTTTAAGGCCTTATTTTGTGGTTCATCGTTTGTAAGGGCTATATTCTGTAACAACATGGAGCAGTGAAGAAGGGCCCAAGAGTAATTAGCATTATTTGATATTAAGTATCTTCCAAAAGGTTTAATTTAATTTAAAGGGGTAAGTCATGGCAGGAGAGCTCAAAGCCGTGGTGTGCTCCCCCTGCTCTATGTGGGGAGCCAGGAACATTTCCAGTACCCGGGGCCAGCAGGTGTGTGGGAAGTGTCTCCAGCTGCAGCTCCTGGAAGCCCGGGTTTCGGACCCGGAGCGGCGGCTGGGGACACTGTGGAACATCCGCGAGGTGGAGTGTGTCATGGATAGCATGTATAGAGAGGCTGTCACACAGCAGGCTAAGAGTCCACAGGCAGGAAGGGAATGGGTGACCACCAGGTAGAGCAAGAAGACTAGGCAGGCAGTGCAGGAATCTCCTGTGGCTATTCCTCTGCAAAACAGATATACCACTTTGGATATTGTTGAGGGGAATGGCCTCTCAGGGGAAAGCAGCAACAGCCAAATTCATTGCATCATGGTTGGCTCTGCTGCACAGGGGAGGAGTAAAAAGTGTGGGAATGCAATAGTTATAGGGGGCTCAATTGTAAGGGGAATAGATAGGTGTTTTTGTGGCCGCAAATGAGACTCCAGGATGGTATGTTGTCTCCTTGGTGCTAGGGTCAAGGATGTCTCAGAGCGGCTACAGGACATTCTGAAGGGGGAGGGTGAACAGCCAGTGGTCGTGGTACACATTGGTACAAACGAGATAGGTGAAAAAGGGATGAGGTCCTGAAAGCAGAATATAGGGAGTTAGGAAGTAAGTTGAAAAGTAGGACCACAAAGGTAGTGATCTCAGGATTACTACCAGTGCCACATGGTATTCAGAGTAGAAACAGCAGGATATATCGAATGAATACGGAGCTGAAGAGATGCTGTGAGGGGGAGGGTTTCAGATTCCTGGGACATTGGGGCCGGTTCTGGGGGGAGGTGAGACCAGGACAAACTGGATGGGTTACACCTGGACAGGACCGGGGCCGATGTCCTCGGGGGAATATTTGCTACTGTGGTTGGGGAGGGTTTAAACTAAAATGGCAGGGGGATGGGAACCTATGCAAGGAGTCAGAAGAGGGGGATTCAAGGACAAGGACAAAAGACAGAAAGGGGAATAAGAAAAGTGATATGCAGAGAAATCAAAGGCCAGAATCAAACAGGGCCTCAGTGAAAAATAGTGGGAACGGGACAAGCAATGTTAAAAAGACAAGCCTTAAGGCTTTGTTCCTTAACGCAAGGAGCATTCGCAATAAAGTGGATGAATTAACCAAGCAAATAGATGTAGACAGGTATGATATAGTCGGAATTATAGAGACATAGCTGCAGGGTGACCAGGGGTGGGAACTGAACATCCAGGGGTATTCAGTATTTAGGAAGGACATACAAAAATGAAAAGGCAGTGGAGTTGCATTGCTGATTAAAGAGGAAATTAATGCAGTAGTGAGGAAAGATATTAGCTCTGACAATGTGGAATCTGTATGGGTAGAGCTGAGAAACACTAAGGGGCAGAAAACATTAGTGGGGGTTGTATATAGACCCCCAAACTGTAGTGGTAATGTTGGGAATGGCATTAAACAGGAAATTAGAGACGCATGCAATAAAGGAACATCTGTAATTTTGGGTGACTTTAATCTGCATATAGAGTGGGCAAATTAAATTAGTAACAATACTGTAGAGGAGGAATTCCTGGAGTGTATATAGGATGGTTTTCTGGACCAATAAATTGAGGAACCAACTAGAGAACAGGCCATCCTAGACTGGGTATTGTGTAATGAGAAAAGAATAATTGGCAATCTAGTTGTGCGAGGTCCCTTGGGGATGAGCGACCATAATGTGATAGAATTCTTTATCAAGAGGGAGAGTGACGTAATTGATTCTGAGATTCTGAATTTTAATAAAGGAAACTACGATGGTATGAGGCACGAGTTAGCTATGATGGATTGGGGAACGTTACTTAAAGGGATGATGGTGGATAGGCAATGGCAAACATTCAATGAGTGCATGAGTGAACTGCAACAATTGTTTATTCCTGTCTGGCACAAAAGAAAAACAGGAAAGGTGCTCAAACCATAGCTTACAAGGGAAATTAGAGATAGTATTAGATCAAAGGAAGAGGCATAAAATTGGCCAGAAAAAACAACAGACAGCATTTTAGAATTCAGCAAAGGAGGACCAAGGGATTGATTAAGAAGGGGAAAATAGAGTACAAGAGTAAGATTGCGGGGAACATAAAAAGTGACTGTGAAAGTTTCCAACGGCATGTGAAGAGAAAAAGATTGGTGAAGACAAATGTAGGTCTCTTACAGTCAGAAACAGGGGAATTTATAATGGGGAACAAAGAAATGGCTGACCAACTAAATACATACTTTGGTTCTGTCTTCACAAAGGAGGACACAAATAACATACCAGAAATGTTGGGGAACACAGGGTTTAGTGAGAGGGAGGAACTGAAAGAAATGAGTATTAGTAGGGAAATTATGTTGGGGAAATTGATGGGATTGAAGGCTGATAAATCCCCAGGGCCTGATAATCTACATCCCAGAGTACTTAAGGAAGTGGGCCTAGAGATAGCGGATGAATTGTTGGTCATCTTCCGAGATTCTACAGACTCTGGAACAGTTCCTACAGATTGGAGGGTAACTAATGTAACCCCACTATTTAAAAAGGGAGGTAAAGGGGAAACAGGGAATTATAGACCAGTCAGCCTGACATCGGTAGTGGGGAAAATTCTAGAGTCCATTATAAAAGATTTAATAGCTGAGCACTTGGAAAACAGTAGCAGAATCAGACAGTCAGTATGGATTTATGAAAGGGAAATCATGCTTGACAAATCTAGTGGATTTTTTTGAGGATGTAACTCGTAGAGTTGATGAGGGGGAGCCAGTGGATGAGGTTTATTTGGACTTTCAGAAGGCTTTCGATAAAGTCCCACATAAGAGATTAGCGTGTAAAATAAAAGCGCATGGGATTGGGGGTAGTGTATTGAGATGGATAGAAAACTGGCTGGCAGACATGAAACAAAGAATAGGAATAAACGGGTCTTTTTCCAAATGGCAGGCAGTGACTAGTGGGGTACTGCAGGGATCAGTGCTGGGACCCCAGCTATTCACAATATATATTAATGATTTAGATGAGGGAACTAAATGTAATATCTCCAAATTTGCAGATGACACAAAGCTGGGTGGGAGGGTGAGCTGTGAAGAAGTTGCAGAGATGCTTCAGTGTGATTTGGACAAGCTGAGTGGGCAAATGCATGGCAGATGCAGTATAATGTGGATAAATGTGAGATTTTCCACCTTGGTAGCAAAAACAGGAAGGCAGATTATTATCTGAATGGCTATAAATTGAGAGAGGGAAATGTGCAACAAGACCTGAGTATCCTCGTACACCAGTCGCTGAAGGTAAGCATGCAGGTGCAGCAGGCGGTAAAGAAGGCAAATGGTATGTTGGCCTTCATAGAGAGAGGATTTGAGTACAGGAGCAGGGATGTCTTGCTGCAATTATACAGGGTCTTGATGAGACCACACCTGGAATATCGCGTGCAGTTTTGGTCTTCTTATCTGAGGAAGGATGTTCTTGCTATAGAGGGAGTGCAGTAAAGGTTTACCAGACCGATTCCTGGGATGGCGGGACCGACATATGAGGAGAGATTGAGTCGGTTAGAATTATATTCGCTGGAATTCAGAAGAATGAGGGGGGAACCTCATAGAAACCTATAAAATTCTAACAGGACTAGACAGGGTAGATGCAGGAAGGATGTTCCCGATGGTTGGGGAGTCCAGAACCAGGGGTCACAGTCTGAGGATACAGGACAGACCATTTAGGACTGAAATGAGGAGAAATTTCTTCACCCAGAGAGTGGTGAGCCTGTGGAATTTGCTACCACAGAAAGTAGTTGAGGCCAAAATATGGTATGTTTTCAAGAAGGAGTTAAATATAGCTCTTGGGGCGAAAGGGATCAAAGGATATGGGGAGAAAGCGGGAGCAGGGTATTGAGTTGTCTGATCAACCATGATCATGATGAATGGCGCAGCAGGCTCGAAGGGCCGAATGGCCTACTCCTGCTCCTATTTTCTATGTTTCTATGTAAAACCCTGAAAGTCACTCTGGCTTACTGTTATTCAATAACTGTTGACATAACTATTTATGAGAACTAAAGAATTTTGCATCTTTTCCATTATATTTTATGATACGATACTCGATTTTCTTAGCATCAACATGAGCCCAAACTTACTATGACTAGTAAAAAGATTTTTCTACCAAGGGAACAGAATTAATGTAGAAAAAATCAAGATGGATAATCATACAACTATTAAGCTAGCTTACAAAAAATTGGCAGAGAGAACTGAAGGGCCAAAAACAATAATGTACACACCACAAAGCTACTTCTTACATAAAAAAGGGTGAAATATTGTAACAAATTTTCTTTGCAAGCAAAATTAAATGCCAGATAAGGGTGAGGGAAGTGTAGAGTGATGCTTAATCTGTGCTCCTACTCAAAGACAGATTTCCTCAAAACCTGTCAATGCCATTTGTTGCTTAACTTTTCATTGGGCATGCTGTGTGGTATGGGAAAGAATCACTCCCGAGCAAGACTTGGGATTCAATTCAATCTCTTTCAATCAAGCAAAACATAGTTATCAAGCCCTGCTGAGATTATTTGTGAGTCTTCAATCAATCAGCTTTATAGGTTATGAAAAGAAGTTATTTCAGTTTCAGCCATATTTCCACTAATGATTAACTATTTTGTAATTTTTCTTTTTCCAGTATCTATATTATTACATTTCATTAAATTTTACATTGAATTACTTCTGCCAGCTGGTGATAAATTGTTCAAAATCCTATTTTTCACAACCCCACGATGTCCCAAAATGTTTTACAACCAATTAAATACTTTAAGTGTAGTAACTGTTATGATGTAGGAATTACAGGAACCAATTTGTAATCAGCAAGCTCTCTCAAACAGCAATGAGACAATTTTCAAACAGTCTATTTAATGATCCTTTTTGAGGGATAAATTTTAGCCAAGACACCAGGGTATAAACCCTGTTCTTGGAAATAGTGCCATGGAATCTTTTACATTTGCCAAAAGATAGCACTTCTAACACGGCTGCCTACCCTCAGTACTGCAGTGAAGTGTCAGCCTAGATTTTTTCTTAGGATCCCTGGAGTGAGACTTGAACCCACAATCTTCTGACTTAGGCAACAGTGCTATCATTGAACCACAGATGGCACCTAGTTGGCTTATACATTATACATATTTTTGAAAACTGAACAGTAAATGTAAAAAACGTGCAGGCTCTCTTGCTTGTCACACTTTACAATACTTTTAGAACGAAAAGATGAAAAAAGTAATCGGGAAGCATTTGGAGCACTTTGTGGGAAATCAGTGCCCACAATATTTAATGTCTGGGTAATTCTCACTATTAAAATATAAGGTAATGATTATTATACCATAAGGTAATACTGTCACAGTTGATACTTAATTTTGGAACTTGGCCAGAATCTTCTGCCCCTGCAAGAGGCAAAGGAGGAGGCAGGTAGGCCTGAAATTTGGGGGGTTGGCGTCGGGACAGATACCAGAAGCCTTCCCACCTCCACCGCCCATGGACGACCTTCCCACCCCACCTCCACTTGAGTCCCTTATGTGGCCCATTAACGACCACTTAAGGGCCTCTTCCTGCCTCTGCTGCAATCTTACCAGCTTTAGGCAGGCCTGCCGAAGTGGGCCTGCACCACTGGTAAAACTGTGCGGGCTGCATGCCAGCGGGAAGGTGGGGATCTCTCGATCTGCACTAAACTGTACATGATTGAAGGCTTGGACATGGGGCGGGGAGGGCGGCTGATGACAGCCAGCCCCCTACCCTTGCTGCCAACCCCCATGGCTCACCTCTCCTCCATAATCTCACCTCGCAAGACCCCCTACCCTGCCTCCAAAACAGCACTTACCATTTTCCTGGGTCACTCCTTGGTGGTGGGGTGGCAGCAGGGAGGGAAGTGGGTGTTGTTCCAGCTGCAGCCATGACCTCCTCCGTGACACTGCTGAGTACAAGAGCTGCTGGTCTCTGATTAGCTGGCAGCTCTGGATGGGAAGGAGGTTGTCTTCTGGGGGTCCTCAGTCTGGAGGAAGGCCTGTCACTGTCCACTTAACTGCCTGATGGGCGTTAGAGTTGGTGCAGGTGTGTCTCTGCTTTTTCAGTCAACAACTGAGACACCTGCCAAGAACGGAAGATTCCACACTACCTATCACACCACAGGAGGAACAAGCTCTTCAGGTAACTTTAAATAGTTTTCAATCAAATGTTTGTCCCACATACTGAATTTAAAACATAACTAGGTCATCTCCTGTAGAATTGTATAAGGGGATCTAATACTAAGAGCTGTATCTAATACAAGTAAGGTAGGAGAACAAGGGTAGAATTGGAGAGATACAGGGATGGGGAAAGGGGGAAAAGGAGGGGAGAGGGTGGAGGGGAGGGTGCTTGGAAAAAAGTGAGAGAAGACATGAGGAATTTGAAAGGCTACTGATGGAGGCACAAAATGGAAAGAGAAGAGAGGGAGAGGTGAAAGAAGACAGAGGGAAGGGAAGGGAGAAAACTGGAAGGAAAAGCAGGCAGGTGAAGAGTAAGGAAACAGGAGGGAGCAGAAGGTGTGGAGAAAGAAGAAAGGAAGAGAAGGGATAAATGAGGGCTAGAGGGGGAAGGAGGAAAGTGAACCAGACAAAGAGGAAGAGGCAAGAGATTAAGAGAAAGGGTTATGAAAGGAGGGCAGAATGGAGAGGAGGATGCAAAGCAAAAGCGTTAAGGGGAGTAAGAAAGGAGAGGAGTGGGAGAGAAGAGAAGAAGGGGAAAGTGGAAATAAAGAAAGGAATGCAAGTGAAGTAGTGGCAGGATAGGATGGGGAAGAGGAATGGGTCTGGATAAAAAATGGATTACAAAGGGAACAAAGTCAGATAAAATAGCTCAGCATGGAGGGCAGTTCATATTATCACCGGTGTGCTTTGAGGGGTTTTAAACTTTTGAAAGAGGGGGCATTTGCTGGAAAGGAAAGTTTTCTCCATCAAGTTCAGAAATTCTTTTCTGTTATTGCTGATGCAGGTGGATGAACTAAGATTATGTAACTATTTTACTATAGCTTGTCCTGTCACTGTAGAGATTGAAATTTGGGGTTAAACCTTACAAGTACAACTGCCAATGCTGTGCAAGATGCCAGCATTGGCAAGTGTGACTAACAAAATGTGACACTCTTGACATTGAAAATTTCTATCACAGCACCACCTACAGGCATAACTGTTACTACTGGCAGTATAATGGCTTTGCCCGTGGGGCAGGATTACCCTAAAAGCTTTCAATGAAGCACTCATTTCATGTACCAAGGTTAATCTAAGTGAGTGAGAAGAGGAAAAGATTGATCATACAGAGTCTTGCAATCATTTAGACATCATTTTCTATAAATAGCTCCATTCTACAACAGTTATTTGGTTACTTCATAAAATTTCAATGCTTCCCAATGATTGAAATAATAGAAAATCTATGCAAATTATTGCATTATTTAAAACACCAACAAAATAAATTAAAAACAGATGTGAAACTGGTTTTACATTTTGACAGAATTCCAAACAGCTTTAGGTGAAAATTATTTCAACAAAATGAGACCATTTTCTGTAAGTGCAGCCTAAGTCAAATTGATCTGTTTCTTTTCAAGTTGCACCAGACAACAGCTAAAGGCATATCTAGGAAACCTACTCTCGAAGTCAAGCAAATCAGCTTAGAGGTATGTTATGTAGTGGCTACAAAGGAGCAGTTTCTTTTCCAGTTGTTCATCACAGTGACACTCTTGGCAGGTGAAAAATGGTGAGTCTCAAGATAGTTCACCCAAAAGTATTGATGAAACCATGTTTTTATTTCACTCATCCATCAAATACAAGTAAACATACAAATTTCTTTACGTCAACATGAAGCCAAATAACATGTCATTATACGGCTGCAGTGGTGTGTGATGGCTGCAGTGGTGTGTTTATACATCTATTGAGTGATTTCACATAGAACTGTAAATATCCCACTGATTAGAAAATTAACAGCAAAATGTTTCTAGGTACCCCAGTGCCTGCCAAACCCCAGACCCACTCCCCCAACCCTTTTTACTTATAAGGTGGAGTCACAACTAAGGTTCAGTCCATGAGATCACCTGAGCATGATTTCCAACCCGAACAGTTCAATGAAGTGTGCAGGAGGGCATGTCAGGAGCAACACCAGGCATACCTAAAAATGAGGTATCAACCTGGTGAAGCTGCAACACAGGACTACTTGGCGTGCCAAACAGCAAAAGCAGCATGTGATAGACAGAGTTAAGCGATTCCATAACCAACAGATCGGATCTAAACTCTGTAGTCCTGTCACATCCAATCATGAATGGTGGTGGACAATTAAAAACTCACAGGAGGAGGAGACTCCACAAATATTCCCATCTTCAATAATGGGAGAACCCAGCATTTAAGTGCAAAAGACAAAGCTGAAGCCTCTGCAACAATCTTCAGCCAAAAGTACTGAGTGGATGATCCATCTCTGCCTCCTCCTGAGGTTCCCAGCTTCACAGATGTCAGTCTTCAGCCAATTTGATTCACTCCACGATATCAAGGAACAGCTGAAGGCACTGGATACGGCAAAGGCTATGGGCCCTGACAACATTCCAGCAATAGTACTGAAGACTTATGCTCCAGAACTAGTTGCACCCATAGCCAAGCTGTTCCAGTATAGCTACAACACTGGCATCTACCCGGCAATGTGGAAAATTGTCCAGTATGTCCTGTACACAACTAGCAGGACAAATCCAACACCGCCAATTCCCGCCCCATTAGTCTACTCTCGATCATCTGCAAAGTGATAGTGTTGACAGTACTATCAAGCGGCATTTGCTTAGCAATAACCTACTCACTGACGCTCAGTTTGGGTTCTGCCAGGGCCACTCAGCTCTTGATCTTAAACAACCTTGGTTCAAACATCTTCAAAAGAGATTAAATCAAGAGGTGAGGTGAGAGTGACTGCCCTTGACATCAAGGCAGCATTTGACCGAGTGTGGCATCAAGGAGCCCTAGCAAAACTGGAGTCAATGAGAATAGTGGGAAAGCTCTCCACTGGTTGGAGTCATATCTAGCACAAATGAAGATGGTTGTCTTTGTTGGAGGTCAATCATCTCAGTCCCAGGACACCACTGCAGGAGTTCCTCAGGGTAATGTATTATGTCTAACCATCTTCAGCTGCGTCATCAGCTTCTATCATAAGGTCAGAGGTGGGGTTGTTTGCAGATGATTGCACAATGTTCAGCACTATTCGTACTCCTCAGATACTGAAACAGTCCATGCCCACATGCAGCAAGACCTGGACAACATTCAGGCTTGAGCTGATAAATGGCGGGGAACATTTTCTCTATACAAGTGCCAGGTAATGACCATCTCCACGAAGAGAGAATCCAAAAATTTCCCTTGACATTTAATGGCATTACCATTACTGAATCTGCCACTAACAACATTTTGCGGGTTACCATTGATCAGAAACTGAACTGGACCAGCCATATAAATACTGTAGTCTGATGGCTACGAGAGCGGTCAGACTGGGAATTCTGCAGTGAGTAACACACCTCATGACTCCCCAAAGCCTGTCCACCATCTACCAGGCACAAGTCAGGAGTGTGATGGAATACTCCCCACTTACCTGGATGAGTGCAGCTCCCACAACATTCAAGAAGTTCGACACCATCAGGACAAAGCAGCCCGCTTGATTGGCACTCCATCCACTACCTCCAAAATCCACTCCCTCCACCATCAATGCACAGAGGTAGCAGTGTGTACCATATGTAAGATGCACTGCAGCAACTCACCAAGGCTCCTTTGACAACACCTTCCAAACTCGTGACCTCCACCACTTAGAAGGTGAAGGGCAGTAGACACATGAGAACACCACCACCTGCAAGTTCCCCTCCAAGCCACTCAACGTCCTGACTTGGAGATATTGCACTGTTCCTTCACTGTCGCAGGGTCAAAATCCTGGAACACTCTCCCCAACATCATTGTGGAAGGCAGTGGCGTAGTGGTATCGTCACGGGACTGGCAACCCAGGATAATGCTCTAGGGACCTGGGTTCGAATCCCAGGTGGTGGAATTTGAATTTAATAAAATAAAATCTGGAATTAAAAGTCTAATGATGACCATGAAACCATTGTTGATTGTTGTAAAAATCCATCTGGTTCACGAATATCCTTTAGGGAAGGAAATATGCTGTCCTTACCTGGAATGGCCTATATGTGACTCCAGACCCACAGTATGTGGTTGACTCTTGAAATGGCCTAAAAAGCCACAGTTGTATCAAACCACTAAAAAGTCAATAAAAAGGAATGAAACTAGACGGACCACCCGGCGTTGATCTAGGCACCGGGCGAGTTCCCCTGGGAGCCCTCAACATCGACTCTAGCCCCCATGAAGTCCCATGGCATCAGGCCAAACATGGGCAAGGAAACTTCCTGTTGATTACCATGTACCGTTCCCCCTCAGCTGATGAATCAGACCATGTTGAACACCACGTGGAGGAAGCACTGAGAGTGGCAAGGGCACAGAATGTACTCTGGGTGGGGGGCTTCAATGTCCATCACCAAGAGTGGCTCAGTAGCAGCACCACAAATTGAACTGGATGAGTCCTAAAGGACATAGCTGCTAGACTGGGTCTGCGACAGGTGGTGAGGGAACCAACAAGCGGGAAAAACATACTTGACCTCACGCTCACCAACCTGCCTGCTGCATGACAGTATTGGTAGGAGTGACCAACACATAGTCCTTGTGGAGGCAAAGTCCCGTCTTCACATTGAGGATACCCTCCATCGTGTTGTGTGGCACTACTACATTGCTAAGTGGGACAAATTTCAAACAGATCTGCTGTGGGCCATCAGCAGCAGCAGAATTGTACTCAACCGCAATCTGTAACCTCATGGCCCGGCATATCTCCCACTCTACCATTACCATCAAGCCAGGGGATCAACCCTGGTTCAATGAAGAGTGCAGGAGGGCATGCCAGGAGCAGCACCAGGCATACCTAAAAATGAGGTGTCAACCTGGTGAAGCTACAACACAGGACTACTTGCATGTCAAACATCATAAGCAGAAAGTGATAGACAGAGCTAAGTGATTCCACAACCAACGGATCAGATCTAAGCTCTGCAGATCTGACACATCCAGTCGTGAAGGGTGGTGGACAATTAAACAACTCACTGGAGGAGGAGGCTTCACAAATATCCCCCATCCTTAAAGATGGAGGAGCCCAGCAGATCATTGCAAAAGATGAAGCTGAAGCAATTGCTACAATCTTCAGCCAGAAGTGCCGAGCGGATGATCCATCTCAGCCTCCTCCGGAGGTCCCCAGCGTCACAGATGTCAGTCTTCAGCCAATTCAATTCACTCCGCGTGATATCAAGAAATGACTGAAGGCACTACTGCAAATGGAATGCGGCCTGAGAATTTGTGCTCCAGAGTTTGCCGTGCACCTAGCCAAGCTGGACCAGTACTGCAACAACACTGGCATCTACCCGTGAAAAATGTGAAAAATTGCCCAAGTATGTCCTGTACACAAAAGGCAGGACAAATCCAACCAGACCATCAGCCAACCCTCAATCATCAGCAAAGTAATGGTAGGGGTCTTCAACAGTGCAATCACGCAGCACTTGCTTAACAATAACCTGCTTACTGACACTCAGTTCGGGTTCCGCCAGGGTCGCTCAGCTTCCAACCTCAGTACAGCTTTGGTTCAAACATGGACAAAAGAGCTGAACTCCAGAGGTGAGGTGAGAATGCCCTTGACATCAAGGCAGCATTTGACCAAGTGTGGTATCAAGGAGCTGTAGCTAAACTGGAGTCAATGGGAATCAAGGGGAAAACTCTCCGCTGGTTGGAGTCATGCCTAGCACAAAGGAAGATGGTTGTGGTGATTGGAGGTTAATCATGTCAGTCCCAGGAGATCACTGCAAGTGTTCTTCAGGGTAGTGTCCTAGGCCCAACCATCTTCAGCTGCTTCATCAATGATCTTCCTTCCATCGTAAGGTCAGAAGTGTGGATGTTCGCTGATGATTGTAAAATGTTCAGCACCATTCGCGATTTCTCAGATACTGAAGCAGTCGGTGTTCAAATGCAGCAAGACCTGGACAATATCCAGCCTTGGGCTGATAAGTGGCAAGTAACATTTGCATCACACAAGTGCCAGGCAATGACCATCTCCAACAAGAGAGAATCTAACCATTGCTCCTTGACATTCAATGGCATTACCATCGCTGAATCTACTGCTATCAAAATCCTGGGGATTACTATTGACCAGAATCTGCACTGAGCTAGCCACATAAATATTGTGGCTACACGGGCAGGTCAGATGCCAGGAATCCTGCAGTGAGTAACTCACCTCCTGACTCCCCAAAGCCTGTCCACTACCTCCAAGGCACAAATCAGGAGTGTGATGGAATACTCTCCATTTGCCTAGATGATTGCAGCTCCATCAAAACTCAAGAAGCTTGACACCATCCAGGTCAAAGCAGCCCACTTAATTGGCACCCCATCCACAAACATTCACTCCCTCCACCACCGATGAACAGTGACAGCAGTGTGTACCACTTACATGATGCAGTGCAAGAACTCACCAAGGCTCTTTAGTCAGCACCTTCCAAACCCATGACTGCTACCATCTAGAAGGACAAGGGCAGCAGATACATGTGAACATCACCATCTGGAAGTTCCCCTCCAAGCCACTCACCATCCATACTTGGAAATATATCACCATTTCTTCACTGTCACTGGGTCAAAATCCTGGAACTCCCTCCCTAACAGCACTGTGGGTGTACCTACACCACAGGGGCTGCAGTGGTTCAAGAAAGCAGCTGACCACTACCTTCTCAAGGGCAATTAGGGATGGGCAATAAATGCTGGCCTAGCCAGCGATGCCCACATCCCGTAAATGAATGGACAAAAACATGGACTGCAACAGTTCAAGAAGGCAGCTCACACCACCTTGCCTTATATCTTCTTCCATGAAGGCAGACATAAAGTATTTGTTTAGTTTCTCTGCCATTTCCTTCTTCCCCATTATAAATTCCCATCTCTGCCTGTATTTGGGCCCACATTTGTCTTTGTTAATCTTTTCCTTTTTATATACCTAGAGAAGCTTTTACAGTCCATTTTTGTGTTTCTGGCTAGTTTACTTTCATGTTCTATTTTCTCTTCCTTTAACAGTTTCTTCATCCTTCTTTCCTGAATTCTAAAATGCTCCCAATTCTTAGGCTTGCTCCTTTTTTCGCAACTTTATAAGCCTCTTTCTTTGATCTTATACAATCTTTAACTTCTCTTAGTAGCCACTGTTCGATCACTTTTCCAGTTGGGTTTTTTGTGTCTCAAAAGAATGTGTATTTGTTGTAAAAAATGAATTAATTGTTTAAATGCAAGCCATTCCCACTCTACCACAGTTAGCCTGCCCCTCATACCTTGGTAGTTTCCTTTATTTAGATTTAAGATGCTAGTTTCAGATTGAACTACATCACTTACAAACTTAATGGAAAATTCTAGCATATTATGGTCACTCTTCCCTAAAGGCTCCTTTACAACAAGACTATTAAATTTTCCCTTTCTCATTGCACAATACTAGATCTAAAATAGCACGTTCTCTTGGTTCCTCAACATAAAAAAAATTCTGACTGGTGGTGGTGGGGGGGTGCGGAGCAGGGCCAGGCGAGCACAGACCCGATCGCCACCCACATCGGGTCTGCGCCACCATTTTTCGCGGGCGGGCTAATTAAGGCCCGCCCAGTGTACTTCATGACTCCCGTGCATAGCAGGAGTGGGCAAGCAGCGGCTGGCGCGCTCAGCCTGCCAGGTCCAATGGCGACCTGGCGGCCTTTACAAAGGAAGGCCTGGCTGCCTTGGAAAGGCTGCTCGCAATAACTGGGTGAAGGGCTCTGCAGAGGGGCAATGGAGGTGACACAAGGCCGGAGAGCCAATTGAAGGCATGTGCGCTTTGCTGGGTGGGCCGCAGATAATGCCCATGCCAAGGTCAGCCCGAGAGGGTGAAGAGATGGGTTCTGTGGCTGCAGCATGTGGTACACTGAGAGCCATATGACTGCTTTGGGGGCAACCTGGAGGAGCTGCACCTAGGCGCTGTGCTTGAACTGCAGGACATGTCAAAGTCAGGGTGATGACATGCTGGGAGGGGAGCCTCAAGGTGGCAAGAGAACCATCTGCTGCCCTCTGCGCTCCACGTGCTTGCGCCTCCTTGCTATGGAAGGATATACCGTGTGGTGCCTAATGTGACGTAGGCAGCATGTGACCAAGGGGGGAGTGGCGGGGTGGGGAACAGGCCTAGCATCTTTGTGTGAGTGTTTGGCAGCAGCGGGGTGAGGAGGCACTGGAGCCCTGATATGTCCCACTCTGGTTGGGGTGGGCCGTGCGTGAAGAGAGTCCATGTACAATTTGCACAAATCAATGCTCTTCTCTCATTTTCAGGAGAAGGATGCTCATAACGCTGCAGAGTGTGTGAAGACTGGCTGTGGCCAGGCGCAGTTAGCCATTCTCAGCCAGTTTGAGCAGGAGGCCCTGGATTTGGAGAGGTGCCATGTGCCCAGGTCCACTGGTGTCGGTGAGGCTGGGGTGCCACGGCCAGGTATGTTTGCCCAGCAGTGAGGTCAGCATAGTTCTCCCAACAGCCATGGCAGTGCTGAATGTTAAGTGATTTAATTTTGCAACATGGCTTGATCATTGCTTATGGAAGGATGAGCGCATAATGTACCGGGGGACAGGGATGCACTTTGCCATTGTCTCCACGTTAACTGATCCAATGTCCTTGTTCTTCCTTTCAGCATCATCGGAGCAGGGCCGGGAGGAGGAGCAGAGGCCCCCTCTCACACCTGAGGGCCTTGAAGCCTCACCAGCATCACACCATCTCTGCCAGGCAGGCACCAGCGCAGAATCTAGCACCTCGGTGCGAGTTAGAACATCGGCTAGTATCCCGGGGCACAGCGGTGAGGGTACTTCACAGACACTGGAGAAGCTGGCAGAGACATAGAGTGCCCATGGCGCCAGCAGTCAGAGGATTGCAGGGGACCAGGCACATGCTTAGTCGGTGCCTGATGATGTGCCTCTGGAGTCGTCCGCGATGCAGCAGGGGCAGCCAATGCGGCCGGGTGTGCGGGAGCATCTGGGGGAGATACATGAGGCTATGCTTGGCTTGGTCTCCATGGTGGAGGAGTCTACGTAAACGATCACCGAAGCAATGAGCCACATGTCCGAGCGCCATGCGTCCTCCGTGGAGAGAGTGGCGACTCCCGTGGAGAGGCTCCTCCAGGAGACCCCATCAGGACTTCCTGGGGATGCGCTCAGACCAGCAAGCCCTCACATTGGCATTGACCTCAGCTGGTCAGTGCCAGTATGGGAGATGGTACGGGCACCAAGTTTCCCAGCTTGGTGCCCATCCATCCACGGTGAGCAGGGAGGTCCGAAGCGACCTCACGTCGGCACAGCAGCTGCCTGTCGTCTCTGCGGGCACCTCTCAGGGTGCTCCGGATGAGGGCGGCAGCTCCTATGGCCCTCTCCCAGTGACTGTAGCATCCGGTGAGGCTGCGACGATTGGGGAGATGCCAGCTGTGGAACTGGCAGCTCCCTCCCAGGTGGGGCCAGCACAGGCTCCACGGGCCAGAGGACGACCACCAAGGTCATTGAGGCCAACAGGACAACAGAGTCAGCAGGCTGTCTCAGATGCCACTCCCAGCAATGGGGCAGCACCAAGACATAGCACCCGGAAACGTAAACATAAGGCGCCTTAGGCACACCACGGGTTTATCACTGGTGCTTTTGTGTTGGCCCGAGATGGGGTCTTTATGATTTACTTTGAATTGGAACTCCCTTATCATTTTTTTGTCTTAAGTTTCTTTGCTTGTGATATTAAAGTCAGACATGTGACCATAGCTGAAGGTGCCTCTTTTCTTCTGCATGAGCATCGTTTCCAAAAATGTTATGAGTGCTTTGTGGGAAATCCAGCTTTATTAACAAGGCCCTTAGTTACTGTTCCTAACCTGACGGTATCGAGTATGGAGCCTACTGCCCAGGGTTGTCCTGGAGGTCCATCTGTGGTGTGCTATATGAAGGATCGTTGGATTTAAGCTTCCTGGGTGTTCCTGCCTCCCTGCAGTGTGCCCAGGTCAGCGTCTACCCCCTCAGCACTTTCCTGTGCGTGCTCATCCTCGGACTCACTGCTGGACTCATCGTGTGCAGCCACAGCCACTGCATCGATGTCTTCATCATCCACAATGTCTCCCCTTTCCAGCGCAAGATTGTGGAGAGCGCAGCATGCCACCATTATCACCGACACACGATCTGAGGGGTACTGGAGTGAGTCACCTAAGGGGCGCAGGTAGCAGAAGTGCATCCTGAGAAGACTGATGGTTCTCTCCACCACAGCCCTTGTGGAGGTGTGGCTCCTATTGTAGCACTGCTCAGCCTCTGTTCTTGGATGGCGGAGAGGCGTCATGAGCCACCTTCTGAGGGGATAGCCCTTGTCTCCCAGCAGCCATCCATCCAGCCGGGCTGAAGCACTGAAGAGCCCCGGCACCTGGGAGTGTCTGAGGATGTAGGTGTCGTGGGAGCTGCCTGGGTACCTTGAACAGACTTGAAAAATCTGCATCCTGTGATCACACACTATCTGCACGTTCATGGAGTGGAAGCCCTTCCTGTTGACGAAGGCACTGGGCTCACCTGCTGGCGCCTTGATGGCCACATGTGTGCAGTCCATTGCGCCCTGGACGCAGGGGAAGCCAGCAATCGCCGTGAAGCCTCTGGCTCGCTCTGTCTGGCTTGCCTGGACCCAACAGAAGTGGATGAAGGTCAATTCACGCATAAACAGAGCGTCTGTAACCTGCTTGACACAAGTGTGGACAGCTGATTGGGAGACAGCACAAAGATCGCCCATCAACCCCTGGAAGGAGCCAGAGGCATAGAAGTTGAGGGCAGCTGTGACCTTCAGAGCCGCTGGCATGGGGTGACCACCCACACAGTTAGCGGAGATCTCAGGTCCAATCATCTGACAGATATAGTTGACTTTCTCCCTTGAGAGACGGATCCTCCTTCGGCACTGCACCTCAGACATATTGAGGTAGCTGCTTCGCCACCTGTAAACCCTGGCAGCAGGATAGTGGCATCTTCTGTGCCCCCTTCCACCTTGGTTTACCTCTTGGCACTGCACCCCTTGTGCCTGTTTCCCAAAGATGGCTCCCCTGAAGGCTGAATGTGCACTCCTGGCCTTCTCCCCCTTCTGTTCCTCCCTTCCTCCTCAGAGGAGGTGCCTCCAGTGGACAGTTCAGCTCCCATTCCCAGGCTAAGGGAAGGCTTCCTGAAACCTGCAGGCCCAGAAAAGATTCCTCGCTGCAGAGTGCTGACCTGAAGGTTAGGAGTCCAGACAAAGCAGCTGGTATGCGTTTTGAAGTACTGCAGATCACACAGGTAAGTATCAATAACTTTGAAAAATCAATACTTGACAGAGCACACTCGCAACCCCAGTGAGCCCTTTTATCGCATCCGTGGATGAGGATTATACAAATGTGTCCTACCCGCCTGCCCGTTGCTCCTGTGCGCCGACCCAAAGATTGCACGGGCATCGATTGGTGAGTCAAGGGCCTTAAGTGGCCCATTAATTAATGGCGGGCGTGCAGCGGATATCATCGCTCGCCCGAGGTCACCGCGTGTTATTTTACGTGCAGATATATGGGACCCGAAAATTCTGCCCATGCTGTTCGAGAAAACTCATATACGTTCCAAAATTCGTCCTCCAGGGCATTATTGCTAATTATGTTTACTCAGTTTATAATCATGTTCCCCGTGATTACTGTATCACCCTTGTTACATACATCTCTAATTTCCTGATTTATACCATGCCCTACATTACCACTTTTGGTGGCCTATAAACAACTCCCATCAATGTTTGCTGCCTCTTGCAGTTTCTTAGCTCCACCCAAATTGATTCTACATCTTGAGCTTCCAATCTAAGATCCTCTCTCACTAATGATCTCATCTTTTATTAACAGTGCTACCCCCGCTTCTTTTTCCTCTTTACCTATCCTTCCTAAATATCAAATATCCTTGAATATTCAGTTCTCAGCCTTGGTCACCCTGCAGCTATGTCTTTGTAATGACAATTAGATCATTCCCATTTACTTCTATTTATGCCGTCAATTCATCTACCTTGTTGCAAATGCTACATGCATTCAGATGGAGTGACTTTAATTTTGTCTTTATAATATTTACCGTATTTTGACCCTATTTGATGCTGGCCTTTGTTTCCACTGCCTTCTAGTTTTGCCTACTACCTTTCTTCCTGTCTTAATTCCTGCTTAGGTTCCCATCCACCTGCCAAGTTAGTTTAACCCTTCCCCAACATCCTGAGCAAATCTCCTTGTGAGGGTATCCGTTCCGGTCCTGCTCAGGTGTAACCCGTCCTCCTTGTACAGGTCCCACCAGCCCCAGAATCAGTCCCAATACCTCAGAAATCTAAAGCTCTCCCTCCTGCACCATCTCTCCGGCCACACCTTCATTTGCTGTATCCTCTAATTCTGTACTCACTTGCACATGGCACTCGCAGTAATCCTGAAACTGCTGATTCTTAAGCCCTACTTTTTAATCGCTTCTCTGCCTCCCTAATATCTGCTTTCAGTGCCTCATCACTCTTCCTACCTATGTCTCTGGTAGCAATGTGGCCCAGACTTCTGGCTCCTCAGCCTCCCCCATAAGAATGTCCTGCAGCCGCTCGGTGACATCCTCAACCTTGGCATCAGCAAAGAAACATATCATCCTGGAGTCACTTCTACGGCCGCAGATGTGTCTGTTTCCCTAACTATTGAATCCTGGGCCACTGTTGCTCGTCCACTCTCCTTCCTCCAGTAGGGCTGGTGATTGCATTTGCCAAAGTTTCACCTATAGAGGAAATAAACAAGGACATGGTTTAAGATGACTTCAGAGTGTCATGCTTCCTAAAAACATACATTGAACCATTGGGAGATGGTAACCAGGGTTCAAACCTCAGCCCCTTCAACTGTGAAACACACATTCCCTCCCAAATTCTGCAGACTTTAAAGCCTAAACCCATCAATGCTACCTACCTGCCAACTTCCCCAGTTTCCAGCCCCCCCATCCCCTTCGCCATTATGTTTGTAGGCGAGAGCAATATGCTCTTCGAATCTCACCAGGGCTGTCGTCTTCCTTTGCCAATGTTATAACTCCCTGATTGGCAGACAGCTCCAATACTCCCTCCTCCAGAGGGGTGAAAACAGCCATGTTTGGTTGACCACCTCCAGTCCTGGTCCTCTCTCGGGCATTACATGCCTTTTTCTCTTGCAAATAAAAAGGGACATTGTAATAAATCTGCTGTGGAAAATCATGTTTTCAATTGTGTGCCCAATATGTCCATTGCTGGTGTGGAACAATTCTTAATGTCCCTTGCAAACAGGTGTTGCAGTTTACACCCCAGCCCCCTCCCCCCCCACTCCCAAGAATCCCCTGTTGCCATGCAGAGTGGCAAGTCTGCTTCTTGCCGCCTTGTGCACTTGGCCTGGACACTAGGCAATCTCACACTTGAGACACATCAAACCTTCATACCCTTCCATATAGGTCCATCTGCAAAATGGTTACACACTTGCCCTGGCCGATTGTAGCAGGTCATTGAGCCTCTTTCTGCACTGCAGAACGACCCCACGGCTGCTGACTATCTGCGCAACCACCATACAGGCTGCTTTGGTTTGACTAGGAGGTCTCCTCTTCCCGCCAGCAGGCAGGAGGACCTCCCGTCAATCACACAGCCTGGAGGAGGGCTCACAGGCAGTCATCATCAAACCGTTGGGCCATCCTTGGTCTGGGGCCCTAAACAGCTGGTAGCTCTATACTCTCAGCGTCTGCGGAGAGACAGACAGAGCTAAAGGGTAGAATTTGAGTCTTTTCCTCAACACTGAAGGTGAATGAGGCATGTGTGCTCAAATGTACTTTCCTCCCTGACAAGAATCCTGAATAATATATGTGATGAGGATGTGCTTTTCTTTTTAAACATACAATTTCTATTTTTTCTTATTCTGGTTGGATTAAAAAAATACCTGAAAACCCCTAAAGACAATGGAGACTACCGAGACAGCTACAATATACAGCTTGCATTTGACCAAGTGAAATGGAAAAAAAAGGCACTCAACCCCCATCTCCTGTTGGCTTTATGCTATCCTTAAACTGTGCAAATGTTTTTTGAGATGATGCATCAAAATGCAATTACTTATTCTAAAACAATGACTGCAGCAGACATGGACTAATAGAATGTATCTGGAATATCCGGCCAGCAGAGTACTTTGGGAGACTGTTTAACCAAGCAGGAGAGAGATCAAGGCAAGTGTTTGTGGCTTGAGGAACTTTGGATCAGAGTCATTGAACTGGAGCCTGAGCTGCAGATCCTGCAATGCATCAGGGAGGGGGAAAGTAACCTGGATGCTTTGTACCAGGAGGCAGTCACACCACTTAGGATAGGGTATTCGGATTTGGTCACTGGCCAGGTTCAGGGGAGGGTGACTGCGAGTGAGGCAGGTAAGGAGCCCCATTGGGCAGGAGTGGAGGAGTTTGAGCCTCTGCAATTGTCCAGCAGGTTTGAGGTGTTCTCAGCTTGATTGGATGAGAGTGGGGGCTGCAGGGTGGATGACAAAACTGACCATGGCACCGTGGTACAGGAAGCCATCCAAGCAGGGGGAGCAGAAAGGAATGTAGTGCTAGTAGGGGACAGTATAGTGAGGGGGATTGACACTGTTCTCTGTAGCAAGGAGCGAGAGTCCAGGCGGCCTTGTTGCCTGCCCGATGCCAAGGTTTGAGACATCTGCTCAGGGCTGGAGGGGAACTTGCAGTGGGAGGGGAAGGATCCAGTGGTCGTGGTCCATGTAGATACCAATGAAAAGGCAGGATGAGGAAGGAGGCTCTGCACAGTCAGTATGATGAGCTAGGCACCAAATTAAGAAGCAGAACCTCAAAGATAATAATTTCTGGATTATTACCTGAGCCATGTGCAAATTGGCATAGGACAAATAAGATTAGAGGAATGAATACGAAAGACTGGTGTGGGAGCAGTAGATTCCAGTTTGTGGGGCACAGGCACCAATATTGCGGAAAGTGGGTCTGCTCTGAAGAAGGGTCACATGGACTCGAAACGTTAACCCTGTTTCTCTCTCCGCAGATGCTGCTGGACCTGCTGAGTTTTTCCAGCATTTTCTATTTTTTGCTGGGGAAAGTGGAATCTGTACCGTTGGACAGTCTGCACCTGAGCTGTGCTGGGGCTGGTGTCCTCGTGAGCTGCCTATCTAGGGAAGTAGAGAGGGTTTTAAACTGAATAGTGGGGGCAAGGGATCAAATTTGGGAAGATGTGGTAAACCAAAGAGTAGAGATAAGGCAAGAAAGACAGGTATTAATATGGGGAATGATAAACAGACTGTGACAGGAAGGGACAGAGAGTACAATTCTGAGAGTAAATCAGCAGATAAGGCTAGATGCTACAAAAATAATAAAAGGACAAAACTGTAGGGCATAGTATAAAAGAAGAGATAATGGGAGCTTGCCGGAAAGGTACAGCAAAAAAAAAACAAATAATTATGGGAAATTTTAATCTACATATAGACTGGAAAAATCAGATGGGTTAAGGTAGTTTGGATGAGGAATTCATAGAATGTATTTGGGATAGTTTCTTAGAACAGCACTGTCAAGAAGAGATATTAATGCATATAATGTTATTGGAAGTTATTTTTTTAGAATAGAGGTTTAGTCTGTGTGTGTTAATTGGATTAAAGCCAGCTAGTCTGGGTGCTTTGATGTATAGTAGTTGAGGTGTAAACAGTAAGGTAGAGGTACATTTGCAATTTGTTGAATAGAGCATTCAAGAGTGGGAGTGAAATCTTGCACCTAACTAGGAGACACCAAGCAATATTTATATTACTAATAAAATTGGTGCTATGAAGGGGGTTCAGAGGGCCAGGTGATACAATGAGAATTTACATTTAAAGGGGAAGGCTGTGTATAACAGAAAGGAGCTTGTGTGTGCAGGTCAGAGGCATGTAAGATCTGAGCCTGTAAGCCTATAACTGTCTGCAAAGGAATAAATTGAAAGGAACCTCATTTTGAATTTGGAAGGTGAAAATACTTTGCCTGGTGTCTGTTTAAGTCTATTGGTTATTGTTGCCTTAGTGGAGATTAATTTGGGAATTTGTTAAAAAGTTATGATAATAGAAATTTGTAGCCATGTGTATGCATTTAATTTGTTGTAAATTAATAAATGTCTTATTTCATTTGATATCAAACCTCTTGAGAACTGGTGGTCTTAGTCCTGAATTTAGAGTTGCAATCTCAAACATACCAATTGAAAATATAGGTATGACAGTTGGTTAAAGTTTCCCTCAGGGACTTTAAATAACAGCCTTTATCAACTGTTGTGTCATAACAAGCACATTCTGGAGCCAACCAGAGAGCAGGCTATACTATAGCTGGTATTGAGCAACGAGATAGGATTAATTGATAACCTCCTAGTGAAGGCACCCCTCAGTGGCAGCGATCAAAATATGACCAAATTTTACATTCAGTTTGAGGGAGAAATGAGTGCATCCAAGATTAGTATTTTAAACTTAAATAAGGGCAATTATGAGGGCATGAAAGCAGAACTAGCTAAAATGAACAGGCAAATGAGGTTAAGGGATACGTCAATAGAAGTTCATTGGCAGACATTTAAAGGGATATTTCAGAATGCACAGAATATATATATTCCAATGAGAATGAAAAATTCCAAGGGGAGGACCCACCATCTGTGGTTAACTAGAAAAGTTAAAGATAGTATCAAACTTAAAGAAAAAGCACATAATTACGCAAAGACGGGTGGCAGGTCAGAAGATTGGAAAGAATATAAAGAACAGCAAAGAATGACAAGAAGATTAATAAGGGAAAAATTAGAGTATGAGATAAAGCTAGCTAGTAATATAAAGACAGATAATAAGAGTTTCTATAGATGTTTAAATAAGAAAAGTTAACAAAATAAGTGTTGGTCCTATAGAGAGTGAGTCTGGAGAATTGATGATGGAAAGTAGGGAGATGGTGGATGAATTAAACAGATATTTTGCTTCAGTCTTCACTATAGAGGGCACAAGTAACATCCCAAAAATAGCTGAAAATCAGGGAATGGAAAGGAGGGAGGAACCCGGGAAAATTACAATCACCAGGAAAGTGGTATTGAGCAAATTATTGGAACTGCAGGTTGACAAATCCCCAGGTCCAGATGGACTTCACCCTAAGGTGTTGAAAGAAGTGGTTAGAGAGAAAGTTGATGCATTGGTTTTAATTTTCCAAAATTCCCTAGATTCGGAGAAGGTTCCATTAGATTGGAAAATAGCAAATATAACTTCTTTATTCAAAAAGGGAGGGAGAGAGAAAGCAGGAAACAATAGGCCAGTTTGCCTAACAACTGTCAAAGGGAAAAAGGTAAAAGCTATAATTAAAGATGTTATAGTTGGGCACTTAGAAAAATTCAAGACAATCAGGCAGAGTCAACATGGTTTTGTAAAAGGGAAATTATGTTTAACCAAATTATTGGAGTCCTTTGAAGGAGTCACATGTGTTGTGGATAAAGGGGAACCGGCAGATGTACTGTACTTAGGTTTCCAGAAGGCATTTGATGAAGTTCCACATCAAAGGTTATTGCAGAAAATAAAAGCTCATGGTGTAGGGGATAACATATTGGCATGGATAGATGATTGACTGGCTAACAGGAAGCAAAGTTGGCATAAATGGGTCTTTCTCTCGTTAGCAGGATGTGACGAGTGGCGTGCCACAGGGATCAGTGCTGGGCCCTCAACTTTTTACAATTTATATAAATGACTTGGATGAAGGGACCAAAGGAATGGTGGCTCAATTTGCTGATGACACAAAGATAGGTAGGAAAGTAAATTGTGAAGGGGAAGTAAGGGGGCTACAAAGTGACATAGATAGGTTAAGATGAGTGGGCAAAGATCTAGCAAATGGAATATAATGTGGGAAAAAGTGTGAAATCGCTCATTTTGGCAGGAAGAATTAAAAAGATTATCTAAATGATGAGAGATTGCAGAGCTCTGAGATTCAGAGGGGTTTGGGTGTCTTAGTGCATGAATTACAAAAGATTAGTATGCAGGTACAGCAGGTAATTAGGAAATCTAATAAAATGTTATCATTTATTATGAGAATTGATTACAAAAGTAGTAGCATTGGTGAGACTACATCTGGAGTATTGTGTACAGTACTGGTCTCCTTATTTAAAGGAAGGTGTAAATGCATTAGCAGTTCAGAGAAGGTTTACGAGACTAATATCAGGAATGGGTGGGTTGTCTTATGAGGAAAGGCTGGACAGCTTAGGCTTGTATCCACTGGAATTTGAAAGAGTAAGAGGCAACTTAATAGAAACCATTAAGGATCCTAAGAGGTCTTGACAGGGTGGATGTGGAGAGGATGTTTCCTCTTGCGGGAGAATCTAGAACTCCGGGTCACTGTTTAAAAATAAGGGGTCGCTTGTTTAAGACAGATGAAGAGAAATTTTTTCTGAGGGCTGAGAGTCTTTCGAACTCTGTTTCTTAAGCAGAGTCTTTGAATATTTTTAAGGCAGAGCTAGATAGATTGCTGATTAACAAGGGGGAAAGGTTATCAGGGGTAGGGAGGAATGTGGGGTTGAGGTTACATTCAGATCAGCCATGATCTTATTGAATGGCAGAGCAGGCTCGAGGGGCTGAGTGGCCCATTGCTGCTCCTAATCGTATGTTCATAGGTATGTTTGTATGTAAGCCTGCACTGGAACAGGCGGTTAGAGCTGTTTGCTCACTCTCTTTCGGAAGTATTGTGCCCGGATTTGCAAAGTAATCACCCTGAGAAGAGAAATCTACTGCAAACCGAGATCTTTTTGAAATAAAGCGTGAATATTTGCTCCATACAACTACATCCAGGAAAACTACTGAACAAAATGGCTACGTGGAATCACCGCATCAAGACCAGCCAAAGATCAGCTAGTTGTATACTCCTTTGTTTTATCTTCTTCAGGAATTGCAAAATACCCTTAAATCAATTCTCTTATTTTGCCATTTGTACTGGTGTGTGTTTGGGCCCAGGTGAGTGTGTGTGACATATGAATGGTGGTTGCGATTTACCTAATATTTTTTAAATTTGGGAAATAGTTTCAATAAACCTACCTTGTTCTTTATTTAACCTAAGAAAACCTGTCTGACTAATTCTTTACCATCTGAAAGTGTACATACTCCTGCAGCATTGGCAAAGCACATCCTTTTTAAATTCACAAAAAAACTATTATGGTCAGACCTGGAGGGAGAATAAGGGAGTCATTTCATGCCCCGTCATGTGCTGATAACATATACTACTAGCACAATAGTCACCAGCATTTAGAACAAGCTTTTACCTGCTGCTCCTGCTCCAATAATTCAAAGGATTTCAAAGTTTTCTGTCTGCAAACTTCAGCCTCCAGAGCACCAATCTTGCTGCAGCTGCCACAGTCCCGTGCCAAGGTCCCTTTAAATGGGTGGCCGCGACAGACTTCTGGTTCATGGTCTGCCCCATCTGTTCCCAGATATCCTGCTTTTCAGCACTGCCCACCATTCCACTCAGCAGTTGGCCGGTTCCCTGTCGGGTGGCCATTAACTGGCTGCAAGACGCTTCATCCAACATCTTTAAAAGGACCAGAGTTGGCGATCTGCGCACTTCCAGTTTGGACTCCCACTCTCTGCCGAGAAGCATAAATTTTACCCCAATAGGAATGAAGGAGGGAGTCTAAATGGTGGAGAATGTAGGCAGGACAAAGATATTAAATATTATGATAAAAGCAAAAAACTGCGGATGCTGGAAATCCAAAATAAAAACAAAAATACTTGGAAAAACTCAGCAGGTCTGACAGCATCTGTGGAGAGGAACACAGTCAACGTTTCGAGTCCGTATGACTCTTTCACAGAGCAGAACAAAATATTAAATATTATGTTTTTTTTTTACACATATAGCACAAGTGAAAACGTTTGCATATTAGATATGGATACAAATAAAACTCCTGTAGAAAAGGAATTAGTTTTGAAAAACATTAGAATTCAAAGTGGACAAGTTACCAGAGGTCTGGATGTTGTTATGATGTGGCAGATGACGTGTGCCAGGTGGATCAAATCCATGAGGGAAACTTGATCACGCGGTTAGAACAGTTTTGCAATTTGTAATTATTTCCAGAAGTAACAAGCCCACCAAGACTTTAGATTTTTTTTAAAGAAAACTAAACATTTATTTTAAAAAAAGAAAAAATTTCAAGCACATACATAGGTCTACAAATTACTCCTATAGTAACTCCTAAAATTCCTAATTAATCTGGCTTCCAGTTACACCCCCGTTAAGGCAACAGTAAAAAAAATAGATTTTAACAGGTCCAGGCAATTCAACACACTACCCTGGACAGTAGAATTCAAAATGGCTTTTTCCAGCTTCAGTTTCTATAGACAGCAGGCTTAATGCACAAGTACTGGTGGCTTTTCACACTTCAGGCAGATCTTACAATGCCTTCCCTGACACATATCCTCATTCTCCTTTATACACGTTTCTCCCTTTTAATGTAAATCCCATTGTTCCCATATGTCTATGGAACTTTACTTTTCTCATAATATAAATCTTTTCATGGTGTCAATATAATCAGTAACCTTTGGGAAAAATAAACACATTGCTTGGCCTAGCTTCTCTGGCTAGGTGTAACATCTCACCATCTCTTTGAAATTCAAACTACCCGATTTATATAAAAATGCAAATTCTCCTCACCTCATATTCTAGGACTTCAGCCATGTTTACATATTTAGCATTTCAAACCTAGCTTTTTTTTGATGAGTCAAAGCCTCCAGATCATCTTTCTCCAATTCAATTAAATCCCCCACACACACCCACAGAGAAACTATCCAAACCCCACTATTAACCTACTTTTATGATAAATCACAATAATATTATGAGGATTATTATACTTTTGTGACAATGTCATGTAGCCTACATGCTTACGGAAGTCAGAGGAGATTCTGAGATGGCTTGACAGGATAGATGCTGAGAGGATGTTTCCCCTCATGGGAAAATTCAGATATAGTGGCACAATTTCAAAATAAGGGGTTTCTCATTTAAGATGGTGATGATGAGGAATTTTCTTTCTCAGTGGTTGTTTATCTTTGGAACTCTCTTCCACAGAGAGCAGTGGAGGCTGGGTCATTGAATATATTCAAGGCTGCGTTAGACAGATTGTTGATTGACACAGGAATCAAGGGTTACGTAGGCCAGACGTGAGGTTAAGGCCACAATCAGATCAGTCATGATCTTATCGAATGGTGGAGCAGGCTTCAGGGTCCAAATGGCCTACTCCTGCTTCTATTTGTGTTCCTATGAGATAACAGGGGCCCTGGAAACAACATTACAATCCTCCATAAGTATGAAATATATGTTGACATTAGGCAAAAGCCGAGGCAATGTGGGTAGATGAAAGCAAAGGCCAATAGAAATTTAGGAGTTATAAATGGGGCAAGGAGTTTAACAGTAAAGAAATAATGACGAATTCACACAGCATATGGATTTGGTCACAGTTGAATATAATGTGCAGTTTTGAGGGTCTAGTATGGCATGTATAGTGTAGATTCAGTAGGATATTAACAGGAATGAGATATTAGAACTATATTCACTAGAGCAAAGGAGGCTGAGATTTAACAGAGCTTTTACATTTTTAGCATTTATAAGGTGAATATGGCAAGGTTATTTACTCTGGAGAGTTAATGCTGAGAGGTCTTTCAATTTAAAATGGTCACTAAAAGAGGGAGAAGATCAGTGAGCAGAAGTGTCATTAAGTGTTGTTGGAACATGGAATGCTTTTCCACAGAGAGGGGTTGAGGCAGAGAGCATTGCATTTGTAAAGTAAAATTGAATTAATATTTGAAACTGGGAAGAATACAAGATGACAATGATAACTGAGGGACAATTGGATTAATTTTGAATAGCTCTAGAAAAGAACGGGTATAAAGAAAGATTTGCATTTATATAGTGCCTTTACCTTTCTAACCTCAATGTCCTAAAGCACTTCACAGTTAATGAAGTACTTTGAGTGTAGTTACTGTTGTAATGTCATAGAGGCAGAAATTTTCATATGTCAAAGTCCCACAAACAATAATAAGACATTGGGCAGAATTTTGCCCTTGATGGGCGGGCGGGCCCCACCGGCTCGGCGGTGGGCAGGCAGCCAATCGCCGCCGCCGAAACGGGCCCCGCCGCCATTTTAAGTGGGCAGGCTAATTGAGGCCTGCCCAGCGGGCCACCCGATGGGAAACGCTATGCGCTTCCTGTGCGGGGGGGGGGAGGGATTCCCCAACTGTCAGAGTGCCCTGAGCGCGCGAAAGAGCGCACATCTCCCTGAGGCAAAGTGCTGCCTCAGGGAGATCGCTGAAAGGCTGGCAAATATAAAAAATAGAACAATAAAAAATTCATTAACATGTCCCCCTCATGTGAAAATGTCACATGAGATGGGACATGTTAATGAAATAAACAAAAACTTTATTAAACTTTTTAAAATCCGCTATCAAACCTCATCCCGCCTACCTGCCTGCCCTTTGGGCCTGGGCGCCGAGCCGAAGTGTGCATGGGCCCCTCAAAATCGTCGACGATTGACAAGTTAAGGGCTTTAACGAGGCCTTTAATTAATGGTGGGCGCGCGTCCCGCTGCATAGCGTGCCCACCGGCTGAAATATCGCAATGCTGTGCGCTGACGTCGAGATGCTCGCACATTTTAAGTGCTCCGCCACCCGCACGCCAGCCAGAAGATTCTGCCAAATATTACCGGCTTTCGGGAGGCAGGATCATGGCATGAAGGCCAATAAAATTAGTGGGAGCTGGGTAGGCTTGGCTCCCCGAATCAATCCTGCCGTTGGGGCATTTTACCGATGGCAGGACCAACATCTGACAGGCTTCACACCATGAGGCGGCAGGAAGCAAAATGAAATATTGAAATGACCCATTACTGGCCATTGTACCAGGTCATTGGCATTTTGAGTAGTGACCTCCTGGTGGGTGGGGAGGCCAACTGAATGTAAGCAGCCTCTCAGGAGCAGCCCAATGGTGGGAGGGGAGAGCGGGGAGTGGGGAGTAGCATTTCTTCATTGAAAGAGGGAGGAGGGAGCCGCGGACAGGGAAGGCAGACGATTAGGTCAAAGCAGTTTTCCCTCCATGGACCTTTTGTTAAAAAGTTTCTTCAGCCTATCTGGTGTAGGCTGCAGGGCCACTGCATTCCCCAGCATGGCCACTGCTCCTGGTGGTGCTGTTGAGCTGCCAGCCCTCTGATTGGGCTGGCAGCTCCAGAGGAGCAGACAGCCATTCTACATAAGACGGCAAACCCAGTGGCAGCTTATTCATGAGCTGCAGCCAGAAAAATTGAGGTGGAAATCCCGCCGCCCTCCTGAGCATATCTGAGAGCCGAATTCACGCCCAACATCAGATCCTCGACTTGAAAGGTAAAATTCTGCCCACTGTCCAGATAAGCTGTTTTAATGAGGTTTGTTGAGGAATAAACATTAGCTATGGCACCAAGGAGAACTCCCCTGCTCTTTTTTTTAATATTGCCATGGAATCTTTTACATCCTGGCTTGAATGTCTCATCGAATTATAGCACCTCTGACAGTGCATCATTCCCTCAGTGCTGTACTGGCATGTCAACCTTGGATAATGGTCTCTGGAATGGGGCTTTAGGAGGTGGGTGTACTACCAAATGAACTGCAAAAGACAGAATGGCTGGATTTTACAGGGCACTGTGGTCCCCGAATGCCTGTCTAAAAAGTCAGTGATGGTTGTCCCTCAGTAATTTAATGCTGGAACAGCACTAATTGCTTTAAGTTGAGACATCCGCGCCTATTATTGGGAGAAAGTCCTGTCTTAGAGAACCGGCAGCCAGTTGGGTGGCCGGAAGATCTGTAGTGCCAGCAACTGCCCAGCGGGAGCTGTGGCTGCTGCTGGGATTTCAGCAGTCCCGACAAAGAGGAGCCTGGACGGACTGAGATATCGCCGGGGCCTGGCTGAAAGGCCCTGGCAAAGCAGGGTGGAGGGCCAGGTTTGAGGGGCTGGTGGGAGGAGGGCAAAAGGGGTAGGATGAGCTTGAGGTGCCTCCAGCGGACACAGGGGAACCAAAAAATATGGTTTCCCCGCACCCCCAACCCTTTGCCTGACACCACCCTATGCAGCTGGAGCTGCTGAGCTACCCACATGGCACGGGCCTCACCCTGCTGCAGGTAAAATAGCTACGAGAGCAGGATGGCCGACACTTCCACAGACCCACGTAAAATTTGAGACAGGTCGGGGGCGGGTGGGGAGGCTGACGGGAGCATAAAATCCAGCCCAATAGTTCAAATGGCTTCCTTCCATGCTGTAAGGATCTATGATGCATGTGTGTTAAGCAGTCACATGGGAACGGTGGCAGTTAAAAATACAGCCACATAATCCAATGTGAGTGGTCACTTAAAGATCAGGAAACCTTCACTGCATTACCATTATTAACTTATCATGTAAAGTAAGAAAAATTGGATTCATTCCTGTGGATACTGACGAAGGAAGAGTTCAAATACTTGCAAAATTAAGAGATTCTGCAATTTTTCTATTGCACATATCTTGCTATTATAATACTGCTACAACTAGATACCAGCTCTGTCTCTGCTATACAACCATGCTAGATAGCCTCCCTCCTTTCCAATTCTTCGGGCCATGCATGGCCTGTGTTATTTTTGACAATGCTTTTACAGTAATTTATCAACCAACAACCAACCTCCATCGTGTTTGCTAACACAAATGCTTTTTAAAAGTTTGAGTACATGGTATTATTTGCTCTTCTTCGAAAGGCAGTATTTTGAGCAGTCCTTGCTCCTTGAATATTGGGATATTTCTCTGGGATTTCCAAAAGAACCTAAAATATGAAAGCCAGCAAACATCAATTGTGAGTCATTTCTTATCGCATTTATCCATCAAAGGGGGAAGGGGGCCACCAAATACAATTTCTTACAATTACTGTTTACATTACCTGCTTTTTCATTGTCACTCAACTTCATTTTCTCTTAGCTTTGAGATGAAAAATTTAAAGGTCAGTTATGAAGAGTATCAATTTATTAAACAATAATAAATAGCAACTTACGCTAAAAAGTTATAAAACCAAGTAGTATGATGTCAAGGTTACATTTGTCAGAATTGGTGCACGTATTCAAGATTCCAATAGCTCCCAGTCAAAGATGTCCATTATTTATACATCAGAAACATAATATTGAGTCTCCTAAGTATAACTGGAGGCTAACCGGAAATTCCTGCATGACTTGCATTTGAACCTGGTACTTATTACTTTTCCAAAACAAGGGACAATTAGCCAATTCAGTTATAAAATATCAACCAAAATATTCCTGCTGTTTTAATAGACCTTGGTGCTAATTTGCAGGATCCACTTGTTTTCAGGTCTATTTCTTTATTAACTGTTATTTTGTGTTTCACCATTGTGCTTATAATCAATCCAAATGGGAGAGGAAAGGCAGTGCAGAAGTTGCACTCGTTTCTGAAAATGTCATTTCAAATAGTGAAGGACTTTACAAAACTAAAACTGAAAAGGAAACAATCTCACCATAAGAGCATTATACCTGATTGAGGAAAAAATACAAACGTGACTGAATGATCATGCACATCTCATTTAAATTGCATGCAGCAAAGGAGAAAACTTGCCAGCAATGACAGATTCACAGTCAGAGTTAGCTGCAACTTCAGTAGAAAATGGAGGTAAATTCTTATAAATATGGTAGCATCAAGTAAAAGATGAAACTTTTGCTCTGCCTTGTTATCACGATATTATTGTTAACAATACTAAAATCAGTTACTTTCAGCCTAGAGTGCAGAAACATATTATTTTTTTTATTATTAAAAACTAGTAAATAAGAAAGCACCAAGAGCTTACAATTGTTAGTCATTAATTTGCTTTTCCATAGTTCTTAGAGTTGTGTAGCATCAGTTCCAAATTCTGCAAACTTAATTGTGCTTATAGTACAAGATAATACATAAAGAGGATACAATACAAATACAGAAAAATAGTGCACAGGTAAATATCTATTAAGTTTTGGTTCAGCACAAGGTTCAAACATGAAATGAAAAGTGTTTGAATAGTATGTGACAAATACAGAAGCCAAAAAGTTACAAGGCCTATCAACCAAAAGAAAAACATTGACAATCTAATCATACACTCTTATTCTGAACAATGGCACAATGAAAATACTACAATAAAGACAGAAAATGTACAATGAGTGGCCAGTCAGCAGTTGAGAGAGAAAGTTGGGCTCATGTTTCTGCAGAACTGCTAAAAAGTTGCCAACTGAAATATTAATGTCCAGGAATTTGGGTTTTGGGTCAGGGCCCCAATGTCAGGGTCAAATAGGGATCCTGACCCCGCACTGTTCGGGAAACATTCACCTGGCAGTGATGTTCCCTGAATTGGCCAATTCGTGGCCAGACGGCGTACTCGCCCTCCAGTTAACGATGTTGGGCAAGCTCTTGAGACTGGAGTGCTAATAGAGGCCCTGGAGCTTAGAAGGAGCTGCAGTTTGCTGTTTCAGGTAGGTGTGTGGGAGGGCACCTATCAGCACTTCTAAACTTCACAATTAAAAAATGGCCACAGCAGCTGTGCCACCATTGTGGTGGGAGATCCTCTACACAGGACAGCCTGTGGCTGCAGTTGTGGCTAGGTAGATGAGGAGGGCCTCAAAGACTGGCTGGAGCACCTTTGATCTCCAGTCTATTGGTGGGAGGCTGTCTCTAGGCAGCCAGCCTGATCACGATGTAGCATAGGGCCTGCAGGCTAACTGGAAAATCCCAGTCAGCCTCAGATAATTAGCCTTAATTTTTTTTTATGCGTTCATGGGATGTGGGCATCACTGGCTAGGCCAGCATTTATTGTTCAGAGAGTATTTAAGAGTCAACCACATTACTGTGTGTCTGGAGTCACACGTAGGCCAGGCCAGACAGGTAAGGACGGACAGATTTCTTCCCTGAAGGGCATTAGAGAACCAGATGGGTTTTTCTGACAATCACAAATGGTTCATGGTCATCAGAGTTTTAATTCTAGATTTTTATGAATTCAAATTTCACATCTGCCATGGTGGGATTCGAACAAAGGTCCCCAGAACATTACCCTGGGTCTCTAGAATACTAAGATAACGACTAGTTCAGTGACAATACCACTTTGCCACCACCCTCCCTACTTGTGGGCGAGTAGCCCTTCTGCCCTCAATCCCACCTCCGGGAGAAATGGCCTGGGAGTGGGATAAGAACATAAGAAATAGGAGGGGTAGACCACAGGGCTCATTGAGCCTGCTCTGCCATCCAATATGATCATGGCTGATTTCGGGCTTCAACGCCATTTTCCTGCCTGCTCCCCATATCCCTCAATTCCCCGAGACACCAAAAATCTGTCTATGCCAGCCTTAAATGTATTCAACGATGGAGCATTCACAACCCTCTGGGGTAGAGAATTCCAAAGATTCACAACCCTTTGAGTGAAGTAATTCCTCCTCATCTCAGTCCTAAATGATTAGTCCCTTATCCTGAAAACTGACCCCGTGTTTTAGATTTCCCAAACAACGGAAACAACCTCTGTGTCTACCCTATCAAGTCCCTTCCAAATTTTGTAGCTTTCAATGAGATCGCCTCTCATTCTTCTAAACTCCAGAATCATAAACCCTATTTACTCAGCCTCTCGTCATAGGACGACCCCTTCATCCCAGGGACCGATTTAGTGAACCTTTGCTGTACCGCCTCCAATGCAAGTGTATCCTTCCATAAATGTGGGGATCAGAAACTGCACACAGTACTCCAGATGCAGTCTCGCCAAAACCCTTTACAACTGTAGAAGGTTTCTTTATTCTTGAGTTCCAATCCCCTTGCAATAAAGGCCAACATGCCATTTGCCTTCCTAATTGCTTGCTGCAGCATGCCAGCTGATGGCACAAATTTACATGCCCGCCTGCCTCCATATGGGGGCTAAAAATCTGTCCATAATGAATGCTTCATGTGTGACCATTTATCAGTTTTCCAGAATGCTCAGTCTTTCTCCTTCAGCTGCTGCCTAACCACCTCCTGCAAATTTCCTGCAATTTTGGTTTTCACTTCAAGTTCCTAGTATTCACTATTTAATTTTTTTATACTATGAACAAGACACACGTTGATCCCTTCAGTCTCATTATGCTTCTTGCATTCCTGCTTTATAATTTATTACAGCTTGCATATGGATTTTAAAATGGCTTATCACAGTTTAGTTGATTGTGAGTACAGCAAGATGCACATGGGAGATAACCCGCCCCATGCAAAGGATTTGTGAAGCCTTTAACGTTTCTTAAAAAAGTGTAAAGTATGTCACACCGCAAAGATATTGTTTTCAAAAATACAAACGTGAAATAAAGGTACGATCCCTATGGCTGCACAGGCTGAACACGGAGTGTGGCTGCAAATTGCCATTATGTTTTTGCTGCAGGTTTAAAGTATTACAATGCAACACCTTTTGAATATCACTATAACTTTGAAAAGAGCTAACATCACAGTGATGAGCATGATTATTAGGAGCCCGAGATATTTCTAGGGTTTGAATACTAAGCAATCAATGTGAAGTTTTGTGAACTAAGGCCATCATTGCACATTGCCTGCCTGCAATGTACTGTCACTTCATGAAGCCACAATAAGAGTAAAAAATGTCACAATATTGTAAACTTGTTTGAAACGTTCACGTTAAAACTAAAGCAACATTGGCATTATGAACGAACAAAGCTAAAATCAAGAAAAGTGACGAATGGACTGGAAACTATTTATTAGTATAACAGGTTCTTCTTTACAGATCTGATAACAGCTTTAAAGTATTTACAAACTCTTACAGCATTTATATCATACAAAAAAAATTCTGGTTTCCCCATCAGCTCAGGCGCCAGTCTCTTTATGAAATGAAGTGCAGCGCTGGAGTATATTAAAAAGCAACAATGAACAATTTAATGAGATCACCCGCTGTACTTTTCACTTCTCAGCACCACATTACAGCAGACAGTTAGACTGGCAGTTGAAGCAGATCTGGAAGACATGGATTGTCAGAGCTGTACCATGCTGATGCATTAAACTGGACAGCTTCAAGAGAAACATTATAGACAACTCACTACTATTAGAGGTTACATGGGACTATTAAAGGTTACATGGGCCGTACCATGCGTTGCAAGACCAAGGTGAACTACACATGACTGCCATTGCAATGTGGCTGACAGATGATTCTTTTTTCGCCCTGATTTACATTTATTTACGAAGAGTTTCTGCCACATTAAAGGCCATTTGTCCTCATATATAATTGTTTGAAATGTACAATAAAATGTGGACATAGTACCCCGTGCTCTTGTTGGTTGATACATATGTATATAGGTATATATCTAATACAGTTGAAACGTCCATGTCTTCATGTGTTCTGAAGTATAGGCCAGTTCTGAGTTCAAGTCGATAAGCATGCAATGAGAGAACATACAGCTAGCAACACAGTGGAATTGAGATCTGCAAGAAATATCCCAGTAGACTTCACAACTCATCACAACTAAAAGATTTACAGACAAAAATAAAAATACAAAAAAAATTTGACTCAACCAGGATTTTTTTCCCCTTCCTTAAACATGAGATATTTTCTGGGATTCCTTAGCTTGTTTGCAACTATATAACCATTTAATCACTCTAGCATTCCTTTCCACTGCTGAAATACCATACGGCACACGATCATTGGTTTCCTCGTCATCCGTCAGGTCATCATTGCTCCGTCGTGACTGCTCACAGTCTGAACTGATCATGCTCGCACTGCGAAAGTTCAGGGAGATTATGTCCGAATTTGCCCTTGTGAAATTTTCCATTCCGATGTTTTCAAGTTCTTCAGGATCTAGTCCACAGTAGTTAAAGAATCGCTCCACGTCTGCATTGGCACGAGCATATCGATCACTGAGATCAGATTTGGAGCGATGCAGCGAAGGTCGCCTGCTTGGGTTGGTGGGCAAGTCTGGGGTAGTTTGTGTTGGTGACTTAGGTGTATTACAGGTTGAAATATTAGGTTTGGGTAGAACAGGAGGAGCAGAACTGCTGCTGGGTATTGGTTTTAGAGGCTTCCCTTCAACAACCCTCCTGACATCTGCTGAACTGTGAGAAATGTGCAGGGCTGAATCACTGACTTGGTCTTCAAACAATCGTTTGGTTACGTTCAGGTTGCCTCCCTGTAGACTACTATGACCTTGATTACTGTACACCTGAATAGATTCTGCAAATGTGCGCCTGTTGATTTCTGTGGAGGCAGGTCTGTGCTGGGGCCAGTTCCGTGCGCTGTGTTTGTGTACTGACCCTGAGGTGGAACTTTCTGAGCTATTAATTATATTCTTCAAAATTTCCAGATTCAAGTTTTCTCTTTTTGCAGTGCTGTCTGCCTTGTGATTGTTAGATAGCTTTTGTGATGGGGTACCTGCTGCCCGTCTGACTGCTGGGCAGACTGGCGGCTTTGCCAGCACAGCTGGTTTCACCGGCTCCTGCTTGGCATTGATCACTTCTTGACTCTTCACATATTTTGCTTTATCAGCTTCTAGCCGTTCCACCGCACTGAGTCTTTTAGGGTTAGGCTCCGCCTGCCTTCGAAAATAGTCTGGACCTTTGTTCAGTATGCGAAGAGGAACAGCTGACGTAAAGGTGGTTGCCGAACCAACAGGTTTGACCATGCTATCTGCTTGTAGCATTTCTGTAGGCATGCTCGATGGCCTGTCCCCAGCAGCCGTCTTGGAATCTGTGTTGAGTAACTCCAAATACACTGTGTTGAATCATGTATATAAAGCAGGATGAAGAAGGAAGGGTCTTATGCTGCAAGTATCACCAGCAGGGCCTCATCTCATAGCTCATTAAATACCACTGTGTTCTCTTTAAAGCCAGCCTTTGTACAAAGGGCCACGAGACACAAGTCTGTATTAATCTGCTCTGTTGATTCTTTTTTTAAGCTGACTAAGAGATGTGGGAGACTTGTCTGTTCTTTTGTGCACAACGCCAGGCAGTGATCTGAAACACAGAATAACCAACTATGTTAGTATTACTGGGTGACATCACAGCTAGTCTACAGCAACAAAACAGAAAAAGCGCAGAGTTTGCAGTAGTTTGCTAGGATGGAATGCAGCAAATAATCTGGAGACATGCATATTATAAATTGCATTATTAATGGTGTGCTATCCTAAATCAAATGTGTCAACTGTGACTTTTAAAAATAACCTCTCAGCCATACCAGCTAATGTAGCACCAACATTTTATACAACTCATTAATATTAACAGTTCTTTCTCTTGGGAACTTAGACTCATCTCAGCCAAGGTGCAGTGACCCTAGGACAGAGAGAGGGAGAACAAACCTAGGTTTCCACTTTTTGTCACAGACCATTCAGCTGCATTTGTTGAAAGTGTGTACGTTGCGAGTTGGGTTAAGGGCAGTGTCAACCTGCTTAGTTTATTTTATAGATTTGAGCCAGACATGACTATATCAGGGCATTCACTCCCTGGAGTACAGAATTTTTTGTCAATTGTACAGGTTAAGTGGCTCCTTAGTTTTTGAGAAGCATGAAAGCATCATAATTATATCTGTGTCACACTATGCCAATACAACAAATTTGTTATATGAATTATCCATAGAAAAATAGTGCTCAGGTATCATTAAAATCTCCAATTAAAATGCTACAATTAACCATTTTCTCCCCAAAAAGTACAGAAAATATATATCTAATTTTACAATCCAATATTTTAAGTTGGTGCTACAACACACCTTTAAGCAGGTAAAATTTATACTCAGAATTTTACCCAGTTTTCCTTGACATCACCTTGACTTGAACTTTTTTTTGTTCTTTTTATTTCTTCAGGAGATGTGGGCATCACTGAGCAAGGCCAGAGTTTATTGCCCATCCTTAATTTAATTTCAAAAGGTGGTGGTGAGCCACCTTCTTGAATCACTGCAGTCCCATGTGGCGCAGGTACTCCCACAATGCTTTTAAGTAGGGTGTTCCAGGATTTTGACCCAGGTATCAAGGCAGAATACATTTCCAAGCCAGGATGTGTGTGACTTGAAGGTGGTAGGGTCCCCATGAGCTTGCTGCCTTTATCCTTCTGGGCGGTAGAGGTCACAGATTTGGGATGTTCTGTCATGGAAGATCTGGCGAGTCACTGCAGCACAGCCATGGTGCACTGGTGGTGAAGGGAGTGAATGCTTAGGATGGTAGATGGAGTGCCAATCAAATGAACTGGTTGAGGTTCTTGAGCGTTGTTGGAAGACACAAAAAACATTCCAGAAATAACGGGGAGCCAAGGGTCCAGAAAGAATGAGGAATTTAAATTAATCAGTACAAGTAAAGAAATAGTAATGGAGAAACTAATGGTGCTAAGTGGTGACAAATCCCTTGCACCTGCCAACCTGCATCCTAGGATTTTAAAAATAATAGCTGCAGAGATAGTGGATACATTGGCTTTGATCTTCCAGAATTCCTTGGATTCCATAACAGCACCCAAAGACTGGAAGGTAGCAAACATAACCCCCATGTTTAAGAAAGGAAGGAGAGAGAAAACAGGGAACTATAGGCCAGTTAGCCTGACATCAGTACTAGGCAAAATGCTAGATCCTATTATTAGGGAGGTAAGAGGATACTTAGAAAATCATAATATGATTAAGCACAGTCAACATGGATTTATGAAAGGGAAATTATGTTTGACAATATCTTAAGAGGTTTTCGAGGATGTAACTAGTAGGATGGATAAGGGGGAAAACAATGGATGTAGTGTATTTGGATTTTCAAAAAGCATTCATTAAGGTGCCACACAAGAGGTTATTGCACAAAATTAGAACTCATGGGATTAGGAGTGATATATTAGCATGGATTCAGGATTGGTAGTGGACAGAAAACAGAGTAGGAATGAATAAATGAGACATTTTTCAACTGTCAGGCTGTAACAGGGCTGGGTACTGCAAGGGTCAGCACTTGGACCTCAGCTATTTACAATCTGTATCCATGACTTAAATGAGGGGAGTAGGTGTAACGCAATTAAAACTGCTGGTGAAACAAAGTTAGGTGGGGAATTAAAGGATGTAAAGAGTCCACAGGGGGATATAGACACATTGGGTGAGTGGGCAAGAACATAGCAGATGGAAGACTGTGAGAATCAAATGTTATTTTTAAAAAAATATTTTTGGGGAATATTGTTATTCCGTGAAGGCGGCTGTGTTGTCTGTGTGCGTGCGCACGTTTGTGCGTGTAAATGATTTAATTAAGTTGGCGAAATGTTACTAGAAGAAAGATTGTCTGCGGGGGTTTAAGACATGAAAGAATAGAAGCATTAGGTTTGCACATTTTTAATAAGATATTATGAGGTGTTTCAGGTACAAGTGAATAGGTTAGATCTAACATTTGCATTTTTAGATAAGTTGAAAGTTTGTTTGAATATCAAAGGGAAGTCAGTGGTGCCAAGAAGTATGTTTGCATTTTGCAGGAGTTCCATGGATAAACAAGAGGGTATATTACATTTTATTGACCCGAAAGCAGAGACAAAATAGAAACATGAAAGATTTTATATTTGGAAGGATTTGAGTTTCAGAGAGATGTGAGAACAATGGAACCTGGGATGAAAGGGGGAGAATGGTATTTTAGAGTTACTGTGGAAAGGCTAAGGGATCTGCTTGCTGTTGAACTGTTAGCTGTAGCTGTGGGCTATTGGCTGTGTGAGGAAGATCTCCTGGCAAAGGCTCTAGGCTGGGAGAAGATGCAGTTTGAATCAGCCATCCAGTCAAGCCAGAAAAGTCTTGGGCCTCAAAAGGCAGTCGTTCTGAAGTTTTGGATTTCCATAGCAGAGTGGGAGAGAGTTTAAGAGGTAATGAAATATACCTTTATTAAAGCTACAGCAGTTTGCCTTGGGTAATATTACTGGATTTTTATAGTTAAATATCTATAAGAGAATGTTGCCAGGAAGGTGTTTACTTGTGGGTCTGACCAAGTAGGGTGTCTTTTGGGGGAATGTTTTGTAAGACTAATTTTAACTGTGCAACTGTAATATTGTGCGCTTAAATTTTCTTTTATTCTTGTAAATAAAACTTTTACTTTTAATTTTTAAAATCCCAAAGGTGTTACTGGACATCTTGCTGCTGTGATCAGTACATTTTCTTCTCATTTTCAGAATATTAAAAAAAAGGTATGGCCCATAAGCCAAGTTTCCCTCTGGAATTTGGTTTGCGCAGCAATTAACATCTGCTGTGGTCATAACAATGCAACGTGGCAAAGTTTGAAATGATCCATTTTGGTAGGAAAAATAAAAAAGAATCATTTTTGAATGGTGAGAGACTGGAAACGTTTACATTCATACGGATCTGGGTGTCCTTGTACATGAATCACAGAAAGTTAACCTGCAGGTGCAGCAAGCAATTAGGAAAGGAAATCTCCACTTGGAGAGGCAAAGTTTGATCAGGGATAGTCAGCATAGCTTTGTCAGAGGGAGGTCATGCCTAACAGATTTGATTGAATTTTTTGAAGAGGTGACCAGGTGTGTAGATGAGGGTAGTGCAGTTGATGTAGTTTATATGGATTTCAGCAAAGCTTTTGACAAGGTCCCACATGGGAGACTTATAAAGAAGGCAAATGCATATGGGAAAAAGGGTAATTTGATAAGGTGGATTCAAAATTGGCTTAGTTGAGGGAGGCAGAGGGTGATGACAGAAGGATGCTTTAGTGACTGGAAGCCAGTGTCCAGTGGCGTACCACAGGGATCTGTGCTCGGTCACCTATTATTTGTCATCTATATAAATGACATAGATGACTATGTGGGGGGTAGGGTTAGTAAGTTTGCGAATGACACAAAGATTGGCCGGGTGGTTAATAGAGAGGTTGAGTGTCTTGGGCTACAGGAAGATATAGACAGGATGGTCAAATGGGCAGATAAGTGGCAGATGGAATTTAACCCTGAAAAGTGTGAGGTGATACACTTTGGAAGGAGTAATTTGACAAGGAAGTATTCAATGGACGGCATGACACTAGGAAGTTCTGAGGAACAAAAGGGATCTTGGCGTGTGTGTCCATAGATCTCTGAAGGTGGAGGGGCATGTTAGTGGGGTGGTGAAAAAGGTATATGGAACACTTGCCTTTATCAATCGAGGCATAGATTACAAAAGTAGGGAGGTCATGTTGGAGTTGTATAGAACCTTGGTGAGGCCACAGCTGGAGTACTGTGTGCAGTTCTGGTCACCACATTATAGGAAGGATGTAATTGCACTGGAGGGGGTGCAGAGGAGATTCACCAGGATGTTGCCTGGAATGAAACATTTAAATTATGAAGAGAGGTTGGATAGACTTGGGTTGTTTTCGTTGGAGCAGAGAAGACTGAGTGACGACCTGATCGAGGTGTACAAGATTATGAGGGGCATGGACAGGGTGGATAGGGAGCAGCTGTTCCCCTTAGTTGAAGGATCAATCGCAAGGGGACATAAGTTCAAGGTGAGGGGCAGGAGGTTTAGGGGGGATGTGAGGAAAATCTTTTTTACACAGAGGGTGGTGATGGTCTGGAATGCACTGTCTGGGAGGGTGGTGGAGGCGGGCTGCCTGACATCCTTTAAAAAGTACCTGGATGAGCACTTGGCACGTCATAACATTCAAGGCTATGGGCCAAGTACTGGTAAATGGGATTAGGTAGGTAGGTCAGGTGTTTCTCACGTGTCGGTGCAGACTCGATGGGCCAAAGGGCCTCTTTTGCACTGTGTGATTTTGTGATATGGTATATTAACTTTCATTGCAAAAGGTGTGGAGTACAGGAGTCTTTCTACAATTGTGTAGGACATTGGTCAGGCCACAACTGCGTGCTGTTTTGGTTTCCTTACCCAAGGAAGGATAAATGTACTTGCTATAAAGGGAGTGCAACAAACATTCACTAGACTGGTTCCTGAGATGAGTGAATAATCCAATGAGGGGAGCTTAGAGTAGAGTAGGCCTTTATTTTCTGGCAATTAGAAGAATATGAGGTGATCTAATTGAATCACATGTAGGGGCTTAACAGGGTGCTGGGGAATCTGGAATACAGGGTCATATACTGAGAATAAGGGATCAGTCATTTAGAACAGAGATGAGGAGAAATTTATTCACTCACAGGATCATGAATCTTTGAAATTCTCTACCTCAGAGAGCTGTAGATGCTCAGTCATTGGACATTATCAAGATAGGGATTGATAGAATTTTGGGTATTAAGGAATATGTGGATTGTACAGTAAAGTGGGGCTTAAGTAAATCAGCCATGGTTTTACTGAATGTCAGAGCAGGTTCAAAGGGCCAAATGGCCTACTCTTGCCCCTATTTATTATGTTATGCTGCAGCTGCACTCATCCAGGTGAACGAGGAGTATTCCAGCACACTCCTGACTTGTGCCAAGTAGATGGTGGAAAGGCTTTGAGGAGTCAGGAGGTAAGTTACTCGCAGCAGAATAATCAGTCTCTGACTTGCTCCTGCAACCACAGTATTTATGTAACTGGTCCAGTTAAGATTTTGGTCAATGGTGACCCCTTGAATGTGATGGTGGGAGATTCAGCAATGGCAATGCCACTGAATGTCAACTGAAGGTGGTTAGACTCTGTCTTGTTGGAGATCATCATTGCCTGGCACTAGTATGGAAAGAATATTGCTTGCCACTTATCAGCCCCATTTTGAATGTTGTCCAAATCTTGTTGCGAGTAGACACATACTACTTCATACCTGAGGAGTTGCGAATGGTATTGAATGCTGTGCAATCATCAGTGAATATCCCCACTTCTGACCTTATGTTATGGGAAGGTCAGTTAACTGCAACACTTTTCACAACTGGATGAGACAGGACTGCAGGGCGTTGATCTGACCCGTTTGCTGTGGGGTTGCTTAGATCTTACCGGTAGTATGCTGCCTTCCATTAATTAGCATGCATTTCATCATGTGTTGCAGCTACACCAATTGCCACCTCATTTTGGCGCTGCTCCAGTATTACTCTTCTACACTCCTCACTGAATCATGGCTGAATGGGGTTCTGCGCCAACAAGGCAGTTTAATAGTTCACACATCATGAGCTCCGTATGATTGTACATTCTCTACATTATTTGCCTGTGAACTCGAGACAAAGGTTTTGCCTTTTGCTAATACATTAAATTCAGGGATGGAGCAGCAAAAAATAAATGCAAAACAGTCTGCACTCTGCTCCTCCACTTCAACCCAAAAATAACTTCCTCCCTATAAGTACAAAATTATTATTTGAGCTTATAGCACTCCCATAGAGGCAGTGACTGTTGCTCAGTTAATATCACTGAACAGCTGGTCGAAGCAACAAGGTGTAAAAATGCTAATCACTTTAAAGAGCAGCAGCGTACCGCTGTCAGCTGAAATGAGTTGCTGCTCACATGGTGCAAAATGCTAGTTCTGTAAAGGATCAGGTTCAATCATTTTTCTTGGAGAGAATTTCCAAAATTTCTTTTTCAGATATTTTTGCAATACAACATTGTACTGTAAAACTATATGCACAAATCCCCAAAATAACAGTACTCTTATTGTTCTGAAAGATTAATAACCTCTGTTGAATGTCTGCCATGTTTTGAACAAAATGAACAGAAAATAGAAAAAAACTTACATACCAGTGATGGGTAAAACAAGACTCATGCATGCCAAATGGCAATCTTTGACAGTCAGTCAGCACTCTCATACTTGTGTCAGCTTTTTCTGACAGAAGTCAGCCTTTTTACCTGGTATTTTACCTGGCATTTCATGATCGGAATATCCTTTAATTTTGCCCTGTGTATTGATATCTGCCTCATGCTGCTTGGTTTTTCTTCCAATAATGCCTTGAATGTCCACACTTCTGGGTATCTGCATGCCAGCGCTCTTACATAGTTTTGTCCCTGGATTACAACCTAAGTTTCCAGGAATCCTAAAATTTGCTGGACAATGAAGATGTGATTATTTACATTTAGAACTTATGTGGAGGAAATGTTGAACTTGGTGAACACTTTGATGATACTTCCTGCAGTAAACCAGCTGCTACCTGGATGGATCATGCTTCGTGGATTCCAAAGTGGCATGTCAAGTAAAGACTCAGAAGAGATTAGTAACTGTTCCTGTTATTTTGGATATCTAAGTAAGAAATGCTTCTCATCTTCAATGTGTCGGAGCTCTCCTCTTACCTTAGCCCAACGTTAATTGGAATTTGTCCTGTCGGCCAATGTTGAAAGCTAAATTACCTCTACTCTATTTATCCTAAGGCAATTGTATGTTTCTTTATTTTATAGGCATGGATAGAAATCAAAAAGCTCAAATGGGGAAAATAGGGGTTTCAACAAAAATAGAAATACTGGCAGTACATGTCAACAGCCATGTTTCACAGATAGTCTCCTTCACATTGTGTCAACATTGCAAATTTAAGCTAAGTAGGCTGCTCTGTCTGGTTGCCACCCAGCAGAGGGAAGATGGTGCTCACTCATTGCAAAATGTTATTTCTTCAAAGTGCTGGTCTCAAATATGTTTCTTTGGGAGATTTTCCAAGAGCTCATTTTCAAAAATTTTGCAATGCAACACAATAGTGACTCACCTTCTGACTCTCCAAAGCCTGTCCATCATCTACAAGGAACAAGTCAGGAGTGTGATGGAATACTCCCCACTTGCCTGGATGAGTACAGCTCCCACAGCACTGAAGAAGCTGGGCACCATCCAGGTCAAAGCAGTCCGTTTGATTGGCACCACATCCAAAAACATTCTCTCTCTCCACCGTCACAGTAGCAGCAGCGTGTACCATCTACAAGATGTACTGCAGGAATTCATAAAGACTCCTTAGACAGCACCTTCTAAACCCACAACCACTACCAGCTAGAAAAACAAGGGCAGCAAATAGATAGGAACCATTATCACCTGGAGGTTCCCCACCAAGTCACTCACCATCCTGACTTGGAAATATATCGGTGTTCCTTCACTGTCGTTAGGTCAAAATCCTGGAACTCCCTTCCTAACAGCACTGTGGGTGTACCTCCACCACATGGACTGCAGCAGTTCAAGGAGGCAGCTCACCATCACCTTCTCAAGGGCAACTAGGGATGGGCAATAAATGCTGGCCCAGCCAGCGAGGCCCACATCCCGAGAATGAATAAAAAAAAATATTCATGAACATTGCAGAATTATTTTTGTATATGCTCAAAACTTGTACACTAGCCCAGCAGCCCACTCAGGTGTTTTCCCTGTTGGCTTTTGTTGAAATAACACTCACTGATGTTTCAACTACTTGAAGCAGTCAGGGAGAAGTTTAACTTAAGAGATTGATCATATCAATTGTACTCGGGAGTCCAAGTGATATACAAATATATCAATGAAGGAAATGCAGGAAGGACTTATCTAAAGTGTACAGAGAGATGTCATATCAATCACTAGTATTTGACTGCTGTTTCAGTTGGTTTGGGGATGGAATGGCAATGATCATGGAAATGATTTTTGTAGCTGCCTTTGAATAAGCATTTCTGTTTGAAATATATGTACCCTCAGTGTTTCAGAGTGCAAATGTAGCTTCTAGTCACAAAATTGGAGATATTATTGAGTCCGAACACTATGGTGGACTGAGTTGTCACAAGGCGCATATCAGATGCTCTGGAGGCTACAAATAAGCAGAAACTGAAAGGCTGGGTTCCTCTTTAAAAAGGAACACATAGAATAGGCTGTGGCCTTATAGATAGAGTGTTTCAAGACTCAGAAGAGCTATTTACACTGCTTTTCATCCATTGTTCATTCCAGTGCACCTAGCAGCCCTCAAAAAGCTGGAACCTATGGAAATACATGGCCAAATGTTGGATTTTATCCGGGATGTTTCCCATCCAAGCTCCATTAATGGGAAACATACTTGTGTGTGCTTATGCCCTTTATAATTTTACTAGTGGAAGATTATAATTTAAGTACAATCTCCATTCTCAGTGTAATTATTTTCTCCACGTACACATAAGTAAAGTCACTGGGTTTCAGAAACAAACCGAATTTCAGGATGCAATGCCATGCCACCAAATGTATTTATTCACCTCAAAAAAACACTAAGTAGACTTCGTCATGTAGGACTATATTTAGAGCTGTTTTCAGTTTTTTTTAGGTTATCTGTTTTTCTGAAACTATTTTTCTGCTGCTCCAAGTTTGCGAGGTTGGCATGAATGAGATTGTTGGTAGAATGGAATCATCTCAAACACAAATTGTTGGGTATGTGGCTGAAAACCCACAAGTTATGTCCCATGAGAAAAGGGGGCCTAAACAGTTTACATCTTCACCCAGTTCAGGTGGAGTGAATGTATTATTTCTGCACCAATTTTGAGATGGTTCAGGAGAACCTTCTTAATAACCTCAAAATATATAAGTAGTGACCTCATTCCACTGTAATACTGGGCAACAGTCTTTTTTAAATACCTATTCTTTTTCTAAAGGTGTTAATTCCTTGCTGTTGTCATCTACTTTATATTACTATTTTTATGCAAGCCTAGGCAGAGAGCATTGGCAAGCTGTTTCACCTCAGTCATTACAGCAAAGTCTGATCTCATTGTCACCAAACACCCACACAGATTTTCCTCTCCATAATGCAGGAGTGCCAAGCAATCGTAGTCTTCACTGTCACTTCAGTTACGACGTGCTGTCAGCGTTAACTGTCATTACCCCACTGAAACTGACATCAACATCAGGATGTTGGGCTTGCACAGATTAGCACAGAAATCCTGAAGCTGAGGTCTGCTATTCAGAACCTATACATGAACCTCCTCTTCACCTCCCACCCCGCCAAACCACCAAACACTGAAATAGTGACACAGCTGCACACATTCCTAAATTTGACTCTTTCAACTAGTTATTCACCTGGACATTCTGTGGAAGTTTAACATGGGTAACGGCAAGAGAGAATACATTTTGGGGGAAAAAAACAAGGAACGGGAGAAAGACATGTAAGACCTAAAGACGCAAATGCACAATTCCCTGGAAGTATGAGTGCAGGCCATTCTGGTTTTTATATAAGGACAAGTATAATGGTAAAGGGTTAATGAGAAATTTTTACAAGGCAACGGCTGGGTCACCAATAAGAGTACTGGGTGCAGTTTTGAGCACCCTATCACAGACAAGATATTAAAGCTTTGGTGAATGCATGATAAACCTTTACCAGGTTGATCCTGAGGAAAGAAAATTGCAGTTATGACAAAGAATTGAGATACTGGGATAATTTCTATATAACACAGAGATTTAATAGAGGCTTTTAAACTTAAGAGCTTTGTCAAAGTGAATAGGGAAAGACAATTTCCTTCGGTTGAGAAGTCAGTAATGTGAGGTCATTAAACTTAAAAAATTCAACTACAACTTACAAACATTTAGCATCTTTAAACATAGCATAACATTCCAAGGTGCTTCACAAGAGCATCAACAAACATATAAGGAGATATCAGGGTAGATAACCAAAAGCTTGATCAAAGAGGTAGGTTTTAAAGACCATCTTTAAGGGAGGGAGTGGAAGAGAGGCGGAGACGTTTAGGGAGGAAATTCGAGAGCCGAGGGTCTAGCAGCTGAAGGCACTGACACCAATGGTGGAGCTATTTAAATCAGAGACTCACAAGAAGCCAGAATTGGAGGAGTGCAGCTATCTCGGAGGGTTGTGGGGTTGGGGGAGATTACAGGGCAGAATATTTCCCCTGTCGGGGGGGGGGATGTTTAGGAGCGGGCGCACAGAGGTGCGCCTCTGATTGGCGCCCCCGATTGGGGGCGGCCACTATTTTACGTGGGCGGGCCAATTAAGGCCCACCCAGCATGACGTCCGCAAGGAAGTGCTATGTGCTCCCTGCGCGGGCTTGGTTCTCTGAGCCAAAAGTGCGCTCTTTCATGCATGCGCACGAAAGAGTGCACTGATCTCCCTGAGGCTAAGTGCTGCCTTAGGGGGATCGGCTCTACAATAAAAAATCTGAAAAATAGAAAAAAAAAATTTCCCTGACATATTCCCTCTCGTGACACTGTCACATGAGTTGGGACATATCCATCACTTCTAAATACACTTTAATTACATTTTTAAAAAACATGAAACCTCATCCCGCCCGTGGATGAGGTTTCATGCTTTTTCTAACGCCCGCCAGGGCTCCTGGCCTGCCCGCCAACCTTAAGGACGGGCAGGTCCATTAATTAGTTTAACGACTTTGTCAATGGCATTGAATTAAAGCCCTATCCCCCCCAAAGGCAGCTGGATTTAATATTTTCCTCATCTTTCCCCACAAGGGAGACACAGCTTCTTATCAAGGCATTTTCTCCTCTATGGCAGACATACTAGCACAGTTCAAATTGGGCTTTTTACTGCTTGTTTTTTTTTACAAAATAATTCTTCTCATCTGAAATAAGTGAATTCTCGTTGAGATGTGGGGGTTCCAAGAGCTTTATTAAAAATAAATTTGGAGGGATGCAAGAACCAAAACCCGGCCCCATCCCCCTCAACCTGGAAAGATACCACTAATTATATGTCTTCAGCATTTGGATTCACTCCAGCTTTTCATGTTCTTATGGATTTTCCCTCTGCAAGTGAAGGAACAGTGGGGCTTGCAACTTGGTGGACTAAGGAAAGTGCCAATATTTGGGTAGGTGGGTTGGATTTAGGACAGGGAGTCAGTTATGCTCTATCCATGCACCTTTCTTTACTCATCAAAAAATTCCAAAAGAATCTGGAGAAGCTTATTGTGTCATATGACCCACTCCCACCATCTGCACCTTAGTAAAGCTGGCCACAGGGACAGATATGGTTTTCAGCATTCTAAGAGCCTTAGTGGGAAGAATTTAAAATTTTTAATGCAGTTTTCCTGATAACAATCCATTGCAGAGCATTTAATTACAATTTCATTGGGAATTTCATTCTAATAGGAAAGTGGCAGTACTTAAAGAGTTTAAAGAAAACGTTGAGCCAGAAGTGTGGATCCAACAATGCTGTGACACGACACAATCTCACCCCTGCCTACTAGTACTGTCAATGATGTGCACAACGTTACCTAATACTGTACATAAATGCCCCTGATCCTTGGATTGGAATCAGAGCACAGCTATGTGCCAAGAAAAGTTTGGTTCACTTGAGATCCACTCCAAAAGGCCTCCCTTGAGTTCCTGGGCTGTTGTGTTTTCCTACAGTTTAATTTACAAAGTCTGGACAATTACTTGGTTTTCAAAATGTCACAGCAGCTCTTGGGCTGTCAGCTTTTTAAGACTCTGTGTCAGCACTTTTTTCAAAGCTATCGATCAGCTTTTGCTAGTTTACAAGCTTAGCACATATAAAAATAGAGCTACTAAAAGCAAATGTTCCTAGTTGATGACAGGCAATACCCTGCTGAATGTACAAACTGAACTGCAAATAACTTGTTTAAAGATAAACAATTGTTACATAGTAATTTGAAGTTACATTAATTAACAGGCTAGGATTTAAAGTTTTAACTATTCAAGTAAAATGGCTCTTGCAACACAACTGTATAAAGTAAATACAACTGCTTGAAGTGGCCCATCAGAGGATGCTTGTACTTTTGGCAAGCTGACGAAGTACTTTCACATCAATTGGGCTTCAGACCAAAACAAAAATAAAAATATCTGGAAAAACGCAGCAGGTCTGGCAGCATCCGCGGAGAGGAACACAGTTAATGTTTCGAGTCCATATGACTCTTCAGCAGAACTAAGTAAAAATAGAAAAGAAGTGAAATATAAGCTGCTTTAAAGGCGGGGGGGGGGGGGGGGGGGGGGTAGAGCTGGATAGAGGGCCAGTGATAGGTAGAGATAACCACAAGATGTCATAGACAAAAGGACAAAGAGGTGTTGAAGGTGCTGATATTATCTAAGGAATGTGCTAATTAAGGGTAGAAAGCAAGACAAGCAAGGTACAGATAGCCCTAGTGGGGGTGGGGTGGGGTGAAGGGAAGGGATCGAAATAGGCTAAAAGGTAGAGATAAAACAATGGATGGAAATACATTTAAAAATAATGGAAATAGGTGGGAAAAGAAAAATCTATATAAATTATTGGAAAAAAAAGGGGGGGTGGGGGGAGAATCGGAAAGGGGGCGGGGATGGAGGAGAGAGTTCATGATCTAAAATTGTTGAACTCAATATTCAGTCCGGAAGGCTGTAAAGTGCCTAGTCGAAAGATGAGGTGCTGTTCCTCCAGTTTGCGTATGACATCTTTTGGCTATCTCCACCTATCACTGGCCCTCTATCCAGCTCTACCCTCCCCCCCTTAAACCAGCTTATATTTCACCTCTTTTCTATTTTTACTTAGTTCTGTTGAAGAGTCATACGGACTCGAAACATTAACTGTGTTCCTCTCCACAGATGCTGCCAGACCTGCTGAGTTTTTCCAGGTATTTTTATTTTTGTTTTGGATTTCCAGCATCCTCAGTTTTTTGCTTTTATCTTAGGGCTTCAGACCAGTTGCACTTCAACTACAATGGACGTGGGCTCATCTGTTTAACTTTGCTTAGCGGCCAGCACTTTTAAGATGAAGGCTTGTTCATCTTTATATACATTTCAAGTTACCTGTTTCGATGTGTATAATCTTAGATTTGTCTCACAGATTAAGTGCTTCACCCGTTTAGCAAACAATGTTGCTGCTAAACCAGACACAAGTGTACAATAAATACAAAGTAGCATCGGTTAAAGCTCCCACACAGCTTGCCTGACCAGTTTTCCAGTAATTAAATGCCTGAATTACTGCCACTGCACAGTGTTGGAATGTGCAACTCCATGCATACTTTACTTAACCCTAAACATTTTCTGTGGGTGAATTGCTACAAGGCTTTTCTCACTCATCCTGTATGTCCAGCGCAGCAATGTGGAAGCATGGTTTTTGCAGCTTACGGCACATGTGAGGGAGTACCCATGGAAATTCACCAATTATTTTTAGAATACATAGCAACAGCTATAACCTACTGCAATAGCAGCCTCGTGGCCATTTGTGTATGTATGCATATAAAAAGTCAAACCGGAATAAACTAGCTGTCAGTGGGTACTTTGAACTCCATGTGCTGCAAAGATACCACAGTCTGGCAACAAAGTAGGATTGTGGATGTCCAAAGCTGAACAAATATAGGTTGCAGAATTTTCTAGCAAACTAGTAGAGGAATTAAGAGCATTTTTTATTTTGCTGTGATATCATAAGAACTTTTTTATTTTGCTGAGATATAATAAGAGCTTTTTTATTTTGCTGAGATATAGTTTTAAAATCCAGTCTTAACGAAAAGGCTGTTTGTACAAATGGGCGGACTGACCTTCAAAGATGGCTGCATTAACAGATCTTATTTGGGGACTGGGAAAGTATAGTTGTGGCCAAGAGTCTTTGGTGTGTGTATGTGAGGCAGCTAGAGATGTATTTCACTGCTAATAATATCCTCAATGTCCCTGATAACCCAGCTGTTAATCAGACAGTGGAGGAAAGGAAAAGAGTGATATTTCTGACCTAAGCAGGCCCAGGAGTATATGAAATACTCAAGAATTTGCTCACCCCTGCTAAGCCAAAAAGACATGCTGCTATGGACGTTTTGTGCAAGCTTAAGCAGCACTACAGTCTCAAACCATTGCAGATTGCGGAAAGCTATCGGTTTGGAACCAGGAATCAGTTGCCTGGTGAGGACATTGGAGAGTTTATTGTGGCTTTGAAAAAGCTGGCCTTCCATTGTAATTTGAGAATTTCATTGCAGGACAGATTTATGTCCGGTTTAAAAAATGAATGTATTCACAGTAGGTTGCTGAGATTGCCAAAGTTAACTTTGAATAGAGCTTGCCAAACAGCATTGTCCATGGATATGGCGGAACGTGACTTGAGAGAACTTAGAGAAAAAAACCGCAAGTCGCCTGCTGAAGTAAATATGCTGGAGCCGAGTACGGAGCAGGCCCTAACTAGAGCGGATAATAGTAGCAGCGGTACTAAAGAGTCCAGTTATTGGTGCTTAGACCAACATTGGGCACACAATTGTCAAGTTCTGAAGACAGTGTGCTACAGCTGAAAAAAGGGTCATCTTGCCAAGGCATGTCGAAAGAATATAAATGGAGAAAACGCTGGCTGGAGGAAACGGCAATCACTGTGCTGGGTTGTTGAACAGCACCAGGTCAACGATGGGTCGGCTGTGATCCTTACGATCTGACGCACAAGGAAGTCCAGTGAATGTTCACACATCGTAGCCCAACTAGCATTGGATGGAGCTCTGGTAAACATGAGGGTTGACACACACGCAACAGCGGCTATACTGTCAAAAGTTGAGTCAGCATCAACTGGAGAAATCACATATAGAATTACAAAGTTACGGAAGGGAGAAAATCTCCATATTGGGAAGTGTGTTGGTTCCAGTCACATACAAGGAGCAATGTACAAAATTGCCCATCATTGTGGTGAAGGGTGAAAAACCAGCCTTGTTGGGAAGAAACTGTTTAAAAGCACTCAAGTTAAACTGGAACAAGTTTTTTCACCCAGAAGCGAAATTCACAACGCAAGATAACGTGATCACCAAGTATCCTCAGCTGTTTAGTGAAGCCGGCAATCCGATTCAAGGATTTAAGATAAACGTATGGGGGTACAGTTTATTACAGGCTTTGTTCAGTACCCTATGCTCAAAAAAAAGTAGAGCAAGAGCTGAGAAGACTAGAGACTGAGAACATTGGGTTGGATTTTCATCCTCCAGGCAGGTAATGGGAATTGAGAAATTTCCTGGCTTGGCACATCCGCCTTGGGTGAGAGTTACCGCAGATTTTTGTTCCGGGTGTGAGGGTGGTGTAAACAGCAGTTGGGCCCATTGCTTTGGGGCTTTGTCCCAGTTATAATAAAAATAGTAAGCCCTCTAGCCCTCACCCCTCATAGTCCCTCACTCCTCCCACATTCTCCATGCCCCATCCATGCCCCTCATTCTTCCCAATCACCCTCCATGGCCCCTTATGCCCTCCATGCCAAGCTATGCCCCTCCACCCACCCTATGCCCCTCATACCCTCCATGTCAGGCTATGGCACTTCCAAGCCCATTCACCCACTATACACTCCGTATAGAATCAATGAACCCCATAGTGACAATAGGATGTGTTTAAAAAACTTTTAAAAAGTCATTCATTCATATAAATTGCTTTTACTCCAGACCCTTAAATTATCAATAGGTGAAACTGCAAGCAATGAAGCCTCATTATGCATTCCTGGCTGAGAACCTAGAAATCCATTCGAGTGCTAAAACAGCTACACCCCAGGTAAAATATTGCTTGGTTTGTCGCTTTGGCTCTATCTCTTCTGCCAATTTCACAATGTTTATTTACACAAGATAGAGAGGTTTCAAGTACTTGCAGTTTCTGCCATGGATACTTTAAAGGGTCTGGATGATTGACACTTTGATTAGACTGTAGTAAAAATATTTTTTATGGATGAATTGCTTTTGTAAAGCTTTTTTTACACACCCCATTGTCATTGTGAGGTTCACTGGTTCTAATTAGAGCGTATAGTGGATGAATGGGTATGGAACTGCCATAGCTATCATGGAGGGTATGAGGGGCCATGGGTGAGGATGGAGGGACATAGCTTGACATGAAGGATAAGAGGGGCCATGGGGGCATGGGTAGGAACTTTTGAACTTACCTTTCAAAAGATTCCCTCATCCAGACTATGGTTCGCAATACCTCTGAGGTGCCGTAAACCACGAGTCTTTTAAAAAACCTGACCCAACTCCATGAAATTGCAGAGGACTAGGATAAGCCTATTCCCGCAATGGAGCTGGCCAGTTTGGGAGTACAGGGTGAGGGGTCACGACCCGAACCAGCCAGCACCTTTAAACGGCACTGGTGAAAATTGGAAACCTCAGGAATCGGGTTGGGAATCCCAGAATTGGTTCCTGGCCACCATTTTCACATCTGCACTGAGTTTCCCTGACTCCATAAAAATCAAATCCATTATGTCTAAAGTAGAACAGAGTAATTGGGTTACTCCCATAGTAATAGTACCAAAGTCAGATGGTAGTGCAAGAATATGTGGCGATTATAATGTAATTGTAAATCAATTCATGGAGTGTACTTTGCCAATTGTCGAGTATCTGTTCACAAGGTTGTGAGGAGGCTAGATTTTTTTCAAAGTTCGATCTGACACACTACAACTTGAGTTAGATGATGAGCCAATGTCATATTTGACTATTAATACACACATGGGTCTTCTTCAATTTCATAGGCTGCCATTTGGTGTTTCTTCAGCCCCTGGAATTTTCCAACGGGTAGTGAGCTATTTGGATGACGTATTTATTTCAGGCAGATCCTTGATGACAGACCGAATAAGGTGCTCCAATGTTTGGAATAGCATGGAACCACAGAAAAGTTACAGCATAGAAAAAGGCCATTCAGCCCATTGTGTCTGTGCTGGCTGAAAAAAGGAAAACAAACTACCTGCCCATTTTAATCCCATCTTCCAGCACCTAGTCCATAGCAAGGTTACAGCACTTTAGGTGCAGGTCCAGGCACCTTTTAAATGAGTGGAGGGTTTCTCCCTCCACCGCCAAACCAGGCAGTGAATTCCAAACACTTACCACCCTCTGGGTGAAGAAGTTTTTCCTCATGTCCCCTCTAATACGTCTACCAATTACCTAAAATCTGTACCCCCTGGTAATTCACCTCTCTGCTAGGGGAAACTAGGCATCTCTGTCTACTCTATCTAGGCCCCTCAATCAGGTCACCCCTCAGCCTCCTCAGTTCCAAGGAAAACAATCCAGCCTATCCAATCTTTCCTCATAGCTGCAATTTTCAAGCCCTGGCAACAAATCTCCTCTGTACTCTCTCCAGAGCAATTATGTCCCTCCTGTAGTGTGGCTTTTTGGCGAAGGCAGACAAATATGAAATGTTTCAAAACTCTGTAGAGTCTTTGGGTCACAAGGTAGTCAAAGATGGGTTACATCCTATCAAGAATTACATCTCTTCAAGCAATAAGAAATGCGCCACACCCTCAGAACATCTCTGAGCTCAGTGAATTACTATAGTAAATCCATACCAAATTTGGCAACCTTATTGCATCCATTGAATGAACGCTTGAGGAAGGGTGTTCTGTGGAATTTGACAAGAGTGTGAGACAAAGCATCCAATTTGTGTAAGAGTTAATCGGTAGATGGTACAATGGTTGTACATTACGGTATGTCCAAAGAAGTTAAGCTAGCATGTAATGCCTCTCCATATGGAGTAGGTGCTGTGATGTCACCTGTGTTAGGTAATGGTGAGGAGAGAGCGAACGCATTTGCCTCATGCATCCTCAGTGCCAGTGAGCGGAATTATGCTCAGGTAGAATGTGAAGCACTGTCTTTGATTTTTGGAATAAGATTATTTCATATATACTTGTGTAGTCATAGTTTTATATCGAAACTGATTACAAGCAACTGATGGCCATTTTGAATCCAAAGTCTCCAGTACCCACTTCAGTTGCAGCCTGAACACAGAGATGGGCTTTGATTTTTGTCTGCTTATCAGTATGACATTAAGTACAGACGAGTGGAAGATCATTATAATGCTGATGCGATGCCTAGACTACTTCCTCAGATGTACAGCCCAACAAGGAAGATTTATTTTTCTTTTCATATGTAGATGAGTTAATAATCATAGCAGATGACATTGGTAGAACAAATCTTAGGGACCTGTATTGGCAAGAATATAAGACTATATTGCAAATGGGTGGCCAGCATAGATACTGGAATTTGAAATCAAGCCATTTTTTATGCGTAAGAGTGAGTTATCCATTGATAAAGGTTGCGTTGTGTGGGGGAGCTATAGTTGTAATTCCTGAAACGTACAGATCACAGCTGCTATGTGATCTTCATGATCAACATTTACAGCTGACTTTGACAAAGAGTTTAGTGAGAAGCTATCTTTGGTGGCCAGGGTTAGATAAGGATATAGAAGACACAGAGAAACAGTGTGGAGTATGTCAAGCTGTAGAAACGAAGCCGCCATCGGTACCTTTACAGCCATAGAAATGGCCAGATAGAGTGTGGCAGACGCTGCCCACGGGTTTTGCAAATTTAAGGGCAATGGGTATTCACTGTTATAGATAGCCATGTGAAGTGGGTTGAGGGGTTTATGATTAATTGAACAACAAATAGCAAAGCTCAAGATTTTTTGTGTAGTTTGTTCGCTGCTTATGGGTTCTCAGAAGAAATTGTGTCTGACAATGGACCTTAGTTTGTTCAGAAGAGTTTTCAGATTTCATGAGAATAAACAGGGTAAAACACATTAGAGTTCCGCCATATCATCCTGCTTCAAATGGAATAGCAGAGAACACAGTAAAAACTGTTAAGCTTGCTCTTGTTAAGCAACAAATTAGAAGAAATGTCAATTGTCATTAAATCACAAACTGGCAAATGTTTTGTTTATTTATCATAACACACCTCAAACTACTACCAGCAGCCTAGGACAAGGTTTTCATTGCTAAGGCCACATTTGACAAAGTCAATGGAAGAGAAACAACCAGGCAGGAAAAGAATTGTGATAGTGGTAGAGTGAGAGAAAGAAGTCTGAAGATGAAGCAAAAGGTTAAATGAAAGATCATCATCATAAATAGTTGAAGTATCTACGAGGAAGAGTCGTGAAAATATCTCGTTCTTGTACATACCAGGTTGAGATATTGTAGTGGGAAGGTTAGGTTTATACATATAGATCATATTTTACCTTCAGATATTCATGAGGAAGAGAACTGGGGAGAATCAAAGGAGTCTGATGAATTGGATAGTTGCAATGGGAGTAGAGTACCAATAGTTACTCCAACACAAATTTTGCCTGAACCTACTTCAGATCCAAGTCAGAGTCAGACAGATATGTCTGATGAAGTGAAAAATTCAGTTGAAGGACAAGCCTTTTTTGGAGAAAACTTCTCTTGAGACTCAGGCCAAGATGGGTCAAGGTTCATTCCCAAGTTCTGAAAGTTTGGTTCAAGAAAGGAGGCATCCTCTTAGGAATAGAAAACCAGTGGTTAAATTGGATTTGTAAATAAATGAAAAACCAGAACTGTATACAAGTTGTATGGAGATATGGAGATATATATTTTCCTTTCATTTTTACTTTATTGCCTTTAGGTTTGTAAAACTTGTAGGTATGACATCTTCACAGGACAGAAAAGAGATAATGTGCAGGTGTATATATATATATATATATAAGGCAATAAAGTAAAAATGAAAGGAAAAAATTAAATGTGGTCAACTTTAAATGTGGTCTTTAAAAAAAAATCATTTATATAGATTCATACAACCCAGAAACGTCTCAGCTTTTTGTATACGATAAATTACTTTGAAATGCATTGATTCTTTAGTGTGTTATTGTTGTTGCAGGTAACACAGCAGCTTTGCACTTTGAGCAAGATCTCACAAGCAGCAATTACATGAACAATTATACATAGAAACCATTTAAATTGCATACAAAATACAAGTCATTGGTTCAATTAGTTGTTTAAAATTAATTTTAGTATGTTTCCTATAACAGATATTAAATCAACAGACCTCTGATTTCATTATACTTCTGACCTAAAGAATATCCACAAATTTAAGAGGACAATGTTTTAATGATCTTACAAGAATCAATTTTGACTTTTTTGTAAACATAACTTCATTTAACACAGGAAAACGTCCCAAGGGGCTTAACAAGAACATTGTTTTTTATTGATAATGTTGACACTGAGGAAGCATCAGGACAGATGACCAATTTAAAGGGGTAGGTTTTAAGGAGCATCTTAATATATCAGGGAAAGATTGGGAGGTTTGGAGAGGGAATTTCAGAACTCAGGGCCAAGGCAGCTAAAAGCACGGCTGCCAATGTGGAGTGGTTACATTTGGTGATATGCAAGATGCCAGAATTGGACAAGCACTGTAGTGCTGGAGTAGGTTACAGAGATCGAAAGATGGCAAGGTCATAGAAGGATTTGAAAACAAGGATGAGGATTTTAAAATAGAGGCATTGTTGGATTGGGATTCAGTGTGCATGAGCAAGCACAGGAGTAATAACTGAATGAGCCTTGGTGCAAGTTAAAATGTGGGTAACAGAGTTTTGGTGGAGAGATGTGTGGGGGTGTTTAAGCAGGGAATAAAGAGTAAAGTCAAAATGGCTGAAGGTCCTCACACCAACAGTGAGGTATATGGAAGAAGAGATGGACAAAAGGCCAGAATTGGACAATAAAAACAGAGAATGCTGGAAAACCTCAGCAGATCTGGCAGCGTCCATGGAGAGAGAAACAGAGTTAATGTTTTGAGTCTGTATGACTCTTCTTCAGAATTGGACAGTCATAGGCTGTGGCAGATGATGTAATGCTGAAGGAGGCTTCAGGTAGGTTCGGCCGAGGCAATAATGAGAATGGAAAATAAATGCCAATAGATCAGAGGTTGGCAATCTTATGTAGGTGGAAAGGTTATGGTGTCAGATGATCAGTGCCAAGCCAAATGTGATGCTGAAGTTGTACAGGATTAAGATCCTTTATAAATAAAACAATATAATTGTTATGATATGGCAGGTGCTAAGTGCTGGGCTGACCAAATCCCAAAGGGAAGCTTGGTCAAGCTATCACAACAACTTGCAATTTGTATTTATTATGAGAAGGTATGTGTATTGAAGGCAGAAGTAAAGATTCCACTACCACTTTCTGAGATTTTAAATATTAAATTAAAACATTTATTAACAAAAGAAAAGAAAACGTAAACACATAAAATTACAGTTATACAGTTAATTTCAGTCTTACAACATTTCCCAAAAGGTTTCTACTTAGCTAAAGTCACAAATAAACACCATTTTCCAGGCAACAATACATATAGATTCTTAATCTATAAAAACATCCAGTAATATTACCACAAGGCACCCACTGTTGCTATAGGGGAGGTATTTCACAGGCTTCTCTCTCCCTCGACAGTGGAAATCCAAGGCTTGTAACAAGATCTTGCTTTCTGGAACAAATAAACAATTCTCTGGGGTGGCTAGAGGCTGCTTACTTCACTGGTCTGTCCTCGCACAGCACACTCTTCAAGATCTCACATGGCCATACCTCTCTTACAGCTTTCATTCTTTCCTTAAATATGTTTTTCCCTCTTTCATTTTTAAACTCATTGTTATTAACTTTCTTTGTAAGTTACCTTTCCCAGAATATAAAAATCTTTCATGTTGTCTTTACGGCCACTACTTTTGGGAAAAATAAACTTAATAACTTTGCTTTATTCATTTATGATCTTTGCCAGTTGTAACACTTCCTTTATTTCCCTTTGAAATTCAGCAGTTAAAAAAATCAACTCATTTATCTCCTAATGCAAATTCTTATTCATATTGTATTTACTTGTTTCCAATCTTAGCTTGTTCATCTCCACTTCATAATGCCTGCTTTTACACCCAACCCTTTGATGATTTAAACCTTGCAGTCTGACTGTCTTCAGTTTAATTAAGATAAAAGCAAAGTACTGCAGGTGCTGGAAATCTGAAATAAAATCAGAAAATGCTAGAAAAGCTCAGCAGGTCTGATAGCATCTGTGAAGAAGCTCTGAAGGAGGGTCATATGGACTTGAAACATTAACTCTGTTTCTCTCTCCACAGATGCTGTCAGACCTGCTGAGTTTTTCCAGCATTTTCTGATTTTATTTCAGATATGAGAAGGAAATTAGTATGGACATTAACAATTCATCATTCTGAAAACTGAAGGGTAACATTAGTAAAAGCTGCAGTTTTCTGTATTTGTGCATGGATCTCAGTATCACAATTTATTAGCTGGAATTCCTCCATCACAATAGTGGGTAGCACACAAGAAAAAAAGGCTAATTTTAAAATGTTTTGCTCGATTTATTTGAATCATTAAAAACCTTGCGCCATCATCTTTGCATTAGCAAAAATTAAATTGATGAAATGCCTACAGGCATCTCTAGTCCCCGTTTTAGCTTGTTAACAGAATTTTAATATATCACAAGTATAAGTTTTTATAATCTGCCAGTTATCTCCTCAGTATTGACCCCAATAAGCAGTTACTTTTTACTCCCCAAACTCAAAGACTTTGCTGCAGAGGTGCAGCTGACATACCCAACACTTTACAGACCACAGACAGCTAGAAGAATTATCAGTGAATGAGCTAACAATCATTGCACAGGGAACCAAAACGCTCATCTTCCCATAAGGTTTTCTCCCCAGCTACGGCTTCTGGAATGTTTTTCTGCTTTAAGGCATTAACTTCAGCAAATATACTTCAAGGACAACTTTTCAAGTGTCAGCCTTGGTTTGGTGGTAGCATTTTCACCCCTGAGTCAGAGGGTTTTGGATTCAAGTCTCACCGTAGAGATTTCATTGCACAATCTAAGCTGACACAACAGTGACATACTGAGGGAATGCTGCACTCTTAAGATGTGCCATCTTCCAGATAAGACATTAAATTGAAGTCCCATCTCCGCTCTCAGATGGAGGTTAACAGTCCCATGACACTAATTGAAGAGCAGGACCATCCTCAACAATATTTATGCCTTAATCAACTTCCCTAAAAACAGATTATTTGATAGTTATTATATTGCTGTTTATGGGACCTTGTTATGCGCAAACTGACTCACATTTCCCATGTTACAACAGTGTGTACACTTCAAAAGTGCTTCTTTGGCTTTATAGCACTTTGGAAGGTCCTGAGATTGTTGAAGGTGCTATGTAAATGTAAATCCATTCTCTTTTGGTTTTAGCTGGATCAAAAAAAAAATGACAGAAGAAACAAAGATTTCCTTTAACCGATGATAGAATCCCGTTAAGGAGCTATTACATCAATTGACAATTGTCAGTAAGGTGTTATCACTCTCAGTGCCCAAAATCAAAGTTGATCAAGATATAAACTACAGTCAAATGTGGCCCTTAAATCAGCAAACAATCCAATCCTATAACCCCTACCCCACTGCTGGTTGTGCAACTTGCCCTTGGCAATTAGCATAATTTCAGATCAGCAATGTTCAATGATTAAAATACAAGGTTTAAGTTAAAGGGTCCTCACCTATTTAGCTAGGTTGGCAGCTTAAATTCTACAGTAAAATTTTACTGATATGTTAAATCATTACTAAAAAGTGGCATTTTCTCTTGATGATAATTAGACACTAAGATTACTGACATTTCAAATACAGGTCCCTTATTCTTTAAGGAATTCAGTACTTTTAAGATATGAACTGTAAAATAAAACTGTAAATCCATTATAATTATGACATAATACTATGCTTTAAAAAAACTAATTAAGGCTAAAACTGTACACAGTCCCTATTTTCCATCTTTCTGAGAATGAGTCATTAGAAGTTTGACAGCTAGAATACACTAATTTGGAAAAAAAAATCAAAAACAAAGAGCCTGTAATCTCTTGAAAATGTGAACAATTCTGTGTTGCATTAGGACATAGGGCAAAATTGCCTGTTCTGGTTGATGCAATGGTAGAAGATCAGATCAATTTTTTCAATCATAGATATAATCAGTGTGCAAATATATTAACCCAGAGCAACAATAAACTTTAGTAAATTATGTATCAGAGAAACATCACCACACAATGGATAGAATCCCACATGAGACCTATTCCCTTCATTGTGCTAAAAGCTGAACAAAGGCAATGGTAATGCCTTTAATACCTGAACACCAGGTTTCTTTGAAAGTGATAGGATGCGCTTTAGGGAAATACTTTTCCTTTTTAAGTCAGCCATACATGTAATTTATTAATCATGCCACAAAGAAGAGATCAGTTACAGCATTCGGCTACACCCATGGTATAGGTGCCCTGATTCATGCATAGCTGATGTCAAATCTGGGTGCAGTCAATGAACATCTGCACTGACTAATGATGAATAACATCCTTCTCATTTCTGGTTGCCAATCAACCAATTGATTATTTACTTTTAAAAAAGCAGACTGCTCAAATCAAGATATCCTCATCATTTTTTGATTTTTTTTGGGGGGGGGGGGGTGTGGTATCTTACAATACAGCCTAGTAAGTTGTGAAATATTGTAAAGCTCACCGAATTCATCCCTTAAGATTGCATGGTCTTGTTACAGTTACTTAAAAGCAATAAGTTGCATGAATTATAGTACCTTATCACATCCTTGATTTATCCCAAAGTGCTTTGCAACCAATGAATTACTTTTGAAGTGTAGTCCCGGTTGTCATATAACAGTAACCCATATGGGTACAGCTTGGACCCACAAATGCAAATTTATGCACAGCCACTTAATGGCACTGAAGGAGAGGTATTCAGGAGAATTACTCTTTATTGAATAGTAACATGACCTCTTACACAGAGCTGAACAGGCATAATTTCTCATTCCAACAACAGCACTGCCTCAGTACTACCCTGAAGCTCAATGTCAGTAAATAAGGTAGTTTGTGATATAATGGGGAATGTTACAAATTTGAGTACAACAGGGGCTGTTGCTAAATACTCAGCTGTGATACTTTGCAGGAACTTGAATAGAGACTATATAAAGCAAACAACAGTTATCATCTGAATGATACAACGTGATTGTTTCTCTCGTAGAGGGAAAAGCACGACACTGTAACTGTGGGGATGGCACTTAATTAATGATTCAACTCCTAAAAATGTTTGGAGTTTTATATTAAAGCCCCTGAGAATTACACACTGCATGCAACAAAGTAAACATGCAGGTACAGCAAGTAATTAGGAAGGCAAATTGAGTGTTTGCCTTAATTGCAAGGGGGATGGGGTATAAAAGTAGGGAAGTCTTGCTACAACTGTGCAGGGCATTGGTGAGATCTTACTTAGAGTACTTTGTGTGGAGTTTTGGTCACCTTACTTAAAGAGGGATATACTTGCATTGGAAGCAGTTTAGAGAAGGTTTGCTAGGCTGCTTCCTGGGATGAAGCAGTTGTCTTATGAGGAAAGGTTGTGCATAAGGTGTGGCCTACACTCAATGGAGCTTAGAAGGAGGAGAGGTGATCTTATTGAAGCATATAAGATTCTGAGGGGGTTTGACAGGATGGATGTAAGAGGATGTTTCCCCTCCTGGGGAATCTAGAACTAGGGGGCAGTTTCAAAATAAGGGGTCTCCCATTTAAGACCGGATGTCTTCATTCAGAGGGTTGTTTGTCTTTGGAATTCTTTTCCACAGAGAGCAATGGAGGCAGAGTCATTGAATATATTCAGTGATAAAAACAAAAAGCTAAAAGCTACTGCGGATGCTGGAAATCCAAAACGAAAACAGAATTACCTGGAAAAACTCAGCAGGTCTGGCAGCATCGGTGGAGAAGAAAACAGTTGACGTTTCCAGTCCTCATGACCCTTCAGTAGAACTGAAGTATAGTTAGGAGAGAGGTCTCCTTTAACTCCTCTCACTTCCTCCAAATAAAAGGTGTGGCTATGGGTACCCGCATGGGCCCCAACTATGCCTGTCTCTTTATGGGGTATGTGGAACATTCCTTGTTCCAGTACTACTCCGGCCCCCTCCCACAACTCTTTCTCCGGTACATCGATGATTACTTCGGTGCTGCTTCATGCTCTCGTCGGGACCTGGAAAAATTTATTAATTTTGCTTCCAATCTCCACCCCTCCATCATTTTCACATGGTCCATCTCTGACACTTCCCTTCCCTTCCTTGACCTCTCTGTCTCAATTTCTGATGATAAGACTGTCCACCAATATCCATTACAACCCTACCAACTCCCACAGCTACCTCGACTACAGCTCCTCACACCCCGCTTCCTGTAAGGACTCCATCCCATTCTCTCAGTTCCTTCGCCTCCGTTGCATCTGTTCTGATGACGCTACCTTCAAAAACAGCTCCTCTGACATGTCCTCCTTCTTCCTTAACCGAGGTTTTCCACCCATGGTCGTTGACAGGGCCCTCAACCGTGTCCGGCCCATATCCCGCGCATCCGCCCTCACGCCTTCTCTTCCCTCCCAGAAACATGATAGGGTCCCCCTTGTCCTCACTTATCACCCCACCAGCCTCCGCATTCAAAGGATCATCCTCCGCCATTTCCGCCAACTCCAGCATGATGCCACCACCAAACACATCTTCCCTTCACCCCCCCTAGCGGCATTCCGTAGGGATCGTTCCCTCCGGGACACCCTGGTCCACTCCTCCATCACCCCCTACTCCTCAACGCCCACATATGGCACCTCCCCATGCCCACGCAGAAGATACAACACCTGCCCCTTCACTTCCTCTCTCCTCACCGTCCAAGGGCCCAAACACTCCTTTCAAGTGAAGCAGCATTTCACTTGCATTTCCCCTAACTTAGTCTACTGCATTCGTTGCTCCTAATGCGGTCTCCTCTACATTGGAGAGACCAAACGCAAACTGGGCGACCGCTTTGCAGAACACCTGCGGTCTGTCCGCAAGAAAGGCCCAACCTCCTTGTCGCTTGCCATTTTAACACTCCACCCTGTTCTCTTGCCCACATGTCTGTCCTTGGCTTGCTGCATTGTTCCAGTGAAGCCCAACGCAAACTGGAGGAACAGCACCTCATCTTCCGACTAGGCACTTTACAGCCTTCCGGGCTGAATATTGAATTCAACAACTTTAGATCTTAAACTCCCCCTCCCCCCCATCCCCACCCCGTTTCTTCCCCTTCCCTTTTTTTTCAATAATTTATATAGATTTTTCTTTTCTCACCTATTTCCATTATTTTTAAATCTACAACTAATACTTTGTTAGTCTTTACACCCCACCTCCACTAGAGCTGTACCTTGAGTATCCTGCCATCCATTCTTAATTAGCACTTTTCTTAGATAATATCACCACCTTCAACACCTCTTTGATCCTTTTGTCTGTGACATCTTTTGACCATCTGCTCCTATCACTGCTTGCTTATCCCTACAACCACCCCACCCTCAACTTCTCTCTCCCCCCGCTCCCCACCTTAGACCAGCTTATATTTCACCTCTCTCCTAACTATACTTCAGTTCTGCCGAAGGGTCATGAGGACTCGAAACGTCAACTGTTTTCTTCTCCACCGATGCTGCCAGACCTGCTGAGTTTTTCCAGGTAATTCTGTTTTTGTTTTGAATATATTCAGTGCTGAGTTAAACAGGTTTTTGATTAACATGGGAGTCGAGAGTTAAGGGGGGCAAGCAAGGAAGTATAATTAAGGCCACAATCAGTTTAGCAATGATCTTACTGAATGTTGGAGCAGGCTCGAGGTGCCGAATGCCCTGCTGATGCTCCTAGTTCTTATATTCTTGTAAGGCAGTATGCAAAAATACCACTTTCGTTGCTTGGATCATAAAGGACTCCACTTCCAATGTCAAAAATATGTAAAGTTGCAGTGCTATGTAAAATTCTCCAAAATATAATGACAATAAGGTACATTTGGCAGCACCATTAAGAATACATGCCAAGGTAATTAACATGACTTTACCATAACATTAAGTATAACCAAAGGCAAAAAAATTCCAGGCTGCTCTGCCTGCTGACCACTCTGTCTAAGACAATCTGAATTGACTACTTTTTTCCATTTGAAAACAAACTGATCGTCTCCTGCATTGCATTTATCAATTTAAAAAAGACACACACACTGACAGAATTATAATTTTGGAGATGGACCATAAATCATTATTTTCCCCACAATGTGAAGCACATTCTTACTAACTAGATTATTCAATTGTTCTTCTAGACTACTGTTTCACACCAACAGGGTTAAATACTCAAGTGCTCTACCAACAACTGTTATGCTGTCCTCATACTTGCAAGGTTGTACTAAATAGTACTAAATATTACTGTCTTATTTACATGCAAATACGACAGTAATATTTAGTTTTCTTAATATGTATGCTGAATACATTTATCCATAAATTTAGATCATGTTTTGTAGATATAAGAGATGCTGACAAAGTGGGAAAATGTATGTATATTTTTGCCAATTTAGCCATTGCATTGTAACACACAGCGAATTGATTACTTAATTTTATAAAGAAAAGATACCGGTGTGTACGTTTAAAAACTGTATACAGGGCAGGGGCAGAAGGCTAGAAATGGGGAATGGGGTGTATCTTGGAGGGCTGAATGTTTGCATTAATTTTCCAGAGAACAGTTACAAGTCATGAGCCTGATAAGAAGCTGAAAAGAAACATTAGCCTGGTTGTTGCAGATCAATTATCTCAATCCCAAGACACCGCTGTAGGAGTTCCTCAGAGTAATGTTCTAGGCTCATCCATCTTCAACTGCTTCATTAGCGACCTTCCCACTATCATAAGGTCAGAAGTGGGGATGTTAGCTGATGATCGCACATGTTAGAACATAAGAAATGGTGTTGGAGAGGTCATTCGCCCCTCGAGCTGGCTCTGCCATTCAATAAGATCATGGCTGATCTGACTGTGACCTTAATTCCACTTTCCTGCCTGCCCTCCATAACCCTTGGCTCCCTTGTCAATCAAAAATCTGTCCAATTCAGTACCATTTGTGACTCCTCAGAAATCAAAGCTGACCTTGTCTATATGCATCAAGACCTTGACAACATTTAACATGGCAGGTAGCCTTTGAGTTTACAAGTGCCAGGTAATGACCATCTCCAACAAGAGAGAATCTAACCATCTTCCCTCGAGATTAAATAGCATTACCATCATTGAATCCTCCACCATCAACATCCGGGGGTTACCACTGACCAGAAACTGAACTGGACCAGCCACATAAATACTGTGGCTGCAAGAACAGCTCAGAGGCTGGGAATTCTGCAGTGGGTAACTCATTTCCTGACTCCCAAAGCCTGGCTACCATCTACAAGGCACAAGTCAGGAGTGTGATGGAATACTTTCCACATGCCTGGATGACAGCACTCAAGAAGCTTGACACCACCCAGGACAAAACAGTCCATTCACCATCTTGAACATTCACTCTCTCCATCATCAATGTGCAGTGGTAGCAGTATATGCTATATACAAGATGCAATGCAGCAATTTGCAAAGCCTCCTTCAACAGCACCTTCCAAACCCATGACCTTTATCACTCAGAAGGACAAGGGCAGCAAACTCATGGGAGCATCACTGCCTGGAAGTTCCCCTCCAAGTCACACACCACCCTGACTTGGAAATATATCGCTGTCCCTGGGTCAAAATCCTGGGACTCCCTTTCTAACAGCACAGTGGGTGTATCATACACCACATGGACTGCAGCGATTCAGGCTGGTGGTTCACCACCACCTTTTCAAGCACAATTCGTGATGGGCAACAGATATTGGCCTGTTTTCCGTAATCCTTCCAACCAATTAGCAAATATCTTATACAAATTTCTAAAGACAAATAATCATACTGTTGCAGAAATGGGGAATGGCACAGTATTGCAGACATTATATCCTTCTACCAAAAAGCACAACACAGCTAGGACTTTAGCTATGTGGACAGAGATCAGAAGCCAAATAACCTTGTCAACTAGTGAGATTATGAGTTACATTGGTGCAAAGAAATCATTACAAGAAGACAATTTCAGAAAACACAAGGATAACTGTCACAGGTTTACCTATTCAACTCAACCCTACAGAATAATCATGTAACAAGTGTAGTGAGGATATTTTAAAAATGAAACGAAACTTTAAGTGGTGCTGTGGAGACATAAAGAGCTTCAAATTAAACATTAGCATATGATTGTTTAATCTGTTTTTATGAAATTCTTTGGCATTTCAATAGAAGTACTATCCTTGTGATATGAATTAATTTCAGTGTAATTGCAAGGCCAAGCTGTTATAGAGATGAATTTCTGCTATTTTAAAATCTTCTTTGCTGTTAAGATCTATTCTTACAGGCAATTCAATGAAACAAAATTGTAATTAAAGCTACCAATGATCTTTGTAATGCAAAACATCAGCAATGCCTTGTCAGATCATCCCCATCCTTTCCATATCAAATGAGAAATGGCTAAGGGAAATCAAGTAAAAATTGAAATGCTTTGTGATGGTTCACCCAGAGAAAGACTGTCAAATTAGTGACTGATTTCTAGAGAAAGGCTTATAATGAATGTGCAAATAACGATTGTGTAAAGCATTGGAGACATAGCTAACAATTCTAATGGGCTCAAAGCAAACTTATAGGTCTCCTGTGGCATTGCTCACAGGATTTCCAGGAGCTTGAGTGCAATTTCCGATGGTTAGCCTGCTCCTGCTGCAAAATGAACAGCGATTCAACGAATCTATTGGAGCAATATTTCACATAGCTGACAAAAAGCTAATAATTTTATACAATTCATTGCAAACGTCGAGAACAACATTAATGCTTTCTACTACAGGTAGCGTATCCTTTATCTGAAATCCTTTGGGTTGACTGTATTTTGGTTTTCAGATATTTTTGGATGTGATATAGTTACTGTATTTTTTTTTATATTCATTCAAGGGATGTGAGCGTCGCTGGTTAGGCCAACATTTATTGCCCATCCCTAATTGCCGTCGGGAAGGTGGTGATGAATTGCCTCTTGAACCGTTGCAGTCCATGTGGCATGGGTACACCACAGCGCTGTTAGGGAGGGAGTTTCAGGTTTTTAACCCAGTGACAGTGAAGGAACGGCAACATACTTTCAAGTCAGGATGGTGTGGGGCTTCGAGGGGAACTTGCAGGTGGTGGTGGGCCTAAACAGTCAGCCTAGACCTACTTACATTGCAATAGCCTAAGCATAGGCTAGCTGTAGTCTGCAAATACTAGGCTGTTTCTCCATTTGCCAACTCTCACACACCCTACTTCTTACCCGTTAACACTTATTACATCTGCAATATAATGTTACATTGCTGTATAAACATACACATTAACTGCAAAATCATTTGGAGGAACTTCACGCCACGCGCCATTTGCAACAGCTGATGTAAACAAACACTTCTTGATGGACCAATCAGCATGCCACCAAAACCAAACAGCCAGCCAGACAACTATGGGCCACTACTATATGCTTTATGGCAATAATAATGATGCATTATATATTGGTGCATTATACACAGTTCATATTGTACACATTTCACACAAATGAAAGTAAATAGAATGGCTAGAAAAGCAAGGTGTGTTTGGTTTTGGGGATAAAGGATATTTGACTGTATTTTCTTTTATGGGTATGTCATGAAGCTGTGAATATATATAATATTGGAAAATACTTTTCTTTTAAAATAGAGGTTTAGTCTGTGGGTGTGTCTTAATTGGATTAAAGACAACTAGACTGGGTGCCTTGATGTGTACTCGTTTTGAGATGTAAGAGAGGTAGAGTGTATTTGCATTTTCTGAATAGACCATTCAAGAAAGCGAGTGAAATCTGGCGCCTAGCTAGCAGAGACCAAACAATATGTTTATATAACTAATAAAATTGGTACTATGAAAGGGGTTTTATTGTTAGAAAAGTTGGAGTTCAAAGGGGCTGGTGATACAATGAGAGTTTATATTAAATGAGCTGTCCTAGGTAGAACTTCAGCAGTTTTGTGTGTGGAGAGCAGAGGCAATGTAAGATCAAAGTAACTGTAAGCCTACAACTGTCTCCACAGGAACCAAAGTGAAAGGAACCTCATTTTGAATTTATGTGATGAAAATGCTTTGCCTGGTATCTGCTGAAAGTCTATGACTTAGAAGGAGGTTAGTCTGGGAATTTGTTAAAAGTTATGATAGTAGTAATTTGTAGCCATGTGTATGTGGTTAATATGTTGTAACTTAATAAAATGTTTCATTTAGTTTGATATAAAAACCTCTCAAGAACTGATGGTCTGATTCCTGAATTTAGAGCTGCATCTCAAACAAAACACTTAAAAATATAGGTTTGACAGTTGTTTAAAGTTTCTCTCTGGGGTTTTTTAATAACTCAGCTTTACCGAAAGGCTGTCTCATAACAGGGTAACGCTGAAGCATCAGCTATTCATTCCTCTGAGCAGTGTGGTGATTTGCCCAGTATTTGTCACCATTTCCTTTTTCTGTTGCCTGTCAGCCTCAGAACAGGTCTGTTCATCACCTCTGCAAGTTGCCCCACAATAAATCCCAATGCACAACATCCACTGAGCTCTCCTGTCCCTCTCACTACTATTCCCTGCCTGCTACTGCCTCCTTACTGTCTTTTCAAATCAAGTGCCAAAATCTCTTCCCTGCTGGCCGCAACACTCCTCCAAAGTTAAGGCCACAATCAGATCAGCTATGATCTTATTGAATGGAGGAGCAGGCTCGATGGACTGAATGGCCTGCTTTTGTTCCTATTTCTTATGATTTTATAATTGTTTGCTTCTCTAGTCTTTCACCTTCCTATTGACTGCCCACTTCTCTTTGCCAACTTCTACTCACTACTGTTCACCACCTCTGTCCCCTTGCTCCTTTTGCACCTTCACTAACTCTTGCAGTCCCCCAATCTAATCATCCCAGGATATTTATACTCCCCACTATATATGCAACAAGGTGAAGTACCTTTTTTCAAGATGCTTTTTCATTCACCAGTGTCAAAAATAATAAAGCTGATCATCTTCAATAAGAAACAGAAAAAGATAACAAAAAAAACTTGATGGGGGAGAAAACAGCCATTTTAAAAAGTAAACAGAACATAAATTTAGACATAAGTGAACAGAAAAATAAAATGGAACCATGAAACAAAGAAAAACAAAAAGTACTGGAAAAATTGCAATAGAATAAACCAGTCGCCAATTCGACCACATCTGCATAATTACCATTCCAAGGCCCCACAATGATTAACATTTATGATATTAAAACAACACTGTATTACTCATGGTGAATATGTACTATTTGTTTACATAGTACATACTTTTTGTTTATTCTTTCCTTCTCCCTCTCCAAAACATTTATAATTTAATAACTGAGAAAAGGTCTTTTTGTTTTTGAAACCCTCAATCCATTATGGAAAATTAGTGGGTTTAGCATTAAATTAGTTCAAACGCCACTGGTGCAAATATTGGATGCCTTTACAAATGGGAAAAACGCATGCTAAACAATGCAGTTTGGTCATTTTGTTAAGTTTTTTTTCTTATAAGGCTCTGCTGTAACCTGAATAGTGATATCTTAAATTTCAGTCTTTCCCCAAGTTGCCTCTGACAGGAATTGACATTGAACATGTCTGGGATTTTCAAAGGGCGGCCAACTGCGAACCCAGTGTGGGCAGGGTTTGAAAATCACGATCCGTAAGGTTATATCGGTACCCTGACATCCCTGCCACAGTTCTGACTTTTCAATGGGCAAGCGATTGGGGAGGGAATTGGAAACATGTCTGCCTCCAAGTAACGGCCTCTTAAGCTCTGGAAAGGAATGAAATTTTCAAAAAATTTTCCCTGCAATCCTGAACGGTCTTGTGTCAGGTTCGCTATGGTGCCTGAATGAATTACTTTGAAGATGGTCAACTAGTGCCAGCACAAGTCCCCTTACCTTGTTGTGCAGGACTGGTGTCTGCCTCATTCAACCTCATGTTCCCTCCAAATTGGCAGGACATGACTGCTGCCTGCCTTTACATTTGGTGGCAGGGAGGAAGCTCCGGTCTCTTGAAGACACACAACACCTCTAATTGGGCACAGTGCTCACCTCCTGGCCAATTAGACTATTTGAAATTAAAAATTGTGTTTGCACCACGACGCAGTTTGGGTGCAGGGTCAGGACCCAGAATTCATCTGGTTGTCGGGTTGCCGACCCCGCATTGAAGACCCAGCCCCATGTAGTCTCTGTTCTTTGAGGCCTCCCAGGGCAAGACATTTTATCGTTTTATTACTGACTCCTTCCTTAACCAAGTGCTGGTCAGTACAGCTACCAATTAAACCTCTTACCGCCCCCAGCAAAATGTGGGATCCTTGACAACTATCTCTTCCCATTTTTTAGAATACATTTTCAGAGTTCTCCTGGGACAGGTTTATCCATGAACCAACATTAGCAACAGATAATATGGCCATTTATTTCTTTTTTGTTTGTGATTCCTTGTGTGCCACAGGATATGCATGATGCAAACATCATCATGTTATACAAGAACAAAGGCGATTCAAGGGGATTACAATGACTACTGGAACATCCCACTCCTCAGCGTCACTAGGAAGGCCTTTGCCAGGGTCATTCTAATGAGGCTTCATCAACTAGCCAACAGAATATACTCGGAGGCACAATGTAATTTCAGAGTAGGCAGATCCATGGTAAACGGTATAATTTTCTCCCTATATCATCTTCGAGAGAAGCACAGGGAGCAGTAAACACCACTATCTTGCCTTTGAGTAGGACAGGCCTTTACTGGACTACAGAAAATCAGTCATCCTCCCAAGCTTTACAATCTCATTTGGCCCTTCCATAACGTGCACGGCACCATTCAGTTCAACAGCCCCACCTCTGACAGTTTTGAGATCAAGAATGGGGTGAAACTGGGCAGCATTTTAGCCCCTGCTCTGTTTCATGCCTTTTTCTCTATCCTCCTGATCTATGCTTTCCCTTCTGACATGGAAGGAGTGTACCTTCATACACAATCAGATGGGAAACTCCTCACCTATCGAGACTAAAAGTCAAGACAAAAGTGCGGCACCATCTGATCAGAGAACTTTTGCATGCTGATGATGCTGCATTAGCTATCCAGAGAGAACCAGCTCCAAAGGCTCCTGGATTGTCCCTCGCATGCCTAGGTCATGTTTTCCCTCACCATCAGCGTAGGGAAAACTGCAGTTATGGAACAGGCTGTTGTGTCTCTGCCAGTGATCAGTCTCAACAAAATACCACTGGAAGCAGTCAACAAATTCTGCTATCTTGGATCTGCGGTGACAAACAACCTGTCTCTTGACGAAGAGCTCAGCACACGCATTGTAAAGGCAGCCACCAAGTTTGGCTGCCTAACAAAACATACACGGAAAACAATAAACTAACCCACAGGACCAAGATGCTTATCTCCAAGGCCTTATCCTTAGCACATTGCTGTATGGCAGTGAAGCCTGGATTTAGTTCCATCTCCAGTGTCGATAACACACCCTCGGCATTATGTGGAAAGACAAAGTCCCCAATGAAGTAGTCCTTTCTGGGGCAAAAATGCGTGAATGCTAGTGTTAATTAAGCAAAGAAGGCTTGGCTGGCTTGGGCATGTGCACAGGTTGGAAGTTGGCCACATCCCTAAGAATTACGTGTAATGGGGGCAATACAGTGAAGGTTCACTAGATTGGTCCCTGGGATGAGAGGGTTGTCCTATGATGAGAGGCTGAGTAAATTGGGCCTAGACTTCCTGGAGTATAGCGGAATGAGAGGAGATCTCATTGAAAAATTCTAGATTCTGAGGGGGCTTGAACGGGTAGACGCTGAGAGGTTGTTTCCACTGTTTGGGTAATCTAAAACACAGGGGCACAGTCTTAGCATAAGAGGCTGATCATTTAGGACTGAGGTGAGGAGAAATTACTTCACTCAGAGGGTTGTGAATCTTTGGAATTCTCTACCCCAGAGGGTTGTGGATGCTCCATTGTTGAATATATTCAAGGCAAGATAGACAGATTTCTGATTTCTCAAGGGATCATGGGATATGGGTTTGTGGGCAGGATAGTGGAATTGAAGACCAAGATCAGTCATGACTATTTTGAATGGTGGAGGAGCTCGAAGGGCCGTATGGTCTCCTGCTGCTCCTATCTCTTGTATTCCTGTGATATGACAAGTGGGGTGGTAGTCAATGCCAAGAGATCAGCAGAGTACCCAAAATTCCGATTCAGGGACGCTGTCAAAAGAGATATGAGAGCCCTCAACATCAATTGTGACAACTGGGAAACTCTGGCTAATGCTTGATGCAAATGGAAAACCTAGCTATGGGCAGGAATTTCCCAGCGTCAAGGCATGTGGTTTCAGGAGCTCTGAAGCAGAAACCAGCTCTGCAAACAAGTTGTCAGCAGAAATCATCCCGCATCGCTGGCAAGGGACAACTTCAGATGTAGCACTTGTGACATACTTTGCCTTTCCAGAATTGGCTTGTTCAGCCATCAAAAGAAGAGCAGCAGATGATCTCATCTGACCTCACCAAAGCTCTGAGGCTTCATTCCCATTATCTCTCGCAAATGGAAGGATGCCATCACAATATGTGGATTTGTTTCCATACTTTCCTACATTACAACAGTGACTGTACTTAATTGACTATAATTGCTTTGGCACACCCTGAGGACATGACAGGTACTGTGTAAAATGCAAGCTTTTTTCTTTAGTAAACAAATCATAATTTAAACACTGTCTGTTTGTTGCTGTTGAAATTCTTCAAGCTGCATAATAAATTAAGAGAATAAACATCTTTGGTTTTATCAGATTGGGCAGGTAACACAAACACACAAAATCCCAAATTAAACAAACCCATAAAATAAATACACAGTATCTGAGCAAATACTGTGCATGTGCTTTTGTATTGTTCCCTTTTGTACACAAACAAGACACACTTTAGGAAGCTATATATGGTACTGATCTTACAAATTCCCTGAATAACAGATCACAATCAATGCCTTAAGCATGGGCTATCACATTTCAGCCAGAGTGATTAATAATTAACGTCAGCACTTTCTGGTGTCAACTCTGCCTATATCATTGTAGTAATCATAGTTTGGACAAATGTAAGACTGTAGCTTTAAGAATAATCCTGTGTTGTAAGATCACATGATCTGTGTAAACCAATGTGTTAGCAGTGCAGAGAACCTCTAGCAGAGAGTTCTTCATTAGTTATAGAGTTTGATGCACAGGTGTAGTTGCTGCTGCTGTCTTGTAAATAAAATTAAATGTGTCCACAAAGAAAAGCTGTCTGGAAGATCAACTCTAAAACAAACTAGCAACAAGGATAAATCAGATCTGCTGCTGTACCTCGCCCAGCAGTTGTGAGTATCTAAGTTCATTAAAAAGAAAAGATGTACTCATCCAAGATTCCACAGTTTGGTAGAATCGATCCCTTTGAACCAGCCACAGATGACTAGTCTCAATATGTAGAATGCCTTGTGTTCTACCTTCAAGCTAACAAAATCACAGGGGAGAAAAAGAGGAGAGCGATTCTCCTGTGTATTTGTGGGAGCAAGATCTACAGTCTAATTCAAAGCTTGACAGCCCCTAGGGTCCCAGATTCGAAGACTTTCAGTAAATTAGTAGATGTCATTAAGGGACATTTTCAACCCAAGCCCTCAGTCACAATGCAGAGGCTCAGGTTTAATTCATAGAATAGAGCCCCAGGGGGAGACCACTGCTACCTACATGGCAAAATTAAAACAACTAATGGAATATTGTAATTTCGATGAAACCCTGAATGACACGCTCAGGGATCGTTTGGTTTGTGGCATTCAGGAGGATGCTATTCAGCAAGGATTGCTGGCTTGATTTTAAGAAAGAATCTTGATTTTAAGAAGGCATTAGAAATAACACTTACAACGGAAAACGTTGTAAGGGATTCACAAGCAATTCAAGGGGCACAAAATATTGCTGTTATCCTCATTGGGCAGGAACAGTCAGCCAAAAGTGGCGCGAAAAGCCGGGACTTTGCCGCAAAGCAGCCCCCACTAACTGAAAATTGAGAGAAAACAGCTTAGCAGCAAAGTCGAAAACTAATTTTTATCGACGTGGTAACAATCTGTCTTCTAGCGATTGGAAATTTTAAAAAGTAGAACGTTATTTTTGTCACAGAAGTGGACACATAACGAAACAGTGCAAATTGAGATATAAACAGGCTTCCAAACAACAATCAAAGTCCAAAGAAGCATATAGTGTAGAAGAGCCAGAAATAATTATGACATTTATTCATTATTCAACATGAAAGTTGGGAAGACAGAGCCAATAATTGTCGCGGTGCGAGTGAATGGTAAACCTTTAAAAATGGAAGTAGACATTAGTGCTTCTACCATTGTAATAGGACAACACACTATTAGATATTTAAATAAATGTGATCAACAATTATATTTGGAACAAACATCTGCCAAGTTGAAAATGTACACATATGGAAGAAATCCAGGTAAAAGGTATCACCAGAGTAATTATATATACTTATATAAGAGTTATTATAGCTTATTATAGACACCAATCGGCACAGCTACTAGTGATGGTGGTAGAAGGTGAAGAACCAAGCATTATAGGGTGTGATTGGTTGAAAGAGATTAAATTAAACTGGTCCGAAATCTTCCAGTTGCATGCAGGTGGGCTACCAGAGGTGCTAAAAAAAATGACACCGTCTTCAAGGATGAACTGGGAAAAATCCAAGGCTTACAGGCCAAGGTTTACATGGACCCAGGAGCAACCCCTCACTTCTTGAAAGCAAGACCAGTACCATGTGCTCTGAGAGAGAAGGTTGACGCTAAGTTGAACTGGTTAGAGGCTGGGTGTCATAAAAGCGGTTCAGTTCTCAGAGTGGGCAGCATCCATAGTCCCTGTCCTTAAACTAGACCGTCTGGATCTGTGGGGACTATCAACTAACGGTCAACAGAGCAGCCAAACTGGACAAGTACCCTATTCCCAAGATTGAAGACTTATGCCAAACTAGCAGGAGGGACAATGTACACAAAGCTTCACATGGGTCACGCAATCCAGCAACTGGAGCTGGATGACGCCTTCTGTGAATTTGTGACCATAAATACCCACAAAGGGTTACATCAATGTAAATGCCTGCCCTTCGGTGTTTCCTCAGACTGTGCCATTTTTCAGAGGACAATGGAGACCTTGCTACAGGGACTACCTCAAGTTGTGGTCTACCTGGATGATGTACTGATAACTGGATTCACAGAAAAGGAACACTTGGCTAACCTAGAGGAAGTCCTGAAATGATTTTTAGAAGCAGGAGTGTGCCTAAAGAAGGAAAAATACACTTTCCAGGCAATTGAAGTCATTTATTTGGGCCACCGGGTAGATGCCCAAGGGTCACACTCTGTTGAAGAGAAGGTTAAAACAATCAGAGAGGCACCTGCACCTAAGAACATCTTTGAACTTAAATCATTTTTAGGGATGGTAAATTATTATGGGAGATTTCTACCAAATTTATCAACAGTTCTAACCCCTCTGCATTCACTGCTAAAGGAAAACTAGCATTTGTTTTGGGAGTTAGCCCAAGAAGAAGCCTTCATGAAAGTGAATCAGCTCTTACACTCTTCAAATTTGTTAGTGCATTATGATCAGACAAAGGAATTGGTGCTAACCTGCAATGCGTCCCCCTATGGAGTGGGAATGGTACTATCTCACAAAATGGCCAACGGCACAGAGAGGCCGATAGGCTATGTATCCAGGACACTTACCACAGTTGAAAAAGAATATTCTCAGATCGAAAAGGAAGGTCTGTCAATTATTTTGGTGTAAAAAAATTCCACCAATATGTGCACAGGCAATATTTCCCGATAGTATCAGACCACAAACCACTTTAGGGTCTATTTAGCAAGGAAAAGGCTATAGCTTCGGCACGAATACAAAGATGGGCCCTAAATTTGACAGCATATGAATACATCTTCGTACACAGACTAGGGATTCATAAAGCAAATGTTGATGCCCTAAGTTGCCTTCCTTTGCAAGAGAACAATGACCACATCTCAATTCCCCAAGAACTCGTGTTAGTGGCGAATTTCTTAGATTTCTCACCAGCCTGTGACAGGCAGGTAAGAAACTGGATGAATCATGATCCAGTCCTATCTAGAGTGAGAGACCAAGTGTTACATAGTTGGTTCCAGGGACCAGTCTCTGATGAATTGAAGCCATTTTTCAACCGAAGACACGAGATGGGCAGTCAAGATGGTATTCTATTATGGGGTGCACGAGTAGTAGTTCCATCACAAGGGAGGGAACCACTCTTAGTAGAGCTAATCAGTGCCCATCCAGGGATCTCACGAATTAAGAAGATAGTGCAAATTTATCTTTGATGGCCGGGGATGGATGGCGATATTGAAAGTGTGGTAAAACACTGTGTGCAATGGCAACAGCTGCAAAAGTTGCCGGTGGAAGCCCCTTTACACCCAAGGGAGTAGCCTGGTAAACCCTGGGTGCAGTTGCACATAGATTACGTCGGTCCTTTCCTTGGAACCATGTTTCTACTGATTATAGGTGCTCTTTCCAAGTGGTTAGATGTTTATGAGGTAAAGTTGCCAATGTCAGGCGCTACTAAAGACAAACTACGCCACAGCTTCGCCATCCATGGATTGCTAGAGGTAATCGTCTCTGATAATGGCACTGTGTTTACGAGCACTGAGTTTCAACAATTTGTCAGCATCGATGGTATCAACCACGTGAAGACTGCACCGTACCATCCGTCATCAAACGAACAGACGGAAAGAGCAGTACAAACTTTTAAGGCGGGAATGAAAAAGTTAACGGGTGAATCATTGGAAACTACACTTGCTCATTTCCTATGTCACTACAGAACAAACCCCACACTAAGAGCAACACCTGCAGAATTACTGATGAGACGCCATCTTCGGACAAGACTAAGCTTAATACTTCCCAATTTGGAGGGGAAGGTGGAGAAAAGTCAAGGGAACCAAAAAAAGCGACTTATGATTTGCATAGTCGTGAGCAACAATTTACTGTTGGTGAAGCAGTATATGTAAAGAATTTCAGTGGAGGACCAAACTGGTTATCTGGTAAAGTGAGTTCTGTGACCGTACCATTGCCGTACCACGTGGAAGTGGAGGGCTGGATCACCCGTAAGCATGTGGATCATTTAAGAGAAAGAGAGATACCCCAACAAAATGATGTTCCACCTGTAACCATTGCTAAACCTGTGGTTCCTGTTGAAGTTGCTCAACCAAGGACAGACATGCTCGATGTCTCTTGGAGTGGAAGACACTGAACAGCATGTACTAATGAGGTACCTGACGTTAATGTGGTTGCAGAGAATTTGTTTCCTACAAGAGAATCTGAAATCGTGGCACTACGACACTTCACACGGATCAGGAAACCACCTGAAAGACTGACTTTGTAATTTCATGACCTGTGTACATATTGTAATGTCATGAGCTAAATATCCTTGTACATACAAAATGTACAGGAAAGTTAAAGGGGGAGGAATATAGTAATTATAGTTTGGATAAACGTAGGCTTTAAGAATAATCCTGTGTTGTAAGATTACATGATCTGTGTAAACCAATGTGTTAGCAGTGCGGGGAACCGCTAGTAGAGAGTTCTTTAGTTATAGAGTTTGATGCACACACATAGTTGCTGCCACTGTCTTGCAAATAAAGCTAAATGTGTCCACTAAGAAAAGTTGTCTGGAAGATCAACTCTATAACAGTCATATGTATACATTATGGAAGATTTAAAACAAATAAGCATTTAATATTCAGTATTCTTTGTTTTTGTGCAGATATATTTTTGAAAAGAGCAGATAGCGTCCCCGTAAATCTGGCACTAAAATGTAGAAGCCTATTGAAAATCATGCACAAGTGAAATAGTGTCTCTCTGGGGTCAAACTGGAATACTTTGATCACATCTATGGTACAAAGACTAACCTGGACAGACTTCAAAATGAAAACAAATGCTACTTTTATCTTGCAGTGTTACTTCCACACTAAAATATCTCATTGACATAAAAGTCTGTTAAATTTAAGAATAGAACTCCATCTGATTCATATCAGACTGCACCATGAATGCTCAGAGCTTCCTATTACAAGTCTGATTTAAATTAAGAACACACCTCTTTCTAGCTAGTGGTTAGTGCAATCTAGACTATGGTACAAACAGGGGCACCATCAAATATCTGCTACCAGGGGCTGTTCATCTGTGTCATGCCTCACAGTAAAATATGCATTCACAAACCATCCATATTAAACGCAGTTTTCATGAATGTGGAAGAGATGTTCAATGGAGCATCTCATCGATTCTCCTGATATCTGAATGTTCCTGTCGGAGAAGGGTGGATAACAATTAGACTGCTTAGAATGCATTGTCAAAGAGTGGTGAAAGAACAGGTGAAAATAACATTTCAGTGGCATAGGTACAAGTATCAAGTTTGAAGCATCCATTTTACAATCTGAAACTTGCATGCAATTGTCATCAAACTGCTGCCACAGGAAACTGTTAGTTAAATTAGATACAATCTAATGCAACACTCCTCTGATGGAAGCTACCAGCATTCTAGCAAGTGTTGTACTTTGACATTTGCTGCAGAATGGGACGTAGATCCCTTCAAGGATTAGGACAAAAAAATTAAATTCAGCCTAACAAGGGTTGGGATCCTTTCCACGTAGATTTTTTAAATGTGGGTAATACTCATGATGAGTACATTAAGTTTCTAATTAATTAATTAGATATTACAAATGTGGCTGTCTGTAAGTTCTTCTATTGTGAAAGAAAGACTACAAGGAGGATGATCCATCCACACCTAACTAATGAAGTTAAGGATTGCATCAAATTGAAAGAAAAGGTGTACAATCTCCCAGGGGAGGCAGTGGCAGAGTGGTATTGTCACTGGATTAGTATTCCAGAGACCCAGGGTAATCCTCTGGGGACTAGGGTTTGAATCCCACCAAGGCAGATGGTGAAACTGGAATCCAACAAAGTCTGATGGTGATCACAAAACCATTACCAATTGTCATAAAAACCCATCTGGTTCACTATTGTCTTTTAGGGAAGGAAATCTGCAAAAAAAAACAGAAAGGAAGAGCTTCTATAAAAACATAAAAAAGAGAGTAGCTAAAGAAAACATTGATCCCATATAGGATGAGCTTGGAAAATTAATAATGGGAAACAAGGAAATGGCACAGGCTCTGACCTGTATCCGTCGTCATGACACTAAAAGCATCCTGATAATAGTTGAAAATCAAGAGACAAAAGGGAGAAACTTAAAGCAATCATTGTCACAAGAGAAAAAGTATGAGACAAACAAATGGGACCCAATGGCCTGAATTCTAGGGTCTTAAAAGAGGCAACAGAGATAGCGAATGCATAGATGGGTTAAGTGAGTGGGCAAAGACCTGGCAAATGGAGTATAATGTGGGCAAATGTGAAATCGTTAATTTTGGTAGAAAGATTAAAAAAAGACACATGATCTAAATAGTGCGAGATTGCAGAGCTCTGAGATTCAGGGGGATCTGGGTGTCCTAGTGCATGAATCACAAAAGGTTAGTGTGCAGCTGCAGCAGGTAATTAGGAAAGCTAATAGAATGTTATCATTTATTGTGAGGAGAATTGATTACAAAAGTATGGAGGTTATACTTCAGTTGTACAGGGCATTGGTGAGGTCACATCTGGAGTATTGTGTACAGTACTGGTCTCCTTATTTAAAGAAAGATGTAAATGCATTAGAAGCAGTTTAGAGAAGGTTTACTAGACTAATGCCAGGAATGGGTTGGCTGTCTTATGAGGAAAGGCTGGATAGGTTAGGCTTGTATCCACTGAAATTTAGAAGAGTAAGAGGCGACTTAATTGAAACTTTTAAGATCCTGAGGGGTCTTGACAGGGTGGATGTGGAGAGGATGTTTTCTCTTGTGGGAGAATCTAGAACTAGGGGTCACTGTTTAAAAATAGGGGGTCGCCCACTAAAGACAGAAATGAGGAGAAATTTTCCTCTCAGAAGGTTGAGTGCCTTTGGAATTCTCTTCCTCAAAAGGCGGTGGAAGCAGAGCCTTGGAATATTTTTAAGGTAGAGCTAGGTAGATTCTTGATTAACAAGGGGGTGAAAGGTTATCGGGGGTAGGCAGGAATGTGGGGTTGAGGTTACATTCAGGTCAGCCATGATCTTATTGAATGGCGGTGCAGGCTCGAGGGGCCAAGTGGCCTACTCCTGCCCCTAATTCCTATGTTCGTATTGGTTGTGATCTTCCAAAATAACCTAGATTCTGAAAGAAGGCAGATTGGAAAACTGCAAATGTGACACTCTGATTAAGGAAAGGAGAGAGACAGAAAGCAGGAAACTATGGGCCAGTTAAGGAAAATGCTGGAATCCATTATTAAGGAATTAGTAGTAAAATTTGCTGATGATACAAAAATAGGCAGGAAAGCAAGTTTTAGAGGAAGACAAAGGAGTCTGCAAGGGGTTAGAGATAGGTTATGTGAATAGGCAAATAATTTAGTAGATGGAATATAACGTGGGAAAACGTGAGGTTACCTACTTGGTAGGAAAAGTAAAAAAGCAAAATATTATTTAAATGGAGAGTCCGCAGAATACTGCAGTACAGCGAGATCTCCGTGTCCTCATTTATGAAACACAAGAATTTAGTGTGCATTAAGTAATTAGGAAGGAAAATGGAATATTGCCTTTAATTGCAAGGGGGATGGAGTGTAAAAATAGGGAATTCTTGCTACAACTGCAGAGGGCATTGGTAAAACCACACTTAGAATACTGCATACACTTTTGGTTATCTTATTTAAGGAGTGATATATTTGCATTGGAGCTAGTTCAAAAAGGTCCACTTGGTTGATTCTTGGGATGAAGGGACTGTCTTAAGAGGTAAGGTCGAGCAAGTTGGGCCTATACTTGGAGTTTAGAAGAGCAAGAGGCAATCTTATTAGATTCTGAAGCAGCTTGACAGGGTAAATGTTGACAGGATGTTTCCCCTCATGAGGGAATGAGGGAGCAAAATAAGGGATTGCCCATTTAAGAAAGAGTTGATGAGAAACTTCTTCTCTCAGAGGGTCATTAATCTTTGGAATTCTCTCCCCTCGACAGCTGTGAGCCTGGGTAATTTAATATATTCAAGGCTGAGTTAGACAGTTTCTTGAACTATTGGGGAGTCAAGGGGTTATGGGCTCCAGAAGGGAAAGTGGAGTTGAGGCTAAGATCAGATCAGCCATGATCTTACTGAATGGCAGAGCAGGATCAAAGGATTGTATAACTTTCTCCTGCTGCTATTTATTATGTTCTGCTTTTATAATAAATATTAAAATAACGGCAGTTATTGGTGAATACAAGTGTATTACAAGATGAACAAAGCCTTTCTGAACTACTATAGAAAGTGAAATGTAGTGTGAATGAAGTTTGAACATTTGCTCAAATGAATTTATCGAGCAAATGTAAAAACAATTTGTGCATTAGAAGCTATTAGAAACCAAGTTTTGAAAAGTAAAATAAAAGTTGGTTTCATCAGGAAAGGAGCAGCTGGAAGTACTGCAGGCTTTGGGAGCTTACTTAAAACCAATGGAAATAATACGTCAGTTTGATATATCTAACACTGCCAAAATCCAGTCTCCCAAGAAACACATCTTGGAAATATGTAGTTTTGTTTTGCAGCCACATTTCTACGTGCAAAATTGAAGCAGTCGCAGCAGCAAATTCAATAATATTGGAAACCCTTGCCAATGTTAGCAGGAGACTTTGGCAGGAATCGTCTCTCGATATATTTTTTCAAAGCTTTAAATAGATTATTTTCCATAAACTAAGGAAAACTACTCTCACACAAGCAAGCATTAAGTAAATGTTAACTTAGTATTGACAGTGACCTTGTTGAAATACAGATTCCACCTATTGTGTTATTATATTTACCTTCATGGTTTCAAAGACAATGAAATATAACTACAATAAAATGAAACAACATTCCTGAATGTTAAATAAAGATCATTGTTGATTGAAGCATATTGCACAGCAGTTTAAAAACAAGCCGTGCAGAACATAATCATGCCAACTCAAAATAAACTCCGTGCAAAGATTAATACCAAAGTAGTTACTGCTGAGGTGACCTTGTCCCAGTGATCAAGATAACATAATTTGAATGATATTCCCAAACACCAACTTGCACCTTATAGTGATAATGCTGCTTGGAAACAAACCTAATAATATTATTTGACTTTTACTTCTCACTTCACTGTACCCTCAGCCAGGAAAGTGGAATGTCTGAGGCTTCCTTGAAAAACTTAGATTTTAATTTACCTTTTAGGCTCATATACACAATAGGTCTGATAACTCATTAAAAAGGGAGGCTGTTAAAATGGTGCAATGAAAGTGAGAAAAAGCAGATTGGTCTGATAAAAATTATTTAATTCAAAGACCCTTTTTGATCCAGAGTTTACTGCAGACTGTACACATGACTGTACTACTGGCTGCAGAGTGCAATTTGCACCACTGTGCAGAAGAAAGCATGCTTTAAGTATGTGCAAAACGCTGTACACAGCCTGTAGACTTTGAATATTCTGAAAACGTGAGAGAGAGAATCCACTTTCTCGAACATTATAACCCCAAATAGAAGCTGTCTTAAAGTCTCTTGGAGATCCAACTGGATCAAGCGCTTTATCAATCCAACTTGATGCACCACTGGAGTTATATTCCCTGTGGTGTTAAGCCTGGGTAATGTGGTCAAACCCCGGAACTCCCTCCCTAAAAGCATTGTGGGTGCAACTTCACCACATGGACTTCAGTGATTCAAGATGGCAGCTTACCACCACCTTCTCAAGGGTAATTAGGGATTGGCAACAAATGCTGGCCTTGACGCTGATGCTCATATCCAATGAACAAAAAGAAAAAGTACCTCCTAAAACATGTCACTGTACTTCAGAGAGAGACTAGGCTCTGACTACAGTTATACTAACTTTTTGTACTACTGTGAAACAGAAACCACTTTGCAGCCAGACCATAAGATACAAATGGGAGCTACAAGTATAAAGCTGTTTGAACCCCACTAAGGGAGCAAACCGAGCCCCGTTTGTGAATTGATTTGAGGAATGGTTGTCAAGATCTGTTCAAGCTTCAAAGCAATAATGTATATAAATTGTAAGATTTGCTATTTGCTTGGAAACCTTCCTGCAGCAACAAGGGCTCTATTTGTACATTTTTCCCCCCAAAAAATACCAGTTTATGTAGGACTGCAGGAATGCAAAAAGGAAAAGTTGCTTGCTTAATGGGCACTATCCAGCTGGTTGATATTTTTGCTTCCCTACATACAAAGTGTCAATAAATTATGTTAGCAATTGTAGTATTTTTCTATAGGGTCCAGTGTTATCTTTTCACATATTTAATTGACAGGTCTCCTGGGAAATCAATGTAAATTTAGCTTGCAATGTTATTGCAAAATAGGGACTGTGATGCAACGCAAGACATTCATTTTGGGGTCACAAGAGTCCTGGGTACTCATGTGAGGCTTTAATTTCCCTTTAATATCAAAACCACGTTACTAGAGGCTATCATGGTTTGGTTTTTTGTAAGTGTACCTGTTCCGTGGATATTGCCGAAAAAAAGAGACATGCTGTCGAAGCTTCTCATCTTGCACTCAAGATAGATGCAAGAATGCCAAATTTCAAAGGGAGCAACGTTTTATACTGCATAAGAGAAAGGTACTGATTGGTTGGCAAGGCAACTCTGATTGGTCGAGGCATTACCATGGAGAATGCACCAGGGAACTAATGTCTCCTACGCTTTTGTTTAATTCAAAAAAGGAGCAATGTCTGGACATGGTTCTTTTGCTTGCAGAGAACAGGTTCCTGTGTATGAGTATATGTAGTTTCTAGCAAGCATAAGTGAGCCACATTGTGAGCCCAACTTGATAATCTTAACTTGGTTATTAGTGTAATTCTTAGCACACTTGGAATTGTTCAGTAAGTGCTTCCCAATCGTGGAATCACTTCTAACTTTAGACATTATGTTCTGAGTTTTGCAAGCATGGACTGGTTGAGTACGGTCGTAAGCTTGTCATTTCATGCTGTTATTATGCAGCAGCAACACAAATGGCATTTTTCACTAACGGTGTTGTCATCAGTCCAAAAGGATGTTCTGCCTATCACACAAATGAATAAAGTGCTATATGAATTTCAGTGCCAGTGTGATGTCAGGTATGTAGGCCTTACATCCCAACAACTGTAGATTGGTGGATCGTGTCAAACAGCACATCCCTTCGGCTGTTCACAACAGGTAAACTACTGACCGTGCTCAACCAGTGCTTGCAAACTCAGAAAATAATGTCTAATGTTAGATGTGATTCCAAGATTGGACAGCACTATTGAAGAATCCTAAGTGTGCTAGGGATTACACTAACAAACAATTTAAGATAATCAGTCTGGCTTGCAATATTGCACAATTACACTTGCTAGAAGCTACATGTACTTATACGCAGGGACCTGTGCTCTACAGGCAAAAGAAAAATGTCCAGGCATCGTGCCTTCTTTGAATTTAACAAAAACATAGGGGACAATGGTTCCCTGTGGCACTCTCCATGACAACACCTCGGCCTATCACAGTCAACTTATCAACCAATCAGTCCCCTTTTCCCATGCCCCCAATATAAACGATATAAATTGTTGCTCCCTTTGAAATTGGGCATTCTTGTATCTGTCCTAATGAGTGCAAGGCCAAAAGATTCAACAGCATGTCTCTTTTTCAGCAATGCTCAAGTTCTGTACTACCAGATGACTATTTGTTCCATGAATTTCCAACAGAAATTATATTTTGAACAAGAATTCTGGCCAATGGACCAGTTATTCTGCAGTTTCTGTAAAGTGTTTTTTGTGCATTATCACACAAAGAGTAGCTTAAATCTGGTCTGAAGTAATCAAATTGAGGCACATTTGAATTTGCCAAACATTGATACTTTAAGAACCAGTGTAAAATCATATTTTTAAGATTTGTCAGAAGGTTATAAAGATCCATTAGAATTTTAATTTTTAAAATTTATTTTTAAACAACATTGATAAGTGACACTAAAATAACAACAGCATCTGAGTGCATACATTTTGCCCAAGTACATAATGGTGCAGAGGCAACATATAACAGCACTGCTATATAGCAGGAACAAAACCATCGCTTAAGGTTTAAAGGCACCATCGATTTTGCACCCAAAAAAAGATGTACTTGAACAGGATCTAAAACCACACAGCTCAGGTAAAGTGAACAAGTTGCAAACTGGAAACAGCCCTCAACTCAGAACATGTAACTTAAGTGCATTTAAACTATTAATGTAAACTAGTAAATTAATATAAATTAAGTCCATTTGAGTCAGGGTATGATCTGCTTCTAGCATTAAGTGGAGTAAAACTCCCTGGAGGAAAGTGTCGCGAGTTTTGCTTCAGATAATTTTGGATTTAACACCTGACTTACATTAGACAACAGGTCCAGTGCTGACATTAAACTAGATAATATCGCCACCATCAACACCCCTTTGTCCTTTTGTCTATGACATCTTTGGTAATCTCTTCTTTGCCCCCACCTATCACTGGCCCTCTATCCAGCTCTACCTGTCCCACCACCCCCCTCAACCAGCTTATATTTCACATTTCTATATTTCTTTAGTTCTGATGAAGAGTCATACGGACTCGAAATGTTGACCGTGTTCCTCTCCGCAGATGCTATCAGATCTGCTGAGTTTTTCCAGCTATTTTTGTTTTTGTTAAACTGTTTCTACACTGGTGGAGCTTTAGTTTAAGTTTCAGGAGAGCAGCATTAGTGAGATGGCTCCTAAAGTTTCTCCTGCTGAATCTATCTTCCTCATTCTGATCAGACTCAGACATCATGAAAGCCTATAATTGTGCTGCTAGCAAACGGTCAGAACTTAGTTGTGTAAACTCTGGGACAGTGGTCTCCCAAAACATGAATTAAAACATTGCCTAAAGAAAGCAACTTTACTTAAGAACCTCAACAGTACTAGGAATAAGGCAAAAAAATACACTGTGCTGGAGAAACTTGTAAAATTACACATTAGGATGAAGGCACAAAAGCTGAAAAGATCATGCATCATCATTGAAAATAAATGATATAGAAATAAGAATAAGCAGGAAAACTCAATGGAAACAATAACCACCTCAAATGTGTACTAAAATGTCCAGATTCTAGTTTCTCATTATTCTGTCTATCATAAAAATCCCAAATGCCAAGCTTTATGGGTGTCAACTCTTACTTGTAGGTATGCTTGGAAGACTGACTGTGACGTCTGACCATCACGATTTTGTGCCACCAACTATTGGGAGAGAAGGTCCAAGTCATAATTGAGGGCAGAAGAGGAGGGAGAGATTTGCTAGACAAACCAGGGGTGGGGGAAATTTTTAATTCCCTCTGTAACGAATAGTAATTCGCTGAGATTGCACCAATAACTACAAGCATAGCACAGAAACAGAGCACTCTGGTCTATGCCAGTGTTTATGCTCCACAAACCTCTCATCTGACTTCATTTAACCCTATCAACAAATCCTTCTATTGTTATGATGTGGCAGATGGTATGTGCCAGACAGACCAAATCCACAAGGGAAACTTGGCCATGCTGTCACAACAATTTCGCAATTTGTATTTATCATGAGAAGATGGGTGCACTGAATTCAGAAGTAATGAGTCCACTAAGACCTTTAGAGATTTTAAAAATTAAATTAAAATATTCATTAACAAAAGAAAAGATTTCAAGTACATACATAAGGCTACAGTTACTTAATACTAAAATCCTAAAATTCCTAACTAACCTGACTCCAAATTACACACCCCCTTTAAGGCAACAGTTCAAAATAGATTTTAAATTTAAAATACAAGCCAGCAAATCACCATGGTACCGATTTGGCAGTGGAATTCCAAAAGCTCGTCTCCAACTTTAGTTACTGGACACAGCAGACTTTTGCAAAAATGGCTGGAGGCTTCCCAAAGGCTGTTTCTCACACTCCTATTAGGTCTTACATGGCCCCCCAACATAGCCTTTCATTTCCCTTTATATATGTTCCACTTTCTTTAATCCTTAAATTCCATTGTTCCATATGTCTTTGGAAATGCACTCTTCCCATAATATAATAACTTTCACGTTGCCAATATTGTCAGTAACCTTTGGGAAAAATAAACACACTGCTTGGTCTTACTTATCTGGCTAGTTATAAACATCCTAACATCTCTCTGAAATCCAAACAACTCCTTCACTTATTTAAAAAAGCAAATTTTCTTCACACCTTATGTGCTAACCTCATTCATGTTTACTTATTAGCATTTCAAGTACACTTCTACACCTAACTTCTTTTGATAATTTCAAGCTTGCAGTCTACCTGACTCCAATTTAATTAAATCATATAAATAGAACCATCTACATTCACGCCCATAACCTACTTTACAATAAACTAGAATAATACTATGGAACTATTATACTTTCGTAACACTATTCCCTTCTTCTTCATGTATTTATTCAGCAGCCCCTCAAAGGCATCCAAATTTATTTCCTCAACCACTCCATGCATTAGCAAGTTCTCATTCTCACCACTGAGTAAACAAGTTTCACTTGATTTATTTATTGGATTTACTCCTGACACTAACTGGCCAGGTGCCATGCATGCTTGGCTCGCATTGTGCCCGACAGCGCATGTGAGGTTTCTCCCACCACTGACATCATTGTTGTGTGCCTGTCAGCTGGCACTGGTTTGCCCCTGCCAGCCTTCTCATTAGCCCTTGCCATGTGATGCTCCCATCTCTGGCCATTACAAAGTGTGGTCTATCCAGTAGTGGCAATGATCGGTTATTTCAGGGGGCCAAAATAACATTGCGTCTCACTGCATGTGTGGCAATCCTGATATTTTTCACACTAAGATCAGTTTTTGCAAAATTCTAATGCAGGAAATTAAATAGCATAAGCACATGCGAGCATGTTTGCAGTATGGCAAAGAGTAATCTTGTGAGCAGAGTTTACTGACTGCAATTTGGGTTGTTACTACTGAGGTTAATGTGGCACTCCAGTCCAGAACAAATTCCATAAATACGCTCCAGCTTTTCTATAGATCCATATTTTCATAATTAGAGCTCTTCAGTCGTTGACCTTGACATCACAGGCAGTGCAACTATACATTTGCAGGAAGTGAACCCTCTGCAGTTACACCTTTATCAAACTCAGCTGATTTATTATTGACTATTTTATGTTTATGGCCCCTAGGTTTGGACTCCCCAAGTGGAAACATATTTTCTACAATTATGAAGAGGCTCAATAGAATAGGCATAAAGATTTTGATCAGGTAACCTTTCAGCCTTTTCTCTGGGAAAAATAGCCTCCCTGACCCAACTATTGCTGGTCGGCGTTTCCTGATAGTTGAATCCTCTCAATTCTAGTATTATCCTTGTTTTTTTTTGCACCTTTTCCAAGGCCTCTCATGTCCTTTACATAATATTGCGACGAGAAATGTGAACAGTACTCCAAGAGTGAATAAAAGCAGATAAGTTATGTTAATTTTACATGGAAACTTAGTTAGGTGACATTTGGAGTACTGTGCACAGTTCCGGGCCTTTTATTACAGAAAGGACAAATAAACACTTGGCGGCAGATTTTCATGCCTCTGTCCGTGTCAAAAATCCAGACCAATGTATTCAATCTAGCCATGTGTTCGGCCTTTTGAAGCATGGAGCAGATTGCCACTGCTTTAACAGGCTTCAATGTATTCAGCTCTTGAGGCTTTGTTGACACAGCTGTGCTTTGGAATCCCATTATGAATGCTTGGCTAACCTCCAAGCCCCACTAAGTGATTCGGCTCAGCAGGAGTTGCTGATACAGCTGTCAAGGTGACTGACAGCTTTATTTTGATTGACAGTTTTGTGCACAATTAAGAGGATTAACATTTTTTGAAGTGGTTTTTGAATCAACAGTTTTCTGAGCACTTAGGGAATTAATCTTTTTCTGAGTGGAGTTTGAATAGCTGTGTTTGATTGGCACTTTTATGAATTTCTAAGAGAATTAAAGGTTTTGGAGAGGTTTTTGAATGGCTGCTCTGTTTATTTTGACAGTCTCGTGAGCACCTCAAAGACTTCCTGATGTAATTATAGGGTTCACATGCTCTGCCCATTGTGGATACTGGGTGTCTAGACATGGAGGAGGTGGGGGGGGGGGGGGGGGGTGGATAGGAGTGAGGGCTAGTGTGCCTAACACTCATTTACAGAACTTGGCCAATGTCACAGTGAATGGTGACAGGCCCTCTAACCTGCCTGCCTTGGCATCCACCCGCCTCCATTCCCACCTCAGGCCTGCTTCTGGAGGTGTTGGCCCTGACTCCAGCCTATCCCTGTCATCCTGCCATCCCACCATGAATGTAGTGTGGTTGGGCACTTCCAGACAGAAGGCAGCTTTGCAATGTCTGGAAATGGCCTGATTTGTGATTCCTGCCTCAAGAATGAAAGTCTATGCCTTAAAGTACAAAACAGGTTTACAAGGATATCAGAGCTAAGAGGTTATACCAAGCAGGGAAGAATGAAAATGTTGGGCCTTTATTCATTTAAAAAAAGACTGAAGGGTGACCTGATAGAGGTCTTTTAAGATTATGAAATAATTTGTTAGGCTAGACATAGAAGAGATGTTTCCATTTATGTGAGTTATCAAAACTAGGGGCCACAAATATATAAAGTAATCACCAATAAATCCAATAGGGAATTCAAAAGAAATTTATTAACAGGGCAGTTAGAACATGGAACTCACTACCAAATGGAGCAGTTGAGGCAAATAGCATAGATGCATTTAAGAGGAAGGGCCATAAACATATAAGGGAGAAAGCAATAGAAGGTTATGCCAATAGAGTTAGAAGGAGGACGACAAGAGGTGTGTGTGGAACATAAACACCAACTGCCATGGACCAGGTGGGCTGAGTGGCCTTCTTAAGTACTGTTCATTCTCTGTAGTTGTGCTGTAGCCTCAGTATTAACTAAATTTCATTATTTGGCACTGCTTTAAATTTTAAAATTGTACCACTGGTTCCAGAGTCCAAATCATTTATATGACAGGTGAACAACAGTGGCCCCTGAACCGATCCTCTGCAACATCACTTCTCACCTTCCACTAATCTGAATATCTACCTTTAATCCCAATTTTCTGTTTTGTTGCCAGTTTGCTATTCATTCTACTACTTGTCCCAGCTGCACATGCTCTTACCCTTGTCATGAGTCTACTATGCGGTACCTTATGGCAGCAATACTGGTAACACTCAGATTCCCCTGTAATACACTAACTCACTGGTAGTTTATACATAAATGATAGCAAGTTTAACACTGCAATATTATACTTCTAACTAATATTAATGCTACAACTTTCTAATATCCACCCTCCAACTACAGTCAGAATACCCTTGCACTGTGCAAAATGCGGTCAGATTCACAGGTTGATATCATTTTATATAGGGTCAACTTTCTCTCTCTCCTTGGAATGCGATTTGGACGCAGGTTGTGTGTGAAGGTGACAACTCTGAACTGGGAACCTCACTTCGAGTAAGCCTGTATTTGGTCAACTATCAGAACATGCCAACACTGGCCAACCTGATCCATACTAAGAGCTCAAGCCATGGGCAACAGTCACTTCTCAGAGCATATCTTAAACTCAGCTAGGTATCAACATTTCTAAACCACTTGGCTTGGACTCAGTAGAGTTTTCATAGGGTGATAGAAATCACAGAACAAGAGGTGGCCATTCGTCCTCCAGGGTCTGTGCTGGCATGCTCTCCTACAATCCCATTCCTGCCAGATCCTTTACAAATCATCCATTTTATCCAAACTCTCATCTCAACCCAACAGCCACTTGTAGTAAACTATCCACTGCTCCCATAACCATAGCCCTGCTCCCTTTATTCTTCGAGTGAGACTCCTCCATTTGTCAATCAGTGAAAATGATATTTCACCATTCACCCACAGTAAAGTCCCCAGGTTTCAATTAACCACGAGAGTGGTAGAAGCGGAGACAATCAATGATTTGAAAAAGAAATTGGTTGGGCATTTGAGGGAATAAACTTGCAGGGCTATGGGGATAGAGTGGGGAAATGGGACTGACTGGATTGCTCTGAGGAGAGCAGGCATGGAGCCAAATGGTCTCCTTCTATGTCATTATGACTCTGATACTATCCCTTTATTGGCTACTCTTGCTACCACTCCCACTGACCATATTGGTGTTATTGCTCTAGGAATCACTGGGCCTCAAGCTCACCCCATGCCTCGAGTCTCTTCTCTTTCCTCATCTGCTCAAGCCTAAATCTCCCTCCCACTCGCCATTCTGTAGCTTTCCCTCTCTCCTCTGACCCCAATTCCTCTGTCCTTCTCACTTTCCAACCTGTCTTCCCCAAACCTCAGGCTACTGTTGCCTTCTTCCTTCCCACTCACAGCCTCCTTGATCCCAAATCCTTTCCCTGTTCTATCTCTCATGACTGCCACCCTCTCCCTTGCTGGAGTCTCTCAGCATCCTACTGGTCCTGTTTCCAGGCACTCTGAAGCAGGGATGATGTCACCGCGCCAGAAGCTTCTCTGGAAGGTGAGTGGGGGGAGGCGGGGAACGCAGTGGCGGTGAAACATTTAAATCTTGAAGTTCTCCTGGGCAAAGTAGGAGGGCTAGAAATCCTAAGAGACTGGTGTAAGCCATGATATCTGAATAGTTTGTGCAACACAATTAAAAGTGGACATACTTTAAACTATTCACTCAATTAGTGCCAACTATCCCATTTCACTATTTGCTCCCTCAAACATAAACTGCTTATTATTAGACTGACATGTTAAATGGCTTGGCTCCAGTCAGCTTAACTGTCCATGAATTGTTGGTTTCCTGTTAGTCTGGGATTGCATGTGGAGAAAGGTGGCAAATTTGTGAAGGTAAACCAGTATTAAAGGACCAAAAAGCAGTCCACATTGGAACAATTCTTTTAAATCCAGTCAATTACAAACACTCCACGATCTCGCTGCATAAATGTAACAAAACAGCAGGCACTTCCCTACTGATGTGTTGGAAGTAGGGGAGGGCGTGTGAAATCCAGCAGGCCGCCCACCTGCTGCCTATGTGCCTGTACCGTCTGAAATTTTATGGGTGGGGTGAGATGAGGGAGGCGTTGGGTGTGCCGCCACCTGCAGGCCTATTTAGGCACTTAATGGCCAATTAATGGAAACTTAAGGGTCTCATTCCGTCATTGCCGCTATTTTACCCATGGCGAGGGTGGGGGGTCCATGTCATGCGGGAAGCCCGGCAGTTATAGCTGTGTGGGCTGCTGTCAGGCAAGGACATGGGGACTCCCCCTTTGTAGGCCCCCTGGGCCCATTAGAGACATCCCACCACCAGGTCAACTCCCCTCCTTTAACATTCACCCCTGCCTCTTGAATCTTGACACTGCTCATCTCTCTGAGGCCTCAACCCTGAACTTAGCAGGTCTCCTCGGCGTGGTGGAACTGCCTATAGTTCCAGGAGTGGGCACTGCACCCATCTGGTACTGGTGGGGCCACGTGGATTGGCCAGCAGCTGTCTTAGGCGGGCCTTCCTCACCTTATAGCACATCAAGCTGCTCCCAGCGTTAAATTACCACAGGGTCGCCATCAGGAACGCAGGCGGGCTCCCCCAACTTTGTAGCTGGAGTGGGGAGGTGGGAGGATGCGGGCACCATGGCATCCTGTCTAATTCAGCCCCATGGTGCAGACTCAGATGAGCTCCATTTCTTCATATGTGCTTTAAACAGAATTCAAAAAGCTTAACATTTAGATGCCAATGGAGCGTCTTCAAAATCTTTGAAACCAAGATCATTTAACTCAACCTATAAGTCCGATCTACCTGGTCTGTAGAGTGTTACCATACACTAGATAAGCTCCCTGAACTAGCAGAGGAACTACTGGAGGTAATTTTTTTTAAGTAAGTCTGAAATTTCTTTTTCCCCTTGTGTGAACTGCATTTTTCATTCTGTTTTGGTCCTTCCCATTCTAATTTTCTCTAGAGGCCAAAATTTCAGACTGGGATACAATTTCAAAGGCAGCAATTGCCTTTCACTGAGTTACTCAAGTGATTATTCTTCATTTGTAAGCCTAGAATTGCCTGTTTAACCATTGGCTGGACCCTCATCTAGCACAAGAGTTACCAATACCCCTCTTTTGGGAGAAATCTATAATTCAGGGCACACATTTTGCCTCTGGTATAGGTTCAAGTCTAAGCAGTTATTTAAGAAAGATTATGTTAGGCATTAAGGCTTCACTGTTTTGTAAATTTTAAGGAGGGGGAGGGTGGAAAGGAAATGAAGACATTTCAGAGACTAAGATTTCAACACTGAAGTCTGGGAATGCAATCCAGTGTTAGTTTAAGCTTCTTTGCCTTGAAGCAATTTATTTGACTGGCAAACTTAGTGCAACAAATGCCTAAAAAACCCTTCCAGGGAACCTGGTTCTACACTAAATTTGATATAAATAGTTTTTGCGCAAAATCTAGTTCAGTGAGTCAAATCTTATTTATGTAATAGAAATGAGCCAAGAGAAAATAATCTGAAATCAAATGCACCTTCTTAGTATTCAACGCAGCCACTTGTATGGAGGAACATTGGGGGAGGCGATGACGTAGTGGTATTGTCACTGGACCAGTAATCCAGAGATCCAAGGTAATGCTCTGGGGACCGGGGTTTGAATCCCACCACGGCAGATGGATTTGAATTCAATAAAAATCTGGAATTAAAAGTCTAATGATGACCGTGAAACCATTGCCAATTGTTGGAAATCTGCCGTCCTTACCTGGTCTGGCCTACATGTGACTCCAGACACACAGTAATGTGATTGACTTTTGAAATGGCATAGAAAGCCATTGTACCAATGTGTCAAACTGCTAAAAAGTCAATAAAAAGGAATAAAACTGGACGGACCACCTGGCATCGACCTAGGCACCAGAAAGCACAATGGCAGACCCAGCCCTGTCAACCCTGCAAAATGCTCCTTACTAACAATCGGGGGGCTTGTGCCAAGATTGGGAGAGCTGTCTAGTCAAGCAACAGCCTGACATAGGCATACTTGCAGAATCATACCTTACAGATAATGTCCCAGACACCATCATCACATTCCCTGGTTATGTCCTGTCCCACCAACAGAGGTGGCGGCACAGTGGCATACAGACGAGAGGGAGTTCTCCTGGGAGTCCTCAACATCGCCTCTGGACCCCATGAAGTCTCGTGGCATCCAACAAGAGCAACAAAACCACCCTACCTTAGTTGATGAATCAGTGCTCCTCCATGTTGAACATCACTTTGAGGAAGCACTGAGGGTGGCAAGGGCACAGAATGTGCTCTGGGTGGGGGACTTCAATGTCTATCACCAAGAGTGGCTTGGTAGCACCACTACTGGCTGAGTCCTAAAGGACATAATTGCTAGACTTAGTCTGCGACAGGTGGTGAGGGAACCAACAAGAGGGAAAAACATACTTGACCTCATCCTCACCAACCTGCTTGCCAAAGATGCATCTGTTCATGACAGTATCGGTAGGTGTGACCACTTTGCACCAAGTCTCTGTAATGGCTATCATGTCATTCTCATTTATTTCTATTTGTGCAATCAATTCATACATCTGGTTATGAATGCTGCATGCATTCAGATAAAGGGCCTTTAATTCTGTTTGTTTTAAACCAATTTTCCCTACTCTGACCTCATTTGCTGGTGCATTCTTATGTTTGTATGCTCTGAACCTTCCTGTTACACCCTGGTCATCATTACCACATTGCTACTCTGCACTATTACCTTGTCCTTTCCAGTAGCTTTCCAAATGCCCCTCTCATGTGATTCCTCCCGCCTCCCCAGGCTATTTAATTTAAAGCCCTCTCTGCAGCCCTGGCGATATGATTTACCAGTACATTGGTCCCATTGTGATTCAGGTGAAGATCTTCCCAACAGTACAGCTCCCTCTTTCTCCAGTACTGGTGCCAGTATCACATAAATTGAACCAATTTCTCCCACAACAATCATTGAACCCTGTATTCAACTCTCTAATCTTACTTACCCTATGCCAATTTGCTGTGGCTCAGGTAGTAATCTAGAGATTATTACCTTTGAGGTTTGCTTTTTAATTTAGTCCCAAGCTGCTCATGGTACCTCAGCAGAACCTCTTCCTTAGTCCAACCTATGTCTTTGGTATCCATGTGCACCATGACAACTCTATCCTTCCCCTCCCACTCCAAGTTCCTCTCCAGCCTGGACAAGATGTCCTTAACCCTGGGACCAGGCAGGCAATACAGAGTTCGGGTCCCTCACTCTCAGCTGCAGAGAACAGTACCCATCACCCTAAATACACTGTCCCCTACTGCAACCACATCCCTTTATACCGCCCCCACTTTAATGGCTTCCAGCGCCATGGTCAGTTTGCTCATCCACCCTTCAGTCCATGCTCTAATCCACACGTTGCAAGATCCTCAAATCTGTTGGACAAGTGCAAGGGCTGAGGCTCTTTCATTGCTACCTTATGAATCCACATGCCTGCCTCACTTGTAGGCACATCTTCCTGTCCCTGACCATGGACCAAATCAGATGTCTCTAGCTTAAGGGGTGTGACTGTCTCCTGGAACAAAGTGTCCAGGTAACTTTCCCCCTTCCTGATGCATCACACTTTGAAGCTCGGACTCCGGCTCATCAACTCTGAGCCAAAACTCCTTGAGCTACAGACACTTAAGGCAGATGTGGTTGCCATGATTCACAAAAGTATCCATCTGCAACCACATGCTACAGCTGACCGGCCATCTTTATTGTGTTTAATTTAACTAATTAGGTTTCAAGTTTAGAAATGTCACTCTACTGTTGTCTGTAGTTATATCAAATAGTTTAACTATTTAAGCTATAAATTTAATGCAATGCTTATATCTTCCCAGTCTTGTTAAGCCAGTACCCGCATTTAGGGGGATTAAATCTTAAAAACTCACCAAACAGTCACCTACCTGCTTAACTAATCAAAGCTTTGAACACTCACCAGCTTCTGCAGTCTAGAAAAAGCTGCACTTCCTCCCCCCTCTGCACCAAATTCCCAAGTTAGTGCTTGTACCTCATCGTATTTGGGCCTCATCATATTATGTGCTCCCACATTCTGTGCAATAGTAAAACCTGCCTACTTTTATAGAAAGCTGATGGCTTACACCCAAGTTGCAAATGCTAAGTCAGCTTCCTTCTATTCTGATTAACACCTACTCGCTTTCTGTTGATTGACAGATAACTGCCATGCCAGGCAGTTTCTATTACCTAGGCTCCTGAATTAGCTTGCAGCAAGTCAGAGTCTGACTACTAATCTAAATTATATGTTGAGAAAAACTTAACAGCACCAAATTCCTAAGTTAGCACTAGTACCTCGTCGCAGCAATCAGATTCCACTGGTGCTACATTTTCTCTATCCACTCAGATGGCTGTCGATCTGCGTAAGAGGTTACTGTCAATACTGTGAAATCCAGCTCGCTGGGCCATAAATAGTTTCCAGATTCCTTTCCGGCTCCTTCGTTTTAGGTTAAGTGCCATACAATGTGCTATCTAGGAATCAGTTAAGAAGCAGTTAAATGTTCCCCATAATCAGTAAAATAAATGGAAATCAAAACTAAGCTTCAACCTATAACCTTCTGGTTAACCAATTAAATGTTTTATTTCAAAAGGAGCCACGCTCCTGAACCACAGTGGAACAGGGCTTCTAAATTTTTCAGATTTATTGAATTACTTAGAGAATAAAATACTACTCACCCTCAGACGGTTAACTTGTTTTACCTTTCTTTCACATATGTTTGAAAATCCCAAGACTAATGCAATTTATGTAAAATATGAAGAACAGCTCTGGACAGGAAGAAATGATCCTGTTCATCCTTCTACCATTCTCTCGGATTTAATGTTTTGGTCTCTACTACCTTTGGCATAATTTCAAATATTACATCACTGTTTGAGTAAAAGTTCATATGTTTTAAATTTACTTTTCACTCAATTAAATTTATGATCCACTAGTGTGACTTGTTTTTAAATAATATTCCAAGTGCACATTTTCTTTACCATCTATTATTTTATACACCTCGATTACAGAAACATTTTTGTATTTTATCTCATGCAGTTCTAAAAACATAATAAGAGTTAAAATGACTGCTTTCTTTTATTTCCCAATTCCAAAATGGAAGCCCAAAGACATCGTTTATGAAATCAGACTAGGTTGGATAATCTAGAAATTAGTCAGGATACAAAGATTTTGTTCTAGTCTTTAATTTCATTATGCATGGTCAAAGATTTGGCAGGTATGAGAGATTTGCGAACACCTACTTAGGTGCACCTTGCACTCTTCACAACAGAACAATTCTAAAGAAAATATAATGCAGATTTACTAAAATTATATCCCAGCTGAAAGGTCTAAAATTATGTCAGAAGGCTATATCACCTAGTACTGTATTTGTTCTAACTGCAAACATTCAGGGGTGATTTGATAATGTTTAAAATGAAAAAACAAAGACATAATTTCCATTGTAGGTAAATCAAAGGCAAGAATCCACAATCAAGATAAACTGAAGATCTGCTAAGAGAAAGATTCTGAAACTTCCTCATGGAAAGAGTTATTGGAATATGGAATGTTTTGCCACAAATGGTGAGCAATGCTAAATTGATTACAACACTCAACGAGATACCAGATAAATACTTTAAAAACAAACATACAATAAGAGTATGGGGGGAAAGCATGGGGCAGTGTACAGTCAACATTGGCAAGAAGGGTCAAATGGCCTCATCTGTACTAAAATTTCATTGTCTCTACCACTTGCAATGTATTATTACCGAGGAATTGGTAACAATTCTAACTTCAAATGGGTTTGTGAACTACGAGGGAAACTCTCAAAAGCTTGTGTTCTGCCTGGAGGATCTGCATTTATAGGCAGAAACAGCATTGAATTGTGAAGCCTAAGAAAGACTGCTTCATGTGCAAGTTCCATTGTTCATCAAACAGTATATCCTTAACAAAGGGAATTTTAATCCCTGAGTTAGTCTATTATATTAGGGTAAGTTTTTATTTTTAGTCTTTATACAGACAAACTGGGAACTTAAATATCTTCCACGATTTTCTCTTGTTAGACTTATACCCATTGTTCTGATGTGGTGGTATTTTCTATCTTTAAAACATGAACATGGTGGCCATCCGATATGATTTCCAGTGCTTGATACTATGATTGGGGGATAATTTTTAAAACCATGATTGTTTACTCTGATCATAGTAGAGGGAACAGGGTACTCAGTCTCTTTACAGGACCTACCATTTTGTCTCAAGGAAAAGGCACAAACACTAGGAGAAAGGCTGATTACTTCAAGCCAGCAATCTTTCTGCTAGCCAATTACTCTATTTAAAAGATACATGTGTGGATGTCAGGAGAGGGAAATTCATGTTTGCCTCTAATGTCCCTCACAGAAGCTTGCTCACACCCGAGCCTCGATTTTCTACTAGTTTCTTAGTGTAAATCAGGTGGTAGATAATGGAAAACAGGTAGGGAGTCTCATCCCGCAGTATGATTTCCATGGGGTAGGAGCCAGCATTACAGAGTTTCCATTTCAAACAGTTAAACATTATAAATTTTGCTTATACACAATTTCCCACTCCCATCATGAGTGTGCTACGGGCACCTGTCCAAATATGGACTCAAGGCTATGTAAATAAACTAACCTCGGGAAACTGGGAACAAACAACATGTTTTCCTTCCAGGTTCTTTAAAATCTGTCAGTAACCATTTGGGTCTTAATTATGTCCATATTGAAAAAATCATTGCTCATGGTCCAGGCTGAACAGCAAATGTTGGTGGGTGCTTCAACTTTAGGCTATTACAGGTTAGCCCAATCCTGACTATGAATATCCATTTTCAAGTAAAGGTCTTCAGGTAGCAATTAGGAATGGGAACCTTGACTGATTTTTATTATGTCAGATGAACATTGTAATTTCTCCTGAGGGAGTAAAAGAATTTACATTTATATAGCATCTTTCACATCGTCAGGGCATTCCAGGACTGTAATGTAGGAAATGTGCCAGCCTACACACAAGTCCCACAACAGCAATGAAATAAATGGCCAGATTAACTGTATTTTAGTGATATAGAATTGCTGCTTGGATGAAGTAATAGAAGTCTACTAGTGCCTATGGAATGATATTCAGTATTAGCCTTCAGAAGGCTATATCAATTGTACGAGAATGAGAATATTAGAGGAAAATTAAAGGGTAGAAATATAGAAAATAGGAGGAGTAGGTCATTTGGCCCTTTGAGCTTGCTCCACTATTCAATGTGGCCATGGCTGATCCTCTATCTCAACGCCATACTCCCACTCTCTCCTCATACCCCTTGACACCTTTAGAGTCAATAATCTATTTTCTTCTTAAATATATTCAGTGACTTGGCCTCCACAGACTTCTGTGGTAGAGAATCCCATAGGCTCACCACCCTCTGAGTGAAGAAGTTTCTCCTCATCTCAGTTCTAAATGGCCTACTCCGTATCCTGAGACTGTGACCCCTTGTTCTAGACCCCGCAGCCAGAGGAAATATCATTCCTGCAACCAGTCTGTCCATCCCTGTCAGAATTTTATACATTTAAATGAGATCTCCTCTTATTCTTCTAAACTCCAGTGAATACAGGCCTAGTCGGCCCAATCTCCCCTCATACGACAATCCTGCCATCCCAGGAATCAGTCTGGTGAACCTTCGCTGCACTCCCACTATGGCAAGTATATCTATTCATAAGTAAGAATACAGGTAAGGGTACAGTAAGGCCTAGGTAGGCAACACCAATAATACACTTTACTGCAGGGATTTTAATTTTGCTTTAGCAAGGGTGCTGCTGGTATTAATCCAAGATCAAAGAAGACAAAAATGACATAAGTATTTATGCTACACTTGCATTTAATTAATATTTCAGGACTGTGCTACTTACAACTAAAATTAATTTTGACAAATCTTATCTTTTAATTAAAAAACACACAAAGAGGTAACTCAGCTGGTCTGATCTGTGAATTGCACCAAGTCTAACTCCCCATTTGCAACAGTATGATGAAATTCATTTGATAGTTATTCAACACACATGTGGAATAAAGCAATGCATACAATTGCTCCATTGAAAGCAATGCTCACTGCTGGTATGCTTTTCCATTTAATAAAGCTACTTTTGTTTACAAGCTCATGCCTGTGAGACGTAGTTCACCATTAGCATGTTTTAGTAAACTAAGCTAGCATTTGTTTTTATTATACAGAGGCTAACTTTTTTTTTCAAAAAAATAGTTGTACGACTCCTCACTTAGAATGCAGTGTTTGTATGTTATTGTACATCAACTCTTTGGCTGTAACAAGGCTATTTCTGTTTCTGAAAGGCATCTTCCACATGCAAGTTTCTCCATTTCTGATGGCAGTGATTCATGGTCAGCTCCAATTCCACACAAAACAGTAAGACACCTGGTATCTCATCTAAGTGTTTTTTCATTGTTTTATATCTGTGCCCGAACAGCAAATGTTGGTGAGTTCTTCAACTTTAGGCTATTACAGGTTAGCCCAATCCTGACCACAAATATCCATTTTCAAATCAAGATCTTCAGATAGCAATTAGGAATGGGAACCTTGACTGATTTTTATTATGTCAGACGAACATTGTAATTTCTCCTGAGAGAAGAATAGAACTTGCATTTACATAGCATCTTTCACATCATCAGGCCATTCCAAAGTGCTCAACAAATAATGAAGTATATTGAATCATAGTCACTGCTGTAACGTAGGAAATGTGCCAGCCTGCACACAAGTCTCACAACAGCAATGAAATAAATGGCCAGATAAACTGTATTTTAGTGATATTGATTAAGGGATAAATTTTGGCCAGGACAGCAGGGACAGCATACATTCATGTGCAGGAACCCGTTCTCTGGAAACGAAAGGAATATGTTCAAGCCTTGCACCTTTTCTGAATTACGCAGAAGCATAGGGAAGGTATACAGCTCCCCATTGCTTTCTCCATGGCAACGCCTCAGACAACCATGTCGACTTGCCAACCAATCAGCAGTCCTTTTCTCCTATACTATAAATTATTGCAATCGTTTATAATTTGGCATTCTTGAGTTTATCTTATGAGTGCAAGATGATAAACTTTTAACAACATGTTTCTCTTTTCAACAATATTCATGTTCTGTACTACCAAGCGACTGTTCATTTACCTATTAAACAATTCTGTTAAGGGCAGTGCTGGACATTACACATTTAAATGCTACCAGATTCTATTTCATTCAAGAACTGTGAAGCATGAAGTTGCTCTGCTAGAGGAAGAAACCAAGTTTCAACATTACTGCAGCTGGATCTCTGTCTTTCAATAAGCTTGTCGCTTTGACCCCCTCATGCCAAACCTGTGGAAAATTTTGTAATGCAAATTTCAACACTAGGAGCTGGTGTCACCTGGCATCTCCAGCAGGGAACAAACAGGCCCAGTCTGTTTGAGTTGACTACAGCAGGCCACTACTAAATACAGCAGCAAAAATGAATGTGAAGAGCTGCAGATTGAAAATAAAAATTCTAATTTCAAAACAACTTACACTAATGTTGATAGAAAGGATTGAGTTGGTTTTATACATAAAAATATAAATTGACAATTAGAAGCTTACAGATACCTCCATTATCATCCCTGGGCATGTCCTGTCCCACTGGCAGTATAGACACATCAGAGGCAGCAGTACAATGGTTCACAGTAAGGAGGGAGTTGCCCTGGGGGTCCTCAACATTGACTTCAAACCCCATGAAGTCTGGGAGCACTGAGGGTAGCAAAGCCACAGAATATACTCTGGTTGGGGGACTTCAATGTCCATCACCAAGCATGGGTCCATAGCACCAGTAGTGACTGAGCTAGCCATGCCCTGAAGGGCACATTGAGTCTGAAGCAGGTGGTGAGAACACCAACAAGTGGGAAAAACCTACTGGACCTTGTCCTCCCCTATCTACCTGTTACAAATGCATCTGTCCATGACAGAGTGACCACTGCACGGTCTTTGTGTGGCACTCCCATCATGCTAAATAGGATAGATTCAGAACAGATATAGCAGCTTAAAGATGGACATCCATGAAATGTGTGGGCCGTTAGCAGCAGCATAATTGTATTCAACCAAAATCTGTAACCTCATGGCCTGGCATATGCCCGACTCTACCATCAAGCCGGGGATCAACCCTGGTTCAATGAAGAGTGCAGGAGAACATGCCAGGAGCAGCACCAAGCATACTGAAAATGAGATGCTAATCTGGTGAAGGTACAACGCAAGACTACTTGCGTGTCAAACAGCAGAAGCAGCATGTGATAGACAAAGCTAAGTGATCCTACAACCAACGGATTAGATCTAAGCTCTGCAGTCCTGCCACATCCACTCATGAATGATGGTGGACAATTAAAGAATTAACCAGAGGAGGATGCTCCACAAATATCCTCATTCTCAATACTAGAGCCAAGTGGCCCTGACAGAGCCCAAATTAAGCATCAGTGAGCAGGTTTTTGCTGCATTAACTTGAGAGCACCGTCACGGCACCTTCCATCAGTTTGCTGATGATCGAGAATAGAGTGATGGGGCAGTAATTGGCTGGATTGATATTCCATTTGGGTATTCAAACAATCCACTCTGGCATTTTATGAAGGAATATCTAGATCAATTAAAAGTAATTTTAACAAAGTTATCTAAATCAAAGTATCCCAAATTGTAAACATAATGCTCATCTGATCTCGGAGATCAAAGATAGTCTTTTTTAACTAATTGCATATAAATTTGACAGAAGCGGTTTTATTCAATTCTGAGATCTTTCCTTGCCAACAGAAGCTATTAGCATTATCTATAATAATGATTTCTATCTAAAAGATAACCGTAATGTTTGTACAAGTTTCAATTGAGCTCCTGTTAAATCTGAGCTATTATTTTTATTAGCTGTGAAGAAATGGAGTTTTACCAGGTTTCAAATTTTAAAATAAAATGTTTTTATTTCTTCATTCAAAGTTTTGGCTGATCCAAATTTTTTCAATTGTTAACTGCTGAATCCGAGAAGGATTAATGTGTCAATTTATCCTGATTAACCAACAAAAGCAGACAATATGCAGGATCTATCTGGAATAAGTGCTGGGTTCAAAGAATGGCCGTTCTAATACGAAGATAGGAACAACATTAGGCCACTTCTCTCGCACTTCTGCCATTTAATGAAATCATGGCTGATTTGTGATCTAACTCCAAACATCCACCTTTGCCCCATATCCTTTAATACCTTTGGATAACAAAAATCTATCAATCGCAGATTTAAAATTGACTGTTAATGTTGCATCAATTGGCATTTGCAGAAGAGAGTTTCAAACTTCGACCACATGTTGCACATATAAGCGTTTCCTCGTTTCACTCCTGAAAGGCCTGGTTCCAGTTTTTAGACCATGGGGCCCCAAGTCTGAGACTATCCAATCAGCGGAAATAGTTTATCTAAATCTACCCCATCAGTTTCCCCTAATATCCTGTCAAGTTCAATCAAATTACCCCTTAATCTTTTAAATTTTAGGGACTACAACCCTAGTTGATATAATCTCTCTTTGTAAATTAATTCTTGGAGTCAGCATTATTTGGTAAATCTATGCTGTACCCCTGCCAAGATAAATACAACCTTCCTAAGTTCAGGTGCCCAGAAGTGCTCACAGTACACCAGATATGGTCTAAACAGAGCTTCGTGTCACTTCACGACTCTTTCTCCGGTGCATCGATGATTACTTCGGTGCTGCTTCATGCTCTCGTCGGGACCTGGAAAAATTTATTAATTTTGCTTCCAATCTCCACCCCTCCATTATTTTCACATGGTCCATCTCTGACACTTCCCTTCCCTTCCTTGACCTCTCTGTCTCAATTTCTGATGATAGACTGTCCACCAATATCCATTACAAGCCTACCGACTCCCACAGCTACCTCGACTACAGCTCCTCACACCCTGCTTCCTTTAAGGACTCCATCCCATTCTCTCAGTTCCTTCGCCTCCGTCGCATCTGTTCTGATGACGCTACCTTCAAAAACAGTTCCTCTGACATGTCCTCTTTCTTCCTTAACCGAGGTTTTCCACCCACGGTCGTTGACAGGGCCCTCAACCGTGTCCGGCCCATATCCCGCGCATCCGCCCTCACGCCTTCTCCTCCCTCCCAGAAACATGATAGGGTCCCCCTTGTCCTCACTTATCACCCCACCAGCCTCCGCATTCAAAGGATCATCCTCCGCCATTTCCACCAACTCCAGCATGATGCCACCACCAAACACATCTTCCCTTCACCCCCCCGGTGGCATTCCGTAGGGATCGTTCCCTCCGGGACACCCTGGTCCACTCCTCCATCATCCCCTGCTCCTCAACGCCCACATATGGCACCTCCCCATGCCCACGCAGAAGATGCAACACCTGCCCCTTCACTTCCTCTCTCCTCACCGTCCAAGGGCCCAAACACTCCTTTCAAGTGAAGCAGCATTTCACTTGCATTTCCCCTAACTTAGTCTACTGCATTTGTTGCTCCCAATGCGGTCTCCTCTATATTGGAGAGACCAAACGCAAACTGGGCGACCGCTTTGCGGAACACCTGCGGTCTGTCCGCAAGAAAGACCCAAACCTCCATGTCGCTTGCCATTTTAACACTCCACCCTGCTCTCTTGCCCACATGTCTGTCCTTGGCTTGCTGCATTGTTCCAGTGAAGCCCAACGCAAACTGGAGGAACAGCACCTCATCTTCCGACTAGGCACTTTACAGCCTTCCGGGCTGAATATTGAATTCAACAACTTTAGATCTTAAACTCCCTCCCCCCATCCCCACCCCGTTTCTTCCCCCTCCCTTTTGTTTTTTTCAATAATTTATATAGATTTTTCTTTTACCACCTATTTCCATTATTTTAAAATCTACAACTAATACCTTGTCAGTCTTTCCACCCCACCCCCACTAGAGCTGTACCTTGAGTGTCCTGCCATCCATTCTTAATTAGCACATTTTTTTAGATAATATCACCACCTTCAACACCTCTTTGATCCTTTTGTCTGTGACATCTTTTGATTATCTGCTCCTATCATTGCTTGCTTGTCCCTACAACCACCTCCCCCCCCTCAACTTCTCTCCCCGCCGCCCACCTTAAACCAGCTTATATTTCACCCCTCTCCTAACTATACTCAGTTCTGTTGAAGGGTCGTGTGGACTCGAAACGTCGACTCTTTTCTTCTCCACCGATGCTGCCAGACCTGCTGAGTTTTTCCAGGTAATTTTGTTTTTGTCTTCGTGTAACTTCACCTCTTACATTGTAGTCCTCCTTATATAAAGACCAGCATTCCATTACTTTATGATTATTTTCTGTACCTGGTCATCTCATTTTAATGATCTAAGTAAATGGGCCCCAAGTCTCTGTTTCTAGCTTTTCACCAGAAGAAAATATTCTGTTCTATCCTTTTTAGGTCCAAAATGAACAATCTAACATTTGCCTATATGGAAATCCATTTGCCACAGCTTTGCCCATTCGCTTAATCAATTAATCCACACTGCTTAGAATGTCGCTTATTTTTGTGTCATCAGCAAACTTGGATACGTGGCTTTCTATCTCATCATCTAAGTTCTTAATAAATATGGTGTATACTTGGGGCTCCAACATAGTGTACCTTTGTGGGGCACCACTAGTCACATCCTGCCAATTACAGTACCTGCCTATTACCCCAACATACTGTCTCCTGCTGTGCAGCCAATTTCCTAAGTGGGTCAATAATTTGCCTTCATCTCCATGAGCTTCAGCTTCAGCAAACAGGAACTTTATCAACTATCTTCTGGAAGTCAATATAAATAACATTAGACATTCCCCAGTCCAATACTTCTGTCACTTCTTCAAAGCCTTCAAGCAGGTTCATCAGGCATGACCTTTAAAAATCCATGCTGGCTCACTCTGATCATTTGAAAGTTCTCACTGATCAGCTGAAAATTTAGAACTGAGGAATATCATAGTTAGGGCACCGGCAATATTCTCACCTACTCTCTTCAAAACCCTGGGACAAAAAACATCTGGACCCCAGGAATTTGTCACTCTTTGGTGCCAATATTTTCTTTGCTACTGTTATTTTGTTTATTTTAATTTTGGTGAGGCATGTCTTTGATTCAATATTAGCTTTCTTGGCATGTTTGGCATACTGTCCTCTATCTCTGCTATAAATACTCATACAACGTGAGTATTCAACATCTCTTAATTCCTCATTTTCATTTATGTTATCGTAATTACCAGTTTTCAAGGGGCTCCCGACATTGGTTTTGACTACCCTCTTTGTTAAATCTAATATGGCCTTTCCCTTTGTTAGTTCTTGGACATACTGTACTGAAAACACACCTGAGCACAGCCAGGGAATCCACTAACCTTTCTAGTGTGCTTATGCCAATCTATATTAAAGTTAAAATCCCCATGAAAATCACCCTGCCTTCATGACATGGTTTTCTTATCGGTGCATTTATACATTCTACCGCTTCATAGTTGCTACCAGGGGAACTACACACAGCTCCCAACTTCTTTTTCTTAATTCTATCCATAGGCTGGAACTTTCCGTCCCCATTGGCATCAGGCATCATGGCGGGCATGAGGGGACAATACGACGAGAAGGCCAAAAATCAGTTTTACGCAATTGTGAAATCAGTTTGCGATCATCCGTTTCACTCGTCAATGTCAGGCTGCGTTTCCCACTGCTGGGTGCCAGGAACGTCATTTTAATAATATGCATCTAATTAAAACCCTGCTTGCCGGAAGCATCCCCTCAGGCTGGATCACTCAGGCTCGTCGGCATGCAATGTTTCACAACTATATATAAATGACATGCAACTGGGGAGCTGCACTTCACTCGGGACTTCAAGGTTTGCTTGTCTACCTTTCTTTGGGTAGCACTCGCGGTCATCAGTGCCAGGCTTTGCAGGCAGCACCACATCACATTTAGGGGGGCTCACGGGTAGGTCTCTACCTACCAGACCAGCTGTAAGGCTGGGGTGACTTTTCAACGGCTGCAGGGGTAGGGCTTGCTTGGGGAAGGGAGAGAAGTGGCCTCAGGCAAGGGAAGAGACTGTAGGTTGAGGGCTGTACTGGGGAAGGAGGGTACCCCAGGGTGTGTGAGGGGTGGCACGCGTTGTTCTATGCAAGGGGGCTCACAATGGTGAGGGCTGAGGAAGCAGTCTCCAGAAGAAATGAGGCCAGATGGAGATGAGAGAGTGAGTGGTGATGTCCCTTGAGCTGGTAGTGAGTGAGATGCCAGTGAATGTGTGATGGCCTTGTGAGTGTGAGAGTTTAGAGTGATAAGATGGTTGCCTAACCCTGGCAGCACGGATGAGATCATTCATCTGTTTTCTGCACTGGATGACCGACCTCTTGTGTGCAGCATAGATAGGAAGGAAAGGGTGGTGGGGTAGCTTTGTTAGTATGAGATGGAATAAGTACGATAGCAAGAAATGTTCTTGGATCGGAGGATGTAGAATCCATATGGATGGAGGTAAGAAATAACAAGGGAAAGATGACACTGGTGGGAGTACATACCCCTGAATATTTAGTTCCCAGCTTTGATCTCCTTGTAACCATGTCTCCGTAATGGCTATAAGATCACACCCATTAACCTCTATTTGTGTCGTTAATTCAGTTATTTTGCTCTGAATACTATATGCATTTAAGCCATTAATTTAGCCTTTTTATTATTTTTTTCCCCCTTTGACCCTATTTGCTGCTGATTTTTTAAGTTTGTACACTCTGTCCCTTCCTATCACACTCTGGTATCATTGCCTAAATAGCTACCTTGCAATGCTGCCATGTCCTTTTGCTTTGTAAGCCTACGTATCCCCTCTCCAGAACCCTCCTCCCCTCTATTTAGTTTAAAGCCTCTCTACAGCCCTAGTTATTCGATTCACCAAGACATTGGTCCCAGCATTATTCCAGCATAGTCCCAACACTGTCTGTTTTCCTCTCGCTACATCCTCTCTTAACATGAAAATGATTTCAGCCTTAATCACAAATGCTACTCCTCCACCTCTACCATTTTCCCTATCCTTTCCTGCAGATCTGGTATATTCAGTTCCCAGTCCTGACTGTCTTGCAGCCATAACTCATAATGGTTGCCATGTCATACTTTCCAAGGTGAATTCTCTTGACAATAATCACATGAAGACATACCTATATTAGGTTTGATTATCTGCTATGATAATGTTTGCTTGTCATTGCAAGAAAGACAATGTCATCTGTTCTTGGTGTTCCATCAGAATGCATCTTTCACACAGATGAGATTTAGGTCCCTGTGCCCATTTTCCTAACATGTTTTAGCTGCTGCTCCGGACCAGCCCATCACTCTTATTTCCTGTTAATTCTTTTCTCTTTATTCCTCCTAGGCTATTCTCTCCTATCATTATGCTTCCTTTCACTTCTCCCTTCTCAGTTATTCTGCCTTCCCAAATCCCTTCAGCGCTCTTCAACCTCCATACTCTTATGCTGCTGCCCCATGTTTGACAGCCTCTTAGAAAAATCTACAGCTTTTCTCTGCGCCTTTTTTGGCATCCTCTGTATGGTCCAGTGACATACTTGCTGCTGCCTCCTTATGAGCAGAAGCCCCGACTGTCCCATGCTCCTCTCACCAACCTTCCCGCCCAGTGCACACACTGGAGGGCTAATCTTGCCAATCACCTTCCCATCCCACTCAACCCCCTTATCAATGACCCTGTGGACATTGCCAGCAGATCAGCTATTCCCTTCGGTAGCGAATAAGGCCCTTGACATCTATGAGCTTATTGTGGATGATTGCATCAACATCATGGCTTTGACAGAAGCCTGGCTGAAGTGTGATTATATTTCACCTCTCTCCTAACTATACTCAGTTCTGCCGAAGGGTCGTGAGGACTTGAAACGTCAACTGATTTCTTCTCCACCGATGCTGCCAGACCTGCTGAGTTTTTCCAGGTAATTCTGTTTTTGTTTGTGATCACACCTTCCTCCTTAATGCCCTCATCACCAAATCACACGTGAGAGATTTTTGACAGTATTAAATTATCCTACCTCAGCCTTTTCAACCTGTCTGCAATCTTTGATACAGGTGACCAAATCATTCTCTGCCACTTAGCATCCATTGGTCCAGCTGGATGGGACTATTCCTGGCTGGTTCCATTTTTATCTATCTTATCATGGCCAAAGTATCACTTGCAATGGCTTCTCTCCCCGCTCCTGCATCGTTACTGCTGAGTCCCCAAGGATCCATCCTTGCCTGTGCCCATTTCACCTTTACAAGCCGACCTTCGGTGCCATCAGATGTCAGGTTCCACATGTACACTGATGACATTCAATTCTATCTCAACACCACCTCTCTCACCTCTTGTTTGATTTGTCACAATGTTCATCTGACCTACAGTACCAAATGAGCAGTAATCTCCTCCACTTAAATATTGGGAAGACCAAAGGCATTGTCTTTGGACACTGCCACAAACTCCATTCCCTAACCACTGGGTTTCTCTATCTACCGAGCAAATATCAGGTTGAAACAGACTGTTCCAAACTTGGTGTCATATTTGACAGAGGTCCTGATCACATATCCTCTCCTTCATCAAGGCTCTCTATTTCCACCCCTGTATCATCACCTCTCTCCAGCCTGCTGAAACCCTCATCCATGCCTTTGTTACCTCTAGACTTGCCTATTTCAATGCTTTCTTGGCTGGCCTCCTATCTTCCACCCAAAATAAATTTGACTTCATCCAAAACTCTTTACTCACACCCAGCCCAGTTCCCCCAACAAGGCTGTTTTCGCTAACTTTTAAAAAATTTATACATGCATGGGATGTGTATGTTGCTGGCTAGCCCATCATTTATTACCCATCCCTAATGGTCCTCAAGCTGGTGGTAAACCACTTTCTTTAACCACTCTAGTATTTCTGGTGTAGGTACACTCAGTGTTGTTAGGAAGGGAGTTCCTGGATTTAGTCCCAGCGACAGTGAAGGAACAGCAAGATTTTTCCAAGTCAGGATGGTGAGTGGCTTGGACGGAAACTTCCAGGTGGTGATGTTCCCATGCATCTGCTGCCCTTGTCCTTCTTGGTAGTAGTGGCTGCGGGTTTGAAAGGTGCTGTCGAAGGAGCCTTGGTGAGTTGCCGCAGTGCATCTTGTAGATGGCATACAATGCTGCCACTGTGCATCGTTGGTGGAGGGAGTGAATGTTTAAGGACATAGATAGGGTGTCAATCAAGCAGGCTGCTTTGTCCTGGATGATGTCAAGCTTCTCAAGTGTTGTTGGAGCTGCACTCATCCAGGCAAGTGAAGGGTATTCCATCATACTCCTGAATTGTGCCTTGTGGATGGTGGACAGGCTTTGGGGAGTTAGGAGGTGAGTTACTCATTGCAAAATTCCCAGACTCTGACCTGCTCTTGTAGCCACAGTATTTATATGGCTAGTCCAGTTCAGTTTCTGGGCAATGGTAAACCCCAGGATGTTATAAGTGGGGGATTCAGCAATCGTTATGCCTTTGAATGTCAAGGGGAGATGGTTAGAAGTTTTCTCTTGGAGGTTGTCATTGCCTGGCACTTGTGTGGCGTAAATGTTACTTGCCACTTAGCAGCCCAAGCCTGAATGTGCCCAAGGCTTGCTCCATGTGGACAAGGACTGCTTTTATCCATATTGGCATCGTCACGAATGGTGCTGAACACTGAACATCGTGTAACCATCAGCGAACATCCCCACTTTTGACCATGTGACGAAGGGAAGGTCATTTATGAAGCAGCTGAAGATGGTTGGGCCTAGGGGACTACCTTGAGGAACTCCTGCACCTGATGCAGTCTGGCCATGCCTCAATTATAAAATTCTCATCTTGTTTTCAAATCTCCCCATTGCTTTGCACATCCCTGGCTCTACTGCCTTCTGTAGCCCTAGAGTCCTTTGAGATTGCTGTGCTCTTCCAATTCTGGCCTCATGTGCATTCACAATTTTTCACTCCCACCATTGGTAGCTTTGCTTTCTACTGCCTTGGCCCCAAGCTGTGGGGCTTCCCCCCTAAACCTCTCCACTTTTCTAGTTGTCGCTATTCCTTTAAAACATATCTTTATTTACTTCTTCAACTGCCCTAATATTTCCTTTACATGGCTCGGTTGGATGACACTCCTGTGAAACGTTTGGGATGTTTTACTTTGCTAAAGGCTCTAAAAGCTGCTGCAGCTGTTGTCTGTCTTGTATCAAAATTACATAACATGGACAAATGTATTTTGTCTTAATGGCCTTAAGTTCACTAGTCATCTTCTATTCACTTGGAAATCCACACACAAGTCACTGTTACAAGAGAAACCTGTGATATCACAAGTTCAAATTTTGAAATCTGAAAAGAAGAACTTGATATTCCATTGCATTGTTAAATTTATCCAATTATCTATTTCTTTCTTTGAACAAATAAATTCATAGTTCATTCTGAAATATACAGCCTGTCAGCATGGTGTTTTTCCATCTTTTGGAGAGATCAGAAACAGATGGTATTTTATCCAGTATAGCTCAGTAGTAAAAGGTTAGATCATTTGTCCTTGGGCATTTTACACTCCATTAACTACAGTTCAGGTTTGGATCATGACAGGTGTGGGACTGTCTGTTGTAGCTATTTGGGAACAAGCCCAAATTTTGACACTAAAACCATTAAGACTAGTATGTTTCTTCTAATACATTTTTTAACGTTTCCCAACTATTCTTCCAAGATATAAGAACATAAGAAACAGGAGCAGTAGGCCATTCGGCCCTTCAAGCCGGCCCCGCCATTCAATAAGATCATGGCTGATCTGCCCCAGGCCTCTACTCCTCTTTCAAGCCAGCTCCTCATAGCCCTCAACTTCCCGGTGTTTTAAAAATCTATCAACCTCCTCTTCAAATACTTTCAGTGATCTAGTCTCCACAACTCTGAGGTAGAGAATTTCAGACATTCACTGCCCTCAGAGAAGAAATTCCTTCGCATCTCAGTTTTAAATGAGTGTCCCCTTATTCTGTAACTATGTCCCCCACTAGCGGCAACATCTTCTCAACATCTACCTTGTCAAGCCCCCTCAGAATCTTGTACGTTTCAATAAGATCACCCTCATTCTTCTAAACTCTAATGAATAAAGACCTAACCTGTTTAGATGTTCTTGATACGTCAACCCCTTCATCCCAGGAATCAGCCTAGTGAATGCATTTCTTGACTTTGACTTATTTCTGGACCTCCACTTATGTCACTTTTGAGCAAACAATTAGTCATGTAAAATCACTCTAGGGTTTATCAAAAATCAGGCCCCAGTAATGTGCAACATTATTATAACATTTATGTAATTTAGGATCACTGAAAAGGTGACATGGAAATGTCTCTAGAATATTGGCATTTAAGAAGTGAAATAAAATCATAGTCCACATTGCTTTATTTTAAGTTTTTGCAAGAAAATTAAAATTTCATAAAGGGGTTCTGTACAACCAGTCATTTATTTTAATACATACAACTATAAACATTCCAGTATAAACATTCCTCTGCATGACATTAAAGTTTGTAAATTACTCTTTTGTAGTTTTTCTTAAGGTGTGGACAACACTGGCAAAACAATATCTATTGTTCACTTCTAGTTGTCCTAAAGGCATTAAGAATCAACCAATGTTTCCTCTAATATTTTCTTGTTCTGTGTGGCCTGTTCATCTAATGTGTGGATACCTTTACAGTTTTTGGTACAGGCACACAGTGTGGTGTCTTAAAAGAGACAACTGGTGAGCAACTTATGCAGGGCCCTCGGAGATGCTGCTTGTTTGCACACATACATAGCTTAGAGAGTACATAGCAACCACATAGTATGGGACTGAAGTCACATGAAGGCTTGAGCAGGTCAAGGTGCCAGGTATCATCCCCGATAAACATTAGTCAACCAGTTGGGTTTTTATAACCATTCACTAGCTTCTGTGGTCATTTTATCTAGTGCCAACCTGCAAATGCCCCAGATTTATTGAATATGATTTTCCATCTTATTAGTGGGATTTTATTCTCAGCCTCAGGATCACTAGTCTAGTAGAACAACTGCAAAGCTATTGACTGTACCTCATAAGGACAGGTTCACTATTTATAATTATGGGGCAAGTGCAAGATTGCTTTTGGTGCTGCTTTTATGTACAAATACAGAAAAGCTGATGCATCAGAAACTTGGTCCATTTACAGTTAATTAAATGGATAACATGGGCTATTTCTTGTTTAAGTTTCTAGCAGTCCCCAGGAAATCTCTTTGGTAAGCACAAAAAAAATGAGCAAAGTGAATGGATATTTGTGCTGGTGGGCACTCCCACGTGACAAAACAACATAATTAGTTCCAGCATAAAGTTCCCTCTACTCTGCCTCAATCACAACCTGAAACAGTATGCTCTACTGCATTAGTATGACATTTTCTATTCCGTACATCAGCCATTTTTCAATTCCATACACCAGCCATTATGTAGGTTAAATGTGACTGTTAATTTGTGCCAAATTAGGGCAATAAATAAATAAAATATAGCCTATAAATTAACCCATCCAGATAGCTAAAAGATATATCACTGCAGTGTCACTCGCACACTCAACAACTCAAAATAAGCACGGTCTGCCCAGATGCCATTTTAGCTCTTTGTAGCTTCCTTTGTCATAGCTCAGAACAAACTGACTTACTTAAATGTCTCGAAATTTAGTATGATTAATTTTGCCATACTGGAGTTTCATAGTTTGAATATATTTGAGGGCTGAACAAAAAGTTTCCTAAGGCAAGTTAACACATGTACCAAAATCTTCAGGAATCAGAATAAACTAAAATGTGTGTAAAAATCAGCATAATCCTGTGAAAAATTTCTCATCTCATATTTTCCACTAAAAGTCTCCATTTGGCCTCATCAGTCTGAACAATATGGTAACGCAGATGCAGAACGAAACCGACAGACCATCTTACAAAAAGTTAGTTATCAGTGTTAGTAGGATCCAAGCCAGCTGGTGAAGCTGAAACCAAGACAAAAGGTCTGTTCTTTTTTGAGAGTTTATTGACTTGTTCAGTCTCACAGCTCTCCTCCCACTCAACCCAGTGTCCCAGCTATCCCCTATTTAAATGTGCTCAAAGACAACTAATACCCATCACCAGTTAGCTTAACCTTAACAATGTAATTTACATGACATTAACAAACCTTTACAATGTAATTAACAAGACATGAACAGACAGGGCACTCCATACATCCCAGCAGTTGCTTCAAGAATGAATTGTCTGCCCCATCTATGCCAGCGAATGGTGCATGCCACAACAAGCCCAGAGGAGGAATTTAAAACAGAATAGGATTAAGGAAAAGAAAAATGGATAAAAATTCCTCATGACCATAGCAGTCAATTCAAATGGTGGGCAACCACAAGGCTGAAACAATAGAAGCACACTTATGACTGTTTATTGTCATAAGTGTGGTTCTATTGTTTCAGTCTTGTGGTTGCCCACCATTTGAATAGACTGCTGTGGCCACAAGGAATTTTTATCCATTTTTCTTTTTCATAATCCTATTTTTTTTAAATTTGTATGTAAGTTCAGACAAATTAGACACTTAGTCCTTATTTTTGCTTTAAATCATAACTTTTATCCTATAGACATAATTTCCATAATTTAGGAGGAGAAAAGCAAATGAATTTTCGCTGTAGCCTGCCTAATGCAATACATGGGATTTACAAGTGGAGTCCGCCTGCCAGCTTACACAGCCATAACTCCATAGGCCTCTGATGAGTCTGGTCTGATGCCAACATTGTGGGGAGTTATATCACACTGCGCAGGAGTTTCAAAAACTTGCTGTTTGAGCGAACAAAACAAACTAGAGGGCTGATTTTATGTGATGTGCTGCAAGTTTGGGGCTTTGCCAATCACCAGGGCAAAATCAATAACATAGATTCTGTGTCCAACCTTTTCTGCATTTGTTTTAAGTAGCGAGAAAATCATGGGCAGCACACCTTGGAATTTTCAAGATGTAGAATTATAAGATTACCTCTCAGTTTCCAATTACTTTGTATACTATTCAGACACCCATTTTGTATCATAAACACGTTATCAGCTGTGAAATCTGATGTTGTATTAATAAGCTATCATAGAAACTGTAATTAAAAAAAGCTAAATTAAGAGAGCTTTCAGATTCTAGCAGACCATCAAAATTAGAAAATCTACTACCACCTACCTTCTGCTGAGACAGTTCTACTCTACAATTATTTTAGCCTTCCTTCAATTACCTGGAGGTCATCATCTCTTGAACTGGATTGTCTGTGAACTGGCAGGCATCTGAAAAATTGTTCTCAATATAAACTTTTCCAAGTCCCTCAACAGATCTGAAAACCGTGTCCACTTTCAAGAAACACAGCTGTTTATGAATATTTCCCTTTCCACACAGCAGACAACCAGGATCTTCTAAGGTCGCTAAGTTCAACCACGAATAAAGAACAATATTTCATTGTCTTTGAGCAAGTTAGTTTGAATCCCATATAAAGAAATGAATACTTATATATAGCAACGCCATAAACACTACAGAACAAAAATAAAATAGAACAGTTTGTGTTCTTCCTGTATTCTGGATCATTGGGTATATCACCAAAGGGCCCAATGCTGTCATTCACATGTCAAGTATCAGGACATGACGGCTTCCCCATAAATGGAAACTGGTTCGAATATAGATTATGTTAATAGACCAAGGCGATATACAAGAAACCAGTGCAAAAAAACACTTTAAAAATTAACAAGCTGTTGAAAAAGGTATAACCAGTGCTACAGATTTTAATACTCATTTACAAAAACATCTGGTTACACAAAAATTCACATTTCTTATCTGACTTCAAATTACTAGAATAAAGCAGTGTTTCTGAGAATGGTTTCTTTTAATCACATCTGGGTAATTTGTAGGGCAGAAGATGTTTCTTCCAACACATTGAGAAAATTTCCTCTCTTCACAATTTGTAGAAAAATTTTAAATTTCTTCTTCATTTATCTTTATGCTACAAATAATGAGCGTCCCTTTACTGGGGAATCTACACCTGGACTCTCCCAACACCATTCAAAATGGTTTGACATTTGGGACTTACAGTTGGTCATTTTTGTTCGACTAAATCGTTTGCGTCATTAACTTTTTTCATCTTTAAATACAACCAGAGAAATTTCTATTTTGCCGTCAGTTAATGTTTGCTAAATGCTGAACATCTAAACACAAACTGTTCACACGTTTACAGCATTCACTTTAATGAGTTGTCTCTTAACATTCCACTATTCCTCCTTTAGCCAGTCACACCAGGGTCTCCAAGAATTAAAAGTTAAATAGCAGAATATGGCATATAAAATATTGGGGAAATTGAGACTGCTTGGTGAATCTGCATATCAAGTCATGTAAAAATGAACTCACTATTTTGAATTAATAATTTCCTGGTTCAGTAGAGACAGAATCCTTCATTGCTATTTAATTATAGTTTAAGCTGCTGCTAGAGGCCAGACAGGAATTTTAGAAAGCTGAAAAAGGAGCTAAAAAAAGCTCAAACTTGGAGTTCACAAAATGGAACAGCAGGGACTTTTCTCATCTCTCTTCAATGACAAGAAAGTCCCAAAGTAGCTTAAGCTTGTTGTTCGTGTCTGAGCAGTGATCCTTCATAGCGTACAGCTCCAGGCATGCAAAGGAAAGACCAATATTAAGCTATGAGAAGAATTTGTACCAAGATGATATTAGTTGCAAGGAGAGGGCAACCCAGCTTACACTTAAAACCACAGAGGTGTGTTAGTGTTGCAGTCTGCACTGACTGATATTAGATAACAATTAAATGGAGTGGGCTTCCATTATCCTCAGCATGCCCTGTGTTAATCTAGTGCTGAATATGATTTCATTTATAATCAAGTTTTAATTGAAAGCTTACCACGTGTCCTAAAATTAAAAAGCTTAGGGAAAATAATTTTGCAAGGGAAAAAAAATCACTGATCTAAAGAGATCTGAAGCAATCAAACGTTCACAACCTCAATCACATGAGGTTAATTTTCTGCATATGCAGCTTGTTTCTAGCTTTGCAAACAGCTGTTGTTACCAAACCGCTGTTTTTTAATTTTAAAAAGCAGTAGTGACATACTGGTGCCCGGAGTAATTATAGTAGACAAAAGCTTAATCTTTCCTGGCATTACTAGTTTATGTGCTGTTAATGTTCATAATTTTATTATCATTCAAAAGCTCTTTTCGCTAATACGATATTAGGCAATTAATTGCTTTAAAATAAAAGTTTTCATTGTGCCAAGTTGCTAGAATGGTGTTGTGGTCTTTGTTTTTCAAATTTACTAAATATTTTTGAGAATAATTCACGTTACTTTGCTCCCTATCAATTGCTCTGTACCTGGGCTTTACAAAAAAACTTAACCATCATTGTCAACCTTCATTCCCTTTTGTTTACTGCTGAAAATCAAGAGTTTCATAACAGATTTCAGGAATGTGCAAATGATTACAATTTATTTTTTAAATGCTAAGAAAAAAAGCAAAATATTAATTTTTGACCAGGCATCCTTTCCTAAAATGGGCTTTTTTTGCCTCATTATTTTTCTGCCTACATTTTCTTTGACATTCCCAACTGTGCCTCACATTACTCGTGTTACTCCCATCATTCATTATACTAGTGTAATACATTAACACACTTGTAAAGATTGTTGGGCAAAAAAGCAAAGGAGAAATATCCATTCCGCATCTTTTTCCTTAACTGCCCCTACAGGAGATATTGCAAATCAAAACAAAAACACAATTGCAAAAATCCAATCACTGACCTTCCAGAGGTAAAGGCACTTTTTCACTACTGCAGCTTATACTCAAAACAGTGAAGCAAAAAAAGGCCTAATTTGCAAGTTTTATTATTAACAGCTTTTGGTCATGACAGAAAATGAATAAATTAAGAGGAGATAAAGAGGTACAAGAATTTCTCCTTTCCTAGGTCAATTTTATCTGATATGTCCCACCTTCATGAAGTGATTAGAACTACTGGCTGAAAAAATACAGGAGACTAGAAAGACCAATATCCTGGGGCGGGCTTCTATTTTGTCAGATGCATTAAAATAGGTCTTGATTAAAGAGTAGTAAAAAGCTGCAGGTTCTCAGCCTTCCAACAGTATAGGGTACATGAGGGCTGAAAGCAAAGGTTGCCACAGCTATTCTTAGATATTACTCAGCAAAGTACAGAACTTCCTCTTTGAAGCTGTTTTTTCCTTCAGCAAGAGTGCTTTTGCTGACTTGCCAATCGCAAACTGAAACAAGGAAGGTGTAGTAAAGCTGTATCGTTAAAATGTATTGGTTAAAATATATTAGCCAATTGGTCACAGATCTAGAAAATTTAAAGTTAGCCTTGTAGCAAACTTGGAAGTGAGTTAATGTGCTTGAAAATAGTCCAATGGCTTTCAAAATCAAAAGATGTGTTTCCAATGATAACTAACTGAATGTAGGATTGTTCTACATGTTTATTGCAACATAGGCTAGGCAATTTGTAAAATCCACTTATTGTGTCCGATGGGCAGGCGCTGGCATAGTGTTATTATCACTAGACTGGTAATCGAGAGATCCAGGTTAATGCGGGTTCAAATTCCACCACGACAGATGGTGGAATTTGAATTCAATAAAAATCTGGAATTAAAAGTCTAATGATGACCATGCCGATTGTCATAAAAACCCATCTGGTTCACTAATGTCTTATAGGGAAGGAAATCTGCCGTCTTTACCTAGTTTGGCCCTCCAGATCCACAGCCCTCTGAACAAGGGCAATTAGGGATGGGTAATAAATGCTGGTCTTGCCAGCGACACCCACATCCCATGGATGAATTTCCCAAGATAATGTTAAATATTTGGGCTTCTATGAACATTGTAAAATTCTTCCAATAGATTTCCCTCAGAAATAAAGAGAGTTTTTGCCAGAAGAATCCCAGCATCTCTATGGGATAAAAAATAACATATTTTTCTTCCAAGTAAACATCAGATTATTTGGTGAATTGCTACTATTTCACCTGTTGTTTTGGCCAAATGTGCAACATCTGGAACATGGCAAGTGGATTGCAGCAGCCACAGTGGATAAATCACATTTCCTGTAGTAAAAGTGTTCCAATTGGTCTAATATAAAGGTAGCATATGCACAATCAGAAATGACATTAATTAATCCTATGTCATCTATTTTCAGCCTTGCAAGCAATAGATGGCCTGGGAGGTAGACTTCAACACATAGCTTTATAATTAATTATATTGGTAAAGCGTGCAAACGAAGTTCGAAAGATGCATTTCACTGTGTACAACATAACATTGAAACATTGACAGGCTGTGTCAAACCAGAACCACTCTAATAAACAGGAATAAATGCTATGTGCTATCTAGTAACTGAACCAATAATATAGGGGATCCAACATACTTGGTTTCCTGAGAGGCGCTGCAAACCACAAACAAAACTTCCAAGATGATAAAACTTCTACTATTCGCCACCAAATGAGGACTCATATCATATCCCTTGTGAATGTTTAAATGAAGTTGATATTCATTGCTGTGTCACCACTGGTGGGAGAGGTACAATTACCATGTTTGCTTAAATAGTTTCCATTGTAAATATGGAAAAATAATTTTACAGTGGAAATATAGACAGAATGTGAGCTTAAGATGGGGATTGGGTTCCTCATGCACTATCCAATTATGCCAAGGCTAACGCAACTCTACCTGAAGCGCTCGATTTTGATTTGCATGTGCAATGCGATGGGAGATCAACAAGTTAAAATTTAGTGGACTGAAAATCAAGTGCTTCACATGTCCAGTTTTCCAAAGTCCACTCCAGCCAGCAGCATGTGAAAAATTTAGCCTTAAATATTTAAAGCTGCACCCATCAGCCACCCACCTATGCGTGCCATAGCGTTCGGTCCTTGGGCCCCAGCTATTTACAATCTATATTAAGGACTTGGATCCGGGGATAGAAGGTACTATAGCTAAATTTGGAGATGACAACAAAATAGGTGGGAAAGTAAGCTGCAAGGAAGAAATAAGAAATTTACAAATGGATATGGACAGGTTAAGTGAATGGGCCAAAATTTGGCAGATGGAATTTAACGTGGATAAGTGTGAGATTATCCATTTTGGTCGGAAGAATAAAAAGGCGACTTATTATTTAAATAGAGAGAAACTTCAGAATGCTTCAGTGCAGAGGGATCTGGGTGTCCTCATGCATGAATCGCTGAAAGCTAGTATGCAGGTACAGCAGGTAATAAGGAAGGCAAATGGAATTTTGGCATTTATTGCTAAAGGAATAGAGTATAAAAATAGAGAAGTGTTGTTGCAACTGCACAAGGCATTGGTGAGACCGCACCTGGAGTACTGTGCACAGTTTTGGTCCCCTTATTTGAGGAAGGATGTAGTTGCATTGGAGGTGGTTCAGAGGAAGTTCACTAGATTGATTCCAGAGATGCGGGGCTTGACTTATGGAGGAGAGATAGAGCAGTTTAGGCCTATACTCGCTAGAGTTTAGAAGGATGAGAGGAGATCTAATTGAAGGTATCTAAGATGCTAAAGGGGATAGACAAAGTAGACGTGGAGCAGATGTTTCCCCTTGTGGGGCATTCTAGAACGAGAGGCCATAGTTTGAGGCTAAGGGGTGGTAGATTTAAATCAGAGATGAGGAGGAATTACTTTTCTCAAAGGGTTGTGAATCTGTGGAATTCACTACCTCAGAGTGCAGTGGATGCCGGGGCGCTGAATAAATTAAAGTAACGGGTTGAAAGATTATGGGGAGAGGGCGGGAAATTGGAATTGAGGCCAAAATGAGATCAGCCATGATCGTATTGAATGGCAGGGCAGGCTCGAGGGGCTGAATTGCCTGCTCCTAGTTCTTATGTTCTTATTAGCTAAGGAAATTATAATAGAAATCTGCCTTTTGAACCTGTGGCCCTCTTAGTAGAGAGAAACGGAGGATAGTGATGCTCAAGGTACTTGCATATTATGAACTCCGATGTCCTGAGACAGAAAATATGTATCTGTTTCTGATAGTTCCTGCTGCTGGGACTCACTCAGTATGACTACAAAGAGGTGTGGGAATAGAGTAGTTGTCAGATTGTTGAAGGCCTTCATTAGCTGATCCCCAGCATGGTGAATGTCAAGAGGATAAACTGAATTAGCTCAGAACTCAAGATCTTTAAAGCCCCAGCCGCAACATTCATTAAGAAAATAAAGAAAAAAAGTACCTTTCACAACTTCAAGATGAAAATAATATGGTTTAAAAGATGCAGTCGCACAATACACCAACTCACCAAAACCAAAGCCTTACAGTGGGGGATAGGTGCACAATGATCCACAATGGCTCCTAGTGCACAACTCCTTGATTTTGTAATTCTCATCAAGTTAAAAACCTAATCATAGATTATTTGCATATCCCTATATCTGTAACCTCTTCCAGCCCTGCAACACACAGAGAACTATGCATCCCTCAAATTTTGGCCTTGGGCACCAACCTCCTTTACCAGCTGTGTCATTCTGTCATTAAGGCCTTAAGGGAATTCTCTCCTATGCCTCTTCAACTCTCTCTGCTCCCTTATGACACTTCTTAAAAATTTCCACTTTGACTAAGCTTTTGGTCACCTGTACTAATGTTTTTCTTCTTTGGCTCGGCATCAATTTTTGGCTGATAACACTCCTGTGAAGCACCTGGAGATGTTTGACTGCATTAAAGGTACAATATCAATACAAGTTGTTGCTTGTATTGAAGAGAATTGGTGAGATTCTTTGAAAAGCTGGATGCAAATGATCCCAAGGTCCCAAAGAATAGCTAATGAAGTACTTTTTTAAAAAATGGACTGTAGTCACTGCTATAATGTAAAACCATAGAACCACAGAAAGGTTACAGCACAGAAAGAGACCATTCAGCCAATCATGTCTGCGCCAACCAAAACATTAAAAAAAACTACCTGTCCATTTTTAATCCCACCTTTCAGCACCTAGTCCGTAGCCTTGCAGGTTACAGCACTTTAGGTGCAGGTCCAGGCACCTTTTAAATGAATTGAGGGTTTCTCCCTCCACCACCAAACCAGGCAGTGAATTCCAAACAACCACCACCCTCTGGGTGAAGAAGTTTTTCCCCATGTCTCTCTAATCCTTCTACCAATTACCTTAAATCTGTACCCCCTATCAATTGACCTCTCTGCTAGGGGAGACTAGGCATTCCTGTCTACTCTATCTAGGCCCCTCAAACAGGTCACCCCTCAGCCTCCTCAGTTCCAAGGAAAACAACCCAGCCTATCCAATCTTACCTCATAGCTGCAATTTTCAAGCCCTGGCTACATCCTTGTAAGCCTTTCTGTACTCTCTCCAGAGCAATTATATCCTTCCTGTAATGTGGCGACCAGAACTGTACACCAAATTGCAGCGGTGGCCTAACCAGCATTTTGTACAGTTCCAACATTACATCCCTGCTTTTGTATTCAATACCTCATCCAATAAAGGAAATCGTTCCATATGCTTCCTTTATCACCTTATCCACCTGTCCTGTCACCTTCAGGGGCCTGTGGATATGCACTCAAAACTCTCTCATTTCCTCTGTCCCTCCCTATATCCTCCCATTTATTGTGTATTCCCTAGCTTTGTTTGCCCTCTCCAATTGCATTACCTCACACATCTCCAGATTGAATTAGCCACTTTTCCACCCACTCAACCAAACCACTGATATCACTCTGGAGACAACAGCTATCCTTTTCACTATCACCTACACAGCCAAATTTTGTGTCATCTGCAATTTCCCAATCATAGTCTCCCACATTCAAGTCCAAATCATTAATATATACAACTACAGCAAGGAGCCCAACATTGAGCTCTGTGGAACACCACTGGAAACCGTTTTCCATTCGCAAAAACATCCATCAACTATTACTTTGTTTCCTGTCGCTGAGCCAATTTTGGTTCCAACTCATCACATTCCTCTGTATCCACTGGGCTTTTACTTTTCTGGCTGGTCTGTCACTTGGACCTTGTCAAATGCCTTACTAAAATCCATATTCACAACATCCACTATACTACCCTCATCAATGCTCTTTATTACTTCCTCAAAAAATACAATTGAATTAGTAAGACATGATCTTCCCCTAACAAAATCATGCTGACTATCCCTGATTAATCTGTTCCTTTCTAAGTGACAGTTTATCCTGTGTCTCAGAGTTGATTTTAATAATTTGCCCACCACAGAAGTCAGATTGACCGGCCTATAATTATTTGGTCTACCACTTGCACTCTTTTTAAATAATGGTACAATGTTTGCTGACCTCCAATCCTCTGGTACCTCACCTGTATCTAGTGAGGATTGGAAAATGATCCTCAGAGTATCCATTTTTCCTCCCTGGCTCCCTTTAGCAGCCTGGTATAATTCAGAAATATAGGAGCAATTTTCATACAGCAAAATGTCACAAACACTGCCAAAGTAAATGACAAAATAATCTGTTCTGGTGGTGCTGGATGTGGGATAAATGCTGGCCAGGCCACCAACAGAACTCCTCTTTCCTACATGACCTTTTATGGCCTGTGACGGCATACAGGGCCTTGGTTTGCCATCTCAACTTATAGAAAAAGCAGCCATTTTAATTAAATTGACATAGCTACTTCCAAATGCACCTACATGCAATACAGCCAATCAGGTTAACAGACAATGTTTCGTCAGTACGCTTGTAGTAATTATTTAATCTGGATACTTGAATACAAAGCAAAAACAAAATCTAAATGAGCATTCTGAACTTCTTTACAAAGCTTTGTGTACTGCAGCACATTACAGCATCACACACTTCAGTTACATTTATTTTCATGCATGCTACTAGTTTACAAACAGGCCTGTTACATTTTACCTACAAGGGCTGAAATTACAAGGCCCTAGTGCTGGATTCCAGCCTTGCTGGTGGCAAGCGGAGTCAAGGAATTAGAGTGCTACAGCTCTATTTCTGACTGTGGTTGGGCCTAGTGAGGCTCTAAGCCATGGTAGAACCCTGCTGTCTCAACAATACTTCTAAGCATTTCAAAGCATACCAAATGGTAATTGCTGACAGCACAAAAAGGGAAACACGATAAACAGTTAAACAACAATTTGAGAACCATTCATTGCTGTTACCTCCTAACTGGTGACAGGTGTGACATTTAGTGTGCATGAATGGCAGGCAGATTGGGAAGGAGAATTACATGAGAAAATTCTTACGATACCAGACCAAGGCAGGTGTGTCTGCAAGTCTTTCCTAATTCAGCTGGCAGATGACACAAATAGCTTTAGGCCTAAAATAACACAGTTTAAAAGATACAGTCCAATAATACCAACTTACCATAAGCACAGTAACAGGCAGGTGGTGGGTAGGAGCACTTTGCTTTCTCTATCCACTGCAATTTATGAGATCCTTAGAAAAGAGGATCTAAACAAAAAAAAAACACAAACAAGAGCTAATAAAATTGTCATCCCTTATTTGCATAATTGCTTTTATATATGAGCTTTTACATAGTATAACATTCCAAGCCACTTCACAAGAACATAAAGCTTCATGCTGAGCCACATAAAAGACAAGTGGAGGTAGGTTTCAAGGAGCATCTTAAAGGAGAAGAGAGAGGTAGAGAGGTTGAAAGATTTAGAGAGGGAATTCCAGAGTTTAGAGGCTACACAGCTGAAAACATAGCTGCCAATAGTAAAGTGATTAAAATTGAAGATATGCAATAGGCCACAATTGGAGAGATCTTGGGAGGGCTATGGAGCTGGAAGAGGTTACAGAGATGCGCCAAGAAAAGATCTGAAAACAAGGATGACAATTTTAAAATTTAAAGCATTGCCTGACCGGGAACCAATGCAGGTCTGCGAGGTTTCGGTATTGGGTGAACGAGACTGGGTGTGAATTAGGATACAGGCAGCAGAGTTTGGGATGTATTCAAGTTTACAGAGGGTGGGAGGCCAGCCAGGAGAGCACCGAATGTCTAAAGGTAACAAGAGTGATCGCTTCGGTAGAGGATGAGCAGAGGCAGAGCGACAGACATTCGTGTTACAGAGGTGGAAGTAGGCAGTCTTGGATAGTCAGGATAAGGGGTCAGAAGCTCAGCTCAGGGTGAAATAAAAGACAAAAGGTTATTAATGATCTGGTTTAGCCTCAGGCATTTGCCAGGGAGGGGGGATGGATGTGGTGACCAGGGAATGGAATTTGTGGCGGACACCAAATACCAGGAGTTCTCAAACCGTGCACGGGGATGAGATTTTGGGGCCGCGAGCTCCGAGGCAGCAATGCCGGGCTTGCAGCTTGGACTGAGTCTTGACAGCTGCGAGGTCCCTTTAAAAGTTTGTGGGTTTTTTTCTGTCAGTGGGCGTGGCTTAATTGTCTGTTCTGAGACCGATTACTGATACAACCGCTGCCTGCTGCTTTCAGCAGTTTTAAAATCCCCCTCACCACCACCGAGCCCTCCCCGACTCAGCAAACCTAAAACACCTGCCCGCCTGCCAATTTTCACTGGTATCACACAAAGTCTGAGGCATTAAAATGTCGTCACATTGGAAAAATGTTGAGGAAGGACTGCCAAAGACAGTGGCATCAGTTTTAATGTTAATTGCAGGAAATTTCTGCTCATCTAATACTGGGTGTCAGACAAGCAGCATAAAAAACCAGGGGCAGAAGAGGGTTAGAGAGAAGTGGGAGTAAGCTAGAGTTGGGTGCCATCAGTGTACATGTGGAACCTGACTTTCAATTTTGGGTCATGTCACTGAATGGCAACATGCAGATGAGAAACAAGGGGGATGGGGAGGGGGTGGAAACTCCAGAGGGCAGTCTCACTCCGTTACAAAATATAGGAGGTGTTGGAGGAAGAGAACACGGTGAAACATATCAAAGGCTGCAGACAAACCAAGAAAAGTGAGGAGAAATAGGTTACCACAGTCACAGCCACATGTTTAATAGGTGGCTATTCATTTACTGGATCAGGCAGCAGAAGACATTCTGTGAATCACAACTGTTTTATTGTTAAACTATAGTTCTATACAAATACCAGTTTCCAACCTTTCCTTCTGGATCCTTTCCCTATCCAGAAGCAAAATCCCCCTTACCAGGGCAAAACCCAGCTCTTAAGTACAGGCTTCAATGAGCAACACCTGCTCTCAATTCACTCTGGTTTAGTCTTAAAGAGACCTGCATTTCTAACATTGTCATCACATCGGATGTAATTTGAGACTTTGATAAGAGCCATTTCAGTACCGTGGTAGAGGCGGAAACCTGACTGGAGGAGTTTAAATGTGCAGTTTTGAGAAGGTGAGAACGATTTGGGAAGCGACAACACAGTTAAGGACTTTGAAAAGGGAGTTTGGAGATGCGGAACTAGTTTTCAAGGAAACAGGAAGTGACAGGGGATTTTTTGAAGAGGGGACAGATTTGAAGGGGAGGAGGTCAGTATCCAAGGAGACAGAAATGTTAATACCAGCTAAGGAGGCCCAGGATTGGAAGCTGGGTAGTCTGCAGTTTGGTGGGTATAAGATTGAGGGGGATAAGTGGTGAAATTCATGGACAAGATGGCTCAGAGAGGGGACAAAGGGAGGGACAAAAACTAAAGAAAGAGAATTTAGGGCTGGGACAAGGTGGAATCCAGGGCAGATGGTCTCTATCTCAGTGACAAAAAAAAGTGTCCATTAGCTGCTCATGCTTATTGAGGTGAAGGTGGAGGGGACAGAAGAAAAGGGTTTAAGAAGTCAGTCTGTAGTGTAGAAGAGAAGCTGGGTGTTAACTCTTTGCATTCTAGATGATCCTAGAATAGTGAGGAGAAAGCAGGATCCAATAGTGCTCTATGTAGTCTAACTAAATCTCATGATGAATGATTGAACCAGTTGTCCACTATAAACTTTAAAGTCTGTGTTCCTTGGGTTTAAAGGATAAGGTAGTAGTTGTTACACTGACAGGACAGGGAGCTTTAAGTCTGCAGATGATCACACTTCAATATTGTGATGACCCATGTGCTTTGGGAAGCATGTGTTTTCTTTTTGTGCAATATCCCTTTAAGAGCAAAGTTAATGACAATTGGAGAAGTTGTAAAACTGCCTGAAATAAAAATGCAGAGAAAGCATGCACAAGATGTTGCAACGCAGATACAGACAGTATTCACAGCTAACGATGAGACAAAGGAAAGACATACTTTGATGGCAAATGGAAATGCCAGGTACAGTGTTAACACTACAGAGCTGTAGGAACAAATACATGCTCTTGAACACAAGATAGAGGAAAGAGGAAATGACAACTTTTTCAAAATAGAATTGGACAAGGATCAAGTTCAGTAGAATACAGAGAAACAGGGGGAGGATTAGGAGAATTTGTGGACTGAATAAAAAGGTTTATCAAACTCTCATCTGAACAGCAAAATAACCTCAATGAAGTTTTTAAAGCAGCTAAAGAGGACATTACTCGGTAGAAAAATGATCCTGCATTTAAACAGGGTGGAGTGAATTCAATTGGCCTTCACAACAATTTGGATATTTGGTTGGCTGACACTTTTTTCAGAGACTCCAACATTTAAAAACCTGCAGAAAGGGAAAACAAATTGAGGTCATGAGCTGGGTCTTAAAGAGTGTAGTGGGATCGGGTCTTTTTTTGGGTGGGGGGGGGGCTTCCTCCAAACCAACCTCCCTCCTAGGAAGAAAAGTCAGTTTCAAACTGACAGGCTTTAAAAAAAGGCCATCCTCCAGCAATAACATGCTCCAGGCAGCTGAATCACACTGAGGGTCAGACCTTCACGATTCAGTGGGAGGAAGTCCTGCCCTTCAGAGCTACCAGCCAAATCTGAGCACCAGAACTCAGTGGCAGGCAATGCTTGCACTGCGATGAGACCAATGGAGATTGAAGATGGACACTGGACCCAGAAAGGTCCCAGGACATCCAAGGTTTTGGTTGCACAAAGTTGGTGGGCTGGTGGCAGGGTGGTGAAGAGTACCAATGTGCACAGGGCAACCCCTGAATGATGTGCCCACCTTCCTCCTGCATTTTCACCAAAGTTGTTAAAATAAAACGGCCTTCCCACTCTCGCTCGCCTGCCACTACCCAATGTATTATGGCAGTGGAAGCAGGTTCAGGGCATTAAGTGGGCGCTAAGCAAAAGTGGGCAATAATAAAATCCAGCCTCAGGTGTCAAAACCTAAGCAGAATTGTTCAGAGCCTGTTTTAAAAGCTATAAGCTTTGAAACTAGCAATAAAGAAAGCCCCAAGGGTAATATCTAATGTCTGCTTGGAAGAGGAGCAGGAGAAATAGCTAAGTACCTAGGGTAAGAAGCAGTATGACAGGGAATTTCTTCTCAAGTTCCAGTTCACAACAGCCGGCCCTCAAAAGCCAGTAATCAGCAATGTTGTTCATGACAAGGTTAACCAGACCAAACAAATTGTAAAACCTTTGGATCCATCACAAATGTTAGCCCAGGGTCCAAAGGTACACAATCCTATGCAGATTTTAAAAAACATGAGGAATGCAAAGTTAACATATAACCTGTTAACCAAGGACATGGAAAAACTGGAAAGATTATACGGAATGGGAAAGGAGATCTCGAGAAGATTGAAAGAAAGTGAATCAGTTATAAAATAAACTCTTGTTTGCTAGAGCACTGGGGCCCTAAGGACCCACGCAAGTTGAAGTTTGAAACCAACCAAAATTGACAACTAGTTTTGTTCTAGGTTAAGCCTTATGGTGTTGCCAATGCAAAATGTTTAGTTGTAAAATGTGACAAAGGAAAAACATTAATAACTACCTTAATTACTGTACAGATAAAGTGTTAATAATATTAAAATGTGCTGTATTTTGAAAGGGTTGTGAAAAAAATCCTTATTTTATTAAGGCTTTTTCCTTTTGAGGGAGGAACATGTGTGACCCATGTACTTTGGCAAGCATGTATTTTCACATTGTGTGATGTCCCTTTAAGACCAAAGTGGGCTGCGGGATATTCTGAAAGAGGGGTAATTGTATCCTGATTATGACATCATTAGCTTCCAAGAAATACCCATGTTGCCATGGGGATGAACAGCTAAGAAACAAAAGGGAAATCAAAAGCTAATTGCAGAGGGTTTGGGTCAACCAGTGTTATCTGTTTGGCAGTTCAGAACACACTGAGAATTCATGTAAAAAGGAAACACGCAAGGTTCTCTCCAAATGGATCAGTTTTCTATTTGGCAGTCTTCAAACAAATCCTGGTGTTGAAACAGGCCTCAGAATAGAGAAGAGACTATGGTCTGAAATTTCATAAAGTCAGAAGGGCTCCACGCTTCAGCCAAAATAGTGTTGAAGTCCTGAACCTGGAAGCCCCACATCAAAACCTGACACCCACTATTTCTGTGGGCTGGGGTAGGGAGGAACAGGGTGGGAGTGGGTGGTATTTCACACATCCACAGTTCACGAAGGCAGCAGCTGCCTTCAAACGGAAGCAATTTTGATCATCAAAGTTTCAGAAACATGACTCATGGGTATTAGACTCAAGGGAATTTAGACTCAAGGGAAAGGTTTGAATGTTGCTCAGTTCTCTGGGGAGGTAAGGTACTCCTTTGGGAGTGTTAAGAGTAGACATGAATGTAAGTAAAAAGTGGGTAAGCTCTGAACTGTCAGGCGATTTAAATCTCCTATTTAAATTTTGAAAAATACCAGCCAGCCTGCAGTTGAAAAAAATGGTGCTTGCAATTTTACTAGATGTTTTTTGACATAAACCCGACTGCTATCGTTACAGGATTAGTGCTGCTTGGCTGCTTCCATGATCTATCATTATCACAGTGGGGGCCTGTAAATTCACAGTTTGATTGACAGCTTTAAATGATTATAAAGGGATTAGCTGTCTTTGATATGTGGCTATGGATACAAGTATTTGTTTTTATACAGGATTAAGTACGTGAAGGGATTTAATTGTATTGAATGGATTTATGTCAATGAGTGTTTTTTTTAAATATAGTGAAAGCTGAAATTGATACTCAGAACTTTATTTTATTTCATCTCATCTTGGCTCCTGAGGTCTGCCCATGGTAGACACTGGGTGAATTTGCATGGAAAGTGTAGGGGCAAAGGGTGGTGGGTGAGGGCATGGGTTGGCATTAAGTTGGCATAGGGACTATAAAAGGCCTTGGAGATGAGTGGGGGTCATGTTGGCATGTATGGCATGGGTCCATTGGGGTAGGTTAAGGGGCATAAGGTGGCAAGAGTTGATATGGATGGAGCATAGGGGGTGTGTGGGAGGAGAAAGGCTATGAGGCGTGAGGACTGTTTTTGGTTTTACAGCTTTTTTTCACAACTGAAACAAAGTTCCAGAGCACTGAGGCAGGCCTTTTAACCAGCCCTCCTCAGCACTCAGCAGCTCCTGTGGCTCCCTTGACACTCTTTGTGGGGGGTGCAGACCAGACTCCAGTTAGCAGCTGCCCCCACCGCGGAACAAAAATCTGACCTTTTGGTACACTTTCTCTTGAGCTCTGTGCTCCCAACTCAGGAGCAAAAATTCAACCCTATGTTACTGTGTTTTATACAGTTGGAAAGAGCAGAGAACAGTAGATAGGAAAACCAAGGGACTGTGGATTGGACAAAACCCGCTGCTACTGTCAGTGTTGCTGGAGCCCACAAGACCGTTTAAGGGGATCGAAGAAGGAAGTCTCTGGGGATTCTGTGCCATCGTGACCTGAGAGAGAGAGGGTTCATAGACGTGTGCTTTGTTGGTGGTACTCATGTCCTGGGACTTCAGAGGGGATATGGCTGCTGGTGAATGCAACTCAAGGGCTGAAATGATTGGCTGGGGAGCGAGAGATCCTACAAAATGAAGGCAGAGTTGGAAAGACTGATTGCATGTGGTCCCACATTTGTAATTTGTGCTAAAGTGAGTGCTTGTAACTTCTTGAGCCGATCTTTGGTGCATTGACTAATTGAAGTGAAATTTATCTTTTTATTTGAAGTATCCTTTACCTGTTAATTAATATTTGAATTAAGTTGGTTTTAGTTAGTTTGTTACAGTGAAAGTTTTAAGGAGTGAATCTTGTTCATTGATTTTCTTTCTGTTGGCTTCATGGGAATTCCTTTCTTTTAAAAGTTTTCAGTCTCAATGGCGATCGTAACAATATCTATGTACAACTTATTAAGTCCGCAAGGTCAGTGACCTTTTTTAAAAAGAAAAGGCCCTTGATCAACTCAGAGCTTCTTCAGCATTTAGCTTTTCTTTGAAGTAAACCTAACTTTAAAAATTATTTAAATTTGTCCTAACAAAAAGCTAATATTGTATAAATTCTAATATACTTTTAAGTAAGAAATAAGTCAAAGTCTAAGTTAATATACAAGGCTACTAACCTATTCTTGAGTTCCAGACAGTCTATACCAACCCTTATCGCTGTTAATAACTTTCTTGGTCACACCGCAATAACATCTTATTTGGACTGGTGTGACTAGAGTTTGCTTGCAACCATGTGAGGTTGGCGTCAGAGCAAGTGACCTTGGATCCTCTCAGATGATTTGTAAGTCAAAAAGTAAGTTATTCATCTAGTCCCATTCTCATGCGCTTTCCACATTCTCTTCCATATTTTGTGTCTTTGGAACATTTATCCATTTTTCTTTCAAAACTGATTATGGATTCTACTACCACAACTGTTCCTGGTCAGAAAAGAGCAGGTATGAGGCTGGGAATTCTACAGTCAGTACTTATCTTCTGGCTCCCCAAACACTGTCCACCATCTACAAGGCACAAGTCAAGAGTATGATAGAATACTCTCCCTTTACCTGGATGAACACAACTCCAACAATACTCAATAATCTCAACACCATCCAGGTCAAAGTAGCCCGCTTTGATCGGCCTTAAACACTGCCTTAAACATTCACTCCCCCCAATGCAGGAGCACAGAGGCAGTAGTGTGTACCACAAACAAGATACACTGTAGCAACTCACCTAGGGTCCTTCGACAGCAACTTCCAAACGCTAACCTCTACCACCTAGAAGGACAAGGGCAGTAGACGCATGGGAACACCACCACAAATTAAGAAAAATAAAATGCCTTTTCCTAATAACAGTCTGTATAAAAATATTTTCCAATTCTCCCTTCATTCGTCTGATGATAATCTTAAATCTATCACCAACCAGCAAGATACAGCGTGTCCCTATTTAGCTTTTCAAAATCCTTTATGAACTTTAACATCTCAATCGATTTTTTAAATTTTCTCTGCTCTAATGAAGAGTCCCAGTTCCTTTAGTCTCTTAACTAAAGTCTCTCATATTTGGGATCATTTTGGTATACCTCTTCTGCATGCTTGCCAGTGCCTGGATATTTTTCCTAATAGTAGATTGTACAAAACTAGATATGGGTTTTAACTGCAGTCTAAAATAAATGAACATAGGAACAGGAGGAGGTCATTTAGCCCTTGACCCTATTCCAGCATTCAATGAGATCATTGCTGATCTGCAATCTAACTCTACGTACTCTTTGTCCCACGTCCCTTTAATACATTTGGTTAACAGAAATCCATCAATCTCAGATTTAATATTAACAACCGATCAAGCACCAATTGTGGAAGAGATGTTTTCTAATTTCACTCCTGTGGTCAATTCAGACTATGTGCCCTAGTCCTAGACTCTCCAACCATTAGAAATAATTTCTGTCAGTTCCTTATAAGATCTTGAAAACTTTGATCAAATCACTCCTCAGCCTTCTAAATTCCAGGAAATATACCCCTAGTTTGTGTAATATCTCCTCATAATTTAACCCTCAAGTGGCCAGGTGTCATTCTGGTGAGTCTACACCTCACTCCCTCCAAGGCCAATATATCATTCCCAAGGTATTACGCCCAAAACTGTCTACATTACTCCAGATGTGTTCTTACTGAGGCTTTGTACAGCTGTGGCAAGACTTATTGTTGAATTCTAGTCCTCCAGATATAAAGTCCAGCATTCCATTAGCCTTTTTGATTATTTTCCATACCTGTTTATTTCGTTTTAATGTTCTACATACCTGGATTCCCAAATTGGTTTTACCTCCACTGTTTCCAGCTTTTCACCATTTAGAAAGTACTGGGTTCTATCCTTTTTTGGTCGAAAGTGGGTGACTTCATACTTGCCTATAGTGAAAACCACTTGTGACAGTTTTGCCCACTTAGCCTGCCAACATCTCGTCGTAATTTTACACTTCCATCATTTACATTTTGTTTGGTATTACCTCTAAGTTTTTGTAGTCTATTTATCTGGCATCCCATTGCATCTTTCTGTAATTTTAACCAACCTGCCCTCCCACTTTTAAAGACCTTTTCTGTTTCTCTACCTTTTAAAGTTTTATGAGGTAGCTGGTTAAACTGCTGCAATTTATTTTTAAAATATTAACTTTAAGTTGATACTTGGGATCGTAAAAAGGATGTCATAGTGGTTTTTGACTTGTTCAAATTTTTCAAAAGAGCAGAATTATCTTTTCATTTATAATTATGGTAGATTACCAGAAACTGATTTAAGAACATGTCAGTTCTGTTTTACTGAAGGGAAGTCGATGATTCAAGAAACATGAACATTTTAAAACATAAAAAGTTTTAATTTTCTCTATTTTGTATTCAACCAAATCTCAAATGTAAAAAAGCAAAAAACTGTGGATGTTGGAAATCCAAAACAAAAATAAAAATACCTGGAAAAACTCAGCAGGTCTGGCAGCATCTGCGGAGAGGAACACAGTTAACGTTTCGAGTCCGTATGATTCTTCAACAGAACTAAGTAAAAATAGAAAAGAAGTGAAATATAAGCTGGTTTCAGGAGGGGGGTGGGGGTAGAGCTGGATAGAGGGCCAGTGATAGGTGGAGATTGCCAAAAGATGTCATAGACAAAATGACAAAGAGGTGTTAAAGGTGGTGATATTATCTAAGGAATATGCTAATTAAGGGTAGAAAGCAGGACAAGCAAGGTACAGATAGCCCTAGTGGGGGTGGGGTGGGGTGAAGGGAAGAGATCGAAATAGGCTAAAAGGTAGAGATAAAACAATGGATGGAAATACATTTAAAAATAATGGAAATAGGTGGGAAAAGAAAAATCTATATAAATTATTGGAAAAAAAATGTGGGGGGGGGGGATCGGAAAGGGGGTGGGGATGGAGGAGAGAGTTCATGATCTAAAATTGTTGAACTCAATATTCAGTCCGGAATGCTGTAAAGTGCCTAGTCGGGAGATGAGGTGCTGTTCCTCCAGTTTGCGTATGACATCTTTTGGCTATCTCCACTTATCACTGGCCCTCTATCCAGCTCTACCCCCACCCCCTTAAGCCAGCTTATATTTCACCTCTTTTCTATTTTTACTTAGTTCTGTTGAAGAGTCATATGGACTCGAAACGTTAACTGTATTCCTCTCCGCAGATGCTGCCAGACCTGCTGAGTTTTTCCAGGTATTTTTATTTTTGTCTCAAATGTAATAACTTGGAATAAGGCTTGAACAATGTTGACATCCTCCTAAGAAGGCAAAACCACATAGTTTATATTTAGTATCTTCTAGTAACTAAACTATTGAGAAGGGTTCAGAGTAAAATAAACTAAGTCTTTCTAAAAAGTGACCAAAATGTTATGGTGTTCTAAAGAGGTTTTAGTAACACAGTGTGGAAAATTGGATCAACAATGCAACTGGTTATGGTTATCTTTATGCAACAGTTATTAATGAGATTCAATTTTATTTTTATTTGCCTCAATGAATAATAATAATGAGGAACTATGAGCAACTTAGTATAATTTTTTTAAGGTAAACCCGGGAGTGCTTGAAGTTCAATAATTGGGTTACACAATCTATGCACACAATTGCAATATACAGTACCACTTTCTTCAAATGTCTCCCCTGAAGGCAGCGATCCTTCCTAGGATATATGTTTCAGACATTAGCAGCTTACAGATATATGCATAAGTGGCCAAATTTCCCTATGTGAATGAGGACAAAGCAAGTCAAGTGGCAGACTTACCCCTACTGCAGGACAGTGCATAACCCACGAAAAATATATTGCACTTCTCCGCAAAGGAACCTACCTATTTAGTTCCCTGAGGAATCACTTAGAAATCCAAGGTAAGGGTTAGAACACACCTAGAATACACCAGCACCGAGAGAAAGAACTGTGCAAAAAGATACCAGCGTCCCCATCACATGTTTCAAAATAGGGCAATAAAAGTCCAGAGCTCTGCATTTGAATTTTGTCCATAAAATTTACTTTAAGGAGTGTTCAGACAGCTCTTGGGCTGGTGGCTTCCAAATGAATTGCGATTCAATCCGAGCTGTACATTAGAATCCTTTGCCCTTCCCCTTTCATTCCCATTTTAGCCCTCTCCACACTAGTTAAGACTGCCTGCTCCCAACAAGAAACACAGTTTAGCTCAATCCCCAATTGCAGCTATAAGTTAAAAGTTATCTACAGAACACATTTCCAGTCCTTTCCCTTGAAAATATTTTTTTTCTGTATTTTTACCTGTACTTTTTTTGACCGCTAGGACTCTACTCATTTCAAATCATATTTGCCTTCCTGGACCCCACTACTCGGCTAAACAGCATTCCTTGAATGTTGTGACTCTGCTATGCCATTTTATATTTTCAAATTTTAAGCTACGTATTTCAGCCTCCAATGCCCATCCCTCACTTGCTGCTGAGTTGAGCACTGTACTCAAGTGCACTGTTGGCTTCTCAGCTGATCGCTGCTGCTGTATTGGGTCCTGTGTTGAAATACATTTTCTTCCAGGTACTCTTTCTACTGATATCTGATATCTTTGCTACCACTTTCTACTATGACTACGTTCTTTGCTGAACTGGCTCTACTCCACTATCTTATCTCAGCACATGGGTCAGTTTTCACTCCACTGCTCAGACTTTTCCCTTCAGCTGGCCCATTCCATCTGGTTCCCATCCTGCTCTCGATATTGCTGAATATCTCTACTTTTCTGCTGCAGGCTTGACTTCCATGGCCATTGACATTGTTCTACTTCATTTGTCCATCAGAATTCCTTTATCATTCTTCAGTGAGCTCCCACTCTTCCTGATAATCTGCTCATCGCCACTGTACAGCTGTTCCCTGGACCAGCACAGTCACCTGTATTAATCCCATGGGTTTACCCATCATCGTCACCTGGCTGCATGGTCTTTACTGCTCTTGATCCTTGGATTTCCCTCCTTGAGCTCATTATTTTTTTGCTGATCCATCAGAATAGTTGGTGCACACTGCTCTGATAGACTGCAGAACCAAACTCTGCTGCCTCATTACTCACTGCTCCTATTTTTAAAAATTCATTCACAGGATGTGGGCTTTGCTGGCTAGGCCAGCATTTATTGCCCATCCCTATTTGTCCTTGAGAAGTTGGTGGTGAGCTGCCTTCTTGAACCGCTGCAGTCCGTGCAGTTCTACCCTCCAATTCCACTGGACAACGTCCACCATTGCCTCCAATGATGCTCTGCCCCTTGGATGGCTCCTGGATCCACTCCCTCTCTACAACTGACTCAGAACCTGGATATTGATTTGTTGACATTCCAAGCTGATTACACACTGTCCACAAGTTTACTTCATTCCATCAAGGGTCTAAGACTTTCACTTTGGACTGTTTAGTATTGTCTCCTTTTTGGCTTCTTTCAGCCAGTTTTACTCAGACTGCAGGCCCTTCTTTTAAATTTATGCTATTCTTTTAAGTTTTCTGAAGGCCCAAGTGAATGGAGCTGTTGCACTGCACCAATTAAAAAAAATACTTACAATTGACAAAACTTCAGATGGAGTCTGTGATTATCTTCTACTAGTTTGCTTTTTCTTGCCCCTTGAGAAGGTGGTGCTGAGCCGCTTTCTTGGCCCATTACAGTGCTGTTAGGGAGAGTTCAGGTTTTTGACCGAGCAACAATGAAGGAATGGTGATGTAGTTCCAAGTCAGGATGGTGTGTGGTTTGGAGGGAAACTTGCAGGTGATGGTGTTCCTGCGTACCTGCTATATTTTAAAAGATCTGTGGGAGCTTCTTTGCCTTGCCAGTCAGCTGGAAGCATGTCTGCACCCTAGATAAATGATCTCTTTCTCTTTAACATTGCAGCATCTGAAGACGACAGTTGTTCCTAACTCCCTGCATGCAGTACTGTGAGAAGTTGACTAGCAGTGGGTGTACCATTTTTATCAAAGTAATTTTACGATGGCGGAGATGGCTGAAAAGGTCTGATATTAAAGAAGCAAAAATTCTGAATACAAAGATGGACGGGAACGGCAACAAAAATGAAAATATGTATTGACATTTATTTTCTGCATGTCTGGTGAAGTGAAGTAAAGCAACATGATCTATGGTCTTATCAGAGTGCCAAGGATGTAATGACAGGATATCCTGGTGACAAACATGTACAGGCAATTAGATTTCAAAAAAAGCAGTATTCTTCACGTAAAAGTGCACACATTAACATATACATTATAGCAAATATGAACACATTTGAAGATTTTCTGAGTACATCCCACTTAGATATCCTGGCCTAGTGACAAGAAATATACAGGTAAATCTTCTTTTGGTTTAGGGGAATATTTCAAAATAATTTTCTCCCCTTGAATTGAACACAGTTCAATCAAACTCTAATAAAACACACAAAATAAATGTTAAAATAACTTAATGACAATATTTTTCTATCAATTACATTATATTTGTATCAAAAGTTCTCTAATTTCTTTTCATCAGCATGTTGTTACGTGTATGAGGTTAATAAAATTGTTATGCTTTGGGAATGTCTTTAATTTAAGGTCAAATGAAGGGGGGTCACACGACCTGTCCTGAAATCTGCCTGACAGCAAGCCTGATTAATTTGGTTGCTAGAGATTAAAGAAAGCCCAGGCTGTTTTACTGGGAGGAAGGTGCAAGTGTAGACACTTGGTGACAATGGCAGCAGCCAATGTGCTAACAGTGCATTGACTGAAGTCCCCAGAAGAGAGTTGAGAATGTCGTGTTGTGAACAGTTGTGCTTTAAACTGTCCATTTAGTTCCAAGATGAAACAGAGTTGGGCTCTCAAGGATAGCTATTCAGCATCTCTACCTGGATAAAAGACCCATGTGATTCATGTTGCCATGGCAATGAGTTTTGCGATGGTATGGGTACAGAGGAAGCAACTGTGATATTGGGTTACATGCTTTCCTACAATATCATAAACAGATGTGTCTGCCAGGGTCTGAGAGAGAGAGAGAGAGAGAGAGAGACAGAGAGAGAGCAGCTAAAGGCCAAAAGGCTCAATGGCTCAGTGCTTTGGAATGAGGGTGGAAGCTCGTACTTGGATTGAAAAGTTCAAATTCACGAGGAGTTAAACAAAACTGGAAGATTTGCCTAGCTTGCGCTATAAGGAATACACTCACGGTAAAGGACAGTTCTGGGGTTACAAGTTATCAGGCTGAGAAAGGGAAAAAAACAGAAGTAAACCCTCAGGAGCTAAGAATCATGTTGGACTTATTTTGGGAGAATTAAATATCTACTTAAAGAACAGTGTAATGTGTACCCGTGAAGTGTGTTTTTTTTTTTCAGTTTCAGCTAAATATAAGGGAGGTATTCCTTCTGTAGTTTAAAGTATAAGTTGCCTAGAAAGATTCCGTCTGTTTCGTCTTTTATTACAGTAAATGCCTTAAAATATAAAATCTTGGTCATGTCATGCTTTCAGCTATTAATTGGAAGTTTGAATTTCTTTTTAAAAAGTTGTCAGTCTCCATGAAGATTGTAACAATGTACAATTAAAAAAACATAAGTCAATTTGCTTCTTTGGAGCTGAAAACTATCATAGAAAGTTGTTAGCCACCCTAATTTTTGTGAAAGCTCCTCTCCAGTGGAAACAGCTCTCATCAGTGACATGTTAACTTGATAGAACCCCATGGTTTACCAACAATTCTGTTGAGCTCTGAAAGTTATTATTAAAAAAAAAATCACTAATTTGATTAAATTATGTTGCTGACTATCTTTATTTTTCAAATCAGCAGAATGCAAACCATTTATATGACAACATTGAAAATCAAACTGCAAGAAAAATTATATTGAATTTGGAGCAGCTTTATCTTAAAAAACTAAGGCTTTGGAAATTATAACTGCTGAGTTAAGGCAACTAAAGTGAATGTAATTCTGATTGTTATGTTATTAATTGGAAGTTAGTTTTGTTTGTACTTCATAGCCAGTTTCAACATCAAGCGCTCCTAAGTAGGTATAGCAGTTAAATGTAGAGTTAAACTGAGAAACAGTGGAGGAAGTTAAGAGAACTTTGTTGCTGCATCAATATGACATTTTCCTATTTCTTACACAAGTGACTCTGAGGTCTGAGTAAAGTTGGTAATATAATGTTGATTTACAAGCACTTTTGTCCTGTAGGCCTAAGCCCAATGGGAACCAGGTTACAACTGTTAAAATCTATTTCACACAGGGCCTTATCAGCAGATGTATTAGACTTACATTCTATCAATCTGGGTTTCTATTTAAACCAAGGTTCCATGTTATTTGTCCAGATAACTACATCACCCAGTCCCATTTTGTGATAAAAATGTTTGCAAATAAATGTGATAGGTTTACTGGGCACGTCATAAGCCATACCAGTCACAAAACAGGTTTACCGGACACGTTGTCATAAGCCATACCAGCCACAAAACATTGCCAAATGCGTGAGGCTTTTCCGACAATTGATTTATGGCTCTTTTCTCACTAAAGATACAATTTTCAGCCAGAAGTGCCGAGCGGATGGTCCATCTGAGCCTTCTCTGGAGTTCCCCGGCATCACAGATACCAGTCTTCAGCCAATTTGATTCACTCCACGTGATATCAAGAAACGGCTGAAGGCACTGGATATAGCAAAGGCTTAGGGCCGTGACAATATTCTGGCAATAGTACTGAAGACTTGTGCTCCAGAACTTGCTGCACCCCTAACCAAGCCGTTCCAGTACAGCTACAACATTAGCATCTACCTGGCGATGTGGAAAATTGCCCAGGTATGTGCAGTACGCAAAATGCAGGATAAATCCAACCCAGCCAATTACCGCCCCATCAGTCTACTTTCAATCATCAATAATGGAAGGGGTCATTAATAGTACTATCAAGCGGCACTTGCTTAACAATAACCTGCTCACCGACACCCAGTTTGTATTCTGTCAGGACCACTCAGCTCAGGACCCCATTACAGCCTTGGTTCAACCATGGACAAAAGAGCTGAACTCCAGAAGTGAGGTGAGAGTAACTGCCCTTGACATCAAGGCTGCAGTGTGGCATCATGGAGCTCTAACAAAACTGGAGTCAATGGGAATCAGGGGGGAAACTCTCCGCTGGTTGGAGTCATACCTAATACAAAGGAAGATAGTTGTGGTTGTTGGAGGTCAGTCATCTCAGCTCCAGGACATCACTGCAGGAGTTCCTCAGGGTAATGTCTTCAGCCAACCATCTTCAGCTGCTTCATCAACGACCTTCCTTACATCATAAGGTCAGAAGTGGGGATGTTCGCTGATGATTGCACAATGTCCAGCACCATTTACGACTCCTCAGATACTGAAGCAGTCCATGTCCAAATGCAGGAAGACATGGACAATATCCAGGCTTGGGCTGATAAGAGGCAAGTAGCATTTGTGTCACACAAATGCCAAGCAATGACCATCTCCAACAAGAGAGAATCTAACCATCTCCCCTTGACGTTCAATGGCATTACCATCACTGAGTCCCCCACTATCAACATCCTGGGGGTTACCATTGACCAGAAACTGTACTGACTAGCCATATAAATACATTGGCTACAAGAGCAGGTCAGAGGCTAGGAATCATGCGACGAGTAACTCACCTCCTTGACTCCCCAAAGCCTGTCCACCATCTACAAGGCACAAGTCAGGAATGTGATGGAACACTCCCCACATGCGTGGATGAGTGCAGCTCCCACAACACTCAAGAAGCTTGACACCATCCAAGACAAAGCAGTCCGCTTGATTGGCACCACATCCACAACCATTCACTCCCTCCACCACCAATACACAGTAGCAGCAGAATATACCATCTACAAAATGCACTGCAGGAATTCACCAAGGCTCCTCAGATAGCATCTTCCAAACCCACAACCACTACCATCTAGAAGGACAAGGGCAACAGATAGATGGGAATACCCACCACCTGGAAGTTCCCCTCCAAGTCACTCACCATCCTGACTTGGGAATATATCGCTATTCCTTCACTGTCGTTGGGTTGAAATCCTGGAACTCCCTTCCTAACAGCACTGGGTGCACCTACGCAATATGGACTGCAGTGGTTCAAGAAGGCAGCTCACCACCACCTTCTCAAGGGCAACTAAGGGTGGGCAATAAATAGTGGCCCAGCCAGCAAAGCCCACATCCCGTGGTTGAATTTTCGAAAAGACAAATAGACACTCCCATGAACATGGTTTCCTCTAAAGCAAAAAGGAGAAAGGCTGTGCATTACCTTCAATCACTATTATTAAAAATAAAACTATCACAAACTAAAATTTACAAAAATAGGCACATTGGCCAGGCGTGATAAAAGCAAAATACTGTGGATGCTGGAAGTCTGAAATAAAAACAGAAAAGGCTGCAAAACTCAGTTCTGGCAGCATCTGTGGAGAGAGAAACAGAGTTAGTGTTTTGAGTCTGTATGACTCGTCTTCAGAGTTAAAGAGAAGTGGAAATGTGATGGATTTTATACTGTTTAAGAGAGGTGGAGCAAAATAGGTGGGAGCTAAGAGTAAATTTGACAAAGATGTCATGGACACAGGACAAAGGGAGTGTTAAAGACTAAACGTGATGCTGATAGTGGCATAAAGGTAAGATAGCAGTATGTGTTAATAGCAGATTACTTATTTAGTCTTTAACACTAACATTAACACACCCTTTTCCTGTGTCCTTGACATCTTTGTCAAATTTCTCCTTAGCTCTCACCTATCCCTGACCTTCTATTTGGCTCCCCCTGCTCCACCCCATCTTAAACAGTATAAAAAACATCACATTTCTACTTCTCTTTAGCTCTGAAGAGTCATACAGCCTCGAAACATTAACTCTGTTTCTCTCTCCACAGATGCTGCCGGACCTTCTGAATTTTTCCTGAATTTTCTGTTTTTACTGCCCAAAATTGTTTCTTTTAAAACGTAAATACATGATGTGGCATGCAAGATCAATACAATTTCAATAATAGTAATTAAATGCTGATTTTTCAATACAGCACCTAAATACTCTTAAGGACCTGGGCCTAATCCAGTGCCTATGAAAGGATGCTGTGCTTTTGCTGAACTGAATTTGTAAAATTGTTCAAACAAAATGTTGCTTTATAAAAAAATCATTCCAACAATAAATTGGCATTTCTACTCTGAATAATGCATACACAAGGCAAACACTATCTCAAAACAAACATTGCTGATAAGGGATCTAATGCCAAGCCTTTGAGGCCTTGTGTAATCAAATAATCCTGGAATGTACTTGGAAAGTGCAGACAGGCATAGCCATTCATAAACATGTTTATAAGAGCAAAATGAACAGAATAAAGTAAGGTATCCAAAGGCATTACATGCACACTGAAGTATAAGCAGTGAGCACACCACTACTGTGCCCTAGACCACTCTGTGCTCTAGTCGTCAAAATAAGCCAACAATAAGCTAATTCCTGCTACAATAATAATGGGTCACATCTGCTGTTATGTCCCACTGGAGTACAAATTATATTACATTCAGCAATATTAAATTCAATAGCCATGATCAACAGTATTAATTTCTATGCACAAATGCGTTTCGTGAAACATATAAAAAGAAAAAGGTACCCACTCGCCCAGTGTTGAGGATCCTCACTGGAGTTGCCAGTCGGTGTATTAGCCTCACTCCAAAATCACAATATTGAAATAACACTACTCATTGTGCTTTGAGCACAAACGCTTGTTCTCATATCAACTGTAAGCATATCCCTGATTATTCTCTCCAATGCAGCATGAAGATTACAGCTGCTATGTAAAGCTTTAAACTTGTCCAGTGCTGATGTCAGCCTCTCATGGAAGAAAGGCACCTGCATTATCCTGCACATGCTCTTTCTCATGCTGACACCTTCTCCTGAAGTAAATGGACTGCTAATCCAACTATTTTCACAATTCATTGTGATGCAAAATATATACTTACAAGTTAATGTGAATAAACTAATTCAATCCGAATTGCAATATTTTCCTCAAAGTTTGTGAATACAAGACAAATGCAGATAACACTTCATTACAATTTTACTTCACACACACAGCTGTGATGCAAAATGACCAAGCTTCAATAATTTATTAAACGTGAACAAGAGAGTGAATCAGCCACTTTATTTACATAACACATGCTGCATACCCAGCAATGCTTGAAAATATTGCATTTGCTACTTCAAGAAAACACATGATCAGTTAACATTAGTTATACCTGATGAGTCGAATTTAACAGGATCACACTGGCTTGCCTGGGGCTCCTAGGATGACCTGCCTCAACAGGAGGATGAGTGGACAAAATAGGGCTTGGAGCAAGTACATTTGGCTTTTTCCGTACACTGCCCCATATTCCTAGGCCTAGGGTCCCAGAAGTGACCCAAGAAAGGAACAAGATAGGTTTCTGTAATCAAAATATTTACAAGTTGTCTGTGGATGCTCTCTGATGTTAGATAAATAGGCAATTGTGTTGCTAGGGTTCATCTGGTCATTCCAGAGTATCTTAATTTCAACATAGAAGAATGAAAGCTTCCACAAGTAGATGCACCCAAAACACCCTTACACATCATTTATCTCTTTCTTTCTCCCTGCAGGACCCAAGTACGGAAGTAGATAGACAGTTGAAAATTTAAAATTATGCATGTTTAACTGAACAAAATTTTAGAACCAGAGCTTAATTTACTTCTAACTAATGTTACATCAACATAAATAAAATAATAAGCAAAGTAGGCTTCCTATGCTTCCATTTATGATTTGGGATGTTTTGCTATACGAAAAAGGAACAGAAACCACCCAAAATCATGTGCAACTCTGTCAACAAATTTTGACGCGCCTTCATAGAAAAATATACTAATAGAGAAACAGTATACACCATGCATTAATCAGTCATAAGACATTCAATTCTTCCTTTTGAAGCAAATTGATAAGAGACTGGTGTCATTTGATTGACAGAAATTTTATATTAAAAGAATGTAATTAAACAAGCATTAGCATTGGTATCCATTTTAAAACTTAATCATAATTTTTAATTACTAATTTTAATATACTTTTGAGTTTTGAAATGATCTCTTTTGATCACTATTCAAAGACAACAAGGTTGGGCTGTGATACCTCTTGTGGTCACACAGCGTCCTTACATGCTTTGGAATTTCACACAAAAAGTTGTATTTTAGATCAGATATCCAAGAGAGATAGCAGTACAAATGGAACTATACACTAACAGGAGCAAGGGTCTTCAGGGAAAGGGCAGAGAAAATCACTGAAATGCATCATATAGGGAAGCTAGGTAAGTACACAAGGGAGAAAGGAGTACAAGGCTTTATTGATAGAGTGAGATTAAGTGAGGGAGGGGAGATTCACCCGGAGGATGAACACTAATTGGACCGAATGGCCCATTCGTGTTCTATAAAACTACATGTCACAGTACCAAACAAATAGTGCCAATTAACAGATATTAATTTAAGTAAATCCTTTCAACTGGATTTTCTGATTGAATCATCAATACTCACTCTATAAATGTAAATAGAGAAAGCTGGTTTTAAGAGGGTGGGGATGGCAAGGCTCTCATCTTTAGTACAAAAAAAAGAACATGTTTAGATTATTGGGCAAGCTTGAACAATGTTAGCATTATGGTGATACGGGAGCTGACTACACAGCTAATGCATACTAAGAGGGCTAAGGTTACAAATGATGCCAAAATACTGACAAAACATTTTGTAAGTAAGTTCATGGTGTAAGTTTTTGACAATATCTGACTTTGTTTACATTTAGAGGCAAGCACAGAAAGCAATTTAGAATAATGCAAAACTGTATTATAAAGTGTTTTAACAGCTTTGTGCAATTTACATATGAAAAATGAATGCAATAAAAAGCATACATGAATGCTTTTACTAAGGCATATTAGAATATACTTTCATTAAGGACACATGGAATATATATTCACATAGCTATACGTGCATAACTGGTTCAAGTGTGGAATTACAAACTAGGAGTAACCAAAAGTGATGACTCAATTAACCTAAAGCAGAAAATGAAGAGGAAAATGCATACACATTTCCACAACTCAAACAGAATGTCAAAAGCATTCTTTTCAATTTATTGAAAATTTAAATTTGCTAAGGTAATAGGAAAGCACCAGACCAGGAAGGCCCCTAATTGTAAGAAAAACAATCCTGCCTTGCAGGCAACTCAGCTACAGGAGGTGAGAGGAGTTGCAGCATGGGTATAAACATATTCTACATGCCTATGAATTGGTTCCATTCAGAATCAGTCCCTTGTAATAAAACTCAAAGTGAGTTAGTTAGGTATTGAGGCACACAATTCAGAATTTCAATATGGGGAGAGTGGGCCGTGCAGTAAAGAGAGACTAAGAATGGTATTAGATACAATTTATTGTTTATTCATTTATGAAGTAAAAAAGGGATCTGTGGGAACAATGAAGGGAAAGGATGAAGGGTGGAAACAGAACAAGGTACATGGATAATTGTTATCTTCTCTGGTGGTTACATAATCTTGTCCAAGAGCTTCAAAACAGGGTATAAAGGAAGTGATATTGGGTGGCTCAATGGGTTAGATACTGGCCTGTCACCTGTGGGGCCTGATTTCAAATCTAGCCCAGGCTAATGGGTATTTTGCCTGTTTTCACAGTGGAGGACTCTAGTACCACCCCAAAACTAACAGGTAGTACAGAGGATATAGAGGAGGAACTTAGAACAATCACCATCACTAGGGAAAAAGTACTGAGCAAACTACTGGGATTAAAGGGTGACAAGTCCCCAGGACCTGATGGCCTACATCTCAGGTCTTAGAGGAAGTGGCAGCGGAGATAGTGGATGCATTAGCTATAATATTCCAAAATTCCCTGGACTCTGGAAAGGTTCCAATGGATTGGAAAAATGCTGATATAATGCCTTTATTCAAAAGGGGTGGGGGGGGGGGGAGGCAGAAAGTAGGAAACTATAGACCAGTTAGTTTAACGTCTGTCATTGGGAAATTGTTGGAATCCATTATTAAAGAAGTAGTAGTGGGCATTTGGAAAGTCAAAATGCAATCCATCAGAGTCAGCATGGTTTTATGAAGAGTAAAACGTGTTCGACTAGTTTTTTTAGAGATCTTTGAAGAAGTGACAAGCAAAGTGGATAATGGGGATCCTGTAGATGTAGTATATCTGGACTTCCAGAAGGCCTTTGATAAGGTGCCGCACAAAAGATTAACACACAAGATAAGATCACATGGAGTTAGGGGTAATATATTAGCTTGGACAGAGGATTGGCAAACCAATAGAAAGCAGGGGGTCAGGATAAATGGGTCTTTTTCTGATGGCAAGCTGTAACTAGTGGGGTGCCACAGGGTTTGGTCCTTGGGCCCCAACTATTTACAATCTATATTAATGACTTGGATTCGGGGATAGAAGGTACTATAGCTAAATTTGCAGTTGACATCAAAATAGGTAGGAAAGTAAGTTGCAATGAAGAAATAAGAAATTTACAAATGGATATGGACAGGTTAGGTGAATGGGCCAAAATTTGGCAGATGGAGTTTAACATGGATAAGTGTGAGGTTGTCCATTTTGGTCGGAAGAATAAAAAAGGTGATTTATTTTTATAAATGGAGAGAAACTTCAGAATGCTTCAGTGCAGAGGGATCTGGGTGTCCTTGTGCGTGAATCGCTGAAGGTTAGTATGCAGGTAGAACAGGTAATAAGGAAGGCAAATCGAATTTTGGCATTTATTGCTAAAGGAATAGAGTATAAAAATAGGGAAGTGTTGTTGCAACTGTACAAGGCATTGGTGAGACCGCACCTGGAGTATTGTGCACAGTTTTGGTCCCCTTACTTGAGGAAGGATGTCGTTGCATTGGAGGTGGTTCAGAGAAAGTTCACTAGATTGATTCCAGAGATGCGGGGCTTGTCTTATGAGGAATGATTGAGCAGTTTAGGCCTATACTCGCTAGAGTTTAGAAGGATGAGAGGAGATCTAATTGAGGTATATAAGCTGCTAAAGGGGACAGACAAAGTAGACATGGAGCGGATGTTTCCCCTTCTGGGGCATTCTAGAATGAGAGGCCATAGTTTTAGGCTAAGGGGTGGTAGATTTAAATCAGAGATGAGGAGGAATTACTTTTCTCAAAGGGTCGTGAATCTGTGGAATTCACTACTTCAGAGTACAGTGGATGCCTGGACGCTGAATAAATTTGAGGAGATAGACAGATTTTTAATTAGTAACGGGTTGAAAGGTTATGGGGAGAGGGCGGGAAATTGGAGTTGAGGCCAAAATGAGATCAGCCATGATCGTAATGAATGGCGGGGCAAGCTCGAGGGGCTGAATTGCCTACTACTGCTCCTAGTTCTTATGTTCTTAGAATTAAAAACAGAAAATGTTGGACATTATCAGCAGGTTAGGCAGGATCTGTGGACAGAAACGGCGTTAACATTTCAGGTCGACAATGACCCCTTCCTCAGAACTGAGGAAGGATAGAAATGTATGAATGGGTTTAGAGTAAGTGAAAGGATGGGGAGGAGAATAAAAGGGAAGGTCTGGTCTGGGCTGGGCAGAGGGCAGGAGAGATTAAGTGACAAAAAGTTACATGGAAATGGGTAAAGTAGGCTTCAGTATCCTTTTAAACATCTGTAAAAGCAACACTTAGAAATTCAATTGAGACTGAATCAACATTTTCAATGGGGTGGTTATTTCTACCATTGAATTATCTGTTCAGCTTCTAAGATAAGAAAACCCACTAAAATAAATTTAAACCTTGTTTTCCTTAGCAGGAAAATACTAGAAAGGGACATTATATATATTTGGTTTATGTGCCATCTTTCATTTATATGTATAAACCTTAGCAGTTGGCCACCCATCTAGTGTACAGGACCACTGTACAAAATTGTTCATGTACGAAATAGAAACAGACTAGGATGTCACAGCTTATTATTCTCCATAAAATGTCATTAATTTGGAAGGGCTGTGTGGAGTAGAGTATTTCACAGACCAATGAACAAAAGGCTCAGTTCCAAGGGAAAAAACAATTTGATACTCGGAAACATAAAGATAGTTGTTGACAAACTCCAGGATGCTTACTTTCCTCTGAAGTCACGAACAGTTTTTGTAAAGTAAGATTTCCTACTTGTAATGTTTCTGTAAATCTTTGAATTATAGCATTCTTTGCCTCGTGTTTTTTTTTTAAAACTTGATTGGTATTGGGGAAAACACATCATTTTTTGGTTGGGCATTATTGCGATCACCTGCTTAATGAACTCTAGCTCCAGCTTTATAAAAGGATACAGGGCATGCAGTTCCTTCTGACCAGCACTTTCCAAAGACTGGGTTCTGTAATGACCTGGTGAGGAGCGGTTGAACGGCTCCCCTCTTTTTCCACTACTCGTTTGATTGTAACAGGGTATTTTTTAAATCAAATTTAAAAGGATGTACTTGCCAATTCTGTAAGTGTTTAACTGTTTATACACTGTGATCATAAAAGAACCAATGGGACAGGTTTTCTTGAGTTTAACAAAAAGGCTAATTTTATTGTACTTACACTGATCTGGTAGAATAATAAAATACACCCCAACTTCCACACACACACCCACACAGATTACAGAGTGAGGCAAGATAGGTTGATCAAATTAGAGTTCATAAGTAAAAGGAATAAATGGTCAGTAACTAGATGACTGCTGGTCAGATGCCCCTTCGGTGGTTCTGATATATCAATTTAAAGTTGCGGATGGTTAATTTGGTTGTTCCTCTGGAGGCAGTGGTGTTGGGTGGGATTTCTGTTTTAAAAGGTCTCTGTTTGCAGCAGGCATGCCTCTGGTTAGTCTCTATCAGCAAACAGGGTTCAAAACTTACCAGGAAAGGTGGAGTGATAGGAGGCTCAACAGCTTCAACTGCTTGTCTTCAGGTCATCAGCATCAACTCTCTGCAAAATATGTTTTTTTCAAAACACGAAAGGGGTTTGCTGGTCATGTGACTTGGTCTCTCCATTGTAGGAAAGGGGGAACCCAAATGAGGTTGTTGTTCGTGTGTTCCTAAAGGTAGCCTGACTAGCCCATGTCTGCAAGGTTACCTTAATCACTGTCTCATGGCGCAAGTGATTTAGATTTGTGTTTATCTTAATGCCTTGTTAATGGCACAGGAGAGAGGGTCTTTTACATGCCTCAGGGGTTTATTGTCTCTGGTGGAGTCTTCGCAGACCCAACATCTCCATCCCAATGAAGTGGATGCAGAATGCATAGTGATGCAAATTGGGGCAGCCATCCCTTTTAGCCTGTTGTTTTAAAAGTCTGTTCTTAAAAGTTCAAGTCCAAGGTTCCAGCCAAGTGGATTGAAAATCATTATTTGAAATAAGCACATCTTCATGATAGTTCCTTCAAAGTTTCCTAACCTTAAAACAACAACCACCCCAATAGGTTGTGTGTGGGAGGTAGGCATAGGATGGCATCCCTCACACACAATAGGAGCCATAACAATTTAGGAGGAAGGAGATTCTGCTTGGGATATCTCAATCCTTGCTGCTGAAGCACTGCCCATATATCTAATTTAAATTCTTCATGTTGTTGCCTTAAGACACAATCAATAGAAACAAAAGGAGCCTGAGCAGCAGCTGTGGAATGAGCAACTGGTAACTGAATCTATGGGATGTTTACTTACTAATAACACAGTGCAATACCTTCCCTGATGATTGGGTTAACCAAAGTCTCTTTCCACAATAAAAATATCTCCCAGTACTTCCTAATGGCCCAAGTTCAGTACACACAAAAGCAAAAGGGTAATTAACTGTAGTCCACAAAGAACCATAGGCATCTCCATCTATTAGAGAGACACCATTGGTCATATAACTGGAGGGGCTCCACTCCACATCAAACATGGGGCAAGGCAAGGAGGCAGGTCTCCATGAACTACCACAGCCAGTACAGGGAATGAGCCCGCACTGTTGCTGTCATTCTGAATCACGCTATAGCCAACTGAACTAACCAATTCCCTCTGACATTAACAATGAAACTTATAATGCTCATCATTGCTAAGTGCAAGAAAAATGTAGACCATTCTCCTACCTTAAATTTAGATCTTAAGATGGGACAAATTCTATTTCGATCCTATGAACTACAGTATCCTCATGTTAAATCAAATAGGGCTGACCTACAATTACAGCATGCAAGCTCACTAACCCTACGGGTTGAAACTAATAATGCCATCTTCCATGTAAGAAACTACAAATCACGTTGTTGAAAAAATTTAAACAGCAGAACCAAAACTTATTTTAAGAACTATATTATAGTTCCAGCTAGGAACCAAGGGAGATCTACACAGCTCACACAAAACTAGACTTGAAGGGGTGAGAACGCAACCAGCCTGAAAAACAGTTTACGTAGGGTATAACAGCCTATACTAAAATAGAGCTGTGTTTTAGATGTAGCTCTATGACTGCAGATACTATATTATAACAGACTTTGCACATTTTAGAGCGAAGGAACCTGGCTGCACATCATTTAGCTTGGCAACCTCAGCTAGTGGAATTTTTTCCTGGAATGGTTAACATTCTCTATAAGCTAACGCTAGAACAGTTGAACGACTGTATTCTGCCTGAAATGTCATGGGATTGAAATATCTGACATGCAGTCCACATGAACCAATGCAACAGAAAGTTGGGGGTGGGGAGAATGGTCAGAGAAACCATTGTTGAAGCAAATTTAGTGAAAGGGTCTTCATAATTAAATGCATGTTGGAAACCACATAAATGGTAACTTCAATAGGCCCTAGAATCAAAGGTAAACCTTCATTGTGAAATGGATGCCTTCTTACAAAAGGTGGCAACTGGGTCGCTCAGCACTGCTAACCTCCAGCAGACCAGTAACAAACTCTACCTGGCTGTTCAAAACTTTTGCCCCAGAACCACAAGATTGTGATATGCATGCTTGATATTTTTCATGACCAACCAACATCCCAGCTGCTGGAAGGTATACTGCTTGGTGGATTTCCAGGTGGAAACTCAGAACAACCAGTTGTCTAGATACCAATATAAATAGATGCACAGTAACTGCTGAAGGGTCTTTTTAAAGACTAGAAATTGAGAAAGACCAAAGGATTCCACACTGATAACTTACAACCAAAAAACTAAAACTAAGAAATTGTCAATGGCAAGTCAAGTTGCTACCTGAAAATAGATCCAGGCTAGCAGCCAACCAAAATGGCATGATCCTTGCATAATTCTAAGTTGTATAGCCAAATTTGACTTCTCTGGCTTCAGGAATCAATTTAATTTTCTGGCCATAAGAACATATTTTGTCCATCAAATTAATCAGTTTACTTTTGTAACTCCCCAGGCTGATTAGGAAGGGTATTTAGTGCCATTGTGCTTTAAAGATGTCAGTTCCCAGAGAATCTCCACCAGTTTCTGTAAATCTACTTACTGTATGTTGACCAAATGAAAACAAATAAATTACATATTGACTGGTTCACTCAAAACAAGAATACGAACATATCAACAAGGGGGAGTAGGCCACTCAGCCCCTCGAGCCTTCTCTGCCATTCAATAAGATCATGGCTGATCTGAATATAACCTCAACCCCACATTCCTGCCTACCCGCAATAATTTTTCACCTCCTTTTTAATCAAGAATCCATCTAGCTCTGCCTTAAAACTATTCAAAGATTCTGCTTCCACTGCCTTTTGAGAAAGGTTCACAACCCTCAGAAAAAATTTCTCCTCATCTCTGTCTTAAATGAGCAACCCCTTATTTTTAAACAGTGACCCCTAGTTCTAGATTCTCCCACAAGAGGAAACTTCCTCTCCACATCCACCCTGTCAAGACCCCTCAGGATCTTAAAGGTTTCAATTAAGTCGCCGCTTACTCTTCTAGCCTGTCCAGCCTTTCCTCATAAGACAACCTGCCCATTCCTGGTATTAGTCTAGTAAACCTTCTCTGAACTGCTTCTAATGGACTTCCATCTTTCTTTAAATAAGGAGACAATTACTACACACAATACTCCAGATGTGGTCTTACCAATGCCCTGTACCACTGAAGCATAACCTCTCTTACTTTTGTAATCAATTCCTCTCTTCCTGCGTTACTTCTTTCACTTTCTGATCTGTAGTGACTTGGCATAGTGTTCACTGCATTAGGTTAGTCTCAGTTGGAACATGGGGCAACATCCCCCCCGGTTGAGGGGGAAAGTGTGGGAGCAGTTGTGCCTCCTATTGGTGCCCCCAGTCCAGGGGGCGCCGCCATTTTAGGTGGGCAGGCCAATTAAGGCTAGCCCAGCGTGACATCTGCCAGGAAGCGCTATGCGCTCCCTGTGTGGGCGGCGGGGGGGGGGGGGGGGGGTTCCCTCAGCCAGGAGTGCGCTCTTTTGCGCATGTGCACGAAAGAGCGCACAGATCTCCCTGAGGCAAAAGTGCTGCCTCAGGGAAATCGGCTCCGGTTCAGAAGTTGAAATAAAAGTAATTAAAATTCCCTGCCATGTCCCCTCATGTGACACTGTCACATGAGTTGGGACATGTCCATAACTATTATTTACGCATTTGATAAAAATGTAAATACCCTCGTGAAACCTCACCCCACCCGTGGATGAGGTGTCATGCTTTTTCCAAGGCCCGCCTGGGCTCCTGGCCTGCCCGCCAACCTTAAGGTTGGACGGGCAGGTCCATCAATCAGGTTAATTAGTTTTTTTAATGGCCTTAACAGGCCAAGCTGAAAATCTAAATGACGCGGGGTGACGTCTGACATATCCCCGCATCATTTTACGTGTCGGCGAGCGGGCCCCGCCCCCGCTCGCCAAACGGAAGATGTTGGCTGTGATTTACCAAGATGTTACCAAAGATAAGAAACTTCCATTATGTGGAGAGACTACATAAACTAGGATTATTCTGCTTAGTGCAGAGAAGATTAAGAGGAGATATGATAAAAGTCTTCAAAAATCATGAATAGCTTTAAGAGAGTAAATAAGGAGAAATTGTTTCTAGCCACAGGAGGGCCAGTAACTAAAGAGGACTGATTTGAAGGTGATCGGCAAAAGAACCAGAGGCAGCACAAGGCAACATTTCTCTACACAGCAGGTTGTGATCTGGAATGCACTGCCTGAAAGGCAGCTGGAAGCAGATTCAGTAGTAACTTTCAAAAAGGAAACCAGATTCATACTTGAAAACAAAACATTTGCAGGGCTATGGGTACAAGGCAGGGGAGTGAGATAACTGGATAGCTTCAAAGAGCCCCTATTATTGCCACTATATCATGGTCCCATGCCACAACTTGTGCCTGCAGCTTGCCAATGTTATTTGCCACTATGTGCATTTACTTACACTTCTCCGAACACACCTTAAACTGCCATGCATTTTGGCTCTGATCCCTCCCATTTCTAAACTAGTTTTTAAATCTAGTGCTATTCTTCTCTCCCTAACCTCTGTGCAGCTAGTTTCTCCGCTCATATTTCATCTTGGTGCCAATTCCCAGCCAAATTAGTTTAAGCCCTGCCCAAAAGCAGATCAGCCTTATTGAAAAGGCAACGATATCAGTTCTGTTGAGGCGTAACCTCTCCACCTTGAACAGATGCCTCCTGCACCTGTACTAGCCCCAATGTTCCAGGAATCTAAGGACCCGCTCCTCCTGCCCCCCCCGCCCCATCCCTACACCATTTCTTCAGCCACATGTTAACCTGCCTTATCTTTTATCATTACATTTCACCATCCAGCACCATATGCAGGTTGGAATCTACAGAAAGGTGTGTTTATATGACAGATCACTTCAAGCCATCACACTCCTTTCTTTATATTAAAAGCACTATCATGTATCAAAATATAAAATGGAAATAAAACACATATTGGGCAAAGAGATCAGTCCATGCATGTTTCAAGAATCCCTACAACCTCAGGATCTCCCTAAACACTTATCAGTCAATTAAGTACTTTTGAAGTGTAGTCCCTGCTGTAATATAGGAAATGTGGCAGCCAATTTTCAGATAGCAAGATCACACAAACAGAGAAGGGTTGGTTTGAGGAATTAATTTCAGCCAGAACAATTGAGTGAACTCCCCTGCTTTTCTTCAAATTTTTCATCTTTTACATCCCTCCAAAGGAGCAGACAGGGCTTTGGTTTAAAATCCCATCCAAAAAACAGCACTTCCTCAATATCGCACCATTGTGTCAGCCCAGATCATGTTCACAAACCTGCAACGTTCTGACTCAACTGTAAGTCAAGAATTGGAAGGGAGGGAGGAACTCAAGAAAATTACAATCACCAGGGAAACTCTTTCGAGTTATCAACAGTCACAAATTGCAACTCTTTCGAGTACAATCACAGTTCTTGGTTTCCGGGAGTGGGACATGAACCCACAACCCTCTGATTCAAAGGCGAGGGTGCTATGAACTGAGCCACAGCTGACACCTCAATCACCAGGGAAGTGGTACTTGTCAACCTACACTTCCAACAATTTGCTAAGTCCCTGGGTCTTGATGGATTTCATCCTAGGGTCCTAAAGGAACTAGCTAATGAGATAGTTGATGCATTGTTTTTAATTTTCCAAAATTCCCTAGATTTGGGGAAGGGTCCATTAGATTGGAAAAATAGCAAATATAATTACTTTATTAAAAAAGGGAGCGGGGAGAAAGCAAGAAACTATAGGCCAGTTAGCTTAACATATGTCATGGGGAAGATGTTAGAAGCCATTACCAAAGACAAGGTCATCAGGCAGAGTCAACATGGCTTTGTGAAAGGGAAATCATGTTTATCCAATTTATTTCAGTTCTTTGAAGAAGTAGCATGTGCTGTAGATAAAGAGGAACAAGTGGATGTACTGTACTTAGATTTTCAAAAAGTATTTGATAAGATGTCTCAAAGGTTACTGCATAAAATAAAAGCTCATGGTGCAGAGGGTTAACATATTGGCATGTATAGAAGATTGGCTAGCTAACAGGAAACAGAGAGTATGCATAAATGGCTCATTTTCAGGCTGGCAGGATGTGATGAGTGTGTGCCACAAGGATCAGTGCTGGGGCCCCAAATCTTTACAATTTATATAAATGATTTGGATGAAAGGACCAATGGTGTGGTTGCTAAATTTGCTGATGACACAGAAGTAGATAGGAAAGTAAGTCATGAAGGGGACGTAAGGAGACTACAAAAGGATATAGATAGGTTAGGTGAGTGGGCAAAATCTGGGAAATGGAGTATAATGTAGGAAATGGGAGGAGGAATTAAAAAAAGAGGTATGTGATCTAAATGGTGAGATTGCAGAACTCAGATGCAGAGGATCTGGGTGTCCTCATGCATGAATTGCAAAAAGTTAGTATGCAAGTGCAGCAAGTAATTGGCAAAGCTAATTATTGTTTATTACAAGAATTGAATACAAGAGTGGGAAGGTTATGCTTCAGTTATACAAGGCACCGGTGAGGCCACATCTGGAGTACTGTATACAGTATTGGTCTCCTTATTTAAGGAAAGTTGTAAATGCATTAGAAGCAGTTCAGAGAAGGTTTACTAGATTAATACCAGGAATGGCTGGACAGGTTAGGCTTGTATCCACTCGAGTTTAGAAGAGTAAGAGGCGACTTGATTGAAACACATAAGATCCTGAGGGGACTTAACAGGGTGAATGTGGAAAGAATGTTTCCTCTTGTGGGAGAATCTAGAACTAGGGGGTCACTGTTTCAAAATAAGGGGTCGCCCATTTAGGACAGAGATGAGAAAAGAAATTTTCTTTCAGAGGGTAGTGAGACTTTAGAATTCTCTTCCACAGAAGGTGGCTGAGGTAGAATCCTTGAATATCTTTAAGGCAGAGGTAGATAGATTCTTGCTAAGCAAGGGGGTGAAAGGTTATCCGGAGTAGGCAGGAATAGGAGGTTAAAATCAAATCAGCCATGATCTTATTGAGTGGCGGGGCAAGCTCGAGGTGCCAAGTGGCCTACTCCTGCTCCTAATTCTTATGCTCGTATGTTAACTCAGAGGCGAGAGTGCTCCCACTCAATAATGGCTAACACCCTAAATTATAAGAAGCTAGTATGATCCCTGTGGCTTTCCTCACAGATGATCCTTCTGCAATGGTTTGAGAGATTTTCTGATTATAACAGTAGTTCACCCACTGTTGCTATACAAATTTACTGAGGCAAAATATTGCATGACTGCTTAGAGATAAAATATTACATACTAAGCTCATATTGCGAGAAAGACTAATTTTCTAAAAAAGAAACTACAAATGCTGAAAATCTTGACATACAAACAAAATCCTGGGAAGATACAGGTCAATTTGCATCTGCCAAGTCATAGGGCAGAATTTTTCAGTCAGCGTGTGGGGGCGGACCCGACACACCGACGCGTAAAATGACACATGATGATGTCAGGCGTGCATCCCGGTGTCATCGCGCTGAGTTGCGATGTTTCGTTTGGCGGATGGGCACCAGAGTCAGCTGCGCGCCCAGCCTATTAAGGCCATTAAGGATCTAATTAAGGTTATTGCAATCGCTGCCCGTCCAACCTTAAGGCTGGCGGGCAGGCAAAAAGGCCAAGCGGCCTTCGCATTTTTTAAGAAACCTCATCCACGAGCAGGCTGAGGTTTCCTAAAGCTTTTATTAAATAAACTTTTTAAATTTCACATAAATGAAAACACATCCCATCTCATGTGGCACAGTCACATGAGGGGACATGTTTAAATAAATTTATAAAGCTTTTATTTAAGTAATTTCAGAAGCCCTTCAATCTCCAAGGCAGCTCCATGCCTCAGGGAGATTGAAGCGCTCTTTCGTCTGACTCTCCCTCCTCCCCCCGCCTGCATAGGTAGCGCTGAACGTCTTATGCTGGACGGGCCTTAATTGGCCCGACCGCATGAAATGGCGGTGCGGAGCCGATTGTGGGCGGCGATCGGCTCCGCGACCGCCCCCGCCCACCAAGCCCTCCCACTGCCTGAAAAATTCAGGCCATAATGTTTCTGCTGTGTAACTCTTCATCAGATGCTGACTGATGTGCTATGTTGCTCTAGCATTTTGTTTTTATTTAATATATTTGGCATACTATTTATCCATCATTGCACAAAACTATTTTTTTTCCCCTAAAATCTCTTCTTTCCTTTTTTTTAAAACTGTAAAAAGATAGTATTTTTTGCTCTATGTCCCCATTATGAATTTTAGAATGGTTACAACACAAGGTCATTCGGCCCATCGTGTCCGTGCCAGCTCACTGTGAAAGCAAAGCTAGTCCCACTCTCCTGCCTTTTCCCTTAAGCCCTGCAATTTTCTTCTCTACAGATAATTATCCATTTCCCTTTTGAAAGCCATGATTGAATCAGGCCCCACTCCTCCAGGCAGTGCTTTCCAGATCTTAACCATTCACCAAATGAAAGGGATTTTCCCTATGTTACCTTTGGTTCTTTTTCTAATCACCTAAAACTGGTGTCCTCTGATTCTCAGTCTTTCCGCCATGGAAACAGTTTCTCCCTATCGATTGTATCTCGATCCCTCATGACTTTGAGCACCTCTATCAAATCTCCTCTAAACCTTCTCTTCTCTAAGAACAGTTCCAGTTTCACCAAATTATCCATGTAACTGAAGTCTCTCATTTCCTTGTAAATTTTTTCTCCACCTTCTCCGATGCCTTTACATCCTTCCTAAAATACTGTATGGTGCCCAGAATTGGACACAATACTCCAGTTGAGGCCCAACCAGCATTTTATAAAAAGTTCAGCATAACTTCCTTGCTTTTATACTGTAATAAATAATCCATTTTGAGGATAGATTAATAACTTCCTTACCAGATTTTTGTGTGCTTATGTATGTTATTTTTGTTACATATGCTACTATTTATAAAGCCCAGCGTCCCATATGCATCATTAACCATTTTTTCAACCTAACCTGCCACCTTCAACAACTTGTGTACATATATACCTCCGGGGCCCCCTCTATTCCTGCCCCCCTTTAGAATTGTACCCCTTATTCCATATTGCCTCTCCCTGTTCTTCCCCAAATCCTCGCTTTCCCCGGTTATTTACACAATTCTAACAGATCTGTTTTTCTCTTTCCCTTACATCCCATGTGGATTTGTAATCCTTGCTGAATTGGTTGGTCATGATGAATGACTGTTCAGAGCAGCTTTTCCAACTGTCAAAGCCTCAGTGAATAGAAAATCCATCTCTGGTCTTAGCACAAACATGAATCCTCCTTCAACAAGTTAGATAGTTCAACTCAAACATCAATAGCATAGAATTTTTACTCACTAACCTATGTAAAATGCTAAAAAAAGGAAATCTTATTTTATTTTTCCTGTCAGATGCACAACATAGTTGTTATGCATCCGTGTTCTTAGTTGGATCACAGACAATCTGGATATGCAAGTTCTAGAGATGCAAGAATAAAACTCTAGCTTTTTAATGGATGCAGAATCTGTCTACAGGAACTCAACTCCCCAGTGCTTTTCTCACTAGTTGGGCTATAACACGAGATGGTGCACTCTGGGCAATGTAGTTTCCAAAACAGGGTGAAAACTCCTACTCCCATGATGAATATCTCACACACGCAATTTATCCACCCAACACCTAAGGCCTGGCCCTAGGCTTACAAAAGAACTGCAGAAAGTGCAGGAAACTTTGTTGATGTGTTTCTAATGTTAAATAATCAATTTTGAGAATAGGTTTAGTGATTTATTTTCCAGATGTGTGTGTGCTTGTGTTAAATATGCTATTTCTAGCTATATGCAATAATCACATTTTTTCTATAGCATTCATTACATAGGGTGGGAAGTCTCCATGCATCATTCAGGACAGTGGACAGTACACTATACTTCAAAGGTACTTCACTGGCTGTAAAGCAGCTTTTGGAGATATTTGAAGGCAGGGAAGAAGATGGGAAGGTAAAGATGTGAGGGAGAGAATGCTAGAGGAAGGTGGCTAAAGGAGTAGCAAGTGAAAGATAGGGGCTGCTACTGGAGAACCAGAAGAGGATGTGTATAGTGGGACATAGAGCTGAAAGGGGTCATTTAGATAGGCAAATGTGAGACAATGGGGAGATAAAAGATAAGGATAATCTTAACAGAGGGAAAGAGTTTGCATTTGCATGGCACCTTATCACATCCTTAGATTTCCCAAGTGCTTAAAAAAAACCAGATCTCTTTTGAAGGGCAACCACTATTTTTTTATAGCCAGACACCACAGCCAATTTATACACATCACAGGTATCTAGATAACAAATGAATAAATGACCAGGTATGATTTTAGTAGAAACAAAAACAGAATTACCTGGAAAAACTCAGCAGGTCTGGTAGCATCGGTGGAGAAGAAATCAGTTAACGTTTCGAGTCTTCACGACCCTTCGACCTGCTGAGTTTTTCCAGATAATTCTGTTTTTGTTTTGGATTTCCAGCATCCGCAGTACCTTTTAGCTTTTTGTTTTTATGATTTTAGTAGAATTGGTTGAGGCAGGAATGGTGGCCACAACACTAAGAACTTCCAGCTCTTCCTTGAGTAGCTCATGTGCTTTTGTTAAAACATCCACCTGTGCATGCTTTGATGTTTCACCTGATACAGCATTTCTGATAATTCAGCTCTAATATAGGACTACACAAAGGTGTCAGTGTAGATTAAATACCTGTTCATAGAGGGGTAATTGCAATCACAACCACTGATTTAAAAGCATAAGTGCTATCAACTGAGCCCAGGCAGCAGAACGTTGATTCTCCAGGAGCGTGAATCAGTACTACTTAGTTAGGAGGGATGAGGGGATATCGACCTTGATACAGGCAAGGACACAGGGCATGGCACCCTGGATAACGTGTAGTTTGTAAATGGTAGAGGTTGGAAAGCTGATAAAGGAAATAATATCTAGATGTATAATGGTAAAAGTCTGAATGAGAATTTTGGTTTGGGATATGTTAAGTTGGCATGTATTCATCTGAGGCAAAAAGGTAAACGACAGAGTGTAAAGAGATTACTTGAAGAACTTGATTAGTTGGGCTTGGAAAAAATTGAGGGACTTTGTTGCTCAATTGCTCTATTATGCATTCCTCATTGACTAAACCTGAATGAAGCTCAACATAACAAATAGCAGCTGGCTATCTACATGAGCCAATCTAGCCAAATTGATCAAACCCATTTTCTACTTAGCTTTATAATCCTCAATCTTGTTCCTCATCATGTAATGACCAGATCCCTTTTTAGGTGTTAAGTGACATATTATTAACTGGAAATCTAACCCACCTAACTCCTACGCTCCATGAGACAGCTGAAGCAGTGGTGATAATTACTTATTTCATCTCACAATACCTTACTAAAGGCAGCAGGATTGCAAAGGGAAAATAAAGTTTATTTTAGAACTTTGGAGCACTTACACATAGAAATAAGAAAAAAATTCCAGTTTCTAAAAGAACTGGCAAAATCTTCCTGTTACATGTGAAAGCCTACATATGTTCCTGGTTCCTAGCCTCCTTTCCCATATATGCAACATTTTGTAGTGCTTTTGGAAGTATTGAGATACAAGTGTAGTGAAAGGACAGTCCTTGTAGTTTAACCTGTAGGAAATATCACCATTTGTTTTGTAGATATAAGAAAATAGAATAACAAAATGATGTTTGCAAAATGTGAAGATGTAGAGTTCCTTTTTCTGCGAAGCAGTGAAATACAGAACCTCAGTCTTTTTTCTTCATTATTTTAATCTACTCTCTAAACAAACTAAAAAGGAACCGTGATCACACAATATTGTTGACAAAGTAATAGACTTGGCTTGAAATTATAAGGCTGTAAAGTAATTGATGAGGTACTTACTATAACATTTTTGTGCCACAGTGAATCTTCCAGATGTTGTGTTTGGTGCCCTTGGGGATTTTTAGGCATGCAGATTATAAAATTCCTCAAAGATTCTCTAAATTTACAAGATGCTAAATAGTTTTAACATCAACAAATCCAGCCAGGAATCACTTTATGATTACTATCAACCCAGATAACTGTAAACAGCTTTAATTACAGATGTGTCTATATTTTTTACAATGAGCAAGAGTCTGGGATAAACAATTTTGATACACATGCAGACAAGAAGGTCAGAGCTTCCAAAAGCAACCTGATAAAAGACAGGGACATGCACCGGAAAGGTCCAGATTTCCTGTTATGAAGAATTCTTTCCTGGATTTATCATCAAAGCTCTTATTTCTCAGCAAGTTCTGTGTTGTATGCCCGGTGGGTTGGGAAAGCATGGGCGCCCAAATTTCTTTTGCCGTTTTCTAGCGCGGATCTCGCGCTGGGAGACCTGCGAACAGTTTTGTTATTCAAGTTACAATACTCAATACTAAGTTGCCATATTTGTGGGACCTGCATTCTTTCTGCCTTTTTTTTATTGGTCAGAGTGAGCATTTGCATTCCTATTGTCATGCAGCTGCAAGTCGCCCTGACTGTGATCATCCCATTACGCCAGCTAATGGCTGTCCTGGTTCTTTTACCTGGTTTTAAAGAGAAATTCCGGCAGATGGAGGAGAGGTAGCTGTGCTGGCACAGCCCAAGAATTACGTCATATGATTGTGACATATCCAAAAAAACCTGCCTTCACAATCTACAATTCAGGAATGCGGCAATCATCAGGTTGTACCACCTGCTGGAGCCTAATCTTCAGATGGCATCGAGCATAGTAGATAACCCTGCACTGAACTTACCAGCACTATTCCAGCTCAGAAACAAGCCAGTTTAAACGATCATTGTACACCAATACATCAAGCAGCCCATTGCAGTAATGTTTGTGTGTCACTGCGTTTCCCATTTTTCCAATAGAAAGGAAGAGATCAATTAGAGTGGGTCCCATAAGGTAGCTGGGTTCTCTAAAACACATGGGGCAACATTTCCCCCCGTTGGGGAGTGGGGGAAAGAGTGCGGGAGCCAATTACAGCCCGCCCAGTGTGACGTCCGCCAGGAAGCGCTATACACTCCCTGTGTGGGCAGGGGTGGGGGGGGGGTAGGGGGATTCCCTCAGCTGGGAGTGCACTCTTTCACGCATTCTAAGTGCTGCCTCGGGGAGATCGGCTCTGATTTAAAACTTTTAATAAACATGTTTAAAATTTTTCCCTGCCACGTCCCCTCATATGACACTATCACATGAGTTGGGACATGTCCATAAGTTTTATTGAAACCTTTCTTAAAAACTTAAATACCCTCATGAAACCTCATCCCGCCCGGGGATGAGGTTTCATGCTTTTTCCCAGGCCTGCCTGGGCTCCCGGCCTGCCCGCCAACCTTAAGGTTACACAGGCAGGTCCATCAATGAGGTTAATTAGTTTTTTAATGGCCTTAACAGGCCGTTGACAGTTCGGCAGGCGCGCAGCCGAATCGAAAACCTAAATGACGCGGGGTGATGTCGGGACGCACGCCTGATGTATCCCCGTGTCATTTTACGTGTCGGCGAGCGGGCCCTGCCCCTGCTCGCAGACCAGAAAAACCTACTCATGGTGTAACTGATAACATCAATGTTGCTATTAGGCATCAAATAATCCTGTGGCATATATGAATCAAGTTCATTTCAATTGAGGTGCAGGGTAGTTTCAGAGTAATGCAACTGCCTGCAAGATACTCAGCAACAGCCATGATGTTGTCACGTGAAATTTGATGGTGCCATAACTATTTGAAGGTGCAAGCCAAATGGATGATGGCTGCTGGGGAACTAGAAAACCCACAACGTTAAGATAAAAGCAAAATGCTGCGGATGTTGGAAATCTGAAACAAAAACAGAAAGTGCTGGAAAAACTCAGCCGGTCTGGCAGCATCTGTGAAGTGAGAAACAGAGTTAAAGTTTCGAGTCCAATATGGCTCTTCTTCAGAGTTCTGGTTATAAAAGAATAGTGGTTTTTCCAGCATTTTCTGTTTTTGTTTCAAAACCACTACCTTCCCTTTTCCTGGTTCCTAGCCTCCTTTCCCATATATGCAACATTTTGTAGTGTTTTTGGAAGTATTGAAGTACAAGTGTAGTGAAAGGAAAGTCCTTGTAGTTTAACCTGTAGGAAATATCACCCTTTGTTTTGTAGATATACTATGAGAAAATACAATAACAAAATAATGTTTGCAAAATGTGACGATGTATAGAGTTTCTTTTTCTGCGAAGCAGTGAAACACAGAACCACAGGTCTTTTTTCTTCATTATTTTCATGTACTCTCTAAACAAATTAGATAGTAGAAAGTGATATCATGAAGAAAGTCATCCACACATTATTTGCAATACTGGTGTTCTGACAAAAAAATTGAACATTGCAAAGCACAATGAGAAAATCCAACAGAGCAAAAGCAACAGGTTTTCATTCACATTATACCCATAAACAGTAAAAGCTTCATTTTATATTATTGTTGGATTATCCCACCACCAAGTTCTCAGCTTTTACTGATTACTATGCTGTACATGTAGTAAACTTTGTGTGTTTCAAAACTAATTTTATCTCTTAAGCATTTTAAGAAATCACTAAGTTGAAGGATTGCCAAAAGAAATTTCCCAAATCAGACGCCAACCTTTTGTCTTTTGAACATTTTCTTAATTTGGCACAGATGAAGTTCCAATTTAATACTTCTGTAGGAAAGCTGGTTATTCAGTTATCCTGTTGCCTCCTAATGATCTTGTTTTTCCTCTAGAAATGAATATCTACTCACATTCACTTCACACCAATAGGAAGAAACCTAAACTCACCCGCCACTGCAAAGACAAAGAATCCAGAATACTTACACAGGAGGAAGCATAAGGAGAGGAAATACACATTAAATTATAAAACTTTAAAAAGGAGTAGTGGAGCAAGAAACCCTGGGGACACAGATCCACAAACTTTTAAATGTTCTAAAATTAAAAGCACACTGGATACTAGATTTCATAACTATACAGTACAAATGCAAACAGGTAATGCCAAACATATACAAATCATAGTTTATATTATTGTGTCCAGTATCAGACACCTTACTTTAGGAAGGATATCAAGGTCATAGAGAGGATGCAGAAGGGATTCACTAAGACCATGCCAGAGCTGAGAGGCTTTAGATTTGAGGATTAGAGAAACTGGGACTCTGTTCTTTTGAACAGGGAAGTTAAGAGAGGTCTAATTTTAAATTGTGGTGTTTCCACCTTAAAATTCCCAGAAGACAGCACTGTGTTGCATTAACTTTCTGAAGACTTCCTCTTCATTTATCACTTCTCCTTAATGGCAGTGTTCAAATGGTGGCAAATTTTGATAAGGTAATTTGGAAAAGCTCTTTCATCCTGCTAGTAAGCTCATTGTAAAAGGAAATAAATTTAAGGTGGTAGAGCTTAGGAGAATTTCTATGATAAGGGCTGTTGAACATGGAACATACTACCATAAACAATGGTGAAAACAGAATTAATGATAACTATTAGGAAGGAAGTAGGTAATTAATTGAAAAATAAAAGGTTAAACAGTTATGAACAGGGAATAGGGAAGACAACAGCTTTTCAGTTACTTGCAATGAGCTGAAAGGCCTCAGTCTGTGCTATAAAATTCCACAATTCTATGTATTCCCATATCAGAGATAATTATAGATCACTATATAGTAGGAAATCAAATGAGGATAAGATTAGTAAGTAAATTAGTCAAGGTCTGCAGTATTCTAAAGTGTCCTGAGACAAACAAGGTCTAAATGAGAAGGGGATCTTTGGATGTACCCCAGAATGCTTCCTTAATCTACGTCTTGCATGTCCAACAAATGGGAGGTAGTGGTACATCTAATTCTTCGAGGTAAAGAAGTAGAACGTATAGGGAGAGTACTTGGGAAGGTGAATATAGCATAAGTAGATTCACACTGAAAATAGGTAAAGAAAATGGGTTGTCAAGGCTCGAGGTACTTGACTGGAAAATTGCTAATTTCAGTTAGATGAATGGGGAACTAAAATCTGATTCACGGATTGAAAAAAATGTCAGGTCAAACAGTAGGCTAGGACTGACAGTTAATTACAAAGAAGGACTTATAGGTACATTTGACTCGGGGTAAAAAGGCTGAGTTTCCATGGTTATAGAGGGATGAGTAAAATTAGGTTTTGGGAAAAAGAAAAGGCAGGTCATAAGTATGAGAAAAAGTACAGAAGGAAACAATGATAAATATTAAAATGGAGACAAAAAGAAAAATGATGAAAGCCAACAGACTAGCAATCAACTAAGTAACATAGCAAGCGCTTCTAAAAACATGAGTGAAAAGGATAACCAAAAGAGACAATTAAAAAATGACTTTGTAATTCAGAAGGGAGGAAACTATTGCTCATTTCAGTTTCAATTCTTACAAATGGATGTAAAAAATGGACCGTAGTAGTTCCAGAGGATGCGGAAAAGTCACTACTAGGGATACGTACTCAGAACTCTGCTGAAAAGGACTGCAAGGAGATGCAGGTAACATGTAACCCAGAATACCAAAGGTGGCTATGGAAGAGATAATGGTGGAAATAATGATGGCTTCTCAAAAATAATTGGAATCAAAAACTGTTAAACACTTAAGGGTGGCAAATATTTCATTCCGATTAAGGAAGAAAAGGATAACAGAAAATTATTGGCCAGTTAGGCTTACTTAGATTGTATATAAACAGCTAGAATCCATAACGTAGGAAGAGATTAGAGCGCATTTAGAAAAGCTTGGGCTAATCAGGGCATTCTGTATGGACTTGTTCAAGGACAAGTCATAAATGACTAATGTAATTTGAGGAAAGCACATTGTACATAGACAAAGCAAAAGCCATAGATGTCGTAAAACTGAATTTTCAGTAGGTGTCACACAAGAAAAATCTTATTGAAAATTTGAGACAATGGTAATAAAGAGAATGTAGCCATATGGATAGAGAAGTGCCTAATGGACAGAAAACAAGATTATATTTGTTAGACTGGTGAAATCTGGAAAGTAATGTGTCCAGGAATCTGATCTGAAACATTGTTCGTTTTCCATTCTTTTAAATGATTTGTGAATAAGTTGAAGGGTGACTACATTGAAAACTTGAAATCATCAAATTAAGTGGCATAGGAAACTGTGAGCAAGAATGCAGGACTTTATCGAAAGTTTAGTAGAACGGGTAGTCAGGTAGCAAATTCAGATCAATTAAGAGAAATTCAGATCAATTAAGAGAAATTATGATATTGCTCATCTTGCGCAAAAGAACAGAGTATACATCTCCTAAACAGTGAGATTCTTACCAGAGTGAAGGAACAGAAAGATTTAGGAATATAGCTATACAGACCTTTACAGATATGAGTTATATATATATACAGATTCACCAAGACATTGGTTTGGTGACAGTTGGAATACAGCATGTAGCACTGGGCAGTCCATTAAAGGAAAATAACAGTAACAGCATGGAACCGATATAGCAAAGGTTCATTGAAATTATACCAGGAATAAAAGGCTAAAGGGGATAAATAGAAGTTTTCAAAACTATTAAAATGTTTTCATGGGGTAAATATTTAAAAGACTGGTTGCCAAATTAATAACATTTCTGATAATACAGTTCACAGATGGTCTCATAATGAATGCTTAGCTGAGGCTCCAAGACTCACTAATGATTAGTTCAGCAGGGGTTTGTTTTTACAGGGGGAAGTGGAATATTTGCTTAATCAAAGTTATTCTTTTGTTGAACTCTTTCTTTCATTCTCTGTATGTTTATTTGGATAAGACTAAAGTGTGAAGTGAGTAAAACCTCTGTTATTGACACTATGATGACTGTTGGATTCACACTTTTTAGGGTTATAACAGCAAGTTTTTTTTCCCTCAACAGATTTCTGAATAAGTGTTTTTTTAAAAAAACGTGCATTTCAAGATGTGCCATTGTTATTATATGGCTCACTGGTTCTACAGTGCGTACTGGCTGAGTGAACATGGAGGTTGCAGGGGGAGCAGAGGATGTATGGAGGTGGAATGGAAATAATGGGGTGTGAGGGGTGAGGGCTAGAGGGCCTAATAGCCTTTAATACAACTGGGTCAAAGTTTCAGGAAACTGAGGCGGGCCTTCTAACCAACCCAATTTGCCACTTACCCACCTCCGGATATGGCAGGCCTGACTCCACCCTGCCCCATCTCCCTGGAACAAAAACATGGCCGGCGGGGACCTTCAAGGGGAAATGGGTCTGCCGAGTCAAGAAATTTCTGACTCAAGCTTCCCATCTCGATGGTGAAAATCTGGCCCTGTATATCAGTGACACATAAGAGCACTAGAGAAATTCCATGGTTTGAACCAACAACGATCAAACACACTTAGAAGTCAATTATGTTTAGCAGTATTAAATGTAAATCGGGAATACATATTAAGCACATCCAATGAAAGCTCTGAAAAACACAGCAGTCTTGTGACAAGAAGATTACCACATTTGAAAGGAGCATGTTTACAAGCATACAACAATGGACAGGGGAAAAAAAATCTGGATCGTCCTGCCTATGTGTGTGTTATTTATCTACATATACACACACACATACACACACTTCCCAGCCTGTCTAAAAAAGTCATGTGATCCTTTGGGAGGCGTGAAAAACTAGGTCAATTAAGGAAATCTGGAAAATTCCTCTCTGACCCCTTTAGGCATTCAAAATTACTCCAAGAAACCACACTGGCCCTGATTGATGTGCTACAGTGCAAACTTTTGTTAAGAGGTGATCTCCACCCCAGCCAGAGTCATAGGCCCAATTCTTGCTTGAAGAGATTCAGTGACTCAGCATTGACTGCATGAGGCTGCATAGTTGCTGTATTCATTAGGAAAGCTCCCAACTTCTAACCTAGTTTGGGCGTGCACTGAGGCACCTGGTCCTCCCTAACCTATTCAGTTCTAGCAAATGGTCTACATAAACAAAATCAATTCCCTCCATCATCTTATAAACCTTGATTGAACGATTATTCCAGGTGCCCTGGCCAATATATATCCCTCAACCATGAGCGAAACAGATTATCTGGTCATTATCTCATTTCTGTTTGTGGTATCTTGCTGTGTGCAAATTGGCTTTTTCCTTTGTTCATGACTACACTTTCTTGGTATGCCCTAAGTTCATGAAAGGTGCTGTGTAAAGTCACACCATTCTTTCCTTTACACTTCTCTAAGTGAAGAGTCCCAACTCTGAGCTTTAAACTGAGCATTAATCTTGTGGCCCTCCTTTGCACCCTTTCCAAAGCCACAATATCACTTAGCATGTGAGGAGACCAAAACTGGACATAGCAATCTAATCTAAGGCGTATCCAAAGTTATTTCATCAAGAGGCTTCAGACACTGAAAGCACTTAACAGAAATCTGGAAATAAATCTTAAATTAAGTTTAATATGCCTACTCTTAGGTTACAATGAACAACTTGAGGCTGATACTTGCCAGTTATAAGGAACAGTTGACAGGCTGGAATTATATTACGGTGACCTTAATCTGACCCACAGTGAAGTGCAGTGACAATGAAGTTCTGTGTTTTCATGCTTTGACAAGCATTCCAGTCTACAAAAGCTTGACAGTTCATGTTAGGAAAATGCAAGAGGAACATCTATTTCACCCAACAATAAAACATTGCACTCAGTGCCTTAAAAGTTTTGAATTGCAGCATCGCTCCAGGTTGAAGTTATACTGCAGTTGGCATATACCTAAAATTGCGATGTGTCTTCCCGGAAGGGATCTTAAATCAGTTAGCTTTAATGCACTCTGCTGTTAGTTATATTGTTCTATATTGTATGAATAAGCAGCCAAACCTGCCTCACGCCAACCTGAAGTAACAATATAACTATATCATTAAAGTACAAAATGTAAGTGACCTAGACGTGGCACTCAGAGGTCTAAGGCAGCATGCATAAGAAAAATCACAGGAAACCACAGGAATTGTTAGGCAAAAAAAGTGCATGGTCCATCATTTTTGCCTTCCAATCTTAGTAGTTGCATGATACAATGATCAACGGAGTGTTGACTTAATAATGGAAATCAATTTCTATCGATTAGTCAACAACAGGCCCAGACATGAGGTGAGGAAACCCCCTGTATTGGGAAGTTTTGAGAACCATGGGTCCAAAATTGATCGAATATGATGGATTAATTCAAATAATACCAGCAAATTTAAAGCAACATCTCAATAATGAAATCAGTTAATCTTATTGCTCAACACATACTTAACAGTTCAAATCTTACACCAAAAGCCTGACAAAGGAGAACAGAAACATGTGTTTAACAGTTAAATATTGCATTGTAAATAGATTAAGGAGCTTCAAGCTATTGGTTAAAGTGCTGAACAAAGGCCATCAGGGAAGAAATAATCCAAGAGCATATAACAGGGCATTACATGTGCTGGAAATACCACCTCTTAAATGGGGTATTAACGGAGACCCAGAACATTTGTGATTTTCAGAGGACGAGAATGCTGTGGAACAGAACCCTTCCATTTAAAGGCACCCAGCATCAAGCAGACCCTCAATATTTCCCAAGCAATGTCCTCTCCTGAAATCTCAAATGAGCAATTTAGCATGGCACTTTTTACTTTCCTGCAGCAGCTGACCCCTGGCCTGTGACAGATTGTCAATTTAGTGACAAATGTAGGGACAGTTTTGTGCTAAGAGCCCATATCTATGAGGATGTTAGCTGCAACTGACCAATCTATTTCAAATAGACTCCTTCCGAAATAACCAGAATGGCTAGATTTGAACCCAGTTCCAGGATCTAAACTACTGCACTACCCAGTATGAGAAAGAAGAAAAGATTCGCATTAATATACCACATTTCATAACCTCAGAGTACCTCAACGAGCTTTTACAGCCAATGAAGTACTTTTGAAGTGTAGTCACTGTTGGAATGTAGGAAATGCAGCAGCCAGTTTGCATACACGAAGCTCCCACAAACAGCAACCTGATAATTACAAGATATTATGTTCTTGTGATGGAGAGATAAATATTGGACAGGACGCCAGGGATAACTTCCTTGTTCAAAATACTGCCATAGAATATTTTACAACTACGCAAGGGCAGACAGTGGCCTCAGTTTATTGTCTCATCTAAAAGACAGCACCTCTAGCAGTGCAGCACTCCCTCAGTGTTGCACTGAAATGTCAGCCTAAATTTGTGTGTGCAAATTGTAGGTGTGGGATTTGAACCAACAGCCTTTTGCAAGAGTGCTATCAACTGAGCCAAACCTTGACACCGGGAAATAGTGACCTTAGATGGCACATTGTACACCTATTGGGAGATGACTTCCAACCATGACATGTCCACAGACAATTTCAGCAATACTCTGAGGTGTTGAGCAGAGTCCTCATACCCCTGGCTCATAAACTGCAGTGGCTGAGAAAGGCCTCAAACATTTGGCTGACAAATTTAATTGGAACATAATAGAAAAGATACAAATCAAATTCAGTTTTAAAAAGAACTGCAATATACATTTGGTATAAATATTTATGTCAAAAAGTCACTATAGATGAAGAGGTTATTTAGAGCTCTGGCCAGTAGTAAGGTTCTCCATAAGCGAGAATTCAGGAAAAAAAACCTTAGCAAAAACCTTAACCTTAGTTGTACTGTTCTGTACAACTTATTGAAAATAGGATGACAATATTTAAATCTACAGCAATGGCATAAACTTTTGATTACATAATGATCACAATTTGACAGTTTTATAATCTGAATTGTAAATTATTCTGTGGGGTTCATTAACCTTTCCTGTGAAACTTCTCCAGTTGCCATAACACTTATTATGTTATGCAGTTTTAAACCTATGGTTTAAAAACGGTTTTAAAATTACTTTTCAGTCAGATTCTTTTTCATTTATAATATTCAATCCATGATCAGTGGGGCTCCTCAGCAATAAAAGGTTTGATAAAATCCTCATGAGCACATTTATAATTGTTGGAATCATATATGTGTTTAAGAAACTTTTATAATCTTGATCAAAAGATCTTTAAAAAAAGAACCTCCAGAAATTTAGAAAACATATATTTCATCATCAACCCTATGATTCACGGAGTTAGAAATAAAAAAAAATAGCCAGCAGCCATTGCCTTTTTCTCTATCTTTTATTCCTTTTCAACACATTTTCACAGAGCGGGGATATTCAGATTTTAAAAAATATCCTTCAGATTTCAGATCTGCATGCATTTGGGCACGTGAATATTAACTTTAACCACTTTGTTCTGTCCTCATCCCAATCAGTTTTACTTCCGGTAATGTCAGTGATAACTTACAACTTTTACAATGTTTATTTTCTGTTCATTATAGCTTGTCAAACTAAAAGCATCATATTTTACAACCATTGTGCAATTTCACACTAAACTGGCCAAGCCAGGATGTGAGAAAGAGAATGCATATATCTTTTCCCACTCCCTACCTCCCTTCCAAAATTTGACTTGAACAATAGTTAACACAATAGCTTGCATTCTTTTAGCACCTTTAATATAGTAAAATGACTCAATGCACTTCACAGGAGTGTTTTAAGACAAAGATTGACATCAAGCCATATAAAATAAATATTAGGCTAAACAACCAAAAGCTTTGTCATAAAGGTAGGTTTTAAGAAGTATTTAAAAGGAGGAAGAATTTGAATGGCAGAAGTTTGTGGAGGTGGGGATGGAGGAGGGGAATATTAGGGCCTAGACAGCTGAACTTGTGTAAATACACTGCCCAAATTCCAGGATAAAACCTGGGTTAAAGTTCATTTAAAATAAGACATGTAATAAGTTAGAAAGTCCTCCTTAACCTCTTTCAACCGAGCTGTACTGATCAAAATAAAGTATTGCAACAGTTGTAAGGTTCTTACATTGCTAACCATACCATCCTCTTCCAATACCTCTTTTCTTCTGTCCAACTCTGTGGGACAGTTCTTGCTTGGTTCACCCTTACCTATCTGCTTTGTGTTCTTGTGGTCTTTTGATTCCCAGATGTTGTTAATAATCACATTTAAGCTTGGAAAGATCAGAAACTCTATGTTTAATTTTGCTATGCTGTCTGGTACAAAGAAGGACTGGATTGAACTGGTTCTGTAAACATCATATCAGTCTCTAGTGCAGCTGTGAACACTTATGCATAAGTTCCTAGCTATTTATAGATATTTACAGATAATACAATTTATAACATCCCTCTTTCTTTAAAATGTAATGCCCCTATCAATATATGATGTGCTCCAGCAGAGCGTAGGTTAGACACACAGCAGATGCAAAGGAGCAGTAAGTATAGCAGACGATATCCAGATTTTTGGTGTAGATAAAAAAGATCATGACTACCATTTACATGAAGACTTGGAGAGAACCAGGAAAGCTGGGATCAAGCTAAATGCAGACAAATGCACTTGTGAAAGTGACAGAATGCCAGTTCTTCAGAATGGTGTCCACACCTGATAGAATCAAGCCGAGCCCTGAACGAATCATGGCTATCTCTGGGATGGAAGCCCCAAGAGATAAGAGGAAGTTAAGAAGTTTCCTTGGCTTGATCCAATACATGAGCTCCTTCAAACCGCAAATGTCAGAGCATACAGCAAACCTGCGGGAGCTGTTGAAAAAACATGTAGAATACCAGTTGTCAGAATAACAAAACACAAGTTTCAACAAACTCAAAAAGGTCACAATACCGAGAGACAAAGGAAGACCCAAACCTGCCTTATTGTCAGTCAGGAAGATATAGGCCAGAAATTTTACCTTCTGCATGCGGGCGCGCGCCCGACACGCTGGAACGTATCAGGAGTGCGACCCGACGTCACCACACACCTTTGCGATATTTTGTTCGGCGGGCATACGCCGGAGTCAGCTGTACACCCGCCGATAATTGAAAGGCCTATTAAAGGTCATTAACAAGATAATTAAGTTAAAGTTCATGCTGCCTGTCCAACCTAACGGTTGGCGGGCAGGCGAAAAGGACAAGCAGCCTTTACATATTACAAAATTAAATAAAAATGTTCTTTTGAAATTAAAATCATGTCCCATCTCATGTGACACTGTCACATGAGGGGACATGTTTCATTGAATTTTTATTGCATTTATTAATTTTTTTCAAAAAGCGCTTCAATCTCCCTGAGTCAGCTCAGTGCCTCAGCGAAATTAAAGCGCTCTTTCGCGCGCATGCATGAACCGCGCACCAGGCCCGCTGTCCATCCCTCCCCCGCCTGCACAGGTAGCACTCCACGCAGGGCGGGCCTCAATCGGCTTCCCGACCGCCCCTGCCCGCTCCCGCCAAGCCCGCCGTGGGAAAAATTCAGACCATAATAATTTTCATGGTGTTACTGAAATTTATTATAAAGTACAGTAACAGCGGTGTGTGTGCATGTGTGCGCGTGTGTGTGTGTGCGCGAGTGCATGTGGTGGGGTGGCTTAACTGAATTAAGGGCAGCTGGTCTGAAGACTTTGATGTATCAGAAGATAAGCGAGCTTTGAATGTTAAATAGGTAAACAGGGGTGAAGTTTTAGAACGTGAGGTGTAAAGGGAAGATTTACATTTTTAAATAAACCAGACTAGCTTGAATTCAAAAGAGGGGATGAAACGTTTCACTTAGCCATGAGAAGTTAAGAAACAGTGCGTTCATTTTTTTTTACCAAAGATGACTGGTAAAATTGGTACTATGATAAATTTTATTATTAGAGAGGTAAAGTCCAAAGACATAGTGAAACAATGAGAATTTGCATTCAAAGGGGAAAATATGTATAAAAGGAGAGAAGGCTGTGCGTAAGGGAAGGCATTCTAAGATCTAACAAGTGTGAAAAGCCTCCAGCATCTAAACCTCAAACTGCTATCTGCAAGAACTAAAGCTAAGAAAACTCATTTTGAATTTGATTTTTCAGGGTATCGAGTTACTTTGCCTGGGTCTTTTTAAATCTATGTTGTTTTACTCTTGCCTTAACGGACGTGTAACTGGGAGGTAAATTTACCGGGTGGGCTAGGAGTTATCATAGTAGTAATTTGTAAACCTACGTATGCGCTTAAAATCATTTTTTTTCTATTTAATAAAGGTTTAATTTAGTTTTGTAAGAAACCTATAAGACTTGATCGTCTTATTACTACTGAATTCAAAGCACACATCTCAAAATATATACAAATTGAAAATCAGTTGTGGCAGTTGTTTCAAGTTTCCCTTTGGGATTTGAGCAGCTCAGCATTTACCATCAGCTGTGCCATAACATTGTCACTCTGATCCATACATCTCAAGGCTGACATGAAATCAGCTGTAGACTTGCTGAATGTAAGAAAATATGAGACTACTCTGCCAAGCGAAATACATCCCAAGTGGCCAAGAGAAAGTGAGACAACAACTCACTGAAGCACAGGAAAAAGGTCAACACTTCAACAAACATGCTGAATCCCTACCTGAGCTGTTGAAAAGGACAAAGCGTACATGTACAGGATCCAATCATGAAAACCTGCAGCCCAGCAAAACTTGTTGCTGAAGCCGAGATACCAAGGTCATACATAATTAAGACTTAAACTGGTAAGTAAATGAGAAGAAACAGAGTCCATCTTCAACCTGCACCAGAGCTGAGAAAAACAGAAACGATCATGAGCAACACTAGAAACATTAATATCCAGGGAACAACATTAACATCACCACCAACAATTAGGCGACATTTGCAACAGCAAGCATGACATCTGCAACACCAGGGACAACACATAGCATGCTGAACAGGCAATGTTGTAAGTCACCACAAGGAGCAAAGAATGCCAAATCTATAAGATGGAGGCACAACGTTTTGCCACCTAAGTGGTATTGTGATTAATATTTTAGAAAACAATACACGCTATAAAAGACTCTAAGAAGAGGTTCCGTTTATTTACGAAAGTCGACTAATAATCTTCTCAAGTTTATACAAGTTAATGATTGGAACACATCCTGGCTCACTTTAAAGCCAAAAGGTAGACGCAGGAGTTTGTACTGTCCAAAGGCCATGTTGAATACAACAGTGAAGATTCTGCATCTAGTTTCACTTTCCAGTAGCCATTTCTGGCATTGAGCTTGCTGAAAACTTTCGCCCCTACCAATGCTGGTGTGATCTCTCCCAGTGTTGGAATGAGTTAGTGATCCCTCTTAATGGCTTGATTAAGATCTTTGGGATCCAGGCAAATTCTTAGCCGTCCATTTGGCTTCTCTCACAGCACAATGGAATTTACCCAATTTGTAGTCTCTGACTCTGGCGATCACCTTCTTTTCTTCCACCTCTTGGAGCTCTCTTTCAAGGTTTCCTTTTTCGTTATATTGGTACTTCACATGGTGGATGAATCATTAGTTTCTTCGCTGGGTCAACAGTGATGTGATACTCAAATACTTCAAAGCATCCAATCAGCTCATCGAAACACTCTGGGTACATTTGCGTAAGATCGGAGGATGCTTTTCAATGGGTATACTCTCTTGAGCCCTCAGTGTCACCTCCTTTACCTCATGGTTTACTGAGATAATCCACAGCTCTTCAGGACTGCTCAACCCTAGGATGGCAGGACCATCTGCTTCAGTGAAGTAGAACATACAGTTAACATCGTCGCCTTTGTGCGTTCCTCTGATTTGGGTTGTTCCTCGCTGTCAAACATCAGTTTCCCCTGTAGGCTGTTAGTATGACATCGCTCGGTTTCAGAACGCCTTTCTCTGGATAACCATTTTCTTCCAAGCTTTCAGGAAAGAACTTCTGGTACAGCCTGAGTGGGATGATGTTACCCTGCACTCGGCCAGCAATCTTCACCTTCAGGTTTCTCATTGAGCTTTTCGCTCACCCTCTTCCTGATCTGAATGGTTGTGTGAATTTCTTTTCTCTGGGAACGGTTGCATCCAGCAATTTCATGCAATAGTATGGTTCCTATGTCTATCATGTTCTCAGGCTCACCATCATCTTCCAGGGTATGGTTGTTTAGATTTCTTTTCCTGTCCATTTGCCCAGTTGCTGTGGCTCTGGTGCTTCATCGACCGCTTTCTACCTTTGGTCTGCACATCTTTTGCCAATGATTGGCCTTTCTTCAAACTCTGCAGATTGATCTATATGTGGGACATTTCCTTCTGTCTCTGAATTCATGTGGTTGCCTACAGCTTCTGCACATCTTTCTCTCTTTTTGGTGTATTCTTTTGTTGCTGCTGCACTGTATCAGCCCTGCCACCGTTCTCGTGGCTTAACTGAAGGCTAGACGTTTGGGTAGTCAGTGTCTTCATCTGTCTACCTGTGGGTTCGTGTGCCCTGGCAGTAGCTACAGATATTGTGAGCTTGTCTTTCCTGATCAGCACTTTCTGTACTTCACGGTGTGCAGAACCCCAAATTGGTTGATCTATCAGATTTTCATCTGTGTCAGTAAACTTACATTTTCTAGCTGCATTTTTAAACTTTGGTACAAAGTTATCAATAGGCTCGCCTAACTCCTGTCTGAAGCCTGAAAATTCATACTGATAGATCCGATGATTTGATTTGGCTGGAGATGGGTGCTACATTTTCCAAAAATTTTGTCTGGGTCTTTGCTGTCCTCTTCAGTCAGTTCTCAGCTGTTAAGTAAATTTAACTCTATGGGGAGAACTTTCCCCCCCGTCAGGGGAGTTGTGCAGGGGCACAGACTTGAGCGGCGCCACCGATTGGGTCTGTGCCACCATTTTACATGGCAGCGTGATGTGCGCCCGTAAGCGCTGAGCACGCCGTGTGCGGGTGGGGACACGTGCCCAAAAGAGCGCAGAAATCTCCCTGAGGCACCTCTGTGCCTCAGGGAGATTAGTTTAAGTTTTAAAAATCTAAATAAAGAGTGTCACATGAGCTGGGACATGTCAACGAATTTTTATAAAAATTTTAATTCAATTTATCAACACTTCATGGAACCTCATCCCACCCATGGATGAGGTTCCATGAAAAATGTGAAGGCCACCTGGGCTCTTCACCTGCCCGCCAACCTTAAGTTTGGACTGGCAGCTAGGTTTATTAGTTTAATTAGTTTTTAAATGGCCTTAATAGACGTTTGACAGTTCGGCGGGCACGCAGCTGAGTCAGCTGCGCGCCCGCCGACCTGAAAATCTAAATGACATGCGGTGACATCAGGACGCACGCCCGACGTCACCCCGCGTCATTTTATGCCTCGGCAAACAGGCCCCGCCCCCGCTCGCTGAGCCAAAAATTCTGGCCTATATCTTCTGCCCACAGAAGCATATAGCTGAACCTCTCTTCATTGCTAGTGCCTTTTAGGAAACTACTGAATGTCAATCTGCACTTTTGTTTAAACTTTGCAAACGCCTCAAAGAAATCATCAGCTTCTCAATTCATTGTGGGCTGTATCTGTACACTCATTGTTGTGCCGGTCAACATTTCATTTTTCGCTTTCACACGATTCGCTAAGTTCCTCTCCTAGCACTAATGTGGGTCAATTTTCCTAATCAGCACTAAATTAATTTAAAATGCTTTAGGTTTATTCATAGACACTTGCTGTCATCATGCTATGTGTTCCTGTTGTATTTTGGTTCCCAGGTTTTGTTAATAGTCACATTTTAAGTTTAGAAAGATCAGAACCTCTTTATGTTTTGCCATGCTATCTGGTACAAAGAAGGACCGGATTGAACTGGCTCTGTGCACATCACATCAGTCTGTAGTGCAACTATGAAATATGTCCCCCTGGAACACTTACACATGAGTTCCCAGTTACATAGTTCCTAGCTATTTATAATATTTACAGATAATACAACAATATATAACATTATCGAATCACAGTCAGGGCATCTCAAGCAATAGCTTCTCTTTCCACCCTCTCTTTTCATCCATACACTGCCCCTTGGTGAGATAATTTGCATAATCAGTGAGCTCTTGATCCCCGAAGCATATTAAAAAATTAGAAAAATGTAACCAGTAGAGAAAATGTAAGGAATATCACTGATTTTATTGGGTTGTAAGCTTGTTTGACTTTTGAACATACAATTTTATAAAATCGATGCGCCTTCTCGGTCATTATAATCTATCTCACTTCAAATCTTCAATGTCATTTTACTGCACTGACCAGGATTTTCCAAAGGGTTCAGTTGCTTTTTTTTTTAAAGCTGAAGACATTGCAGAGTCAGCATGAAAAACAGAATGAAGCTTTCACTTAACGTGCTAAAAAAGCAGAACACTGATTCTAGCTTCATATCAAGTTACATGGAAGAATGCCATACAGAAAAACCTTACTCAGATATTTTCACAAAATTAATCCCAATGATATCATGGATATTCATACCCAAGGAATAATCAACTGGAAAATGTTACTATGCACCATCTTACACACAAGAAAGCACTGGGGCAAATTTTCCTCTGGTGTCATGACAACTCCTCAATGTAATTCCAGCAGACGGGATGCAAAATTGAGCCAGCAGCTACACCATCAGCTCTTTTCCCACAGGCTGCCAGTTCAAAGATTCTCTATTGGAAATAATATTGGGCACTCAAAAGGTCTGTCCAAACATGACTGAGCTAATAGAGATAACATGGAAACAATGGGAATAAATCATACACTTATTTCTCACCATTTGCACCGTAGTAGTCAGGAATATCAGGTGTGTCTGGCATTCACCTTTGCTGTAGCATTTGATGAACTTAAAATTTAATTTCACCCCAACAGCTTGTGCAATTAATTGCAGAGCAATTGATACACTGACTTGATTATTTGTTTTAATTAAAAATTAAATTTTCTTTGGCTGACCTAGAAATAAATAATGGAATACATTACTGCAGGCTGCAAAGGCAATCTCCCTCCTTTATCGAAGGTGGAGAAATTGCTGACATAAATAGGAATCAAACTGAATTTATTAAAACAAGTGACAATGAGAAATCAGCTTGCAAAGAATTTCAGGCCCATGGAAGTTGTGCTAGTGCAACAGTCTGAAAGAAATCAACCCTCAGAGTTCAGGGAATGATTCTGAACAGCATTCAGACATGCAGCAATGTGCATTGAAATAGTCTTTTGATATTGAGGTTAAACTCAAGATTTTTTTTTGTGTATTTGTCCAATGATTGTGAAAAGAAACCTGATTATCGCTGAGAGATAAAAATAGGGCATAGCTATCAAGGAAGCAGTGATGTTCGTTCTTCAGAAAGCTAAGTTACTAGTTCAGAAGCTCAGTATGACACTTACTGTAATTATAATAAAAAAGATGATTGTAATGTGGAAGGTATAGTCAGGTAGGTATATCAATGTAACTTGCAATGCGTTTGAATTTGGGTTGCGACAACAAAAAAAAAATCCAGCCATCACATTTTTATATTGAAATGTTTAGTTTCCAAACAGAAATGATTTCATTCCATTTCTTACTCAAAATCAATAACCTTGTTTTACTAAAATGTTATGGCTATATTTTTATTAATAAATTTAATAAAAATGTATTAAAAGAAAAACCTGATTTCTTGCTGTCACTTGTTTTTATTCTACACAACCTCAAGATGCCCATGTAAATTAAGTAATTTTGAAACATAGTAACTGCTGTAATATAAAAAAACATAGCCACTAATTTGTGCACAGCAACTCCTATAAAGAGCAACGAAATAAATGACCAGAAATCTGTTTCAGGTATGTTGGTTGAGGGATAAACATTGTCCAGGGCACCCAGGATAACTACCCTGCTCTTCTTTGAAATAGTGCCATAATATTTTTTATGTCCACCTGAGGAGGCAATTGGAGTCTTGGTTTAATGTCCCATCCAAAAGGTACACCTCTGACATAGGTTGTGCTGCAGATTACATTGAAAATATCCATAGTAATATTTTAATTAAAGACGCTTCACCACAATGGAGTACCAGGTTCTGCCCAAGCTAAACTGAGCTTTGAAAGGATGGCCACTGCTAAAGTGCTATAAATAAATCATTATGACATTCTTGAATAATGGCAACTGTGGAATAGATAATCTCAAGAGAACAAATCCAATGACAAATGTTTAAATTTTAAACTAGCAGATCTGACTTTTCTTTTTTAAATCAAGTCGTAGAGTAAATCGCAGCTCGTCAATAACTTCAACTGCACAAGAAAACCCAGATGTCTGAAACATTTAGTTTATGGGAATATAATTTGAAAGATAAGTATAACACAAAAACAGATGTATGTGAACACTCAGCTAGTCAACTCCAAAGTCTAATTCTCTAAATACAGTACAGAAGAGTCGACAACGTTGACTTTTCTTCACCCAAACTTGCTCCATTATAGTTATACATACGCCTGGAACTTGAAAGTGAAATGAGAACTCAAATTCAATTCTCACTGGGAATGATAAAAGGCAACAGGGCCTCAAAAATCCATGGATGTTACAGATGGCTCCAGTCATAACTTAAGTTGATCAGACCAGTATCAGATCAAGATACGGCAGACCCTTTAAATTGGAGACCTAATTTTTAATATCATAAATATAATCTAGCAAATATATTGCAGATGTCACAAGCCTGTATTAGGCGCATTCTGTAGTAAAACCATATCATATCTTTCTTTCCAGTTACAACCTGTGGAACATGAATTGGACATGACTGCACTAAACTACCAGAATCCACTGAAACAACAATTTTCCTATCCCATGTATAATTGAGAAGAAACACACATAGGAGAGCCCCAGATTTCCAGAATGGCCATTGTGAAAAAAGTTACAGGGCATCTAAATGTTTCTTTACAGGTTGGGGTGCTGTTGGGGGCGGGGGGACTGGGTGGTGGGGCAGAAGGGGAACAAAGATGACAAACAAGCTTCAGCATCTCCTCGACTTTTTGACTGGAGTTTATGATCAGTTTGGTGAGGTGAGCTTGCTCCAAATGTATCACCAGCCAAATGCATGTGAAAACTATGATTTACAGTCATAAGGATATCCTAAGCTTATGGAGGTCATGTGCCTTAAGGTAGAGTCAGTGGCAATAGTTCAAAACAGGCACACTAACATACTTACACCAGGCTATAGTGCCCCACAATTTTGAGGCCCAGCTTTTTTTTGAAAGCTTTTAGCAAAAGTCACAATTTCAGTGGGTGCGTAGAGTAGTTTACTGGATTAATTTTTAGATAAATGGCACCTTGTAAATCTGGAGATTTATATCCAGTAATTTATTAGTAGCTAATAATATTAGGAATGAAAGTGAATTATGAAAATCTAACTATTACCAGTTTTCTGTACGCTCACCCATTACACCCAGAATTCTGCCCTCCACCAATTCAGGCCTTTTCTTTGTGCATTCCTGATTTTCTTTGCTCCACAACTGCCAACCACTTCTGCTTTTGTTCTGGAATTCCCTCCCTGAACATCTCCACTCTCCTTTTTCCTTTAAAACGCTCCCTAAAATTGCTCCCGGATTCTTTTTTTTTGTCTGATTACGCTCCTGTGAATTGCCAGGGGTGGGGCGGGGGGATGCTATATAAATGCAATTTATAGGAAAGAGGACTTACACCTGCAGAAGAATTTTTCTAAGTGTTCCGTTGCTATCAAACTAGGAGGTCTGCCCCATACCAAAACTGTATTCCAATTCAACACCTTCAAAATGAAAACACATTAATCCAAAATACTTTCTTGATTGCTTAATAAACATTTGCACAAATTCACAGATTCTGTCCATAATTTTCCTAAGTATTTCAAGTAAACTGTCAATGCAATATTTGGCTTGCAACCTATGTTTCAGGAACTGAAAATGAAACAGCAACATTGGGTGCGACATTCTAACGGATATGGTACTGGGCTAGCAATCTAAAGGTCAAGAGGCATAATGCTACCTTGGCAAGTTGAGACACTAAATTCAACAATTCTGATGTCTAGGATCAATGGGGCAGAGGTGGGGGAGTCCATGAAAGTTACAGGTTATTGCAGAAATCGAACTTCAAAAAAGAAAACCTGCCAATTCAAGCTGGAATATTAGGCTTATACATGACTCTGCCTCGTATTGGTTGACTCTTAATACCTGCTTTTTAGGGCAACGGTTTGCACATATCCCACAAATAACAGCTCTATCGTAGAAAAAGTCCTGTTGTCCCTCACAGTAGGAAGGATAAAAAGATAAAGGAATGGATCATTGTACATTCGTATCCTCTTCGAATTAACACAAAAAGGTAAATGTCTGAACATTACAATTTATTACTGGTCTTCTTGCAGGTGATCGAGATATTAATATATCAAAAGTGGCAGCATAGCACTTCCACAATTATAAACAAGGCAGAAAAATTATCGCGCTCATGTGATTTACGATGTTGCATACTTTAACATTTATTTGCTGCGGCAGATCTGAACCAGAAACACACTCCAGCAATAAATCAGAAGATTCATACAGGTGCAATACTCAATACCAGACAGCAGCCAAACGACAAGCAGAATCAAAACCCTTACTTACGGTTATCGGCAGTTCTTTTTCTTTCCACAGCTGGATCGGGTTTCTGATTCTCTACAGGATTAGGAAGTCTAAAGTAGTTAAAAAAAAAAATACCAGTTCTGTAAATGCAGCGGTCATTTATCAACAGATCACTGACCAGAGTACCATTTGCCTGCTGTTCTCTGAAATGGCTTCCCTCCTCCCAGGAACATTTCAGGCAACCAAGCAATCCAGCCAGTGGTTACGCAAACTTAACAGAGACTGTCTGAAAAAGTAACCAGAAGACAATATACTTGGTTGATCATAATGATCTCACCTTACAGGTTGCAATACATGATGCAATATAATCAAGTTAGTCTGTTGATACTCAATCTCCACCTTCAGAGCTGCCTGCTGAGACTTGCATATTACAGTAAGCATATACTCACTCCCCCATTATCCAGATCCGCAGCCACACAGTTACAAAAATGGTATTTTTAAGTTGTGGCCTGAATTTTTTTTTGCTCATGTTTTGTATGGGGGTGCGAGGGGCATTACATTTTGGCTGAAAAGATTAGTAAACTTCTCATTCTAAACCCCACAACAGAATTCAATCAATCATGGTTTGCTGTTATAATGTTTAACCATAATAGTATAAATCTGTGCTGGCATAAAAGCTAAAATGCAAAAAAAGAAGGATTTTCTACACTAATGCAATTTTGTTAATGAGGAAGTTTCAGCAAAATTAATGCCTTCTCCCAAAGGGAGTTCTAGCAATGAGGCATTCTGCAGTTAACTTATCAAATTATAGTCCACCATATTTATGCAGTGCCAACTACCTACCCAAAAAGTTTTTAAAATGTGGCTTGGGTTCCCTCCCACTCTTAGACCAAAGTATTGTTGCATATATGGTTACATATATTTTTCTTTTCCAATTTGAGATGCCGGCAACTCTGGCATGATCACAATATTTCCTATTACTAGTTTCCCTGATAAAGTTATGGTGGGCCCTCTCCACAAAATATTGTAGCCCTTCTGATGATTTTCACAAATTACAGAATTGTTATGGTGCAGAAGGAGGCCACTTGGCCCATCGTGTCTGCACCAACTCTCCAAATGAGCATTATGAATTAGTGCCATTCTCCTGCTTTTTCCCCATACCCTTGCACATTGTTTCTATTTAAATAATCATCTATTGCCCTCTTGAATGCCTCGATTGAACCTGCCTCCACCACACTACCAGGCAGTGCATTCCAGACTCAAACCACTGTGTGAAAAAGTTTTTTCTCACATCACACTTGCTTCTTTTACAAATCACTTTAAATCTGTGCCCTCATTCTCGATCCTTTCATGAGTGGGAACAGTTTCTCCCTACCGACTCTATCCAGCCCCCTCATGATTTTGAACACCCCTATCAAACCTCCTCTTAGCTTTCTCCTCTCCAAGGAGAACAGTCCCAACTCTCCAATCTATCTTCATAACTGAAGTTTCTCATCCTTGGAACCATTCTCGTAAACCTCTTCTGCACTCTCTCCAATGTGTTCACATCTTTCCTATAGTGTGGCACCCAGAACAGTACACAATACTCCAGCTGAAGTCTAACTAACATCTTATAAAAGCTTAGCATAACCCCTCTGCTTTTGTACTCTATGCCCCTAATAAAGTCCAGGACTGTATGCTTTATTAACTGTTCTCTCCACCTGTCCTGCCATCTTCAATGATCTATGCACATATACACCCAGGTCTTTCTGCTCCTGCACCCCTTTCAAAATTTCACCCCTTATTTTATATTGTCTGTCCATGTTCTTCCTACCAAAATGCATCACCTCACACTTCTCCGCATTGAACCTCATCTGCCACCTATCTGCCCACTCCACCAACTTGTCTAGGTCCTCTTGAAGTTCCACACCATCCACTCCCAAGCTTCGTATCATCCACAAACTTTGAAATTGTTCCCTGCACACCAAGATCTAGATCATTAACATATATCAAGAAAAGCAAGGGCCCCAATACCGAGCTCTGGGGAACTCCACTACAACCATCCTCCAGTCTGAAAAATATCACTGACCATTACTCTCTGTTTCCTATTACTCAGCCAATTTTGTATCCACGTTGCTACTGTCCCGTGGTCCGCAAGCATGACCCAGACCTCCCTGTCGCTTGCCATTTCAACACTCCACCCTGCTCTCATGCCCACATGTCCGTCCTTGGTCTGCTGCATTGTTCCAGTGAAGCTCAACGCAAACTGGAGGAACAGCACCTCATCTTCCGACTAGGCACTTTACAGCCTTCCGGACTGAATATTGAGTTCAACAATTTTAGATCATGAACTCTCTCCTCCATCCCCACCCCCTTTCTGATCCCCCCTTTTCTCCAATAATTTATATAGATTTTTCTTTTCCCGCCTATTTCCATTATTTTTAAATGTATTTCCATCCATTGTTTTATCTCTGCCTTTTAGCCTATTTCGATCCCTTCCCCCCCACCCCCACTAGGGCTATCTGTACCTTTATGATCACATTCCTTAGATAATATCACCAGCTTCAACACCTCTTTGTCCTTTTGTCTATGACATCTTTTGGTTATCTCCACCTATCACTGGCCCGTTATCGAGCTCTACCTGTCCCACCCCCCCTTAAACCAGCTTATATTTCACCTCTTTTCTATTTTTTCTTAGTTCTGTTGAAGAGTCATACGGACTCAAAATGTTAACTGCGTTCCTCTCGACAGATGCTGTCAGACCTGCTGAGTTTTTCCAGGTATTTTTGTTTTTGTTTTTTCATTCCAGTCTGTCTGGCCCAGCTCCGTTTTTGCCCCAAAGTCAGCTCTCATCCAGTTAATTATTCTTACTCTGAATTGCCTATCATCCTTTTCTATCATCATCCTAAAACGTACAATACAATGATTACTGTCTCCTAAATGTTCCCCACTGACACTTGATCTACTTGGCCACCTCATTTCCAAGAACAAGGTCCAACTGTGTATCCTTTCTTGTTGAACAGGACACATACTGCTGTATAAAATTCTCCAGAACACAATCTAGAAATTCCACCATGGCACTACCATGCCAGTCAATATTCAGGTAATTAAAGTCACCCATTATAGCTACTCTGTAATGTTTGCAACACTCTGTAATTTCCCTGCAGGTTTGTTCTTCTATATCTTCTCACTATTTGGCGGCCTACAGACTACACCAAGCAATGTAATTGCACCCTTTTCGTTCCTTAGCTCTAGCCAAATTGATTCTGTCCTTGAACCCTCTGAGACATCCTCTTTCTCCAGCACTGCAATGCTCTCCTTAGCCAATAGCGCCACCCCTCCTCCTTTCCTATCTTTCGAAACACCTTGTACCCAGGAATATTTAACACCCAATATTTAACTGCCCTTCCAGGTTTCCACTATCGCCACAACATCATATTTCCACATGGCAATCTGCACCTGTAACTCGCCAATCTTATTTACAATGGTGCTGATTAGAAAATTCCATGATAGTCACCCAGATACAATGAAAGAACAGCAACATACATGTCCAAGTCAGGATAGTGTGTAATTTGGAGTTGATGGCATTCTCACAATATTGCTCCTCTTGCCCTTCTCAGTACCCCATTATAAGGGTTGGATCATTGAAGCTGTTGAAGATCGTTCCATAAAAAAAAACTCTTGCAATTATACCCTTGGGCTGCAATGACAGGTCTCACAAGAAAAAGAGTGGGTCAATCAGCCCCTTGAGCCTATTCTGCCATTCAATTAGATCACAGCTGATTTGTACCTTAACACCATCTACCCATCTTGGTTGTGTCCTTTACTACCCTTACCTACCAAAAATCTTTGATTAATTTTGTTAAAATGTTCAATTAGTTTAGCCCAGAATTTCACTCCTCCTTGTGAGTAGTAGTATTTCCTGGCACTACCCCTAAACAACCTAGTTCTAATTTTAAGGTTATCCTCTCCCCCCACCCCGTCTCCGCCCTCTGCCTTCTCTCTGCCCTTCCGCCCACCTTGGTAATATGACTTTCATCCAATTAACTTGAGTAACGTATAAATACAGTGAAACACTGATTATTTGGTAACACCACAAGGCATATGTTGCCAATTCGAGTATATACCTACTGTCTATCTCCTACCTTGTAATCAATTCCCTACCCATATCAATAGGTTCCCTCTAATTTCTGAAACTACCATAACCAACCATTTCCTGTGTAGCAAGTATGACTCCAACCACTGAAGGATTTTCTCTCTGACCCCCCACAATCCACTGCCCCCCCACCCCCATGACCTCAGTTTTGCTTGGACTCCTTGGTGCTATACTCAGTCAAATGTAGATTTGATGTCAAGGGCAGCTACTTTCACCTTTCCTTCTGGTCTTCAATTATTGCATCCTTAAATGAATCAAGGCTGTGTTGATGCAGCTTGTTGGCACTGTTTATGAGTCCTTTCATTATTTTACTGATGCCTGGTAGGAGGCTGAGAGGCTGAGAGGGTTTAAGATTGGCTAGTTTAGATTTATTCTATTTTTTGCAGATAGGATATGCCTGATCAATTTTCCATATTGTTGGGCTGATGTCCATGTCATATTTGCCTGTGCTGGAAAAGCTTGGTATGGGAGCAGCTAACTCTGTTGCATAGGTGTTCAGAACTAGTCAGGATGTTGTCAAGGCCCATAGTCTTTGTTGTATCCACTACATTTAGCTACCTCTTACATACACTAGAACATCTCATTCTGAACCTTAACTGCAGCAGTGCACAGGAAATCCTTAGCTTTAACTGCAGTTTTACTATAATTTAGGGTGACTAGTTAGGTAATGTAACCATATGCCTCCATTGTCTAGGGACAGTCCCTAGATGAGGTCCTCTGTCCCTGAACAACCAATGTCTGCACCTTGTTTCACAAAACTCACCCTAAATACCCTGAATTTTAAATTCTTGTCTTGGATTATGACTAATGTATAAGTGAGTTGCAGCACAAACATCTTGGATAAACACCTAAATAATTATAAATTTGAGAAATATTCAGAATATTTCTATTATTATGACTATTATCTATAACATAGGTTGTACAGCACTATTGCAGTTGCCATAGCTACCACACTGACTGAATGAGTATGACATAGAAAACACACAAGATTCTGTGTAAAGTGAAAATGGTGTTGTAAAAAAAATGTAATGCTGCTTTAACAGTCAACTTCAAAAGGGTTTTCCATATTTACTACCAATCAGGAAGAAACATTTGTATAATGTTCAATATGTCAGTTAACATTTTCCATTTGGAATGGAGGCAAGGACATCTATAAAAGAAAGTGAGGGTATCACTAAACATAAAGCTGTTCTTACAGAATGTGATAGCTCAAGTTCTGTTACTGATTTTTTTTCTGCAAGTTGAGCCAACAGACTAGCCACATAAAGAGTGGGTACAAAACACTGACATTCCTAAACAACGTTATTGTATTATTTATAAAGGGCATCTGAATGCTCTTCAACAGTATGACGTATCATGTGTGATAATTGTATGCATATGCTGTCAATTGTAGTGTATATCTGCAACTCTTAAAACATAGGCTGCTTAAAATGTTTCCCCTGCTGTACTTGGCAACCTACATTTTCCATCCTGGTTACTTCACTGAGCTCCCATCCTGTGTTCTCAGATTCAGTTTAGAAAATATGGTCACACGGCTAGCATTTGCAATCAAATTTCATTATTACAGGACAAAAGATATTGACTAAACCTTCAAGTCAGAGATAGTTTACCAATTAATTAAGCTTTCCTTAGTCCTGTTGCAATGCAAACGTTCTACAGCAACTGATGATGACCTTTCCACAAGTACTGTGTGCTGCTCGAAGCACCCAACGTCCCACAAGATGGTCCAAGGTGGTGCACATTTTCATCCCTTCTCTCCAGCTGTCCATCCAAGTCAGACCAGAGCTCCAGCATTAAATTCATGGGAGCCTCTGGCAGAGGCTAACATATGGAAGGAGGCTCCTATCTCACCCACACTTTTGGATGACTTCCACTTCATCAAATTAAAGCATCACAAACTAAACTACTCCACTTTAAGGTGATCTATCAGGGGAAATTTACGTATTTCCAGTCCTGTGCACATATGACCTAATTTTCTAGTCCACACGCCCTGCCATATCATGGCCTGGGGCCCCAAGCAAGTGCTCTGGTTGCTTTTCCCTAATGCTGGCACTATCAAACATTTTATTTTATCCAGGTCGATTTTGAATGTCACTTGTTTTCAGCAATGGATGCTTCCTGGCTCCCCTATGCTCAGGGATCATCAAACTGATTCACGGTTCTGATGATTAAGGATTCCCAATACTAAAATTATTTTACCTCTATCATACCAACAAGCTTCCCTACATTTCTGAAGGGATTGTTTCTGCTGTTGTGACAGAGATACAATTTCAAAATCATGAGGGGTCTGGACAGAGTGGCTAGGGTGAAACTGCTCCCATATGTGAAAGAGAACGAGAGGGCAGAGATTTAAAGTAACTGGCAAAAGAAGCAATAAGAAAGCGATATGAGGAAAACTTTTTTTACACAGCGAGTGGTTGGAATGCACTGCCTGAGTGTGTTATGGAGGCAGGTTCAAGGCATTCTAGAGGGAATTAGATGATTATTTGAAAAGAAACAATGTGCAGGGTTACAGGGAGAAGGCAGGAGAATGATACTAGGTGAAATGCTCATTCGGAGAGCCGGTGCAGACATGACGGGCCGAATGGCCCTCCTCCTGCGCTGTAACAATTCAGTGATATAATTTAAATACTGCTGCCACCTTCAATAAAAAAAGATGAGCTCTTTCGTTACTTCAGCTATAGGAATCCGAATATTCTGCCCAGACACAGCCAACTCCCGAAGTTCAGATGATTCAAATGTTTAGAGCTCGGTTTACATGCATTTGAATTTCTATAGAAACAAGGTTTACAGTTTATAGATGCCCCGTGCCCAGCACTTCTCACCTCCTAACCTTTTTCTCAGCGATTTTACTTTGAAGTAATTAGGCTTTTACCCTAATGTAAATCTAAATCCATGAACAATACGTAACGGCGTTTTCCCCTACTCGCCTTTTCAGGAGCTTGCAGTAGCACCTAGAGTTAAACATTTTCCTAAACAAATGCCGGCTGGAACTTCCTTTTTCTTACTCCACTCATGACCTTCCCACTTCATTCAAAAAAAACACACACACAAAAAGCGACAGGCGGCACGAAGCGAGACTGACTGCTCCTCCAAGCTCTTATGAACTTGGAAAATGACAGAAGCTTCTCTAATGTTAAGAGGCGTTTCTGCCCATCTCCCCCCCTCAAACACACAGACAATTCCAGTGGACGGGGAAGCGGAGCCACAGCTGGGATCCACCAACCGTGGAAATGCAGCCAAACCGCGTTTGCATAGATTGCCCAATTGTGTTTTATTTAAATCAAACCTCACTTACCACCAAAGAAAATGTATGTTGCGATCTAATTCTTGGTGGGGGTGCGAATGGAGCGGAGGCCGGATCAGGTTGAGCCAGAGACAATGTAACTCGGCATTGTAACCCAGAGCAACATTGTAACCCAGCTCCAGCAGCGATACTGAGAGAGAGGAGCTGCTTCCACACTCAGCCCAGACTCCAGCAGCACAGCCACCTCCAACAAGCAGCACAGGGGATCAAACCTCCAGCAACAACTCCTCCCTCGCCTCAATATTCCAACTCAGATTATCCACTTCAAAAAGAGTCTGGCTACAGGGGAAGAATAATACCCGCTGACGTGATCCTCCCAATAAATCCATGAGAAGTTTAACATGACGAATACGGTTGCCAATTTGCACCCCTTATTTAATGGTTCAGTCGCCTAAATCAGGCAAAGTGCTCTCTCGTTTGCGAAGGAAAATTGGAGGCGTATTGCAGTGGGTGATCATTTACTGAAAAGATTTAGACGACGGTGGGCGTTAAAGCAAGACAAGGATGAATCTCTGTGCTTCGTTAAAAATACTGAAAAAGCGACGACCATTTTTACTCAGTTCTTTATACATCTTATTTTACATTTTTTATGCAGGTAAATATACGCATTACTAGAAATTACTACAAAATTAAGGTCATTTCCATCCCATGGAACAGTCAGGTCCAAATATCCTACTGTAAAGACAGACAGCGTATGTTTTATTTATCAGGTTAATGTTGATGGGGAGGCGAATGTTCAAATAATTTATACTCCACTTATTCAAAAGCAGGCAAAATAATGTCGCCTAACTTATTATTCTGATCGTATTATTTTTCAACAATAAAAATCAACAAATGTAACAAATAACACACATTTTTGCAATTGCTTCAACAATGCCCCGGTGATAACAGTAACAAAGTGCATTTATATGGCACCTTTTAACATAGTAAAGGTCCAAAAGCTTTTTTGCAGCAGAGTAATCAGAAAAAAAGAGGTAAGTTTTCAGGAGCATCTTAGAGAAGAAGATGTGGAGAAGTTTAGCAAGGGAATTCCAGAGCTTAGGGCAGAGACGTCTGAAGGCATTGGTACCAATGATGGGATGAAAGAATGCATATGCAGAAACGGCTAGAGTTAGAGAGTTCTCAGAGGGTTGTAGGATTGTGGGGGGGGGTTGCTCTGGAGATAGGGAGGGACACAACCATGGAAGGATTTGAAAGATGAGAATTTTAAACTTGAGGCGTTGGTTGTCCTGGAGCCAATGTAGGTCAGTGAGCGCAGAGGTAATGGTTGAACAGGACTTGATGCCAGTTAAGATATAAACAGCAGAGGTTTGGATGAGCTCAAATGTTTGGCGGGTGGAAGATGGAAGGCTGGCCTGGAGATCATTGAAATTGTTAAGTCTGAAGGTAACAAAAGCGACGTTAAGGATTATATAGTTTATCATATGCTTTGCTAAATGCATGACAAAGCAAAACTAATTATTTCTAGATTAGAAATGCAGGTTAAAAGATCAAACCACCACAATTTACATTTTCTGTGTTATTGTTAATGAGGTTGTACAAAGCACACAGGTATTACAAATTGTTATATTCAACTGAAGTGAAATAAACAAGGCTGAAGGAAAGCATTACTGAAAAGTGAGAAAGAAAGGAGCCATGACAAGTCCAGCTAGATAACTGCCATACTAGTGTAGGGAAGAAAGAAGGAGGTATTTTCTATCAAATTTCAAGAGGGTGCTTCACAACATCCCATATATTAATCTTAGTGAAATGAGAACATCACCATGCTTTCTGTCCACAACCTACCAAGTTTTGTTGATCAAACTAGGGCATGAATGAGCAGCAGCAAGGACAGCCATGTGAAACTGATGTACAAGAGAATCCTGCAAAGTTGCCTTCCTCCATCACCAGTGTACTGGGGACATTTTATTGTGCTGCAAGAAATTGAAGTTCGCCCATCAAGGGTATTTACACTGGGACCAGAGATAGTTTGAATATACGGCACCAGGAGATTGATATTTAGTGTGGCTGGCAATGGACCACAATTCCAATGGTGTCGCAGGGGGAACATTTTTCAGCAATCGTTCCAGAGATAACCAAAGTAAGATCAGTGACTTTGATATAAATAAAATGGAAAGTCCTAGAAGGGTTCAAAACAAACAAATCACTAGGAATGGATTTTTTTTTCATCCCAGAGTTCTAAAAGAGACTAGCAAGAAGATTTATGAAACACTGACGCACATATGAGAGTGTTACTGGACATTGAGGTACTAGTAGGATACTTTTCTACATTAAAAGTGCAATATTAATACAAATTGGTTTTTTTTTGTGATTGATTCCATTCAAATAATCCCATACTGCAAACAATTTACATCCAATCCTGCACATTTCTCCAAAATACAACATAAAATAATAGAATCTTTAAAACTCTTAGTATGGTGTGAAGTAGGAATTACCTTGCCTACCTTCCTCCCTACAAATTTGTTGCTTACTGATCTGAAAGTTTCTTGAAGGATTGCAATTATACTTGGGCAAAGTTTAATTTACTCATAATGTGCAATCTTTTAATATAATTAATTCCCCTTTGGCATTTCATGTAATTATGCAAAAGTGTGAGAGTCACGTCATGCCTGAAAGGATATCATATTCCCAACTTTCAAGATATAGATTTCAGTTAATGCGGACTTTGAAAATTGACTCTAAAAAGCGGTCAGAACACTGCCCAAAATGCCCGCTGAGGTTCAGGTGACCTTCTGTGATTTAAGCACGGACAAAGGATTGACTCATGTCTGAACATGCTTCCGGAAGGTTTTTTAAATGTACATAACCGTGGGTGGAGTGCCCTCCCTTGAATAGACATTCACAATGTGAAATCTTGTGAATTTACACCTCCTAATGACTGGATATTTGTCAAAACTCTAAATCAATAGCCCTCCCGAAAACAGTATCTGTGAACCCTTAACAAAGAAAGGTGCGGAGAAACCAATTCATTGCAAGCAGGTGTGAAAAGCCACCATTAAAACCCCATTGTGCAGCAGTGGCTTCTAACCTCGAATCAGTTCTGCGGACAATGGAGGTGTTGATCATGGGGCCATATGACTGAAACCAACCTCCGATCACAAATCATTTTACTCCAAGAACCAGGGAGGGGCAGATCAGTCTGGAACCAGCTGGACAAGAGGAAGCATTCCTCTAGCAAGAAGAACAGGATCTGTCTAACAACCAGCCAACCGAGGCAGTGAGAGAGAGGGACTAATTTATTTTCACCTGAAAAGCTTTGTCTCTACAAAACCTGGCCATGACTTTGTCTGGAGACGCAGAGTCAGAGGCTTCCAACTTCCAAATCATTCCAAAGAGAGAGAAACCATCTAGGCCTGAAGCCTGTGCATTTTTAAAGGACTGAAATTTGGACGGGATTTACATCATGTATTTTCTTTTGCTAATAATCTAAACTCATGCTTTGTCTCTAGAATCCATGTTTACTGTGTGCCTGAGGGAGTGAGTGGGGTGTCGTGTGAATAAATGTTATCCTTTCTTTTGATTTAAACTTACTCAAAAGTCTGCTGTGTGTTTATTACTGAAAATCACAATGCTTGAAAGGTTTAAAACACTCCCGCCAAAACACATCTTGTTGCAGACAACCAAGAGATGAAGAGCAAGGGAAAAAGTTATGCCACCATCCCCTTAACTAGAAGGTTATTCCCAGAGTATCATCGTCATTTTAAAGAGGATTCACCTACTCTACATAGGTCTCACAATTCTAAAAATCACAAATTTTCAGCTGAATCAGGAATGAAAGTAGATTTAAATCTGAATGGAACAACTCCATAATGTTTGTTATTAAAAATAATAGATACTCTGGCATAACTTCCAGGCAGCAATTTAATCTTGCAGTTCAGATGTCAGTGTTCAAGCTTTGCTCTTGTGGTTTATCACAACTGAACTGCCTAATTAGATTACTGCCTTGTAATCATTTCCAAGTATCCATTATTCCCTGTCACTACTTTATTTGGGAAAACTAAGCTTGCCAATATCCCTTGGTGGGTAAATTATAGTCGGCCTTTTGCTCTATAGTGTTACTGCTCATCAAAATTAAGAACATTGACGCTGGAAAATGGAATGTTTTCCGAACTCAGGAACCCAGTTTCTCTATCAAGTACTCCCAGATGAGTAATGATATATAGCTAAGCAGTAAAGCTACCAAAAACAATGGAATTGAATCTCCAATCTCAGAAGAGCACCTTCTACAGCTTCAGTGTGACATTTCCAGTTTCTATACTGGTTACTGTTATGCTCTCTGAGGGAGGCTGTCAATTTCTGTACTGCGAACAGTGCAAAAATCATGAGATGATGCTGAGAGAAAATAAAAAAGTCAAGGTAACAAATCACATTTTTGAGTTATGAGTTAATCTTTTGACGCTGCGTGTCATTCACAGTAATCAGAAATCTTTTGCAATTTATTGTGCGCTGCTGAATGTCCACATTATTAACATCTCAGAAGAATCATTCTGGATCATTAAAGCAGATAACCAGTAAATTGAACAAACATTACTATACCATTTATATTAATATATTATGTCAGGTAAGAGATTTAGCTCTAATATCAAAAGACACAATTCCAATTTGCCAAGCAGAGCATTTTTATTCTGAAGATAAATCAGGTTATTTAATTCATATTTAGAACAACAACATTTTAACTAGAACTTTACTTGCTATGCAAAGGCAGCAGTCAAACTGACTGTCATTCTAAGATATCAGCATTGATGATTAAATAAAACTTTACTGAAGACATCAGTTTCTTGGTAGTAGCCATATACAAAGAATGAGAGATGAAATCTTGATGGGGGGGTTGCTAAATTAGATAACCCCTGAAAACAGGCACAGGGATCACTATGCATGATTACCCCATGCCTGTTCAGTGTATTGCACACATCACACCAATTCCGTGTTGCTTCCTCATTATGTGATTTTTACGTGCAGCCAGCACTAACCACACTGTTGATTGGCTCCACTCATCAGCAGGGAGCTCAATAGTATTACATGCCAGTACTACTTAAAGCCAGTCTGCACTGTTTAAAGTTAAGCCTGCAAGCCTTAAGGGTGAATGGCTGCTGGAGATGCTGCTTTCAGAATAGTTCTGTGCAATAAGGAACAATGGTTAACTGTGGGAAAGAGTGTGCATCAAGGTTTTCGGGTGCTACGTAGGAGGTCTTGGTGGAGGAGATGGAAAGGAGGAGACATTCCTGTGACCACAGTGGGTTAAGGGGGATCTCCAGATGCACAATAATAGCCTCTGGGAATAGATAACAGCAGAGATCAGTGCTGAGCTTAACCCTAAGGGCCTGGTTGTAGTGCTACAAGAAGTTTAATTGACCTCACGCAGCTGGCCAACATCAGTGAATGCATATTCGATATCCTTATCCCGTCAACAGTACAACTAGGCTCACACACTCCTCAATTCCCCACAATCCCATCACTCACCTACCAACAATCTGTATCAATCAGGATCATGCCTAATGTTCACATGCTTCACCTCATCCTCCAGATTGTTGTAAGCCACACACCCACATTTCACAGCTTGCACACTATCAGCTATTCAACCATGACAGCCACATCATCCAAACACAAAACAGACAACACTCGTGGACAGACCTCCCTCTCTCTTGCAGGAGAACATGATGCATAACCAAGGGCAGCAGGAACTAACCAGAAGGGGAGAGGCGTGCCTGCATGTTTTATATCCCATGGAGGAGACAGTGCTCGCAATTTGCCATGGGTAATTACTGAGGCGATGGTCACTGGTGGATCTGAATCAACTGACAAAATTGGCATCCTTATATCTAAGCCTCCTTCTCACATCCCAATTTCCCCCCATCCCACTTTCTGATTTACAAGCTGCAGATGGTTTAAGCACACACATCTTACTTTCCCTCTATAACCTTTCCTCTTTTTCCTTTCAGATGCCCAAGAACTCAGTGAAGGAAGACCAAGGAGACAGTGATGATGTAAATACACCATCTCTTGATTTCACACAGCTACCAGCTCAGACACTGACACTGCACAAACCTTAGGAGATAGAAATGTGAGTGGGATCTGCAGGTGGTGAGGCACAAGTACGCTGCAACTATGGCAGGGTGCAAGGATAGCACAGGCGCCAGCGAGGTTCCACACATGTTCTGCTGCTGAGGACTACAGAGAAAGGCTGATGGATGTGTACATCATAATGTTTGGCATATTGGGAAGCCTGGCAGAAAGCCTGAGTTCAATATCGAGGAGCATGGAAGAGTCTGGAACCAATTTTGCACACAGATTGGAGACCACCCTTTCCAGGATGGGACAGGTGGTCAACCCCAATAACACACCTGTGGAACTAACAAGGATGCATCATCTGATGGTCACTGTCTCACCTCCATTTGCAACACAAGCAACTTCCACCAGAGATCCGAGTGTTGCAGTAGAAGCCCAGGCTGTCAGGAAGTCTCAGCTTGCTGCCATGCAAGCTGAGATTGTGGCCATCATTGGCTGTGGATACTAGTGATCAAAAGGGCTTCAATGGTATCACAGCAGTCCAGAAATCTGGGACAGGCAAAGGCACACGGAAGACAGGCAGTAAGGGAATGCAATGTACAAGTATGATTAGTTAACTTCTATATGAAACATTGCATAATTGACTTTAAAAGTTTGGTTTGGAATATGTATATGTGCAGATCATAACGTCTACAGTAAAGATAGAGAAAACTGTAGAGGAAAGGGAGTAGCACTCATGATGAAGGATTAAATCACCTCAATGTTAAGATAAGATATAACAGGAAAAAAGCAGACAGTGCAGACTTTATGAGTAGAATTAAGAAATAGAAGAGAATTTGAGATCGCAGCGGGAGTTGTGTATTGGCCCCCTGTAGCAGTTATGAAGTGATAGATTGTGTAAATATAGAGATTAGATAAGCATGCAGCAAAGGCAGAGTATTAATGGGGGATGAGTGTGTCAGGGATAGTTTTCTGCAGCAATATGTCCAAGAAGCAATAAGGGAATGGGCCACATTAGATTTACCAATGAGTAATGAGCCAGATTTAGTTAACAACCCAACTCTAATAACGATTACAACTTGATCAAGTTCAACATAGTGTTTGAAGGGGAGAAACAACAGCTACTGAGATTCTAGACATAGGTAAGGTTGACCCCAGTGTGCTGAGATAGAAAGTGCCCACAGTGAACTGGGCAAAACTGTTACTGGGTAAAATGACAGATCATCAGTTTCAAAAAGGAATTTAATGTGATAAAGAACCAATTCATGCCTGTAAGGGGCGACAGCTTTACTTTCCAAAAACAGCCATGTATGACTAGGTATCATAGAGTCATTTATGGCACAGAAGGAGGCTAATTGGTCCATAGAGCCCATGCCAGCTGTCTGAGGAGAAATTCAGTCAGTTCCATTCCCCCACTTGGTCCCCGTAGCCTTGCAAATTTATTTCCTTCAAGTGTCTATCCAATTACCTTTTTCAAATTGTTGAATGTCTCCGCTTCCACCACCCTTGTAGACAGTGAGTTCCAGGTCATGACCACTCGCTGCATAAAAATTGTTCTTCTTCACATCTCCCCTTGCCCAAAATCTTAAATCTGTGTCCCCACATCCTTGTATCATCATTTAATGGGAAAAGTTTTCCTTGTCTACCTTATTTAATCCTGTCATAATCTTATACACCTCTGTCAAATCTCCCCTTAATATCCTTTGCTCCAAGGAGTACAACCCCAGCCTTTCCAACCTAACCTTGTAACTAATACCCCTGATCGCTGGAACCATTCTGGTAATCCTCCTCTGCATCCTCTCAAGGACCTTTACATCTTTCATAAAGTGTGGTGACCAGAGCTGGATGCAATATTCTAATTGGGGCCTAATCAGAGTTTTATAAAGGTTTAGCATAACTTCCCTGCTTTTGTATTCAATGCCTCTATTTATGAATCTAAAGATTCCATATGTTTTGCTAACCTCTCTCTCAATATGTCCTGCTATCTTCAAAGATCAATGCACATGCAACCCTAGGTCCCTCTGTTCCTGCACACACTTTAGAAATGCACCATTAAATCTATATTGCCTCTCACATCCCTTCTGCCAACATGCATCACCTCACACTTCTCTGTACTAAATTCCATCTGCCACTTGTTTGGTAAAAATCAAAATAAAAAGAAGAGAAAAGCATCCAAAAATGCATAAACCAGCACAGATCCTGGCAAAAGGGAACGAAACAAAGACAAAGGGTGACAAAATAGATTTTAAGAATTACAAAAAGGGAGTATTTAAAGAAACTAACATAGGATGTCAAAATCAGCACAAATAAATTAGGAATATTAGGAAAAGGAGAGTGGTCAGGAACAATGTTGGTCTCTTCTAAACCAATTACGATGATATTGACAATGAAGCTAAGAAAGTGGGGGATATGTTGAATAATATTGATTTAAACATATAAGATCCTGAAGGGTCTTGACAGGTTGGATGGGGAGAGGATGTTTCCTCTTGTGGGAGAATCTAGAACTGGGAGTCACTGTTTAAAAATAAGGGGTCACCCATTTAAAACGGAGATGAGGCAAAATCCAGATGGTCGTGAGTCTTTGGAACTCTCTTTCTGAAAAGGTGGTGTAGGAAGAGTGTTTGAATATTTTTAAGGTAGAGGAGGATAGATTCTTGGTAAACAAGGGGTGATAGGTTATCGGGGGTAGGTGGGATGCAGATTTGAGACTATTATCAGATCAGCCATGATCTTATTGAATGGCACATGAGACTCGAGGGGCCGAATGGCCTACTCCTGCTCCTTGTTCGTATGTATGTTTGTAATATTTTGCATCAGTGTTTACAGTAGTAGAAGGGACCAGCATGCCAGAAATTCTAAGGAAACTAATACCAAAACAGGGATGTGGACTCACCAAAATGAATGTTCTGTTCATGAGAAAATAATGGTACGAAAGCACACCTACATTTCAGAACCTACATTAGTAACTACAAGCACATTCACGTCCATTAAAGTAAAAGTGACCCCAAAAGCAATACGTAACTTTATCTGAGAGCAGCAGAGAATCCTTTCAAATAGCTTTTGAAATGCCTCTTCAAAACTTTTATTAGCTGTGATTGGTGATCAGGAGCAGGAAGTTTCATTAGTCAAGGGGTTAAAGTTGGAAAATGTCATTAACAGCATAATTATAGCACCTGACTCCAATTTAATTTGATGCACAAAACCTGTTTCAGGCTCTCGTTACCAGAATTATTGTCTCCAGAAAATCCGGGACCAGTTGTAAAAGCAGCGGTCTGTGGGTGGGATAAACAGCTGTTTTATCTATCATCCTGTTTTTGAGTGCAAACATAGCAGTAAAGGGAAGAAAGTTTGGAATTCCCACTCTTAATCGCTAACCAATGATCCAATTTGGAAAGTGTAGTAATTATGGTTTTATTTAGTGCCCAATGTACCTTTAAGAATAGTACTTGGTAGGAAAGATCACATGATCTGTAGTAACCAAAAGGAGAGGACTTCGGGCCACCTCAGCAGTCAGTGCAGAGATGGAGTTGAAGTGAATGCACATGTGTAGTTGCTGCTGAGTATATTGTAAGTAAACTTAATGTTTCCACCCAAGAAGTGTCTGCAGATCAACTTTATCATTAAAAGCACAACTCAGCCACCCTACAACAAACTGGCGACAAGGATAAAACAGGATTGAACAGAAGAAATCAGCACTGTACCTCGTGATTGTAAGAAGCAAGCTCCGTTAGAATTGAAGAAGTTATCCCCTCTCAAACTTCCACAGTTTGGGAGAATTGATCCTTTTGAGCCAGTTACAGATGATTGACCTCAATACATAGAACGCTTCACATTCTTTTTTCAAGTGAATGAGATTACGGGGGAAGAGAAGAGGCGAGTGATTCTCTTTCGTACTTGTGGGAGCAAAACCCACCGTCTGATTCGAAGTTTGATGGTACCCAGTGCCCCAGGTTTGAAAACTTTCGATGAATTGGTGGACCTCATGAATGGTCACTTTCAAACCAAGCCCTCAGTCACGATGCAGATGTTCAGGTTTAATTCGCAAAACAGAGCCTCGGGTGAGGCAATTGCATGCTACATGGCAAATTTGAAGCAGTTAACGGAATATTGTGAGTTCGATACAACTCTAAACAATATGCTCAGAAATCATTTAGTGTGTGGTGTGAAAGAGGACTCTATTAAGAAAAGATTATTGTCTGAGGATGGGCTAAAATGTTCCAGTTGAGAGCAAGTGGGCTACCATAGCTTCTTAGAAAGTATGCCACCATCTTCAAGGACGAACTAGGGAAAATCCAGGGCCTGTAGGCCAATATTCATCTGGATCTGGAAGTAATCCCTCGCTTCATGAAGGCGAGACAGGTGCCATACACCCTGCGCAAAAAGGTCGACACTGAGCTGAACAGACTAGAGAAACTGGGCACTATACAACCTGTTCAGTTCTCAGAATGGGCAGCGCCCATTGTCCTTGTCCTTAAACTCGACCAAAGTGTTCAAATTTGTGGCGACTGCAAGCTGATGGTTAATAAAGTAGCTAAGCTAGACGGGCACCCCATTCTAAAAATCAAAGACCCGTATGCCAAGCTGGCATGGGGACAACGTACACAAAGCTTGACATGACTCATGCTTATCAACAGATAGAGTTGGATAATGCCTCCAGGAAATTTGTCACAATTAATGCTCACAAAGGGTTGTACCAATATACATGATTGCCTTTCTGTGTCTCTTCCGCTTGTGCCATCTTTCTGAGAACAATGGAAAGCTTACTGCAGGGACTGCCCCACGTAGTAGTCTATTTAGACGATATATTGGTGACAGGATTCATTGAAAAAGAGCATTTGGCAAACTTAGAAGAAGTCTTAAAACATTTCTTGCAAGCTGGTGTGTGTTCAAAAAATGAAAAGTGCACGTTCCAAGTGAGGGAGGGAATCTCTTTGGGTCATCGGGTAGATTCACAGGGCCTCCACCTGGTTGAGGAGAAAGTGAGAGCTATAAGAGAGGCACCTGCGCCAAAGAATGCCTCAGAGCTCAAATCGTTCCTAGGAATGATCAACTATTCTGGATGGTTTTTACCCAATTTGTCTACAGTGCTGGCCCCCCTGCATTCTTTACTAAAAAGAACCAACGTTGGTCTTGGGAGGCTCCCCAGAAAGAAGCTTTCATAAAGGTGAAACAATTGTTGCACTCGTCCAATCTATTAGCGTGTTATGATCAGATGAAAAAATTGGTGCTGACATGTGACGCATCTCTGTACAGAGCGAGAGCAGTGCTCTCTCATCGGATGAACAACGGCATGGAACGGACAATAGGTTATGTATCAACGCTGACCACAGTGGAAAAGGGATTCTCGCAGATGGAAAAAGAAGGCCTGTCCATCGTCTTTGGTGTCAAGAAATTTCACCAGTACATACATGGCCACCATTTTACAATCGTTTCAGACCACAAACCATCGCTAGGATTGTGTAATGACGACAAGACTATACCACCCATAGCCTCAGCAAGAATACAACAATGGGCTTTAATTCTGACAGCACATGAATACACTTTTGTCCATAGGCCTGGCAATCAAATCGCAAACGCCGATGCCCTTAGCCATTTGCCTTTACAAGAAAATGATGAGCACATCCCAGTTCCAAAGGAACTTGTTTTAATGTTCAATTTCTTAGATTCCTCGCTGGTATGTGCTCAACAGATCAGAGACTGGACAAGTTGGGACCCAGTCCTATCTCAGGTATGAGAACAAGTGCTACATGGTTGGTCACTCGAGCCTGTATCTGACGAAATGAAACCGTACCTTAACAGAAGACTTGAAATAACCAGCCAGGCATCTTATTGTGGGGAGCATGAGTGATAGTCCCTCCAAAGGGAAGGGAACCACTTTTAAGTGAACTACACAGTGCCCATCCAGGAATTTCCCGAATGAAGGCCAAAGCATGCAGCTATCTATGGTGGCCTGGGATGGATGGAGAAATAGAGAGTTTGGTAAAGCACTTTGTGCAATGCCAGCAACTGCAAAAGTTGCCAGTGACAGCTCCATTACACCCATGGGAGTGGCCAGGTAGACAGTGCAGTTACACATTGGCTATGTTCCACCTTTCCTGGGAATAATGTTTCTGCTCATTGTTGACACCCATTCAAAATGGTTGGACGTATATGAGGTGAAGTCACCAACATCAGCCACTACAATTGAGAAACTACGTCAGGGTTTTGCCATTCACGGACTACCAGGAGTAGTAATTTCCAATAACGGCATGGCATTTCCGAGAACTGAGTTTTAACCGTTTATCAGTCTCAACGGTATCACTCATGTGAAAACTGCACCGTACCACCCTTCCTCAAAGGGACTGGCTGAAAGGGCGGTTCAGACATTCAAGACAGGCATGAAAAAGCTAACTGGCGATTCCTTGGCAACCAAGCTAGCACGCTTTCTTTTTCATTACAGGACTACCCCTCACACAACAACAGGTGTCGCACCTGCGGAGTTTTTGTTGAAACGCCATCTCAGGACGAGATTGAGCTTCATAATGCTGAATTTAGAGGAGAAGGTTGGAAGGAGTCAGGGAAGCCAGAAAACTGGACACGACTGTCATAGTTGTGAAAGGAAATTTGCCGTGGGAGAGCCGCTAAAAGTGAAAAATTTCCGAGAAGGACCAAAGTGGTTACCGGATGAAGTAAGTGCAGTGACTGGACCTCTATCTTACCACATGGAAGTGGAAGACCAGATCAACCATAAACATGTGGACCATTTAAGGAAGAGAGAGACAAATCACCAAGATTTGGTTCCACCAGTGGTCATGACCGGGCTTGCATTTTCTGTTGGGGATATTCAACCAATATTTGTGTTTCCTGTTGAGGATACTCAACTCAGGAGAGACATGTCTGATGTTCCAGATTTGAGGATACAGAACTGCAAGACCCCACCAAAACACCTGATGTTCAGGCAACTCTGGAAAAGGGGGTTCCTGACAAAGAATCTGAAGTTGTGGAGCTGCGATGTTCCACATGTACCAGGAAACCACCTGAGAGGCTGCATTTGTAAATTCCTTACCCAGTGTTAATATTATGTTGTTTTGAAAAATTATGTAAATATATGTATAGTCGAAAAGGGGGAGGAATGTAGTAATTATGGTTTTCTTTACTGTGCAATGTACCATTAAGAATTATATTTGTTAGAGAAGATCACATGATCTGTAGTAACCAATAGGAGAGTAACGCGGGCTACCTCAGCAGTCAGTGCAGAGATGGAGTTGAAGTGAAAGCACATGTGTAGTTGCTGCTGAGTATATTGTGAATAAAGTAATGTTTCCACCCCCAAGAAGCATCTGCAGATCAATCCTATCATTAAAAGCATAACTCGGCCACCCTACAACAGAAAATATGCATTATTTTAGAGTAAAAGCATGCTGGGTTGTAATGTCACATTTAAATGAACCTATGGGCAGAATTTTACAGGCCCCCACTGGTGGTTTTGCAAATGGGGGAGCCCATAAAATTTCAAAGCTGGCTTTCCTGCCACCCTCCCACCTGCTTCCAGCCTGTCAGAAATTTTATGTGGGGTGGGCAAGACCTAGGGTGTCTCACCTGCCCTTCACTCCATTGAGACCCTTAAGTATCCAATTACTGGTCACTTAAGGGCTTCTTCCTGCCCCAGCCTCAATTTTGAGGCTAGCAGGAGGAATTCAGGGGCAGGGGAAAACCTGGCAGGTCATCTTGCTCAGACCTCAAGCAGAAAGTGGGATGTTGGGGCACCTCCCTCAAGGGTCTCATTCCACATTGGACACCTCCCCCCTCAAGGTTTGCAACCCACTTGTGCTCCCTATATCCCTGGCCTCTCCATCAAGACCCCCGCCCTCCCCAAGATCCCCACTGCCCAGGGCCTCACCTCCCGTCCTCGCCTTGAGAGCCCTGCACTTACCTGGTACTGGATACCGGGACTTGGAATTTGCTTGTAGCCCCTGTCCTGGCCATTGCAGCCAATGGCACTGCTCAGACTACAGAACTGTCAGCCTATCAGATTGGCTGGCAGCTCTATGAAGCAGGACTTCTGTCCCAGCGTTCGATGGCTGTGGGGTTGCTGTGATCGGCAGGGATGCATTCCCTGCTGACTGTTCAGGTAGCAGGGCGGGAGTCCCTACCATCTGAAAAATCCTGCCCTACATTTTGACTTGAGGAGAGCATAGAGCATTCCCAATAGAACTGTATGCTCGAACTTGGGAAAAGGATAATGACTGAAAAGGAAGGAGGATACCTTACTATAGAAACATAGAATAATATAACACTGGAGGAAGCCATTCAGCTCATCATTCCTGTGCTGGCTCTTTATAAGAGCTATTCAATTAGTCTCGCTCCCCTGCTTGTTCCCCTGCAATTTTTTCCTTTTCATTTGATCCAATTCCCCTTTGAAAGTTATCATTGATTCTGCTCCCACTACCTTTTCAAGCAGTGCGTTCCAGATGGGCTGAATTTAGTATAGGTAATGTGGGTTCAGCCCACTGGTGGGAGAATCGTGTCACCTCTACAAGGGGCATCCGATGCTAAAGTGCAATCAGATACATAAAAACATAGAAATTAGGAGCAGGAGTAGGTTATTTGGCCCTTCGAGCCTGCTCTGCCATTCAAGATGATCATGGTTGATCCTTTACCTCAATGCCATACTCACACTCTCTCCCCATACCCTTGATGCCTTTAGAGTCCAGAAATCTATCTATTTCCTTCTTAAATGTATTCAGCGACTTGACCTCCACAGCTTTCTGTGGTAGAGAATTCCACAGGTTCACCACCCTCTGAGTGAAGAAGTTTCTTCTCATCTCAGTCCTAAATGGCCTACCTTAAGTGGGCAGCATCGGGCCTCCCACAGAATTAAATCTCCAATAGTCTGGAAATCCCTGCCATCCAATCAGCAGCTAGCAGCTCTACATTATAACCAGTGCTTTCAGGAGTGGTGGCTGCTGCCATTAAAATTCTGAGGCCATAACCAGGGAACATCACTGGATCCCTGGGCTCAGGTAACTATGGGTGGGTTGGGGATTGCGGGAAGGGGGCACTGATGAGTGGGGATCTGTGCAAGGGCAGGGTTGCGGCTCTGAGTGGGAAACCCCTTCCCAATGCCAGGTCCCTCAATTGAGCATTAAGTGCCTTTGAAAAAGGGACCTATTGGAGGCCACTGCTGGGTGGCCATTAGGTGGCACAGGAAACCCATGTAAGTTTGGGAGAATCCCTGAGCCACCACTAAATCCTGGTGGATTCAAGGATAATGCCCTTTAAGTGGCTCAATAATGAGCCTAATTAGCCAGCGGGAGAGTTTCCCCCATTGGCCCATTCCTGCCTTTGTCTAAATGGGGGTCAGTTTTCCCATTGCTAGGAATGTGCTTCCCCCACCATTATGTGGGCCTGCCTGCCATCTGGCTCACTCTGGCGGGCTCCACTGAATCCCAGCCCATGTCAACTCACCGGATCAGTTTTATTACTGACATTACCCCTGAAACTTTTGTCAAGTGTTTAAAATCTTTGTCCTTTGGTTACTGACCCTTGTCCCACTGGAAACAGCTTCTCCTTATTTACTTGTTCAAAACCTTTCAAGATTTTGAACATCAAATCTCCCCTAACTTTGTTCTAAGGAAAATAAATCTAGTTTCTCTAGTCTCTCAACACAACTGAAGTCTTTGGCTACTTTCAAGGACTTGAACATGCTTGTAGTTACTATTGTAGATTCTGAACTGTAAAGAAATATTCTTACCATTATTTTCTTCATGACTGTTACTTTGCTCAGATTAATTTTGATGAGTCCTCATCCCTGATCCAGTATTAGTTACTTTGGAATTTCCAGCAGTCTGATAAATCTCCCCTGCACACTCCCCAAGGCCTTTAGGTAAGATACTGTTAAAACTCAAACGGCCTCACCCAATTTGACTCTACAAATTTTGACTTCTGCAATTAAATGTTCCTCAATTTGAAAATGTTATGCTGCATAAGATTTATTGTTCAATATAAAGCAGCATGAATGTTATTAATTTACATTATAACAAAAAAGCCTTGTTATACAAGAAACAAACTCCAGTGATTAAGTCAATCACTTCATTACATTTTATATTCAGTTCCCTCTTTGCTTAATTGTTGTGAATATTCATCAGCTATTCTGTATTCTTCTAGACATCATACTATGTTCGTTTATTCAGATCACTTGGGTTGTCATAACATCTTTTCTTCTAAGCATATTGCATCCAGTTCTGTCAACACAGTTTAGGAAGAAGGATGGGAGAGTCCTTGAGAGGGTGCAGAGACGATTTACCAGAATGGTACCCGGGATGAGGGACTTTACCTACAAGGTTAGGTTAGAGAAGCTGATATTGTTCTCCTTGGAGCGTAGGAGATTGAGGGGAGGTTTGATAGAGGGATACAAGATTATGACAGATTTAGATGAGGTGAACAAACAAGAGCTGTTCCGATTTGCTAAATCAATTATTTCAAATGTAAATTGGATGGGCACATGAAGGAAATAAACTTGAAGGGCTACAGGGATAGAATGGGGGAATAGAACCAAATGGATTGCCCTACACGGAGCTGGCATGGACTTGTTAGGCCGAATGGTCTCCTGAGCGATTATGACTCCATAACCTTATGACTTATGGTAATTTATGACATGGTGGAACTGCATTTTCTGCATGTAAAAACCTGTTACTAGAAACACAGGAAAGGCTGACTATTGCAATTGACAACAGTTTTACCATATTTAGGATCTGACCTTGAACCCATTCCAAAATGAAATGAACATAATGTCTGATCAACATCGTGGAATTATTTGAGGAACGGACATCCCATCTTGATAGGAGAGAGGAGGGGAATATAACAAAGCATATTGTTAGTCAAAGAGGCCTGTTTATGAATTGTGAACAACTTAACCCAAAGGTTTCAGTTAAAATATTCAAAAGTTAAAGACAACAATCTGTTGTGGAATTTATTTATGAAAGCAAACTAATGTTTGGCATAGGGCTTTTCCTTAAGTTGCACCATTTGTAATATGGGACACACTTTACATTCAGGTGTCCAAGTACACAAAGAAGAGTTGAATGCCCTTGGCTGAATTATCACTGCTTCTACAATAAGTTGGTGATCTTGGAAAAAATTTGGAATGATATGGAAATATTATCCTACCAATTCCAGAAAGAACAATACCTCCATCATATCTGCAGGTATCTTGCATTAATGAGCCATTTTCACTTTCTACAGGCTACTGTATCCCTGCTTTGGAGACATGCAGCCCATTTTCTTTATCTCAATTTACAGGATGTCAAGATACAAAGAAGGCCTGTAACAGTAGGTCTCTGCTATATTTATGCATTACAGGTATTCCCTGTGGCGAGGTCAAAGGAAACTTCTGCCTGAAGCAAGTGAGGCTTTGGATGGAAGTTTACTGCCCCTGTCGTGGTGGGGCCGGGGCTGTAAAGTGCAGCGAGCCATTCAAAAATTCATTGACTTTGGCAGGACTGTAAAATCCCACTGGCGGGAGGGGCTGTAAAATTCTGCCCTTGATTCCAATATTTAACTGATACACGAGTACTTTTCCAATGCCACCATATAACTGGGCATCCAGGGTTGCCAGATGCTGGACATAACTCTTGAGTAATTTTAAAGAACCAAACAGAAACTTGCTTTTACATTTTTGGGGCCATTCTGTTTTTGTTTTTCATTCTCTTTTATCCTGACACACTAATTTTCATTAGCCTTTGTACCAATTATTTTATTTACTTCCTGAAATTACAGGCAGCAATAGTTTTCCCGATGGAAACAGATTCTTCCTACTCTTTTAAGACCCCCTCATGATTTTGAATATCTCTATCAAATCCCCTCTGAAATTTCTCTAAGGAGAACAATCCCAGCTTCTCCAATCTAACCATCTAACCGAAGTTCCTCATTCCTGGAACTATTCTCATAATTTTTTCTGCAACCAGTCTAAACCCTTCACTTCCTCCCTAAAGTGTGGTGTGCAGAATTGGACATAATACTCCATTTGAGGCCAAACCAGTGTTTTATAAACTTTTATCATCACTTCCTAGCATTTGTACTCTTTGCCTCGGTTTATAAAGCCTAGGATCGTGCACACTTTTTTAACCATTATCTCAAATTGCCCTGCCACCTTCAATAAATTCTGTCTATGTAACCCAGGTCACTTTGTTCCTGTACCTTTATAAAAATTCTACCCCTTACTTAATATTGCCTATCCTCATTGTATCAAAATGTCATTTCACAGCTCTCCACCTTAAAATCTATCTAGCACATATCCATAAATTCCGCTAGCCTGTTTATGTCCACTGAAGTTTATCACTACGCTCCTCACAGCTCAAAATATTTCCAAATTTTATGTCATCTTCAACTTGTGAAATTGTGCTCTGTACACTCAAGTATAAGGCCTAGACATTTGCGGAGTCATGTAGACTTCATTTCCAGCAGATCCCATCTTTGCCGGTAGGGGAAAGGGGACGGGGTGTGGCTCACACATGAGGGAAACCTAAATTCAGCAGACCCATTTGAACTCAGTGCTGAATTCAAGAGACCCCATTTTCACTGTAGCAAGGATCTTAACACACAGTGTGGCTGTTATGAATTTTTAGAGTTGTCGTGAATGCTTTTGAAGGGTGGATAAGGTCTGTAGAACTGTCAAGCTATGGAGTTATTTAAATCCCCAGGAATTTAAAATTTTTAAAAATAGGCTGCCTGTGTCAGTGAGAGTTGAAAAATATCTGAGCAGTTACAATAGCTGTTTGTTGACATTACCACAAAGGCAATCATTACACCATTATTAATGCTTAGCTGCTTTCCACAACCTATCATTATCTCAGAAGGAGCTCCTAAGTTTACAGTTTGATTGACCGCTCAAAGCGGTTATTAAAGGATTGGCTGCCTTTGCTGTGGGGTTATGAATACAAGTCTTTGTTTTTATAAGGGAATAAATACTTGGTGGGATTTAAAAGTTTTGAATGGGCTTTCATGAACGGGTGTGTTTTTTAATATAGTAAAGGCTATTATAGATATTTAGAACTTTATTTTATTTCATCTCAACAAGGCTCCTGAGGTCTGCCCTTGGTGGAAACTCGGTGAGTTGGCATGGAGGGTGTAAGGGCAAAGGGTGGTGGGTAGGTTGCATGAGTTGGCATTAAGTTGGCATTGAGATATAAGGAGCCATAGGGTGGGTGGGGCATGAATTGGCATGGAGGATATGAGGGGCAGTAATGGTGGGTGGGGGCATTGTTGGCATGAATGGTATGAGGGGCCATTGGGGGTGGGTGGAGGATATGGGTTGGTATGAGTTGGCATGGTTTGAGCATGGGGAATGGGTGGGAGGTGAGTAGGTGTGAGGGCTAGAGGGTCTAATATTTAACATAACAACTGGTAAGAAGTCCAGGAGAACCGAGATGAGCCTTTTAAACAGCCCACCTCAACACTTGGCAGCTCTATGGCCACCTCCCATCTGCTTCCAGGAGCAGCAAGCGCGACTCCATCCTACGGGCACCCCCCCCCCCCCCCCCCCAAACCCACCACCGCAGCGAAGATCCCACCATTCAGGTGAGTTTCTCCCGAGGCAGGTGTGGCGAGCCAACTCCTCCTGCCCGACTTGGAAGCAAAAACCTGGACATAAGTCATGAATATATATCAAGCAAAGCATTGGTTCTAATACTAACTCCTGTGAAATCCCATCCTTTACCTTCCTCCTGTCTGAAAAACAACTATTCACCAGTAATCTCTTGTTACCTGTTACTCAGATAACTTTGTATCCATGCTGACTGAACCTTTTATTCCATGGGCTTCAACTTTGCTGGCAAGCTTACTATGTGGCACTTTATCAAACGCCTTTTGGAAGTCCACGTACACCACATCAGCTGCATTGCCATCATCAACCCTCTCTGTTACACCATCAAAAAAGCAATCAAGTTAATTAAACCACAATTTGTCATGAATAAATCTGTGCTGACTTCCTTAATTAATCCACACTTGTCCAAGTGACTGTTAATTTTGTCCTGGTTTATCTGTTGTAAAAACTTTCGCACTACTGAAGTTAAACTAGCCTATATGGTTTATCCATACACCCTTTTTTGAACAACGGTGTAACATCTGCAATTCTCCAGTCCTCTGGCACGACCCCTTTATCTAAGGAGGATAAGAAGATTATGGCCAGTGCCTCCGAATTTCCACCCTTACTTCCTTCAGCATCCTCGGATGCATTCTATCTGGTCCGGGGGACTTATCAAATTTAAGTACAGACAGTGTTTCTAGTAGCTCTTCTTTATCAATTTTTAGCCCATCCAGTATCTCAACAACCTGCTCCTTCATTATGACTTTGGCAGCATTTTCCTCCTTGGTAAAGGCATATGCCAAACGGTCAAATAGTAGCTCAGCCATGCCCACAGCCCCCATGTGCGAATCCCCTTTTTGGTCCCAAATCCACCCCTGACTCCTCTTATTACCCTTTTACTATTTATTGCCTATAGAAGACTTTTGGATTTTTTTTTATTCGTTCATGGGAACCGCTGGCTAGGTCAGCATTTACTGCCCATCCCTAATTGCTCTTGAGAAGGTGATGGTGAGCTGCCTTCTTGAACCACTGCAGTCCTTGTTGTGTAGGTACACCCACACTGCTGTTAGGGAGGGAGTTCTAGGATTTTGGCCCAGCAGCAATGAAAGCACAGCGATATATTTCCAAGTCAGGATGGTGTGTGACTTGGAGGCCATGCATCTGCTGCTCTTGTCCTTCTAGATGGTAGCGGGCGTGGGTTTGAAAGCTGCCGTCTGAGGAGAGTTGGTGAGTTCCTGCAGTGCATCTTGTAGAGGGTACACACTGCTGCCACTGTGCATTGGTGGTGAAGGGAGTGAATATTTGTGGATGGGGTGCCAATCAAATGGGTGGCTTTGTCCTAGATGGTGTCGAGCTTATTGAGTGTTGTTGGTGCTGTACTCATCCAGGCAAGTAGAGAGTGTTCCATCACACTCCTGACTTGTGCCTTGTAGATAGTGGACAGGCTTTGGGGAGTGAGGAGGTGAGTTATTCGCCACAGGATTCCTAGCCTCTGACCTGCTCTCGTAGCCACAGTATTTATATGGCTAGTCCAGTTCAGTTTCTGGTCAATGGTAACCCAAAGGATGTGATAGTGGGGGATTCAGCGATGATAATGCCATTGAACATCAAGGGGAGATGGTTACATTCCCTCTTGTTGGAGATGTTCATTGCCTGGTACTTGTGTGGCACAAATATTACTTGCCACTTATCAGCCCAAACCTGGATTTTGTCCAGGTCTTGCTGCATTTGGACATGGACTGTCTCAATATCTAAGGAGTCACAAATGGTGCTGAAAACTGTGCAATCATCAGCAAACATCCCCACTCCTGATGTTATGATGGAAGGAAGGTCATTGATGAAGCAGCAGAAGATGGTTGGCCTAGGACACTACCTTGAGGAACTCCTGCAGTGGTGTCCTAGAACTGAGACGATTGACCTCCAACAACCACAACCATCTTCCTTGAGCTAGAAATGACTCTAACCAGCAGAGAGTCACTCAGTTGTATCAAACTGCTCGAGAGTCTAAAAGGAATGAAAACAGCCGGACCACCCAGCATCAACTTAGGCATTGGAAAGGACAATGGCAAACTCGGCCCTGTTGACCCTGCAAAGTCCTCCTTACTAACAGCTGGGGGTTAGTGCCAAAAGTGGGAGAGCCGTCCTACAGACTAGTCAAGCAACAGCCTGACATAGTCATCTTCATGGAATCAAACCTTACGCTTGTTTCGGGGTGACCGAGATGGTACCAAAACAGAGAAGCTCAGTAGACCGTTCTTTGAAGAAACACATTATGGTTATTTACAAAACGAATTGATAAGCATGACTCATATCAAGTTTCGTGTAGGCAGTTCCACCTGCCAGTTTAGTCTTCAATTTTTGGTATGGGGTGTCTGTCCAACTTAGCTACTTTATTGACTATTAATTTGTAGACCCCGCATATTCAAATATTTCGGTCAGGTTTGAGAACAAGTACATTTGGAGCTGCCCACTCTGAAAACTGTACTGGTTGTATCACTCCCAGTTTATCTAATCTGTCCAGTTCGGCATCTACCTTTTCCCACATTACATAAGATACTAGTCTTGCCTTCATGAATCTTGGTGCTGTCTCTGGATTTACATGAATTTTTGCTTGTAGCCCCTCAATCTTTCCAAGTTCATCCTTGGAAACTAAGACATATTTTTCTAGTAGCTCTGAAAGCACATTAGTTCTCAGTTGAAAGATTCCAGTACATTCCAATTCTTTCAGCCAGTTTCGTATGAGGAGACTAGGTCCCTCGTCTGCTACTACCATCAAGGGTAATTTCACTGTTTGAGCTCCATAGTGTACCATGATGTTACATACGCCCTTCACTTCTATGTCTTCTCCCGTGTAAGTTTTCAATTTGACATCAATTTCTTCCAAATTTAGTTTACATTCTCCATGATTCAGGTATTTAAAAGTATGCTTACCTATCACTTTAGTGGCTGCTCCAGTATCCACCTTCATTCTGATAGGCCTCTCATTCACTCTCGAGGTTACATAGGTAAGTTCTGTTCTTCCTACTATTAAATTATATAGCGATAATATCTGAATCTATTACTTCAGGCTTTTCAACACTGGTAATCTCATTGGGCTTTTGCTTTTGTCTGAAAGTCTGCCTGATTCTATCTTTACAATGTCTTGTGAGGTGTCCATTTCAATGGCAGAAAAAACATTCAATTTTATTAAGCTGTGATTCATTACAAGGTTGTCTGCTTCCACCTCTGTTACCATTATTCCATGTTTTTGCTGCTAAGTTATCTCCTCTAATTTGTCTGCTAGCGGTGATTGCTTCCCGCTTCTGAGTAAAGCTTTTCACTTTCGCACTCTTTTTGGCTGAGGTTCCCCTCCCAACATGGAGGACGGCGCCATTTTGCACTCCCTGTGTGGCTTTCGAGTGTCACACTGCACCTTCCATTGCCAGAGCGATTTCCAATGCCTTCTGAAAATCTAAATTTGTTTCAGCCAGTTATTTCCTCTGAATCGCATCTTCATTTATATCGCACACCAAACAATCTCTGAGCATATCATTGATAGATGTACCAAACTCGCAATATTCAGTTAATTGTTCCAGACTTGCCTCATAACAAGCAACTGTCTCCCCTGCAGCTCTATTCCTTGAGTTAAATTTGGACCGTTGTATCGTCATCGACGGCTTGGGGAGCTGGTGATGATTCTTTACGAGGTTCACTAAGTCATCAAAACCTTTCGAATCAGGGGCACTGGGTGCCAACAAATTTCAAATTAATCCATACGTCTTACTCCCACACATGGACAGAAGGATCGTACGCTTCTTCTCCTCCCCCACAATGTCGCTCGCCTGGAAGAAGAACACGGGGCGTTCAACATAATGAGACCTGTCGTTCGGGTTCCATTCTTCCAAATTGCGGCATGCTCTGAGGGGATTGCTTCGAAATTTTTCTTTACTTACAACTACCCTGCAAGGTATGGTCCGATTTCTGATTTCCTTCTTTTCCTTCACTCTTTCTTGCTTTTTACCTCGTCCTTCCATGTCTTTTCTTGCTTTTTACTTTTATCACCAGTTTGTTGGATCCAGTGCCCTGGTTTGTTGGGGCTAAAGGATCCAGGTTGCACACTTGTTTCGGGGTAACCGAGTTGGTACAGAGACAGAGAAGATCAGTAGACCGTTCTTAGAAGAAACACATTCTGTTTATTTACAAAAGGAACTCAGCAGCTACACTTGTGTGCTTACAACTCAAAACTCTGTCTTTACTCTTCAGACTCTAACTCAAGACTACTGACCACTGAGGTAGCCCGCACCACTCTGATATTGGGTATCAAGATCACATGTATCAATGTTACGCTACAACATTTGTCTTAAAGGTATATTACACATCAGATTACTACATCCAGTTTATTTAATTAACTACATTTAAGTTCTTGTGAGAAGGGAATTCCTGTCTCCTGATCATTAATTCAGGTCTCTGAATTACCAGCTGAATAAGGTGACCAATTTGCTACCGCTCCCCATCATGAACTGAACCAGTGTCAAACGTAAAAGCATCTTAGCACCCTCCTGTATTCACCGCTCAAGTCTTATATTCTGATATCCAATTATTTCAATTCCTTATAACTTCAGGACCCAGGAGCCGTTTGCTCTTCAGTAATCTCCCCAAACATAGGCTGCATTCACACTACAAACTAGAGTCAGCATGAGGCAACTCTGACACCAATTACAGTGCAAGGTGTAGCTTGAAGCTGATCTGACACCAGAGAAAAGTGTGGCAAGGCATTCTGCAGGAGGGAGTCTTGCTTCCAATTCACTCTGGAGGTAATGTGGGCCGCCGAGGTTTAAATCCATTGGAAAATGGAAACTACTTTGCAACTATATTATACTTGTAAATGCAAATACACCCTTCACAGCAACTAATGCTAGTTAGAGGCAAAAACACCAAAAAAAAACTGAGGTATAAGCAAATGGATAAATGAGGCGAGTGATTTAAAGAATGTGAATCGTGAGTGACCCAGATTAACAGTTTGGAAGCGATGGGCCTGGTAGCCTTGAGACACTTCTCAGGCTGGGACTGTGATGTGGGTGTTTTACTCACACATGCTCTTACTCTTCATTTTCCTTTCGTTTCTATAGTTTTAAATGGATCGGCCTCACCAGGTTCAAGTGCCACCAAACAAATTCTAGGCATCATAGCAAGTTGGCTAAGGCACCTTTCGACACCCCTTGACCTTGGCACACCAGTTGCACAGAACAGCTGGTTCGCGGCAGGGTGGAATTATAATCTGTACAGCAGTTTTCAGTTTTCCTGCTCTCTCTAGCTTGGACAGAGAGATAGCCGGGAGGCACTGCTATCACCCTCCGCAGCTCATCAAGCCCTTTCACCTGCCATTGATCCCGGCAGAGCCAACCTTCCATTCCAGAGTTACGGCGGAGGACCGACTGGTGCCTGGGGCTGGGCGGCTGGGGTGACGTTTTGTAATGTTCCCCTGCACCATCAGTGTATCAATATAGTTAGCAGGGCCATCAGCCCTTCCCAAAGAACCAGCGCCCGTGACAGCCCAATATGGAACTCAAGAGATATCATGCCTCACTCTCTAAACCCGACAAACAGAACTCCACTGCACACCAGCTCCTTAATCACCCCTCACCTGCCCTCCCACTTTTCAGTCTCTCTCTTCATTCCTGGCCTGAACTCAGGATGGCCGTCAGTGCTGTAGCATCACTGTGTGCACGGGGAGTGCCATCCTTCTTCTGTCTCTCCCACATATGGGGGTGACTTTACTCTCATTTGTCGCCCCCCTCATTGATTTTTCACGGGCTTCTTGGGGGCTTTTGGGGGACAAATTTTCCCACTGCCCTATGTATTTTGAATCCTGGTTGGGATTCTGCTTATGACAACTTCCCAATTCCTGCAGAGCCAGCGCAAATACTCAGATGGTCTCATATCTCCCTTAAAAAAGCAAAAGGTATTTAATTCCTATGAAGTGCTTGAGCCATTGGTCTCAGGCATCATAAGGAGCTCCCTCTGGGCCTCTTCTTCCAGACAAGCATCTGCTGCTTCAATTTGCAATTTGGTGGCCAATAGAATTTCAGCATGTTCCTCATCCAAGTAACTCATCCCTCCAGAAAGGGTTCATTAAGGCTGTCATAAGGCCCATAGAGTTTTTGGATCTAGTGCTTTGTACATATAGATTTAAATATTCTCTGCATAAATTAAAAACTAAGGCAGTTTATGCCTTGAGATGGCCAATCAACGCCCACTCATTTAGCTACCAGGTATATTCTTTATTCTTGACTTTTAAACTGGTTTCATGTGCTAATTCAGCCAGGAAAACCTTGTATTGGGGGTGTCAGCAATGCAATTCAATTTGAAACTAAGATCGTAAGGCCAATCTCTGTCAGGACAGAAATTGATGGGGTTGCAGCTTCTGGATCATGGAAATATTGTCATTTATAGAGAGCACAATGAAGCCACTAGAAGAGGGAATGGATCATTAAAATATCCTAAACTTGTCTCATACATTTCAGGAATAGCACAAGAAAGCATTCCTGGAATCATCTGCTCTTCCTCCCTCATCTTTCCTCTTCAGTAGTCATGGCTTTTCCAAAGTACTTTCTTGTGGTCTGTGCTGTGTGCTGTTTCAGTCTGCTTTGGTTCTATGCCTGCCTAGATACACAGTAAATATCATTGCTTTTTTGTTGAGTTTTCACCAAAATTCCACAACTGTGCCAAAAAAACTCTTTAACTATGCTTTATCTTACTGATTCAAAGAAAACATTGTTAGCCAATTAAGAAGGCCTATGTATTAGTGATATGGTAAGGGAAAACATCAGGCCCCAAAGGCTCTAAATTAAAATGGTGTAATGCAAATTGCAGCAGTCAAATGTGGATATTTTTTAAAATAGCTGATACTTACAACAGCAGAAACATAAGGTGGTTTAATCTTTGATATCCTCCAGTCCAATTATAGACAAGGCTGTAACTCACCCTGGGCACTGGGAGGGTGTAAAGGCTTCTCCTTCAACAGGCCCAATTGTCAAGCTGCTGTACAGACTTGCTTCTGTGAGCAAGATAAACAAAGCAGACAGGTTTCCCACATAAAATCTTAGGGGATTTAAATCCTTCTGTCTCATTCCTACTGGTGGTCTCTGCAATTGCAAGAGAGGGATAAGCATATCCTCCCTTACTGACAGTCGGAACCAGTGAAAAAGATCCACAGTCCTGGTCTGCAACTTATCGTCTGGAGCCTGTTCAGTAGCACTGCCATCCGCCTATCATAAAGGGGAGGAAAGGGGCCACTTTAATGATCCTTACTCAGTTCTGCATGCTACATAATAACATTGTTTCAAAACAAGCCAAGATTGACAGGAATGTACTGTTCCAGCCTTAACCATTCTATACTGTAACATTAATACAATGTACTGTGAAACGCTAAACAAGAACATTTAAAATTGAACTCACTCAGCATTAATAAAGGGGAACTAATCCAGCTATCCAACATGATTTAGTGCACCCAGAGAGTGAAAAGACCTTTGATTAAGTACTACATTAGAAACTTAGGTCAATGGGTATAAAACATGCACATGAATTAATAATTGGTTAAACAGAAAGATCAGAGATCAGTCAAAACAAGAGTTTGCATTAGGGAAAGGTGGTGACTGTGTTGTCCCAGGGGCATGTAGCAGGATTCATAAAGATTGTGTTTACATAAAGAACATTGAATCACAGTTGCAATGTGTTTGGATGGCACCAAACTAGCACTATGGATTTAGAGGAGGCAGCTAAGATTTTACAAAAAGTGTCGGCAAACAAAGTTTAATACATATAAGCACAATGTAGTGAACAAAGAAAATAGGATTTGAGTCATATTATCAAATTAGTTAAGTTCCAAACCCCAGAGCTCTTTCCCGAGAAAGACTTGCATTTAAATACCTGTGGTGTCTTTCATGACCAACGAATGTCTCAAAGTGCTTCACAGCCAATGAAGTTCTCTTGAAGTGTAGTCACTGTTGTGATATAGGAAACTAATATTTGCACGCAGTAAACTCCCACAAAAAAGCAATGTGATAATGACCAGGTAACCTGTTTTTCCAAATGTTGATTGAGAGATAAATATTGGCTAAGATCGGGGATCATTCTGCTGGTTTTTTTTCCTGAAATAGTGGGATCTTTTACATCCACCTGAGAGGCTCAGTTTAATGTGTGATCCAAAAGACAACATCTCTGACAGTGTAGCACTCAATCATCATCGGCTGTCCACTGAAACAAGGATGACGTCTACTCAGGGTTGCAGGTTTCTGTCATGGGTCTTCATTGGTCTGAACAGGCTGATTCTCAATCCACAGAACTTTGGATATATAAGGCAATAGGATCCGGAGTGCAAGATTTGCTTCCTCTTCTCTCCTTCTCTGCCACCGCTCTGCATCATTAAGATGTTGTCACTCAAAGCATGGTGCAGCTTGATGGACAAGTTGTCGCCATTTGAATGATCGGTAGCAAGCTCCTCCCACTATGTCAATGCTTCCATGGTTCAAGGAGAGATTCAGACTGTCTTTGAGCATTTTCTTTGTCTTCCCCTGGAACTTTGGCCGTTTGAGAGCTGAGAAAACAGGACCTGGTGTGGGAGACTTTTGTCGGCCAATTGGACTCAGTGTCCAGTCCATCGAAATTGATTTTGCAAGAGTTTTACCAAAATGCTTGTGCATCTGGCTTCAAAAAGGACAGTAGTGTTTGTTCAACAGAATTGAACCCAGAGGATGCAGCACAGGTATTGCTGATGGAATTTCTGTAGCGCTGTAATGTGTCGCTGATACACAGTCCACATCTCACTGCAGTACAGGAGTGTGATGATAACAAATGCTCTGTACACTTGAACTTTTGTTTTGTGACATCCGGCAGTTAAAGTTAGGGATCCTGAGCTGCATTTCGCCTAACCCTACTATGGAGGCGGAGCCCTGAGCATGATGAGGTCAGACACTTGGCTGCCTGACATTAAGATGCCTCCTCTTACACACAACCAGTATGCTCTCATGACCAGCCCTGGCCCTAGCAAAGTCCAAGGTGATCAGACAACATAAAGCCCTCAAGGGCACAAGTCACTGCTAATGAGGAGCATTGTTCTGCTTCATCACATACTCACTCCTATCCCATTGCTCCCCTCCACATTATCTGAAACAACAATGTGAGATTCCATAACATGCTTAAAGGCTCTTTTGGCCTCCAGAAATCAGCATTTGGAAGTAGCTTCAGTAACCTCTTCGAATGTCAAGGCATGTGTGAGAGTGAGTGGCGATGTCCCTTGAAGTAGCAGCAAGTAAGATCCTTGTGAATGTGTGATGGGCTTGAGGGTGTGTGAATTGAGAGTGATGACTGAGATGGTTGACTTACCGTGGCGACACGGATGAGATTGTTCATCTTCTTCCTGCACTGGGTGGCTGACCCCTTCTGCAGGGCGTTTGCACTGATCACCGCTGTGACCTCTTCCCAAGCTGGATTGGCCACCTTGGTGGAAGACCTGCAGCTAGAGCGGGAGTAGAAGATATTTCAGCGGACCTTGACTGCATCCAACAGGTGCTCCAGTGAGGCATCACTGAATTTGGGTGCAGCATGCTTTCTGCCTTTGCAAGCCATTTCTTCACTGGAGGTGTCCTAGGCTGCAGAGAGTGTGAACGCTGTGCAGGGGCGCTGTTTAAATATGGCGCCCACAGTTAGGGTGCGCTGAGGTCAGGGTGGGGTGGGTGAATCAGATACTTGCTAGCAAATTGGCATGTTCCCCGTGGATGAATAATTAATGCAGTCTGAAGCGCGTGATATATGGTGTAAAAACCTGCCATTGCGGCTGGCAGGTGGAACGCCTGGCCTTTATCAATGTCACTAATGACATCCTATTTGATTGTGGCCATGTTGAACTATCCCTGATCATCCTTCTTGACCTGGTTGCCCCCCCCCACCGCCATTTTGACGTGGTTCACGACACCATCCTCCATTGTCCAGCTGAGTGAGGCAGTTTTGGCCTGGTTGCATTCCTCCACCCAATCATAACCAGAAAATCTTCTGCAATGACAAAATCAACATGGTTTTACAAAAAGGAAATTGTTTTTGACAAATTTATTGGAGTTATTTGAGGATGTAACTAGTACAGTAGATAAAGGGGAACCATTAGACACCTGAATTTCCAAAAGGCATTCAATAAGGTGCCACACAAAAAGGTTAATATACGGGATAAGGGCTCTTAGAGTTGGGGGTGATATATTAGCTTGGATAGAAGATTGGTTAATGGGCAGGAAACAAAGAGTAGGGATAAATGGGCTATATTCAAGTTGGCAGGCTGCAACCAGTGGCGTGCTGCAAGGATTAGTGCTAGGGCCTCAGCTATTTACAATCTATGTTGATGACTTAGACGAAGAGACTGAGAGTAGTGTATCTTAAGTTTGCTGATGATACAAAGCTAGGTGGCAATGGAAACTGTGCGGGGGGCACAAAGAGGCTGCCAAGAGATGTAGAGGTTAAGCGAGTGGGCAACAAGGTGCCATATGGAGTATAATATGGGTCAGTGTGACATTATTCGCTTCTGTAGTAAGAATAGAAAAGCAGAGTACTGGGACCGGCAAGGACAAGTTAGGGGTTGAGGTTGGGGGCGGGGTGGAGTTCAGGCGGGGGCATGGAGGAGTGAAAAAAGGCCCCAGGGGAGAATAGAGGGTGGGGCCAAGGCATGGAGGAGTGGAAGAGGGCTCTGAGGGAGGCCAGAGGGTGGAAGTGTGAGAGAGGTCTAACATCTTGGATGTGGTGGGGGGCGTTGTGCGATGTTGGTTACACCTCGGTAGGTTTCATGAAGTCTTTGTAGTCTTTAGCAGGTTGACTGTAAGTCTTTATTGACCCTTGGGACTATTAACAAATATTCAGTAAAGGGTACAAGCTAGGAGTTGTCTTCGTGCTCAGGTCTGCATGCAGCTCTGTCCAACACTGTGCTGACCCCTAGGTGCGGATCATGTGTTCTCTTACATCACTGTGGGTGGCGCTACTATACTCAGTCCCACATTAACCCTATATGTTCCAGACCCTTATACTACACCACCACCCCCCGCCTCAAGTCTTTACCAATTTATTTAATGTCTTACATTGTTATTACTACATTATCACTATTACTACATCATCACTGCCCCACCTGCCCCCTTCAACTCCTTCAATTCAAAGGTTCAGGTAGCCTGGAGGCCTCATAACCTTTCCATATCTCATTCGCACTACTGTCGGAGGAATGTTAGGCTCTGTCATTGCTGCTTCTTTCTGTTGGTTTGCAGGTTAAGTTGGCATCTGGGTACCTTTTCATCCTTTACTTCTATTCCTTCGTGTTGAGCCGCACTTGGCTGCTTCAGCTGTTGTGTTGATCAGTAGTTGCTGCCACTCTAACTCATTTCTTGTGGGTGGACAAATATTTTGCTCATCTCCATGTCACTTCTTTCACTTTTTCCATCATTGTGTGGGCCATCTCAGTGTTCTCTGTGGCTGAGGGCAAACATTCCCATGACAAGAATGAGGCTTAGTGATATGCCAACATCTGTGTTTCACTGTCGTCAATGTAGGCTGCTTTTTGGTTCCAGCAACTCTTTAGGCTTTGGCATACTGTTTGGGAGTTACAGCGTATTCTTGATGGTTGCAGTGTTGACCTGCTGTACTGTCACCGGAGCCAGAGGTTGAGGCTCATCTGGTCACTTTCTTTTATATCCTTCACTGGTGGCGTTGTGGTTCCGTCCTGAGTGTTTGGCTGGTGAACCATTGAAGGTTTTCCGGTACCTGTAATGAGAATGGGCAAATCTCCACCACAAAGAGAGAAGACAGTTCGGAGCTGAAATCCCAGTCAGGACACTTTTTTTGTTTGAATACTAAGGAACTTCCAGTTCTATTTGATTAACAACAATGGTTGTCTGGACATCTTTTTCTGTTTTGTGGAGATCCAGCACTACACAGGCATCCCTGCTCAGGAGAGAGAAAGGCTGGTTATGGATGATGTACACCAACTCAAAGATCTGTTCACTGCCATACCTCAGTGGTTCCTGGATCATACCAATGACTGGAAGTTGGATTCCTCTGGTCTCGTAAAGTGGTGTGTCCATTGAGTTGAACTCGTAGGACATTGATCTCGACTGTGGGGACGCTTCACTTCATAGCATTGACATGGCTGCTCTGCTGGCCAGTTTGGGTATTGCTTTCCCTGACTTAGAGTGTCCTTGTGTCTTTGTTGATTGACTGGCTGGAATGCGGGCTGAATGCTGCACCACGATTTATTCTCTTCCCTTAAAGTGGTCCTGTGCTGCTCATGGAGCTCTGACTGTCTAACTATCTGGATTGTCTTTTCCAGGGTTAGATCTTTCTTTGCTTGCAGGAGGTCAGAGAGTGTGCCATCCACTACTCCAACCACTATTCTGATTTGATGAGTTCTGATTTTAAATCTCTGTACTCGCAACATTCTGCCATCCTGTACCGATCTTGATGAATGAATCCAAAGGTTCTCCTGTCTGTTAGACTCACTTAATGAGTTTAGCTCTTTCAAGTATTTTATTGCTTCTTAGATTAAAATAAATGTCAAACGATTTTCATACCTCTTCAAATTTTGCTGATGATTCATTAATTCCCTGCCTTGCAATAATGTTATCCACAATCAGGCCTATCACATAAAACAGCATGCTTAACTACCCTTCTTCTGACATTTTATTTAAACCTGAGGCAACGCTGTATGTTAAGAATCTTTTCCTCCAAAGTGCCCAATTTTGTGATTGATCTGCAGACTTCACATGTTCAGCATTTTAATCCTTTTTGACTCACGACTCTTTCAAATTTGGGCTTCTGCTTGCTTTTTACCAAGCTGAACAGTCACAATGTTCCTGAAATATTTAATTAATTCTTTCGCTTTTTTTTCAGACAAACTTGAACATTACGTGTTCAGGCTCCAACTTGGGAATTGGATTTTAGTGATGGGTTTCTTTCAAATTGCACTTCTGACACTGAATTATTTAAAACATTTCTCAGGACTTGCTGTAGCCTGGAAGTTAAAAAGATTTAGCTCACTCTTGCAAGTTCTGCCAACTCTGCACTTTGAAGCTGGACTTCCAAAGGAGATTCAGTGAAGTCTTTCCTTCTGCGACAGCTAGAAATTTTAAATCTCTGCCTTCAGCTCCCAAGCCTTTCTTTGGAGCATTATCCTGGCGATTTTTCCTCTGCACCTCTGCTTCTGGAGCTTCTTCTCAGATTATAATGACTTGTTGAGTTTTTCTCAGTCTTCCAGCATTTCGATTTGTCTCTGCATTTTAGCGAGGTTCTGGGTTTTTATCCCTCTGCTGTCACCATGTTGTGAGGTATTTTATACATCTCGGTAGGTTTGATGAATTCTTTGTAGTCTTTAGCAGGTTAACTGTAAGTCTTTATTGACTCTTGGAACAATTTACAAACACACAGTAAAGGGTACAAGCTAAGAGTTGTCTCCATGCTCAGGTCTGCATGCGGTTCTGTCCAACGCCACACTGACTCCTAGGTGTTGGTCTTGTGTTATTTTACATCACTCTGTGGGCAGTACTATACAGAGTCCCACATTAACTCTAAATATGCCAGACCATTATACTAGAGGGGGGTGGGTTCAGTCAGTATAGATAAACAAAATGAGAGACCTAAAGGGCATGGTCATTACTGCCCACGTGTGGATCCTGTGGGTCAAACTCAGGGTGCTCACTGGCAGAGAGAACATTCACAGTCACAGAGAGGAGTATGATTTGGTAGGGGGGTAGGTCCTGCCCGAGGCAAAGATTTGCAAAGGGTCACGGGATTTATGGAAACTCTAAGGATTATTAAGGGATGGTCTAGGAACAGAGGATAAATCTCAATAGGGCTGGTGGTGTAGCCTCAGCAGGGAGAGATGGCATGCACCCTTCCATGTTGACAGTGTCCAGGGTAATGGGGGGGAGGTTCAAAGGTTACAGAGGGAAGGCGTACAGTGATATTGGGAGATCAAGGGTGATGGGGACAAAGTCAAAGGTGACAGGGGGAGGGTAGAGGGCCACAGGTTGAATGCCACTCGCACACTTGGGCTGACCATTTAAAAAAACTCACTTGTCGCTGCCAGGAGTGGAGATGCAAGTGGGAGGAGGCCTGTGTCTGGTGGGTGGAGTTTTGGGTGTGGGCAAATGGAGGAGTGGAAAATCTCACTGCTCAACACACAGGTTCTCATTTCACTGTCTGCCTTTTTCACACATTTCACTTTGTAGAATACCTCTGGGTCTCATACACCCAGTCTTCCAACAATCTCAGGAGCAGGAGGAACGGATGCAATAAAGGAGGGCTCTCATCGGTTAACAACTGTGGCCACAAGGCTAGCAGCACCAGAGTGGGGAGGGTTGACAGATGGCAGTGCATCTTCGGGACCTGGACAAATTATCTCCAGATGTCGAAGAGGCAATGCCAGGGATGCCAGACAATATCCTGGGAAGCAGTCACTGAAATTTGTCAGATGCTGCAGCAAGATCTGCAGCCACATGGATTTGGATTTGATGGCAGCCCATGTCTTTGGCCCTCAAAACGACTCCAGTGCTCAACTTCTTCATCACCGGCTGCTTCCAGGGCACCACTGGTAACAGGTTTGGCATTTCACAGGCTGGAACACACAGGTGCATTAAAGAGGTGACCAATGCCCTCCATCATGCCAATGATTTCATTAGATTCACCACAGGTGATGACAACCAGATGGCCAGGGCAATGGGCTTTGTGGCCATTGCTCGTTTCCCTGGGGTGTAAAGGGTAATTGACTGCACTCATGTTGCCATTAGAGTTCCCTGGGAACAGCCAGTAGCATACGTGAATATCAAGAGATTCCACTCTCTAAATGTCCAACTGGTTTGCGACCACAGGTGAAGAATCATGCAGGTCTGTGTGCATTTCCCAGGGAGCTCTCATGACTCATCTTGTGGAACTTGCAGCTTCCTGAATTTCTGAGTGCCCAGCCCAGATTGACAGCTGAATCATGGGTGACAAGGGCTATCCCTTTGGACCTGATTGATGACGCCAGTTGAGGCATCCCCACAGCACAGCAGAAAAGCGCATCAAAAAAGCCCACACCGCCACCAGAGCCACCATCAAACAGATCAGTGGCATGTTAAAATGTGCTTCCGCTGCCTGGACATGTCCAGAGGGTATCTGCTGTACACACCACACAGGGTGTCATGGATAGCTGTGCTATGTTGTGCACTGCACAATGTGGCCAGGTAATGTGGAGAACCTTATCGACAGGACAACAGGAAGTAGTAACATTCCTTCTCAGATGAGGATGAATGGGATGAGGCTCAGGAAGAGGACATGAGCCTCTAGTGGATGCCAGGACCATGGAAAGACATGCCAGGGACACAAGGGACAATCTCATATACACAAGATTCGCCCAAGACTGAGGAACCTACATGATCATCCTCCCATCACTGGGACAGGTTTGCCTGCTCAGGATGTCTACCAATCCCTGCCAGCCTCCCCACCAGGAGCCACCTCTTAACCTGCATCCTCTACCACCTAGAAGAGTAAGGGGAGCGGCCATCTTATCACACACACTTGCAATGGAAGACTGTTACACAGGAGAACTGATAGGCTTAGTCTCATCACTCCAGCTTGGGAGGCAGAGGTGGTCACTGCCAATGCTGCACACAAGACATTGGCCATCAGGAGCAGAAAATGGATGAACAATCTCATTTGTGCTGCTAGTGTAAGGCAGCCATCTCATCACTCTAAATTCACACACTCAAGCCCATCACACATTCACTGGCATCTCATTGACTGTCAGCTCAAGAGACATCACCACTCACTCTCACACATACCCTCACATCTCCATCTGGTCTCATCTCCTCTGGAGACTGTCTCCTCAGCCCTCATCCTCTTAAGGCCAATTGCACAGATCAACATGTGTCCCCATACAAACCCTGGGGTACCCCCCTTCCCTAGTACACTCACACACTCCCCTTACTCTTCTAGGCGGTAGAGGATATAGGTTAAGATGTGGCTCCTGGTGGGGAGGCTGGCAGGGATTGGTAGACATCCCGAGCAGGCAAACCTGTCCCAGTGATGGGAGGATATTCATGTAGGTTCCTCAATCTTGGGCAAATCTTGATATATGAGATTGTCCCTGGCATGTCTCTCCATGGCCCTGGCATCGACTAGAGTCTCATACACATTCATGTCCTCTTCCTGAGGCTCATCTCATTCATTCTCATCTGAGAAGGAATGTTGCTGCTTCCTGTTTTCCTGATGATAATGTTCTCCACATGACTTGGCCACATTATGCAGTGCACAACATAGCACGACTATCCGTGAAAACCTGTGTGATCCGTAAAGCAGATACCCTCTGGACATGTCGACGTGTTTCACAGCTGAACAGAAGCGACGTGCACCTGGCAAGCTGTGCTTCGTTCAGGACTTCGAGGTTTGTTTGCCTACCTTGCTTCAGTCAGCACTCGCAGTCATCAGTGCCAGGCTTCCCAGGCAGCACCACATCACTTTTAGGGGGGCTCATGGGCAGGTCTTTACCTACCACACCAACTGTAAGGTGGGGATGATTTTTCAATGGCTGCAGGGCTAGGGTTTGCTTGGGGAAGGGGAGAAGTGGCCTCAGGCAAGAGAAGAGGCTGCAGGGGGAGGGCTGTACTACAGAAGGGGGGTATCCGAGGGTGTATGTGGGGGCACATATTGATTTGTGCAAGTGGCCTTAAGATGGTGAGAGCTGAGGAGACATTCTCCAGAGGAGATGAGACCAGATGGAGATGTGAGGGTGTGTGTGATAGAGTGAGTGGTGATGTCTCTTGAGCTGGCAGTGAGTGAGATGCCAGTGAATGTGTGATGGGCTTAAGTTTGTGAGGGCATGGATGAGATCATTCATCCATTTTCTGCACTGAATGGCCAACTTTTTTTGTGCAGCATTGGCACTGACCACCTCTGCCACCTTCTTCCAAGCTGGAGTGATGAGACTGATGGGCCTCCTACAGCCAGAATGTGGGTAGAGGAAATCGCAATGGTGTCCAGGAGGCATCCCAAGGATGTGTCACTGAATCATGGGGCTGAACTCTTCTTGGCTTTTGGGGCCATGTGTTCACTGGAACAGTCCTGGGCTGCAAGCGTTGAGAACCACGCGGCTGTGGTTTAAATATGGTGCCCTGTGTGAGGAAGCGGCAAGGTAATGGCCTGGCGGGCAAATTGGAGGCTGTTGCCAGCAAGACAACGTGTTTCCTATGGCTTCACAATTAATGAGACGGAAATGGGGTGATACGGTATAAAAACCTGCCATTGCGGCCAGCGGGTCAAATTACTTTTTTCCCGCCCGCTACCACATTTTGCGCAAAACTGGGATGATTCCACCCCTTGACTTCAGATAATGCAGCTCAATTGCCCCTGTGCAACATAATATTAGACAACCTTCTTGACACTGCATATAATGGAATATTTGCACAGCCCACATTGCTTATAATAGGGTATCTGCAGACCCCACATGTTGTTCTATGTCCCACAGGCTGGCAACACACGTGGACATTAAATAAAGACCGATTGCAAACACACAACTCCATAGTGTCCTACACAATAAAGGATATGTCTAACATTTCTCTGCAGCCATCATTGAGTGCCAACCATGAGGCATGCCAGTATAGTTGGATCCCTGACTACCCAAGTCCCTAAAAAGGATACTGATGCACATATAAGTGAAGTGAAAGCAATACATTGTGCAAAATGTACACATGACCCTGCAAGGCCCTCCTTCCTAATTTCTGGGGGCTTGTGCCCAAATTAGGAGAGCTGACCTACAGACTAGTCAAGCAACAGCATGACATAGCCATACTCACAGGCCTGATTTCTATCTTCAGAGTGTGCCCGAAGTCAGTGCAGCCAGAAGCACATGTAAAACCTGCTCCCGGCCGAGTTCACGCTATGAACGCAACCTTACGCTGGGTGGCCAATTAAGGCCCGCTCAGTGTGAAACGTGACTGCCAGATGTGTTTTCTGTGCACGAGGGTGGGAACGTGTTGGGCACCGGGTCCAATGGGGACCGGGCGGGTTGTTCAAAAACGGAGGAGGCAGCTCCCTGAAGGCTGCCAGGAATTGTGAGGGAGGCTGAGGGAGCTGGCTGGAAGCAATCCAAGCAGTGTCCTGGCGTGGAGTCATGGCCTCAGCCCCACGTGGTCATGGAAGGCAGGAGGGCAAGTCGGATGGGCATTCTGCCCCCTGTTTCTCAGATGAGTGCCTGGGAGTTCAGTGCCAGGTGGCATATCTTAATGCCCATGGATGACAAGAGAAGGTGGCCCCACCTGACCAAGAAGGCATGGTTGGAGATCGCCGCCCAGGTCAGGGGGCATGATGTGGTACGCCACAAGTGGCTTCAGTCCCACAAAAGGTTCAATGATCTGCTGCGGTCAGCCAGGGTAGGTGCAGAAATGTCATGGACCTGTGCGGAGAACTTTAGTCGGGTGCCCATTGCTCAGAACGTTCAGGGGTCTAAGAGTGTCTATGCCAACTGGCACTGAAGCTTGCCCTGCCAAGGCTGGGATGTCAGCACGACTGGGCCTCAGTGCATTGTAAGGTGAGATGTGCCACAGTGACATGGCCCCCTAACGCCCAGGTGGGTGGTGGTGGAGTGGGGAGTAGGGAGCCAGGAAAGGACCTTCAGGGAGACGGAGCAATAATGAGGTTTTCTATTTTTCCCTGTCAGGAGAAGAGCAATCATAACGTTACGGAGCGCCACAGAACGGGTGGAGGAGTGCCAAATCTGTGCATCCTCATGAAGCATGAAAGCGATGCACTGGAGCTAGAATGCTACCGGCCAGCTCGCTCCTCTGGTCACAGTGAAGCAGGGGTCTCAGGTGAAGGTAAGGGTGCAGGTCACGGATACGTGTGTGGTGGGCACTGGAAACATAACAGGCTCCTCTCATCAGAAACTGAATTATTGTGGCCAGAGAGCCCAATGAAGTTCCAATGCAGATGGCACCGTGCAGCAGGCCTCCACTGTCTCCTCAGCCCGCCTAGCATGCAGTGACTTTGATGATTGCATGTGCTGATCTTTTGCCTTCCTCCTGCAGATGTGCCATCCACAGGAGCTGCTGGCAACTCCAAGGAGCCCTCATTGAGTTCCGAGGAAGACATCATAGTTGCTGCAGCATCACACCTTCTCTCTGAACCAAGCACCAGCGCAGACACTCACACGTCGGTGGGCATTAGTTCTTTGGCTCCACGGGTAATGCACAGTAGTGAGGGCACATCACACTCACATGAGGAGCTGGCAGAGACAGAGAGGTCCCAGGGAGCTAACAGTGGGAGCATAGCTGCAGACCAGGACCATGCTGTGTCTGAGGCAGATGATGAGCCTCTGGAGTTGTCCATCAGGTGGCAGATGCTGGATGTCCAGTAGGATGCACGGGGAGAACCGACGGAGACCCATGTGGGTCTGCATGCCATGGTCTCCATCATGGAGGAGCCCATGTTGAGCATGAGTTCTGCGTTGACCCTTAACACCAAACACACAGCCTCCTCCATTGAAAGAGTAGTGACTCTCATGGAGAGGCAGCTTCAGGAGCAGACTCAGGGGTTCCTGGGGTTACACTCAGACCTGCAAGCCCTCACACAGGGAGTGACCTCAGGAGGTCACTGCCAGTGTGAGAGATGGATGAGGCACCAAGTCTCTGCTGGGTGCCCATCCATCAATGGTGAGCAGGGAGGTGCAAACGCACCTCATGCTGGCAGGAGAGCTGCCTGTGAGCTTCTCTCAGGGTGCTGTGGATGAAGGCACTAGTTCTTCCACCCCTCTGCCAGTGGCCGATGATGCTGTGATGACTGAGGAGTGCCCAGCCATGGGGCTGGATGTACCCTCCCAGGCGGAGCCTGCTCAGGCCCCTTGTCACCCAGGAGCCATCCATCCACTCATGCAGGAGCCACAAACAGCCTTGGTACCTGTGAGAGCCTCAAGACGTAAGCATCGTGTGAGCTCCCAGGGTAACGGGCACAAACTTGGGAGTCTTGTGGTCACCCACAACCTGAGCATTCATTGAGTGGAACCGCTTTCTGTTTATGAAAGCTCCCGGCTCACCTGCTGGCGTCTTGATGGCCACGAGAGTGCAATCTATTACACCCTGGATGCGGGGTTCCCAGCCATCACAGCGAAGCCTCGTGCTCTCTCCACCTGGCTCACCTCATCTGTCCAGAAGTGGATAAATGTGCAGACGTGTCTAAAGATAGCATCAGTCACAAGCTTGATGCAACTGTGTGCAGCTGATTGGGAAATGCTGCACAGATCCCCCACTGAGCCCTGAAAAGAACCAGAGGCATAGAAGTTGAGGACCACTGTGACCTCAAAGCCAACGGCATGGGGTGCCCGCTTCCAGACCTATCATGTGACATATTGCTGTCACTGTGTCCCTGGAGAGGCGTAGTTTCCTGCGGCACTGAGCCTCGGACATTTGGGGGTAGTTGGAGCACTGCCTAAACACTCCAGTCGCTGGATAGTAGCATTTTTGGCGTTCCCTCCCACCTTGGCCTCCTTGCTGGCCCTGCACCAACTGAGCCCGTGCCCATCCTCTTAAAATCCTGTCCCTGGGATGCTGCCTGCGCTCACCTGGCCTCCTCTCCTTCCTGCCCCTCTCTTCCTCTTCAAAGGAGGTTCCATCAGCAGAATACACTACCCCCATTAGATGGGATGCAAAGGAGCAGGGCCTTGAAAATGAGGGAGCACTGTGTGCTGAAATAGTCAGGGGAACCTTCCAGTGGAGATGAGGGCCTGAGATGTTGAAAGGCAGGCTGGACAATCAAACGAGATGCCAGAAACTCTGGGACAAATCTGTACTCACACAGCAAAGGACTGGCAATGACAGAGAAAGTGCTGCTGCTCCAGGGGCTTTTATCCCACCTGTAGATGAGGAAATTATTAAAATCTGAATTCCGCCCCTCCCGTTTTGTCCATGCAGCGAACTAAAAATCTAGCAGACAATGTAAAATTGTGGGCAATAGGCATTTTAATGACCTTTATTGGCCCTTTAATTGTCAGCGGGCGTGGCTCCCACTCCCACACGCGCCTGCTGACCTCAATATTGCAGTGTGTGCGATGACATTGGGACGCATGCCCGACATCTTTTCGCTCAATTTCCCATGCGTTCAGGTTGGGTGAGTGCCTGACCTTGGAATGCAAGATTCAGGCCACAAAGTCATACCTTACAGACTATAGACACCACCATCACCATCACCATCCCTGGGTATGTCCTGGCAGGACAGACCCACCAGAGGTGGTGGCACAGTGGAAAACAGTCAGGGGGAGTTGCCCTGGGAGTTCTCAACATTGACTCTGGACCCCATGAAGTCCCATGGCATTAGGTCAAACATGGGCAAGGAAACCTCCTGCTGATGACTACCTAACGCTCCACTGCCGCCACAAGACAGGACTACTTTCATTCCAAACAGCAGAAGCAGCATGTGATAGACAGAGTTAAGTGATCCCACAACCAGCATATCAGATCTAAGCTCTGCAGTCTTGCCATATCCTGTCGTGAATGGTGGTGGACAATTAGACAATTAACTGGAGGAGGAAGCTCCACGAGTATCCCCATCTTCAATGATGGGGGATCCCAGCACATTAGTGCAACAGACAAGGGTGAAGCATTTGCAGCATCCTCAGTCAGAAGTGCCAAATGGATGATTCCATCTTGGCCCCCTCCTGAGGCTCCAACATCACAGAAACCAGTCTTCAGCCAATTCGATTCACTTCACATGATATCAAGAAACGGCTGAAAGCACTGGATACTGCGAAGGCTATGGCACCTGACAACATTCTGGCAATAGTAACTGAAGACTTGTGCTCTGGAACTAGCTGCACCCCTAGCCAAGCTGTTCCAGTACAGTTACAACACTGAAATTTATCCATAATGTGAAAAGTTGCTCTGGAATGTCCTTTTCACAAAAAGCAGGACAAATCCAACTGGCTAATTACCGCCCCATCAGCCTCCTCTCGGTCTTCAACAAACTGATGGAAGGTATTGTCAACAGTGCTATCAATTGGCACTTACTTAGCAATAACCTGCTCATTGACGCTTAGTTTGGGTTCCGCCAAGGCCACTCAGCTCCTGACTTCATTACAGCCTTGGTCCAAGCATGGACTCAAGAAACTCGATACCATGCAGCACAAAGCAGCCCACTTGATTGGCACCCCATCCACTGCCTTAAACATTCTCTCCCTCCACCACTGATACACACTGGCAGCAGTGTGTACCATCTACAAGATGCACAGCAGGAACTCACCAAGGCTCCTTTGACAGCACTTTCCAAACCCATGACCTCTACCAACTAGAAGGACAAGGGCAACAGATGAATGGGAACACAACCGCCTGCAATTTCCCCTCCAAGTCACACATCATCCTGACTTGGAAATATATCGCCATTCCTTCACTGTCGCTGGGTCTAAATCCTGAAATTCCCTTACTAACAGCACTGTGGGTGTACCTACACCACATGGACTGCAGCAGTTCAAGAAGGCAGCTCACCACCACCTTCTCAAGGATAATTAGGGATGGGGATAGCCTAGCTATTGACACCCACATCCAATGAACGAACAGTTAACAAAAAACATTGTCCATCTCTGCTTCTGCCTCAGCTCATCTGCTGAAACTCTCATCTGTGTTGCATGCAGGTTCGACAATTTTTACCCTATCGTGACCACTTCCTACCTTGGACTCTCTGTAAACTTAAGCTCTTCCAAAATTCTGCTGTCTGTACCCTAACTCATACAAAGTCCCATTCACCCATCACCCATCCACTCACTGACCTACATGACTCCTGGTCCAGCAACTGTTCATTTTTAAAGCTTTTGTTCTTGTTTTCAAATCCCTCTATGGCCTTGTCCCCCTTATCTCTAACCTCCTCTAGCCCTACAACCCTCCCAGATCTTCATGCCCCTCCAATTCTGGCCTCTTGTGCATTCCTGATTTTCATCACTCTATCATTTGTGACTGTGACTTCAGCTGCCTGGGTCCTAAGCTCTGGAATTGTCTCCCTAAACCTCTCGACCTATCTACCAATCACTCCTTCTTTAAGACACTCCTTAAAATCCACCTCTTTGATCAAGCTTTAGGACACACATCCCAATATTTCTTTCTGTGGCTTGGTCATATTTGATATAACACTCCTGTGAAGTCCTTTGTGATGCCTTATGATATTAGAAACTATATAGATGTAAATTGTTATTGTCTAAACCCACTTTCTAGTAAACATGAGTCCAAAATACAAAATTGCCCACAATTTGACAATCAATTGGCACTAAATTTTCAACCTCAGTCACAGAGAACATAAGAATGGGTGGCTCTGGGAACAGGAATTTCAAACAAGGTCAACAAAGGATTGCTCATTTAAGATTGGATTAAGGTAATTTATTGAAGCAAAGTACAAGGAGCTTTATTCTGTGTTTAATTCACACTATGGTGACCTGGCTGCACTTAACGTGACTAATAAATACAAAATGTTCCATTCTGCAATATTGACATCGCCCTCTCTGATTGGCTCCAGATGACACCAGCCAAAAATATATAATCATAATCTTTTTAAATATTGGGAATCATTGCCAGTTATTTATGTGAATTCCTTCTAACCCGGGTTCAGTTCACTTTCAGAACAACATTTTCTCCGACAAGCGAAAATAAAATTTAAGTTTCCTCTACATAAAATTTCATAATTGGCTCATCATGAGTAACAATGTTATCAATTAACCAACTGGTCTAAATAATTAGTGTATTTTTAAAAAAAAACTATTTTAACTGTTGTTTCTGGAAATTACCATTTGATAAGAAATTCCTGCGTTTGACATACTCACTTCCTCTCCCTTTGGACTGTCCAGCGTAACAGTTTACTATCATGTAAAAGAGACATTTTCCTGTTACAATTTCAGAGGAAATGGAGTATTCAAAAACTTACAACTCTGCAGTTATTTTAACAATTACTGTATTGAGTCATCAGGGCCCTCACTCTGGAATTCAATTCAGCCAAACACATCAGAATAGAACTTTTGGCTCATCCAGATATATAAACAATGCAGTGTTTGTAAGGGTATTTTCACTGGGTAGGGAGCCCAATTCAAAGGGGGAACAGGTCAGAGAATCATCAAAATGTAGCTCTTACTCTCACCTATGCCTCTTTCAAACAGCTCCCTGCTGGGAGTGTGGAAAGAATAAATTTATCCTGTGATAAGTAAAACTCCATGGATCTTCATGTTTACCTCTTCTAGTGTGCTCTGCTACAACTCTGGTGGCAGTGAGGTGAGAGGGCAAAAATTCAGTCAGCGCCCTTATCCTGGCCTATGTTGTGAATTCCTGCTGGGCCTTAAATTGGGGTGTAGTCTCTCACTGCTCCCTGCAAGGCCTGCATCCGCAGTAGCTTCTAGCTTTTTGTTTGTACCCAGGATAGGTCTGGGCTGGGAATAACCAGGAGGGAAGATTCCTGACTTGGCCTGTTGGAGGCCTGGAATAGGCTGCAGGGAGATGAAGCAAACTGACTTCCACAAAGGTGCAAGAGAGCCCCACTAGAAGGGGGAAGGCATCCAGGTAGGGAATTTGTATGGGTTTGCAGTGGGGCTTCACCAACTGTCTTTTTTCTCCCTGCCCCATCACCGCTCCCCCACCCACCTACCCATCCTCTCTCCACCCCAATCAAAAGATCCAGTGGAGTTATAGACTAATAGGCTCAAAGACGTCTACAGCACAGAAGGAGGCCATTTGGCCCATTGTGGCCACGCCAGTCAACAAAGATCTGACTACACTAATCGCATTTTCCAGCACTTGGCCCATAGCCCTGGAGGCTATGGCAACACAAATTAATATCTAAATACTCCTTAAACGTAACAAGAATTTCTGACTCAACCACCCTTTCAGGCAGTGAGTTCCAGACTCCTACCATCCTCTGGGTGAAAAATATCTCCTTAATTTTCCTCTTAGCCTCCTACCTCTTACTTAAATCTATGCGCCCTGGCTATTGACCCCTCTACTAATTGAAAAAATGCCTTCCTATCCACCCTATCTATGTTCCTCATAATCTTATACAACTCTATCAGGTCCCCTCTCAATCTTCACTGCCCCAAGGAAAACAACCCCAGTCTATCCAATCTTTCCTCTTAGCTCAGACACTCCAGCCCAGGCAGCATCCTGGTAAATCTCCTCTGCCCCCTCTCCAGTTCAATCACATCCTTCCTATAACGTGATGACCAAAACTGCACGCAGTACTCCAGCTGTGGCCTAACCTGCGTTTTATACAGTTCCAGCATAACCTCCCTGCTTATATTCTACGCCTCGGCTAATAAAGTCAAGTATCCCATATGCCTTCTTAACCATCTTATCTCCCTGATCTGCTTCCTTCAGGGATCTATGGATATGCAAACCAAGGTCCCACTGATCTTCAGTACTTTCCAGGGTCCTACCATTCATAGTGTAATCCCTTGCCTTGTTAGCCCTCCCCAAGTGCATTACCTCACACTTTTCCGTGTTGAATTCCATGTTCCACTGCTCTGCCCACCTGACCAGTCCATTGATATCCTCCTGCAGATTACAGCTATCCTCCTCGCTATTTACCATCCTACCAATTCTCGTATCATCTGCGAATTTCTTGATCATACCTCCCACATTTAAGTCCAAATCATTTATGTACAGCACAAACAGCAAGAGCCCCTGCACAGGGACTCCACTGAAAACAGACTTCCAGTCCCAGAAACATCCCTCTACCATCACCCTCTGCTTCCTGCCTCTCAGCCAATTTTGGATCCAACATGACACTTTGCCTTGGACCCCATGGGCTCTTACTTTCTTGACCAGTCTGCCGTGAGGGACCTTATCAAAAGCTTTGCTAAAGTCCATGTAGACCACATCAAATGCATTATCCTCATCAACACTCCTGGTTACCTCTTCCAAAAATTTGATCAAATTTGTCAAACATGACCTTCCCTTAACAAATCCATGCTTATTATCCCTGATTAATCTGTGTTTGTCCAAGTGCAGATATATTCTGTCCCCCAGAACTCTTTCTAATAACTTCCCCACCACTGAGGTTAGACTGACTGGCCTATAATTTCCTGGTCAATCCCTTTCTCCCTTTTTTAATAATGAGATAACGTTAGCAGTCCTCCAATCCTCTGGCACCTCACCTGTGGCCAGGCAGGATTTGAAAAGTACTGCCAGAGCCCCTGATATCTCCCCCCTTGCCTTGCTCAACAGCCTGGGATGCATCTTATCCGGGCCTGCAGATTTATCCACTTTTAAGGCCGCTATATCTGCTAGTACCTCCTCTCTCTCTATGTTAATTTCCTCTAATATTTCACAGTTCTCCACCTTGACGTCTATACCTGCATCGTCCTTTTCCATTGTGAAGACCGGCGCAAAGTATTCATTGAGGACTCCACCCGCATCTTCCGGGTCCACACATACATTACCTCTATGGTCCCTAATTGGCACTACTCTTTCCCTAGTTATTTTCTTGCTCTTTATATATTTAAAAAACCCCTTTGGATTTTCCTTTATTCTACCCACCAGTGCTTTCTCACGCACTCACTTAGCTTTCCTAATTTCATTTTTAAGATCCCCCCTGCACTTTTTATACTCCCCTGAGGACTCTGCCATATAGAGATCTGGGTATCTGCCATAAGCTTCTCTTTTTTTCTTAATCCTAACCTTTATGTCCCTTCACATCCAGGGTTCTCCGGACTTGGTCCCCACTTTTGATGATTTTTCTTACTCCTAATTCACCTAATGATCTACATATAAAGATCTTGACTATGGCACGTGTAAGGGGTTCTTTGCACCTTATAAAAGGAGAAACTTACATGGACACAGGGTTTTAGGTTCAACCACAAACTTGTTTATTAACAAAACACCCCCAATGCCCTAATACAAGAGATCTACACTAGTGTAATGACACCGTGCAATACTCAAAACCATGACTTATTAATAAAAGCATCTACTGAGAAGAAAAACGCACAGACAAAATCTCACGTTTCTGCCCCAAGGTTTATCCTTAAACCTATCCTTAAACCTCAGCTCCAATATCCCTCAGATCTGGCTGATACTTACAACTCCCCAAATGGTTGGTCGTTCCAGTGTGAGCTATAGGTCCATGAATCAGGTTGACTGTGCCTGAGCCTCCTTGGTGATTGCAGTGACAGACCCTATGACCTTGGCCTTTTATTACAAACTTTATTGACAATATCAAAGCATATTTCCTTGAGACATTCTGTTGGATGGTCGGTGCTTAGCGCCTTTTTAATCTCTTTAGCCGGGTTCCTGCCTTGGTCCAAACAAACCCTTTCATTACGACCAAAACAATGGATCCCATCCAGGTGTGAGGTCTCTGGCTTCCAAGTTGATGTGCATGCGATAAAGTCCACTTCTCCTTCACTGTTCTCAATGTTTGTCTGTATAATAGCTGTTGTCTGCAGCCATCTGCTAGGATAGCCTCCCAATTTATTTATTTCGATTGTCTGATGTCACCTGCTTTGTATCTTTGAGATGATAATGTCCCAGTGTCTTTACGTAGTATAGACTCGGTTTCGATATTGGCACGCTTTTTTTCAGTCATTCACAAGGTGTGGGCTTTGCTGGCTGGGCCAGCATTTATTGCCCATCCCTGGTCGCCCATGAGAAGGTGGCGATGAGCTGCTTTCTTGAACCACTGCAGTCCATGTGCTGTAGGTACACCCACAGTGCTGTTAGGAAGGGAGTTCCAGGATTTTGACCCAACGACAGTAAAGGAACAGCGATATATTTCCAAGTCAGGATGGTGAGTGACTTGGAGGGGAACTTCCAGGTGGTGGTGTTCCTAACTATCTGTTGCCCTTGCCCTTCTAGATGGTAGTGGTTGTGGATTTGGAAAGTGCTGTCCAAGGAGCTGTGGTGAATTCCTGCAGTGCATCTTGTAGATGGTATATACTGCTGCTGCTGTCCTTCGGTGGTAGAGGAGTGAATGTTTGTGGCTGTGGTGCCAATCAAGTGAGCTGCTTTGTCCTAGACGATGTCAAGCTTCTTGAGTGTTGTGAGAGTTGCACTCATCCAGACGATGGGGAGTATTCCATCACATTCCTGACTTGTGCCATGTAGATGGTGGACAGGCTTTGGGGAGTCAGGAGGTGAGTTACCCGTCACAGGATTCCTAGCCCTGACCTGTTCTTGTAGCCACAGTATTTATATGGCTAGTCCAGTTCAGTTTCTGGTCAATGGTAACCCCCAGGATGTTGATAGTAGGGGATCCAGTGATGGCAATGCCATTGAACGTCAAGGGATGATGGTTAGATTATCTCTTGTTGGAAATAGTCATTCACTGGCACTTGTGTGGCATGAATGTTAATTGCCCTTGTCAGCCCAAGCCTGGATATTGTGCAGGTCTTGTTGCATTTGCAGATTGACCCCAGGCAGTACAGCCTGCCTCTGTGTGTTGGGGTTTGGCCTGTTTGTTTTGCAGTGTTTATGGCCATGAAGTAAAGTTTTTTGGGATTTTATGTTTAATAAAAGTCCAGTTGGAGGGGATATTGATCCTACATATGCCATCCATTAAATGTGTAGGATTAAATTTGTTCAGGACTGAGAAAAAGGGCCACAGTTTCTGACTCGTGCAACTAAAGAATTTATGTTTCTTCTATTTGTTGCAGACAGGAAATCTGCAATAATGCCGAAATATTTTCTCCATCTGATGTGTGTAACAAACTCGTGAAACAGTTTATAAAAATGCATTTATAGCTTTATTCATATAATGCAGGGACGAAACCCTATCCTTCTGGTTTGCTGAAATATAGGTCAGGAAAGGTCCCACAAAAAAGCAATAAGTTCCACAGCTGCATTTAAAGCAATTTATTTTTCAAGATGGTTCCAGACATAAAGTTGGATTTTTGACCCAAATGAATATTTAACTATACCTAAAAACCTTGACATTGTTATATATTTAATATCTCAGAGCTATGCAGAAATGACATTTTTATGTGTGTTACAAGTTTTATTCACAGTGCTTTGAAATGTCTGCACCATGCTTACAGCTCTCTCATGCTTCCAGCAACTTCTCTGTTTTCTTTTACCTTTCTCTGATTGCACACCCAGGCTTTACCAATCAAGCACAGTGAGCATCGATAGTAAACAGATTAACATAATCAAACACAGAACAATTGAATCATTGATCACCACAAATATAACACAGTGCTCACTAACCTTTTTCTCAGTGTGACCCCATTTTAATTCCTCAAACATTGCATGACTCCGGGGGAAGGGGATGTAGCTTCAGCTGCTGAGCAAGGGTGGTTTAGCTCCTGAGTGTGTTTGAAGGTGGAGAGGCATGTAAAATCCAACGGATGGCCTTACCCACTCACTGGCAACCTGTCTGAAATTTTATTGGGAGGAGGGGAAGCCTGTCATTGGGCCTGTTGGGGAGGTCCATGCCGTGGGAGACCCAGCAGCTTTAGCTTTGCAGGCCGGTGTCGAGCAAGGGGTCGGAGGTTATTCTCTCTCCTTTACCCTGCCCCCAGGCCTATTGATCCTGGCCCCCAACCCCCTCTTGCAGAGACCCCCCAATCCTAGACTTACCAGGGCTCCTTGGCATGGCGGGACTTCCTGTAGCCCCAGTAGTGCCTACCACTGCCTGCTGGTGCTGCTGAGACTACAGAGCTCTGCCAGCCAATCAATTGGCTGGCTGGTCTCCGAGGTGGGAATTCCTTCCGAGAAAGAGGCGGAAGCTTCACCTTAAAGCAATTAACTTCAATGTTGCTGGGTCAAAATCCTGCAACTCTCTTCCTAACAGCACTGTGGGTGTACCTACACTGCATGGACTGCAGCAGTTCAAGAAAGAGGCTCGACATCACCTTCTCAAGGGCAATTAGGGTTGGGATAATAAATGCTGGCCCAGCCAACGACACACACATCCCATGAAAGAACAAAAAAGAAATTAATGCTATTCCCAGCATCAATTTGCTGCCAGACAACCATTGGGATAGCGGGCGGGCAAATCCCAAACTTTTTAGCTAGGGGCGTGGGGACTGTGGCCATAGAATTGAGCCATTGTGTCGTGTATCAAGGTATGGCAGATGTGGGAGGGCTGTGGTGTTCAGATCTTGGGAGCATTGGAGACAGGATCCCTGGGTGTAATAGTACTGGGGTGGTAAGGCTATGAAAGCATTTGGAACAGAGGGCATAGAGCATTGAATCATTGAGTTGGTGCACTGGGAAGAGGGTTGTGGAATCTGGGGTATTTGTGACGACAGGCCCAGACTGAGATAGGATTAGGAGTGGGATGTTAGTGTATGGGAGCACGGGTGCAGAGGACTGATGTGGTGGGGAAATGCCATAGTGCTGGGTGTTAGAAATGGACGGGCAGTGAGGGGAAAGGTATTGGTGCTTAATATGGATGTGGAAACAATAACATGCAGCAGGAGGGAATGGCGGGAAGGTACCAGTGCTTGGGTGCATGGTGCAGCATCTAATTGGAGGTGGAATCGAGAAGATTCAAGCAAAGATAAAGAAAATAAAGAGGTGAGTTTAAATGTGGAAGAAAGCATGGCAGAAAAGTGTAATGGGAGAAGTGTTAGAGAAAATCTAGAAGATAACTATTACAGAAGTGCTATAAGCTAAATTCTTAATGGCTATGAAATTCGATACATAGCACCACTGGAGATGGCGCCACTGAAGCCAAATGCTCTCCTGATGGGGTGTACTGCACCTCCTACCACTTCCGGCATGGCCCAAGCAGCACTCCATGCTCAGTGGGTCCCCACATGGGCGCCCCCTGCTTGTGCCAGAGGCAACTGACCTGATGTTACTATAAATTACTCAGCTCAGTGATGTTCAACTTGCAAATTTGGACCACGTTGATTTGTTGCACATATTCAGTTGTCATTCATCAAAGAACAAAGTATTCAGCACTAATGTTACTTAAAGGATTAGGCACCCAATTTGATGTTGAGGTAATTTAAAACAACTTCTGCTATTGCATCACCTCTGGAAGTACTCTGGAGTGTTTTCAGAGGTGTTGTGGTGAGTTCCTGGATTTGCAGGGAGTGCTGCTGCATCCTATCAGGGAGGGAAGCGGATTTGGTGACATCCACACAAAGGCTGCAACAGAGTATGGGGGCTGCAGCTGCGGCACATCTGGGTCTGCAGAACAAAAAGGAGATGGAGCAGAGGCTGCTGAGAGGGCACGCTGTGTGTGATGCCCTCTGTCAAGTTGCCCCTTGACAGTGACAGGAAGCTATCCAGCTGGCCAGCCAATGCACCCAGCTTCTTGATGAACATGTTTATCAGCATGACCCTGGAGACCTCTCTATTGTCACAACCATGGGAAAGCGGTCCAAGAGCTAAGAATTGATGTGTGTGTATATGTAGCCCCCTTTTAATTTATGAGTGGTTCAATTTGAAAATAACTCAGAAGACAAGTTTTAGTCTTAAACAAGATAGAGGCTAGTTTATTACAAAACTACTGCTGAAAGCTATTTAAGTAAAATTGATGAAGTTATTAACTAAAACACAGATACAAAGATTAAAATGCAGATAAAGAAAAAAAGATACATAAAGATGAGAATTTAAATCAGTCTTTGTGAGATATCATTGTGGGCTTGCTGCTTAAGTTTCATCTTTCCTTAGAGAAGGGGTTGAAACTTGAGGTTTGGTTTAGCAGCTGCAATGGTTTCTACAGTTGACTAGTCGGTGTTTGCCTTTTTCAGGTTGACACAGCAGATCAAGTAGGTTTTGGGAGAGAGAGAAGATTTCTCGTTCCTCACTAATTCTGTGGTTAAGACACTTGGAGTTTGCTTGAGCTCTTTTGGCAGAACAGCAGTTGATTTCTTAGTACCTTCCTCTTTGACTCTTGGGGCAAAGAAAAAACCCCTCTGATGTCTCTCAGAGTTCTTCTTGGGGGTTCCTGGTTGTTTCCGCTGAGAGCTGTGTGCTGCTATTGTCTCTCACACTGTCACTCGCGATGGCTTCTTACAGCCTCCTTTATACAGTTCAAAAAACACAAAAATGGCTGCCATGTTAATTTTCAAGGAGTCATTGTTTCACCAGGCAAAGAAGTTAATTACGTTGTGGTCCTTTGAAGTTCTTTGTTGTCTCCTGTTTCCTGTTCTCTCAGAAGCCAAGAGGTTTTCACACTGTTTTAGAGGATACAATGGACATCCCTGGAGGAGCCTTTTTGCATTTTAATGGCTCTTCCTAATCAGCTTGAGAGATATGAGTCTGAAGGTTTGAATGAACACAAAGGTGCCATATTGTCTGTCCATATTTCCATTTTCAAAAAAAAACTTTAAAACTCAATGTAAATGTTTAAAAACAGAAATATACCTTTAAAACAGTTGTCCTTAAAATCAGTAATAACACACCCTACAGGAAAAGAAAATAGAAATCTATATATTTTCAATTTTTACAAAATTACATTGAAGAAACAAAAGGTAAAGGCTGGATTTTTCTGCCTCCGATGATGACGGGCATCATGATGGGCATGGGGTGCAATATGGCGGGAAGGTTAAAAATCGATTTCATGTCATCATGAAACCAGTTAGCCATTGTCCGCTCCACCCGTCAATAACGAGCCGCTTTTCCCACTGTCCAACGTCGGGAACCTAATCTCAATGCATTTGTATCTCATCATCTGCCTACCTGCTGGAATCATTACCCACATCGAATTTACCTCCCACGTCGGTGTGACTTCAGAACGACGTGATTCACAACAGCATTTAAAAGGTGTGCACCAGGTGAGCTGAACTTCGAGGGTAACTTTGAGGTGAGTCCACACTAAGGTTGCGCAGCGCTCCTGTTTCACTTCAAGGAGCAGGCGCCGCACTTTCAGGCGAGGGTCCAGGCAAATCGCTTTTTCCCAGCTGACTGACAGTGCAGTGCTGGGTAAGGGCTACACTGCAGTTGATGTGAGGTGGGTGTGGGGCAAGGCAGCAGGGTCTGATGGTAGTGCACAAGCACAGGTGGGGAAGGAAAGAAACCACACATCAGGGAAACCTTGTATAAAGTGAGCATCCTTCCATAGCTGAGACAGTTCAGAAACAGCTACATTGACATGCTTGGAGCCAGGCCTCTAGCTTACCTGCCCACTGAAGAAATGCAGAGACATGAAAGTGCCACCAAGCGCTCCAGAACTTTTCACCCCTCGGGCACAGACTGCAAACTAATGAGCATTTTAGAGTGCTGCAGAACAATTGGACAACTGGGCAAGTTGTACAATCTCCTTACAAAAGCTGGCCATGGAGCAGTCACTGGTGGAGGTGCTCACAGCCCCTTACAATGTCTTCATTAAGTTTTGGACCAGTCTCCTCCATGGTTCAAGCTAACAGTGCAGCCTTGCATTGCGGGTTAGGAGAATGCCTGCGCCTGAGATGAGAGCACAACATGCAGTCTAATGGGCAAAGCTGCTGCCAATCAATCAGGTGGAGTGGGGCGGAGGTGGGTGTGATTTTGGGATGCACTGCAGTGCACTAGACTTTGGCCACCCAAGCGGTGGCCAGCACTCTCTGGCATGTGTTAAGGGGCCTAATATGGGGCCGGAGTCACACACGTAACCATGAGAGGTCCCCAGGAGACCGACGCTAACCCATGCATCCCTTTTTTTCATCCTGCAGGAGGAGTACATCAGGAGCAAGGAGCCTAGTGACCTAGCCATATACCTCATGGCTTACGGGGAGTGGAGACAAAGGAGAAGAGAGTGGCCCAGGCGCCTGGCTGGGCAAAGGGAAGAGCAGCATCCTCAAGAAAAAGGGGTGGCAAGGTCTCCTGCGGACACTGATGAAGAGCCACAGCGAGCCATCGCAGGTCGGTGCCTAGCTAGACCCAGGATCTACAGACGGTGCTTGTTTTGTTCCCTGCAGGTGATCGAGAACCGCTGTCACTGAAGACTGCATATATCCAGGTAACTGCCAGGTCACTTATGCCATGTGCTGCAGGATTTTGCGCCACAGGGACTTGGAGGGCATCCACTTCCAGTGGCAGTGAAAGTGACTGCACTACTCAATTTTATCACCAGTGGCTCCTTCCAGGGCTCCACAGGTGACCTCTGTGGGATCTCACAAGTCTCCACACACAGGTATATCCAGGAGGTCATGGATGCTGCCTTTCTGAAGGCACACAACCTTATGCATCTTTCCCAGGATCAGGTAAGCCGGGAAGCAAGAGCAATTGGATTTGTGCAGACCTCTGGTTTTCCACAGGTGCAGGGTGCCATCAACTGCATTCATGTGGTGCTCAGAGCCCCATGGCAACAAGCGGTGCAATATGTGAACCTCAAGGGCTTCCACTTGCTGAATGTGCAGCTAGTCTGCAACAACAGCAAAAGCATTCTGCAGGTCTGCGCACGGTTCCCAGGGAGTGTCCACGACTCCTACATTCCCTCAGTAGGTCTCAAATCCCTGATGTCTTCCAGGGTCCATAGAGGCTGCAGTGTTGGCTCCTCAGGGACAAGGGCTACCCACAGAGGATGTGGCTGGTGACACCCGTGCGGTGGCCTCAGACTGCAGCAGAGAGAAGGTACAGCGGGGCTCATGTTGCAACTCGCAACTTGGTGGAGCAAACCATCGGGATGCTGAAAATGAGGTTCCGGTGCCTGGACTGGTCTGGTGGAGCCCTGCAATACAGTCCACAGAGAGTTTCACGCATCATCATTGCCTGCTGCGCCCTTTACACCCTGGCGATGCAATGGTGGAAGGAGCAGGCTCAGGAGGAGATGGAGGAGCTGCACATCTCCGATGAGGAGGACATCATCTAGGATAAGGGTGATGAGGTCCTTGAAGGTGAGGATGATGGTGATGAGGCCATCACACTGGCCAGACGTGGCAGGCGCGCTCGGGAGGCCCTCATATCCGCGAGATTCATGGTGGACAATGTTGGCATGCAGTCAGGAGACACCATATATCCTCACATTGCATCTGTGAATGTTTGACTTCTGTCTGGCTGATGACAGCGCACATATCCTCTGTGATAAGGCTCCTGTCATGGAGACGCCACGGATGCCCATAGTCCCTACATTCTAGGAGGATAATGTTTATGTGCAGTGGGGACACTCCATAAATCCTCACATAGCTCATGTGAATGTCTGACTCCTGTCTGGCTGATGGCAGCTCACTTGCGCTCTGTGAACAGGGTCATATCATGGAGATGCAGCAGGGAATCTTTAACTTCCCCTGATCCTATGGCATTCTTTGTGAGCTGAATCCTTCAGGGCCACACATAGACATAGATTGTTAGGAGTTTATTTACAATAGTCAGCATTCTCTACAAGCAATGAAAGCCCATACCCATGCAGTGAAACTACATTTTCTTAACCTTCCTAACCCTGCCGATATGTCTCAGTGCTCCCCCGACATCCACAGCGGAGGTGGAGGCAGCCTGCTGACTGCTACACCCTGTCTGTGATAACCTTGGCGGGAGTCCTCTGGAGGGCCCTGGCCTGTTTTTGGGGTCCTGCTGTGTGGCAATGGCACCCTCTTTGGCCTGTGGAGCTGGAGCTGCTGGGGTCACAGGAAGCGGGCATTCGGATGGGTCAGACACTCCTGGAGTCACCTGGATGGATGGCCCTGGGATGTGAACTTGCTGATTCTCCTCCCTTTGGGTGCCCGAGGATCCCTGACTCACTCCTTGAGGAGAAAGGGAAGCTGGAGTGAGATCGAGCTGCCCCTTGCCCCTCTCACGTTGACACAGCTGGAGGCCAATTATGGTGTCAGTGATGGATTTCAGCCCAAACAGCAGTGCAGGACCATGTCCTGGACCAAGGTCTCCACGGCAGCTGCCATCCTACCAGTGTTGACCTTGGTGCGTTGCAATGCCGGCGCTATCACCTCAGACTGAAGGTGGATGGACTCCTCCATCGTGCCTTGTAATCTGAGGAGTGCAGCAGACATCCCTTCCTGATGTTCCTGAGCTTGCCTTTGCAGCTCCAGCAACTGAGACATGACTGAGAACACAGTCTCATTATCTGACTCAGACTCAACACGTTTCTGGTCTCCAGCAGTCCTCCGAGTGCCAGACACCTGGGAAGTCCCTGCTGCCACCTGCTGTGGATCAGACAGTGCGCTGTGCTCACGAGATTGTGACCCAGAGGCTGCTCCAGAGCTGTGCCCTACCAAGATGTGTGTCTCTCTGCTGGCAGGGGGGTGTGGGTGAGTGCTGTGATGTGTCTTCAATGAGGGTGTCATCAGATTCTTCTTCAAAGGTGCTTTCAGTGCTTGAATCGGGGACCTGGGTCATGGACCACTTTGGCTGCTTCCCAGAAGTACCTGCCTCCGCCTGCTGCGTCTCCATGAGAGGAACATTATCACAGAGGGTATGTGCACTGCCATAAGGCAGACTGCAGTCAAACATTCGCAGATGCAATGTGAGGATCTATAGTGCCTCCTCACTGCATGCTGTCATCATCCTCCACAAATTTAGCAGCTATGAGGGTCTCCTGAGTGCGCTTGCCTCATCTGGCCAGTGCGAGGGCCTCATCCCCATCACCGTTGCCTTCAAGGACTTCCTCACCCTCATCCCTGTCGACAACCTCCTGATTAAAGGAGAACTCCAGCTCCTCCACCTCCTCTTCAGCCAGCCCCTCTCCCCATTGCAGCACCAGATTGTAAAGGACGCAGCAGGCAGTGATGATGCATGATACCCTCTGCGGGCTGTATTGCAGGGCTCCACAAGACTGGTCCAGGCACTGAAACCTCATTTTCGGCATCCCAATGGTCTGCTCCACCAAGTTGCGAGCTGCAGCATGAGCCTCATTATACTGTCACTCTGCTGCAGCCTGAGGCCGCCGCACAGGTTTCATCAGCCACAGCCTCTGTGTGTAGCCCTTGTCCCCAAGAAGCCAACCCTGCAGCCTTTGAGGACCCTGGAAAATGTCAGGGATCTGAGACTGACTGAGAATGTAGGAATCATGCACACTCCCTGGAAACTGTCCGCAGATCTGCAGGATGTGTTTGTGGTGGTCGCACACCAGCTGCACATGCAGCAAATGGAAGCCCTTGCAGTTGACGTAGTTGACCCCTTGTTCTGGCGGAGATCTGAGTGCAGTGTGAGTGCTGTCGATGGCACCCTGAACCTGTGGGAAACCCGAGATCTGGGCAAATCCAATCGTTCTGCATCCTGGCTTCCCTGGTCCCGGGCGAAATGCACAAAGTTGTGTTCCATGGAGAAGATGGCAGCCATGACCTCATGTATGTATTTGTGGGTGGAGGCTTGTGAGATCCCACAGAGGTCACCTGTGGAGCCCTGAAAGGAGACACTGGTGTAAAAATTGAGCTCACGCTCATTAACTGAAACTCTATTTTCTATTTTCTAGCACCAGCAGATCAAGGCCCCCAAGCCAGTCCAGCACCAGTGAGAGCCCCCAGATTACATCCGAAGATGAAGCTCCGGAAGAACCATCGTGTCACTCACACGCACCTCCACCAGCTCAGAGAGACACATGTTGGTGGAGCACAGATGTAGATTAGGCTCAGCCTCACTTTCTGGGGGAACGCCTCACTGACACGTCCCCGCAGCAGTCGGAGGCAGGGACAGCCCAGGTTTCCGGCAGTCTGAAGGCTGCTGGAGACCAGTCACTGGCTCAGTCCGAGTCAGATGATGAGCCTCTGGAAGCAGCTGCCAATTCAATGCTGGAGACGACAGGCGGTGTAACATCAGGCAGAGATTCTACAGTCACTCAGCAGGCTAGAGTGAACGATGGGGGAGTCCATCCGCGTTCTGTCTGATGCTGTGGCTCCGACATGCAAGCGCCTCAAGGTCACCATGGGAAGGCTGACAACCTGGTCCAGCAGGTCTCATCAGATTTGTACTTGGCCCTGCACTCCTTGGCCACACACCCTGGTGGGCACCATCAAAATGTAGGCGACATGGGGACGAGGCACCTTGACCTCCCTCCACGGGCACCATCTCCTGCAGGAGTCAGGGTGGGGACCTCAGGCACCCGCAGGGAGGATGACCATCAGCCGGACACGCCGGGGGCCTCCTCTCAGGACACACCAAGCTTGTGCAGCCGCCCACAGCCCCCTCTGCCTGTGACCCCATCCACTCTCACCAAGGACGCTTCTTCCCCTGAGCAAGTGACTTTTATCATGCTGGGGTCCTCCAGGCCACAGGCCAGCAGAGGACGTTCTCCAAGGTCATCGCAGACATCAGGACATAGCAGTCGGCAGCTGCCTCCATCCCTGCTGCGAATGTCAGGGCTGCACCCAGGCGTAGCGGTAGAGCTGGGAAAGTTAAGAAAAAAATGAGGTCACTTCTGAGTTACTGGTGTGCTATACATGTAAAGAAATTACACTTTTGTTAATACATTTGACCATTATGTGAATGTTCCTGTCAATTGAAGGTGTTGTGATTTTGTACTTTGGAATCCTCTTATTTCAAGCTTTAGCCTTCCTCGCATCAGTGATAGTGTCTCACTGTGAGATTCACATTCTTGTGATGGCAACTTAGGTTGAAATAGTCTCCACACCCCATGTGTGATGTCAGGCAGATGTGTTTAAATCTTTATTGGAAGTGTGTGATGTAAGTGTTTCTAACCCTCCTTCCTCAAGGAGCACCATTGAGTGAGGGCAGCTCATCAGCATTGATAATCTAGCAGCATTTGTGTCTCCTCGTGGCAGTGGCAGAAGAAAAATCATGCACGGGAGGAGGGGATTCCTGGGCATGTTCACAACATCACAGCAGTGTTTGCATCATTATATGGCGGTGAAGGTTTCAAGTCTTCTTTTGTGTCGATCTTGTTCCTGAGTGGACTCTCAGTTCCCAGAGTGAGCTCACTCAGAGGGCCCTACAGACCAAAGCAAAGATCATGGCCTGGCGAATCATGAGGCAAGTGTGAATGCTGAACTCGTTCTCACTGCAAGTGGGTGGACGTCCCCTCATTTGAAAGAAGTTGGCATTGAGGTCTAGGAGAGATTGGGCCATATTCCCTCACTTAACTTTACTCTTCCTGGAACCTGTCAGTGATTAACGTATCACGGGCTCATCTCCCACGTCTTCCTTCCTCCATGACGTGATCGTGCTCATACTGGCCCTCAGCAGCCCCCCTAGGTTCCTGGGCCTCCGGATCTTTATCCTCCAATGAGCTCTCACCCTCCTCCAGCTCATCTTCTGGCAGGGGTTCACCTCTGTGCATTGCCAGGCCGTGAAGGGTGCAACACACGGCGATGATGCGGGAAACCCTGTCGGGAGTGCATTGGAATGAGCCACCTGAGCGGTGCAAGCATCTGAAACGCATCTTCAGAATCCCTATGGTCAGCTCTATGAGGGAGTGTGGGGAGCTGTGAGGAGTGTTGCAACTCTCCTCGGAACAACTCTGAGGGTGATGCACTGGTGTCACTAGTCAGCGTTTCAGTGGGTACCCCTTGTCCCCAAGCAGCCATCCCTGCAGACGTAATGGCCCCTTGAAAATCCCAGGCACCTGGGAGTGACTCAGGATGTAGGAGTCATGGCAACTCCCAGGGCACCGTGCACAAACATGCAGTATGTGCTTCCTGTGATCACACACCAGTTGTACATTGACGGAATGATAGCCCTTGTGGTTTATAAACATTAGGGGCTGCTGCCATGAAGCCTGTATAACCACATGGGTGTAGTCTATTGCACCCGGCACTGTTGGGAAGCCTGAGATGGCAGGTAACCCATTGAATCTTGCAGCCTGGCTATCTTCATCCAGAGCAAACCTGACATAATGATGAAGGGCATTTGTGACCTTCTTTATGCATTGATGTGTTGCAGACTGAGGGATGCCACACAGGTACCCTGTTGATCCTTGGAAAGATCCAGAGACCAAGAAATTGAGTGCAGTGGTCACCTTCAAGCCACTGGCAGAGGATACCCTCCAACTCCACATGGCGTCAGGTCTTCACGATGAACGTGGCATATGTGCTGTACCAAAGCTCAGGACAAGCGCATTCATGCATGATATTGCTTATCACTCATTTGTAATTAGGAGATTCTTCTACGATAAACCCTAGGTCTGGCGTGTCGCCACCATTGTCTGGGCCTCTCCTTCTATTCATGCTCTGGCTCTGCTTGACTATGTCCCTCCTGCTGGAGCTGTGCGCAGGGTCGCCTCTCCCTCCTTCACCTCTGTCAGGAAGATGTAATAATTTTCATTATGTTATTAGAATTTATTGTAGAGTAATAGTGGTGTGTGTGTGTGTGTGAATGTGTGAGTCTGTGTCTGCGTGTGTGTGTGTGAATTAATTGAATTAAAGGCAGCTGATCTGAAGGCTTTGATGTATCAGAAGATAAGTTAGGTTTGAAATGTTAAGTAGGTGAACATGGGGGATGTCTTAGAATGTAATGTGTAAAGGGAGCATTTGCATTTTTAAATAAACCAGACTAGCTTGGATTCAAAGGAGGGGGTGAAATGTTTCACCTAGTCAGGGGAAGTTAAGAAACAGTGTGTTTATTTTTTCCCAAATATTATTGCTAAAATTAGTACTATGATAGATTTTTTAAATTAAAGAGGTAAAGTCCAAAGACATAGCGAAACAATGGGAATTTGCATTTAAAGGGGAAAATATGTATAAAGGAGAGAAGGCTGTGTGCAAGGGAAGGAATTCTAAGATCTAACAAGTGTGAAAAGCCTTCAGCATCTAAACCTCAAGTTGCTGTCTGCAAAGAACTAAAGCTGAGAAAAAACTCACTTTGAATTCATTTGTTCAGGGTTTTGCCTGTTACTTCGCCAGGGTCTTTTAAAAATCTATGTGTCTTACTTTTGCCTTAATGAAAGTGGAACTGGGAGTTAGATTAACTAGGGGATTTAGAAGTTATCATAGTAATTTGTAGATCTATGTTTGTGCTTAAAATCATTTCTTCTATTAATAAAGGTTTAATGTAGTTTTGTAAGAAACCTATAGGACTCGGTAGTCTTATTACTATGAATCCAAGGCACACATCTCAAAATTTATACAAGTTGCAAAACAGTTGTGGCAGTTGTTTCAAGTTTCCCTTTGGGGTTTTAGCAGCTCAGCATTTACGATCAGCTGTGCCATAACACCTCCTCCATTGCATTTGGACCCTGACAAAGGCAGCATTGAGCCCTGGATCCATATGTGCTTTTGCCTTCTCTCTGAAAGGAAACATTGAAGACATTAACGATTCAAGGCGCAAGAAAGTGAAGCTCAGAGGATGACATATTTGAAGACTGTAAGGGTTATAGTTTTTCCTGACCTACTTGCATGGTGCCTGATGCTGCCTTGTCCCTGAGACACTAGCATACACATCAAGATGACCTAGATTGCATTGTAAATATGTAACATCTTGAGTTCTGCGTGGGACGCTAAAGTTTAATTGAGATGGGTGACCCAACCTAGCTCTGCGCTCCAATCTCTGATGTGGCATATTAATGACCAATCAATTGCTTATGGTCAGCGAGTGGTTATATGATTCTACTGAGTGGATGTCCTTTGGCCCATTAGGACTGTCAAATCTGGTTAACACGTGTCTGGCCTTCATTGATGGAATGCCATATATGATGCAGCTGTGCCTTCTTCACTATTGCCTGCATTCCCAAATTCTACATTCCCATTTGTTACTCTTGAGATGCAGCAACTGTGATGTGAAGGCACTGAGTCCTGAGTAGTCCTTTAAGAGTGTTAATGAAGCCATTGGCTTTCATCGCAAGGAGGTCTCCCTCCTTTCTTTCTAAGCAGACTCATGTTCACACCTGCGGCAACAAGAGATTAGAGGGAGACCCCAGAAAGGCCCGCCTCATATTTGCCCATCCCTCAACTGCCATCCCATAGTCTTCCCTCCCTGTTGCCCCCCTTGTGTTTGCCCTTCCCCCTGACTGCATTCCATAGCCTTCCCTCCTTGTTGCCTCCCTTGTATTCACCCTCCCCCCGACTGCCATTCCACAGCCTTCCTTCCCCATTGCCCACCTTGTGTTCATCAACCCCACCCTCACCTCACACCCTACCCCTGTTTGAAGTGCTAGTTTCTGAAAGTGGAGGCCTGCATGAGTACCACAGCACAGTTGTGTTCCTCGGGACAATGAAAGCAAAGAGCAGGAGCAGACCAACCCTATAGCCCCAGCAGAGTGGCATTCATCGCAACAAGACAGGCGTAGCGCAATGGCAGGCAGGCTATGTATGTTCACTCCCCTCAAAGTTACCAGCGAACTGAGGTCCGACCTGTGCACACCACCCCTTTTCAAACGGGTTTGATGGTGATGTAACTTCTCGCTGGCGTTATGGAAGAATGGAAGGCGTGGCATGATTCTGGCAAGCAGCTGTTTTAATGAGCATTCATGACATGTTAATGAATGCAAATTGCATTCGCACCGCTAGTCATCGGGATAACCGACCCACCATAAACACACCATCGGCAGAATTGCAAGTTGTTTTTACACCGGCGGATTTCTGACTTTTTGGCTGTTGCTTGATTCTCCTCTCCTGCCCACCATGAAACCCGCTGCAGGTGGGATGGAAAAATTCCACCCCTAGATTTTCAGCTGCATTCTGTAATTTCACAGTGATAGCCGTGGCTACGCCTTGTGCTGCTTCAGCACAGGCAGAGCTATTAAATTCAGTGCTAGTTGCCATTAACTCTTTAGGACCACTCTGAAATCATAATCCTTTCCGTGATGTGTTTTGATTTGGGAATTCTATAGAATTCTATAGCCTCTTTTGACTCATTTGGCCCAGCTTCAACCCTTTTAATACCCAAGCGACTTTTGTCAAGCTCGTCAACTAAGTGGAGCATCTCGCTCACTGTCTCTTGACCTGTTTGTGGATTTCCTTGGTCCCAGTTTAATTCTGTGGGGCTCTGACTTAGCCATTTCAACCTTCATGGGTTGTATCACCACTGTAGGGCTTCTGAAATCTTCTCAACTGTCCGCAACTTTACAGGTTCCCACTGCTGAAGTTGTTCAGTTTGTTCAGCCTCTCTGGGCTGTTTTTGGGTTTCATGGACTAACATTTTCAGCCTATGAAGTCATTTCCTAGCAGAAGGCGAACCGCTTGCATGTTCAAGCTTAGGATACACCCATTGTCATCAGCCCAGTAACAAGTTCACCCTTTAAGTGAATTTTCACCAATGGTGTTTTGATACCTTCTCCAGTGAGTCCTTTCTTCCCTTTAGCAGTGTCTGTAAAAAACAGTACCCAGAGAATGTTAATCTCTTTTCCCAGTTCTTTGGAACCACTAGGAGCCATTTTCCCTTTACATACGAAGTCTTGATAGGTTTCTGTGCCTCCCTTTGCATTTGCACAAAGGGTTATGATTTTAATGACTACAGAAACAGTCTTTGTTGGAATACTGCCTGTGGCTTTCTTCACATGCTAGCAGTGTTCCTTGTATTTGGCCTGGTTTACCACAATTAAAATAGGCAGGGCGCAGTCCTGCAGCTCTGCCTTCTACATTTCTTCTTTTCTAGGTTGGATGATGGGGGTGGGGAGTGGGTGGTGGGGGCGCAGGAGGGAGGGGTTCCCATTTTTTCCCCATTCTCTTTTCCCTTAGGATCTATTTGCTTCCCTTCTGTCTCCCTCTTATCCTTTTCCTGCTGATGAAAACCATTTGATCCATGCCTGCTGTGATTCAAAGGTCTGTGAGTCAATTCATAATCCTTGGCCTTCATGGCAGCTGCCCTTGCTGAGGTAATCTTTTGTTCCTGAAGGTGCATTTCAATATTGTAATTTTTTAACTCCTCTAACAGCAGCAATTGTCTTATCCCATCATAAGGGTGCTCTATCTTTAAAGCGTGCACCCTTCGTTTGACTCTTTCAAATTCCAGATGCGTTTGCATGAGCTTTTTAAAGGAATTTCAAAATGGCTGATGATATACTTCTGGCACGAGTTCATAGGCATTCAGGATTACATCCTTAGTCTGTTTGAAATTAGCAGTCACTTCAGGGGACAGGGTGGAGATCATCTCTTGGGCTTCTCCTGTCAGCTGACCCTGGGTCATCAGCGTCCACACTTCCTGGGGGTAAATGTAGCTGAACTGCTACTCTTTCAAAAGGAGTAAAGAAGGATTCTATATCTCCCTCTTTGAATTTGGGAACAAATTTTGAGAATTTCAGGGCTTCAAGCCCTGATTCGGGGTTACAGGGAATGTGGCTATCATTAGGCAAAGTGAGATTTCCCCTAGCAGCTTCAGGCTGCCTAAGGTCTCTATCTCTCTGTGCTTGCAGCTCCAATTCCAACTTCTGTAGCTGGAAATTCCTTCTCTTTCCCTCTCTTTCTGAGCTTCTCGCTATGCATGTTCCCTTTCTTTCTGGGTTTGTCTTTCTTCTCTTCCTTTCTGGCCCTAAAACACCAGCTCAATCTTCAGCTTTTCCAGCTCTTTGTTGGCTAAAGTAACTCAATCTGGTTCTGAATCTGCTTCTGCTGCCTGTTCTCTGGGCTGAATTGGAAATGCTTAGCCAGCATTTTCAGGAAGTCCTGTCTTACTGGGTAACTTAAGTCCTGCCTGTTAAGCAATGGCTTTGAGTTGCTTCAGGTCTAAGGATGTTACCATCTGCAAATTCAAGGCTTCCTGATCGATAGACTCGTATACATCAAAAGTTGCCATCATAATTTATTGTTGGTACATTTTATAAAACCAAGCTTGTTGCTGTAGCTTCTGGGTTGGTTTCAAACAATATAGATTCTGTTAACCTCCCTTCTAATTCAAATTTCTTTGCAGTTCAAAATGTGGCTTTTTTCACAATGGATTAAATCCCGGTTTTTAGTACAAATTTGGCTTTGGTTCATTTTGCAATGGGTGCAATCTAGCTTTGAGACCCCAATTGTCACGACCATGAGAAAGGTGTTTCTTCAAAGTGGTCCATGAGGTAAGAATTCATAAAAGCAAAAGACTATGCTGACATTCTGCTCTGAAGAAGAGTCATATGGATTTGAAATGTTAATTCTGTTTCTCTCTCCACAGATGCTGCCAGACCTGCTGCGTTTTTCCAGCATTTTCTGTGTTTATTAGCTAAGAATTGATGTGTGTGTGTAGCCTTCTTTTAATTTATGAGTGGTTCAATTTAAAAATAACTCAGCAGACAAGCTTTAGTCTTAAACAAGATAAAGGTTAGTTTATTACAAAACTACTGCTGAAGGTTATTTAAGTAAAAGTGATAAAGTTATTAACTAAAATACAGGTATAAAGATGAAAATGCAGATAAAGATAAAAATATACTTAAATATGAGATTTCAAATCAGACTCTGTGAGATATCATCGTGGGCCCTGTTGCTTGAGTTTCTTCTTTCTGAAGTGAAGGAATTGAAATCTGAGGTTTGGTTTAGTAGCTGCAGTGGCTTCTGCAGTGGACCAGCCAGTGTTTGCCTTTTTCAGGTGGACTTAGCAGGTCAAGCAGTTTTTGGGAGAGGGAGAAGATTTCTTGTTCCTCACCAGTTCTGTGGTTATGACATTTGAAGATTGCCTGGACTCTTTTGGCAGAACAGCAGTTGATTTCTTAATACCTCCCCCTTTTACTCCTGGTGGCAGAGAGAAAACCGCTCTAATGTCTCTCGGAGTTCTTTTTGGGGATTCCTGGCTGTTTCTGCTGAGATCTGTGTGCTGCTATTGTCTCTCACACTGTCACTCGCGATGGCTTCTTACAGCCTCCTTTATACAGTTTAAAAAAACCAAAAATGGCTGCCATGTTAATTTCCAAGGAGTCATTGTTTCACCAGGCAAAGAAGTTAATTACGTTGTGGTCCCTTCCTGTCTCCTGATCTCTCAGAAACCAAGGGATTTTCACACCTTTTTAGAGAGTATGATGGACACCCTTGGAGGAGTCTTTTTCCATTTTAATGACTCTTTGTAGCCAGCTTTAGAGATATGAGTCTAAAGGTTTGAAGAAACACAAAGGTGACATGTTGTCTGTCCATACCTCCATTTTGAAAAATGGCTTTTAAACTCAACGTAAATGTTTAAAAACAGAAATGTACCTTTAACACAGTTGCCCTTAAAATCTGCAATATTACACGCTCATGACACTATCAAGTCCCTCATATTTGTGCTCTGCAGCAGGCTTATCTGTGACCTCGCCCTCCGGTGATCTGGCACACGTACTATCTTTTCCTCCGGTGCGGTTTCACCAAATTTGCATGCTGCCTATCTCCACCTCAATGAGCACAGACAAATCACAGATCATGAACCCCATCCCATCGAAACAACGCAGACCAATGTTTAGCCAAATACGTTTTAGATGTAAGTAATAATAAAAACTGAGGAAGAATTATCAAATAAATAATTTCCCTCTTAAATTCATTCAAATCTGCTCTGGACCATAGAATACTATTCCACAGTGTAAATAATTGAGATCATGAGATTTTGGAGAGGAAAGAATAAAATGCTATGTATGTTTTAAAATATTTCATAAAATGGTAGGTGATTGATATATCTAGCATTTACTTTACTGAGTTTGCTGTCTTATAGTGCTGAAGAAGCTGCAGTATTGTTTAGGTTGCCATGGGGTCATGGCAATAACACAAATAAAGCTCCAGCTTCCAGACTATTGTTAGCATTGCTGCTGAAGATCTATGTGTAATTATTAACCTTTGTGTTTATGCTGGATTCCTTAGCATGTAATACCAGCATACCAGAAATATGTTCCTGTCTTTAAACTTAATTTTTTCTTGCTTTCATATGTGCTAAATTATAATGTATTATTTGTGGGAGAGAATAATAGGCTTTTAGAATACTTATATTTCTTCAGAAGTCCGCCTTTCAGCAACAAAAATTATGGACTCATAGAACAGAATCATACATCACAGGAGGCATTTGTCTATCATGTCTTTGGAAGAGTTACCCTATTTTTTTCCAATCCCCTGCTCTTTCAAAGGAACACCGCATCAGGAGAAAGTCATATAGCACCTCAATGCCGATCAATGAGATCATGGCTGATCTATGACCTTAACTACCTTTGACCCATTCCCCTTAACATCTTTGGATAACAATAACCTATGATTCTCAGATTTAAAATTTACAACTGATCCAGCATCATTGCCACCTGTGGAAGAGAGTTCCAAACTTCTACTATCCTTTGTGTGTACCAAGGTTTCTGAATTTCACCCCTGAAAGGTCTGGCTCTAATTTTTAAACTACTCCTAGTTTACTACTCCTAGTTTAAACCACTCCTACTCCTAGGGGAGGATCTTCCAGTCGGCGAGCGGGGGCAGGGCCCGCTCGCCGACGTGTAAAATGATGCGGGATGACGTCAGGCGGAACTCTCGACGTCACTCTGCGTCATTTCCGGTTTCAGGTCAGCGGGGGCGCAGCTGGATCAGCTGTGTGCCCGTCAACCTGTCAATGGCCTATTGAGGCCATTTAAAAAGTACTTCGCATAATTAACGGACCTGCCTGTCCAACCTTAGGGTTGGCGGGCAGGCCGGGGGCCCTGGCAGGATTCAGAAAAAACATGAAACCTCATTCACGTGCGGGATGAGGTTTCATGAGGGTTTTTAAGTATTTATTCAAAGTTTCAGTAAAAGTGATGGACATCTCCCAACTCATGTGACAGTGTAATTGGCCTGCCCACATAAAATGGTGGTGCGCCCCTGATTGGGGGCGCCGATCAGAGGCGCGCCTGCCCGCACCCGCTCCTGCACTTCCTCTCCCAACGGGGGGAAAATTTTTCCCCTAGATTCCTCAATTAGCAGAAATAGTTTATCTTTATCCACCCTATCTATTCCCTTTAATAGCTTGAAAACCACAATCAAATCACTTTTAAGTTCCATAGAATACAACCCTAGTTTGTGCTATGACTGGGATGGGAGGACTGGGCAGCTTATCTGGTCCCACTAGTCCACAGGTCGCACTGTTAGTTTAAAAGTTTAATTCACTCACCAACATGGTCAATGATTTACCTTCGCTACTGTTAGACCCAGAATAAAAGAGACTTTAACAAGGCTTCTTTCAATAAACTCAGAATGATTGATTTATTATAAAATGAAACTTCTTTTAAAACAAGTTGCAAAAACTGGTTAACACATAATTTGTAATATGAATGTATAACTATCGGTCCCTCTTAAAATTGCCCAGCACACACACAAATAAACAAAGGACAAATGGATGAAGTCTCTGTAGAATTGGGCTGTTGAAGAAAAGACTTTGCAAAACAAAGATAAATTTTGCAGGGTTTCAATGCTGTCAATCTGGAGCTCCCTGCTGTGAAGTCAGTCCCAGTAGATGTCTGAAGGTTCTCACCAATGGAGCTTCAGTGTGCAGGAAGATAGAGCTGGATCAATCCTTCTCAGCCTCTAGGGTTTCCAAAGACAGACAAGTTCCACTGAGATGAAGATTCATAGCTGGATACTGATAACCACTCTATCTCAGGCAAGACAAGCAGAGTGCGAGCTAGGCAGCCTCACTTTCTCAATTCATTCTCAACTGAGTTTTTAAAAAATGTTCAAATCTTAAAGCTCCTCCATCAGGTGATTTCCAGTAAGTCACCAGGCTTTGCCTTTAAAATAGTTTTTTTCCCTATCAATTATGGTGATTGCAGTTCAATAAACAAACAGCTCTCTCCGCCTCAAGTGCCATGCTGGTCAGGTGATTTCTTGGAAAAGACACGCTTGTTCACGTTCCAAAAAAAAATCCAAGTGTCCAAATAATGCACTGTCCTTCCAAATTTTGAAAGAAAATACAGTTCTGGACGATTGGTTCTAACGTTTGTGTAATCTCTCCTTGTAATTTAATCCATGGAGTCCAATTACCATTCTGATAAAACTACACTGGACTCAAGGCTAAAAAATCCTTCCTAAATTTTGGTACTCCAACCTGTTCATAGTACTCTAGGGGCTGGATTTTGTTGGGGCGACGTTGGCTCCAATGCCTGGCTGGAAAGCTGGGGTCAATCTTGCCCCGGTCATTTAGGGGAGACCTTAGCTGGATTTCATGCCGATTAAACAGCTAATTATCTCCCACTGGGCTGCATGTTCATTTAAGGGGCACGAGCCTGCCTCCAAGAGCGACCAGCCAATCAGAGCGCTGGCAGCAGTTCAGTCCCAGCAGTGCCACAGGGAGCAGTGGCCACTACTGGGACTGCACCCAACCAAGATGCCAGCCTTGCAGCACTCTTAGTGGGGCCGAGGGAGGGGGGAGAGGGGTTGTCATCAAATTGATGCTGGCTCTCTCTGATCATCTGAAAATTTGAGTCATTCAGTCATCTATCCCTAATTATGGTGGAAGCAGGGGAAGGTGTTGCCTAGTGGAGTGGGTGGTGGGGGGGGGGGGCAGCAATTGCCATGGCGATGGTCCTCCATGGGCCACAGAATGCCTGATTAGGAAGCTCCCACCCCCAGCCCACTGATAGCATTCACCAGGTGGTCTCCCCATGATATGGAACACTGGTAAAATGCCAGCAGTGGTGGGAAGAGGTCGTTAATTGACCACTTAAGTGGCATAATTGGCCTCTGGGTGCCATGGTGTCAGGAAGGTGATGGGCAGTCTGGGTGGTCCACACTGTCACCCCCACCCCCACCCCCACCACCACACTCCCTCCTGACTTTTCACCACACCTTCCTGCCTCGCTGCCTCCAAGCCTGCAAGTCCGTAAAATTCAGCTATAGATGAACTCTAACCAGGGCTTTGTATAGCTGAAGAATGACTTCTACCCGCCCTGAGTATTCTAGTCCTGTAGATACAAAGGCCAGTATTCCATTAGCCTTTTTGATTATTTTCTGCACCTGTTCTATTATTTTTTGTTCTAAAATGGATGATCTCACATTTATCTACATTGATATCTACCTGCCGTACTCTTGCCCATTCATTTCATCTATCAATATATCTTTGTAATTTTATGCATCTATCCACACTGCTTACAATACTGCCAATCTTTGCATCATTAACATATCTGAATATGTGGCTTTCTATCCCATTATAGAGTCATTAATAACTATGGTGAATTGTTGAGGCCCCAACACAGATCCTTGCAGGACAACTGTAGTCACATTCTGCCAAATAGAGTCTATTTTCTCTGCTCTGTCTCTTGCTACTGAGCCAATTTTCTAACCAGATTAATAAATTGCTTTCAATTCCATGAACTTTAGTTTTAGCTAAGAATCTCTTATGAGGGACTTTGTCAAATGCTTCTGGAAGTCCACATAACTAACATCGATAGACATTCCCCTGTCCACTACTTTAGTCACATCTTCAAAAGAGTCAATCAGGCTCATCAGGCATGACCTACCCTTTACAAATTGATGTTGGCTCTCTCTGATCAGCTCAAAATTTGAGTTGTTCAGTCATCTAAGTTTAGATTCTGAAAATTTACCCACAATAAATGACTGACCAACTGGTCTATAATTCCCTGGTTTCCCTCTGTCACCTTTCTAGCATAATAGAGTGACATGCACAATTTTCCAACCCAATGGAATGGATTCTGAGTCTTTCTGCATATAGCCCTGCAAATTTTTTCCTGCGAACATTAAATGCTTTAAATAGAAAGTGCTCAATTGGTTCAATCTCAAGTGAGCTTCTATTTTGCCATTCTTTCTTTGAATTGAAGCATGAGGCAGAATAGTGAAGGTTTCAGAAATAAAGCTGTTTAATTTTCTTTAAATAATTGAAGCCATAAATGATGTAAGACACAAAAAATAAATTATGGGCAGAATTTTCCATTTTGGGACTGAGTCCCGGGGTAGGAACCGGGAGTGTTTCCTGCCGCGGAGGTAGGTGGGGAATTTATGCCATATCGCCTGATGCTGGTTTAATTAGTCACGCAGTTGGGGGTTTCCCGACGTTTTTGCGTGGCAAGGCGGGCTGGTGGCTCATACTGCACCATCATATCCAGGTGCCATATTCAAACGGCACCCCAGACATCAACTTACCCACAGTTGAAGGAGAAGATCCTCCTCCTGGAAGATCCTCCAGGTAGATGATCCACCTCCTGGAAGATCCTGCAGATAGAAGATCCACCTCCTGCAAGATCCTGCAGATAGAAGATCCACCTCCTGGAAGATCCTCCGGATAGAAGATTCACATCCTGGAAGATCCTGCAGATAGAAGATCCACCTCCTGGAAGATCCTATAGATAGAAGATTCACATCCTGGAAGATGCTGCAGATAGAAGCTCCTTCTGGTAGATGCTGCACCCATCCTGAACATGGTGTCCCAGGGTCCTCGGTCACTGGAGGCCTCCTTCTTCCCTTCTGATCTCTGCAAAATGCCCCAGGCCTTCTTGCAGGTAAGTCTGACATGTGCACATTACGTTGGTCCGGACATATTACAGACCGGTGTGATATCCCGCTGGCGATGTGGAAAATCGGATGTGATTCTGGTCAGGCATTAAGAGGATGCTAAACGGTTTGACTCGGCCTCTGGCGGGAAAGGCAACCCACCATGATGGGCGGGAGCGCACATTCCCACCATTTTTTCATACTGCGGGAAATCGATTTTTCGGCTCCCGCTGCATTGTCCCCTCCTCGCCCGCCATTACACCTGCCACGGGGTGGGGGGAATAGAAAATTCCACCCTAAAGCGAGGTAGCAATTAAACTAAGCATTAAATTAGTCAGGAAAGTGATGGAATACTCCCCACTTGCCTGGATGAGTGCAGCTCCTACAACACTGAAGAAGCTGGACACCATCCAGGACAAAGCAGCCCTCTTAATTGGCACCATACCCACAAACATTCACTCCCTCCACCACCGACACACAGTAGCACCAGTGTATACCATCTACAAGGTGCACCGCAGGAATTCACCAAGGCTCCTTCAACAGCGCCTTCCAAACCCATGACCACTACCACCTAGAAGGACAAGGGCAGCAGATAGATGGGAACAACACCAACTGGAAGTTCCCCTCCAAGTCACTCACCATCCTGACTTGGAAATATATCATCGTTCCTTCACTGTCGCTGGGTCAAAATCATGGAACTCTTCCTAACAGCACTGTGGGTGTACCTACAATACACGGACTGCAGTGGTTCAAGAAGGCAGCTCACCACCACCTTCTCAAGGGCAACTTAGGGTGAGCAATAAATGCTGGCCCAGCCAGTGAAGCCCACAACCCGTGAATGAATTTTTTTTAAATTAAATGAATAAATAACAATAATTAACAAAAAGCTTTGTTCACCAAGATAGTTTGAGCCATATCATTCTCAACAGACAGGGTGGCTGGTAAAGATAGCTTATTATTCCCGTGGTTGATTGCAAATATTTCTTTATGAGCTTCAGCTTTAAGAAACTGCATTCATTGCTCGCCATTGATACAGTCATGGGTAACTGGATCCTGGGTGCTGTCCATTTGCTTGGAAACTTGTTGTCGGAACTTGAAGGTTGTTCTCGAGGAATACTATAGTTCTTCAGAAGCAGGCTTTAGGAATTTTTTAAAAAATTCATCCACATGATGTGGGCTTCGCTGGCTGGGCCAGCATTTATTGCCCATCCCTAGGTGCCCTTGAGAAGGTGGTTGTGAGCTGCCTTCTTGAACTGCTGCAGTCCATGTGGTGTAGGTACACCCACAGTGCTATTAGGGAGGGAGTTCCAGGATTTTGACCCAGCGACAGTGAATAAACGGTGATATATTTCCAAGTCAGGATGGTGAGTTACTTGGAGGGGAACTTCCAGGTGGTGGTGTTCCCATCTATCTGTTGCCCTTGTCTTTCTAGATGGTACTAGTTGTGGGTGTAGAGGTGAGTTATCCGCCACAGGATTCCTAGCCTCTGACCTGCTCCTGTAGCCACAGTATTTAAATGGCTAGTCCAGTTTAGTTTCTGGTCAATGGTATCTCCCAGGATGTTGATAGTGGGGGATTCAGTGATGGTAATGCCATTGAACGTCAAGGGGTGATGGTTAGATTCTCTCTTGTTGGAGATGTTCATTGCCTGGCACTTGTGTGGCGTGAATGTTATTTGCCACTTGTCAGCCCAAACCTGGATATTGTCCAGGTCTTGCTGCATTTGGACATGGACTGATTCAGTATCTGAGGAGTCTCAAATGGTGCTGGACATTGTGCAATCATCAGCGAACATCCCCACTTCTGACCTTATGGTGGAAGAGAGGTCATTGATGAAACAGCTGAAGATGGTTGGGCTGAGGACACTACCCTGAGGAACTCCTGCAGTGATGTCCTAGAGCTGAGATGATTGAATTCCAACAACCACAACCATGTGCTAGCTATGATTCCAACCAGAGGAGAGTTTTACCCCGATTCCCATTGACTTCAGTTTAGCTTGGGCTCCTTGATGCCACACTTGATCAAATGCTGCCTTGATGTCAAGGGCAGTCACTCTCACCTCACCCCTGGAGATCAGTTCTTTTGTCCAAGGCTGTAATGAGGTCAGAAGCTGAGTGACCCTGGCGGAACCCAAACTGAACATCAGTGGCGGGACAGAAGTGGCTGAAAGAGTCAGCGTTGTGTCAGCAGTACACAGAACCTAGGAGCAGGTCAGAAAGGAATGTGCTAGCCTCAGAAATGTTTCCAAGTAATCACACCTCCATATCTTATCTTTATTCAAAATGTAGCCTTGCAATGCATATCACTGTAAGCTTGTTGCTGAACCACAGAAGGTCAGTGCATAACCTCTGGCAACTGCTCATGTGCTATCCAAAAGTGCTGGCAAGCTCTTTTTTTTCAGAGTATTCAGCATTGTTGATAGAAAAAGTATTTCTCAGTGATCCATTAAATGTGGCAAACAAACTGTAAGCATGCTGCCTACATGACATAGCCACGGTATTCATATAATGCTACTGCTACTCCAAGAACCTGAGCTGTACAAATATTATCTCAAGAGTCCTGATTCCAACATATGTCCTTCTTTTAATCATTCACCTTCCTAGTTTCAAGCTATAATCTCCATAATTCTATGACTGTATTCAACTTAAAGTAATATTCTGGGCTTACCTTTTCTGCACACTGAACAATTTAATACACCTCAGTAAGATCAACTTTCAATCACTTCTTTCTAAGTCACAAAGCCCAAGTTTCACCACGCCTTTCTAACTTGGATCAACTCGCAATTAGTTTATTAAAACAGAAAATGCTGGAAAAACAGCAGATCTGGCAGCATCAGTGGAGAGAAAAGCTGTTAATGTTTCAAATTCAATATGGCTCTTCTTCCGCTGGACCTGCTGAGTTGTTCCAGCATTTTCTGTTTTTATTTCTGATTTCCAGCATCGGCAATACATCCCTTTTATATTATTGCAATTAGTTTTGTTGATTGCATTTGTTGGATATGTTTAGAGTTGAGACTACAAAGACTTCTAGATCTTTTACAGCTTTATCACCATTGGGGTACTGTGCATGTCATCTATTTTTCTTTCCGGTGTGTAATATTTCATTCTTAGCTGTATCAATGTCATCTGTCATTATTCTGCCCACTTACAAAGCTTAATCAACTCAAACTGTAATTTCTAAGCTTTTGATTCCTAATTTAGAAATTTCTGCAAGTTGGACTACTTTATATTGAATTTCTGAAATTAAGCCATTTCTGTGGTTCCAATAACAAGCCCTGAGGCACTACACTCAATACACTCCCCACCCCCAATCATCTAACAAGTGCTCATTGTTTTCTATCTTTCAATCAGTTTCCTAACCATTCCCAAGGTTTACCTTGAACCTCCACAGCATTGAATGTAATTAGTAGGCTTTCATGTGGAACTTGCAGCATGTAATCATATGAAATTCCCAGCAGAAGGGAAATGAAAAGAGCTGCAGTTGGTGGTGATGGTGTCTCTCAGAGTGCTTCCACACCCATAACATCTAAGCACCCTGCTCAAATGACTACAGAAAGCAAACTGATACAGGAAACAGCAGCGGCAGCAACAGCAACAGCAACAACAACAACAACCTGCATATTTAATGTAGAAAAACATACCAATAATAACTTATTTTTAATTATAGGGAGAATCATCTAATCGAGAACCAAGGACACTTTCATTCCTAGAGGCAGACACCAATAGCAACATTCCAACAGCGATCCACCATGTTTCCTACTCCTACAGAGAAAACACTTAGAAGTTGCAAACAGTTAGGAGGTAGGAGACGCTCACCAGACACTGATGATGAAGAGAAACACTGGGGAAACACATTGAGCACAGAAGCACCAAAAATATAGGATGAACAAAATTTGATCTCAATAGGACTTTTGTGTATCCTCTAATTTTATTTGGGATGGTAATGAATATGTGCAGGAATAGGGTTGCATTCAGGGATACTGATAAAATTCTATGAACAATGATGGGAATGATTCAGATGCAGGGTACTGGACATTCATATACTTGTCTCAAGAAATGAAGCATCCTTCAGGCACTTTTTGGAATGCTGCCCTAATTAACATCGAACTGTAATTTACTGTTAAAATGATGGTAAGGCTAATGGTGCTCAAAATTAATGCAAATAGTATAGCGACTTCAGGTAAGGGACAGAAATGCATTTGTTGCAAATATTCAAAAGTTACTGTATCGATCTACTGCTATTTTCATGAAAATAGCATCTTGCTGTCTGTCTTACCATTGAAGTGCATTGAATAACATGAAGTGGCTCCATACAAACTGAAGTTGCCACAGAAATTTGAGACTTGCCCATTTCAGTCTAAGTACCTTTTTAACAACATCAATGTCTCTGGCACTGAAAATTAACTATTGAAAGCTTGGAATCTCATTTGTTCAGGTTTTATTTGTTGCTTGTAAAAGTTTAAATTAATTTTCTTAACTTTTTCTATTTCTTGTTATGGACAGGGAGAGCTAGTGCAATAACGTTTCTCTTTGTCCTCACTTCTAGGCTGTCTGCAGAAGGATGTATATTGTAGAGGGAGTGTTTTAAACCTTTTGGGTACTTTAAAGAATAAGCACAAAATATGGTAAGTTTAAATCAAAAGAAAGGATAAATATTTATTTATGCGAAACCCCAAAATGTAAATGCAACAAAAATATTCATTCCCTCAAACACACACACACAAGAAAAGATTCTAGAGACGAAGCATTCATTAGTTTATTAACCAAATAACAAGAAGTAAATCATGTGTTGTAAGTAGCCCTTTAAGGTGCAGGCCTAATGGGTTCTCTCTTGTGGTTCTTTGAAGATAATTGGAGGTTGAATGTCTCTGGGTTTCTCCTATGAAGTTGTGGCTGAGCTTCCATAGAGATGAATCCTGCAGGTGAAGACAAATTAGCTCCTCTCTGACTGTCTGTTTGTATTAGGTAGGGTTCCATTCTTCTTGCTGGAGAACAGCCCATCTTGTGTCCTATTGGTCTCCAGATTGATTTGCCCCTGGCTGGCCCTTGGAACAGTAACATGTGTTATCTCCAACCATATGATCAAAACCTCTATTATGCACACAGATGACACAATGATAGAAGCCATTGCTTCAATGGTGGCCGTTCACACCTGTTTGTGATAAATTAGTTTCTTCACACCTCTCTTTGTTAGGTTTCGATTTCGCAGACACTGACCAGAGGACCATTGAATTTGAGTTTCTGCAAATAGCAAGACAATAGGAGCTGTAAATTCACAAGTTATTTCATATCCAGAATGTCTTTTCAAAGAAGGATACTGTACCGATGGACATTTACACTTTAATGACTTTCCAGAGACATGAATTATTTCTTTGCACAGAAATCACAAAAGTCACATGACCCCCTGGACTCCATCTTGAATCAAGGTGAATTGCCCATATGCCATGTTATTCTTTTTTTAAAAGTAAAAATATCTACTGTCTTCTTATGCTCGCAGGCATATCACATGAGCGTGACATTCCCTTTTCTCTCACCCAATTCAAATGTTCTTTCCTTTTTTTTGTACTTGACTTGACATTGAATTCACTTTAATCGATCACTCTAGTATATTTCCTTCTTAGTTAATTTCACAATCCTTCCATCTAATTGGTTAAGGAGATATATACAGGTGGTTACCCTGTTCCTCCAGATCCCAGGTGCCTGGTTTCACTTGGTGTGACACACATTTTCAGTGACTTGCTGTGCAAAAAAAATTAAAACTTTGTTGTGAAAGCTCACGTCTAACCAATGGCAGATGCTGTTAAGTGCCCTGCATACAGAAAATTATAAAATTATAATTATATAAAATTAATTCTGGAAATCTAATGAGCCTTGTGCACAACAATGCAGCCTTTAGGCATTAATGGTGTTTTTGGGTTGTGTTTTAATTTGCAGTGAGCACTGGGTACAAAATACTCTTTAGGCCTGTGTAGTGCCTGATAATACAGACCACTTGAAGTACACGAAGTACAAGAGAACTTTGGTCACTGAAGATTGTATCATTAATCCTACAGTGTGTTATGACCAGTCCCCAGGTGAGGTTCCCCCAACTTGTTATGATTCCGGACAAGGTATCCCAAATTGTTATGCTCCTGGGTGAGGAGGGATGAACTGGCTCCCTTTCTTTATTCAACCCCCTCGTTTGGTCGCAACAAGGTTAATTTAAAAAGGACCCTTTCCCTTGTGGTTACCTTTCCCCAGTCCAAATTAATTTATGTTTTAAAAGGAGCCAGTTTAACCAGGCTGTTTTGAGTCAAAGAAAGAGTGAGTTATTAGTTACTAAGCACGAGAAAAGAAAATAATAAAAAAGCAATGCACGTACATACAGATTAGAAATGAGAAATTGAGTCCAAAAATAAAAATTAAAAAGATGTACGAATCAGTCCTTTGGCTTCTCTGGGAGAAGTATTTGGTGAAATGTTGCAGCCGTTAAGTTGGGGGGTTTCCAATAGCACTGACTTTGGAAGTTGAGCAGTTGGTTTGGAGATTCTTGGCTCAGCAGATTAGCTGAAAGGAGTTGTCCTGTTTCTTTTTCAACTGTGGCTTGGCTGACTTGTGACTTGCTTCCAGCAATGAGAGAGAGATTTTTTTTCCCTGCAAGCGCAGGGATGCCTAGTTGGTGTTCTTCAGCTGTGATCTTCAGAGCACAAATGCACACCCCAGAACAGAACACCAGACTAGCACACAGAACTAGGGTTGCAATTGGCTTTTGTAAAACGCTTTCCTTGTGTATTCCTGGAAGGGAAAAAAACAAATATGTCTTTTGCCCAGATCTGTTTTCTTTTCAACTCAGTTCATGTTCACAGTCTGGGACATAACTCAACAGGAGGTGGTTTTGGCTGAGATGGTGATTATTTTCTGTTATCTCTGCAACCACAGGAGATTACAGTTCAGTTTGCATTGTATCCTTTCCTTTGAAGTGCCTCTGTCTGAAGTAGGCCATGTAACACCTTTTAGGTGCGATATTCCATTCTCTCTGAACCAATTAGTCAAATAATCCATGTTGGAATTTTCCAGCAAATGGTTACCGTACAGTCTCAGCCAGCTTTTGCTTGATGTCCATTTTTAAAAAACACATTTCTTCACTTAAAAGTTCAATATGTCCATAAGTAATTTGGGGATAGGATCATGGTCATGACAATTGTTTACAACATCAAAATGTCTCAAATAACTTCCAGCAAAATTACTTCCTTTGAATTCCAGCAGCTGTGCCAGAATTTTCCAATGAAAAGGAGACGGACCTGGTTGAGGAAAGAATATTGGCCAAAACTAAAAGATCCCACTGCTCTTCAAATATTGTCACAGAATCATTTGTGTCTATCTGAACCACCAGAACAAGCAAACAGAACCTTGCTTATCTTCTCTGAAGAATTATATGTCAGTGTTTTGCTAAATTATGGTAATAAATGTAAGTTTTTTGACCATGAGCAGCACAGTAGGTCTATAAGTTAAATAAATAACATGGGGGAAGCTTTGTGCCCCCCCCCCCACCCCACCACACTGCCCCCCCCCCCCCCGCCCCCCCAACCAGAATATTTACAGGCAGGGGGGACACGTAAATAAAATGAATGGCTAGCCTGCTGCCTTTCCGCACACCCCTGAACTATCCCCCATAATATGGTGGGAGGGTAAGGCATTAGGCAGTCCACTCACCCTTAGACCTATTGAGGCCTTTAACTGGCCAATTAATGGCCTGGTAAGGCCCTATTCCTGCCTTTTCCTCTGCTGGGGAAGGCAGAACAAAGGAGGCAAGCTCATTTTTTCACTGACTTGGGTTAAAAGGTGGGAAGGAATGAGGGTACCTCCTTTGGGGGGTGCCCTGTGCCCATGAGGGGGCACCTCACAGGATGGTACCCCTGCTTTGTGCCTTCCATCCTGGCCTCCAGATCCCACCCCCATATCTCCCTCACTAGGGTCTTCTATCTCTCCCTGACTAAAAACCCCGAGTCACCTTTCAGTCTGGCATCCATGGATCTTCTTCTTGGGACTGCTTGTAGTCTCAGCAGCAGCCATTACTGGGACTACAAGCAGTCCCAAGAAGAAGATCCACTCTTCTGTCAATCTGATTGACCTGCAGCTCACAAGGGTGGGACTTCTCTTACCTGAGGGGCAGAAGTCCCACTCTCGGCTGTTAAGACCACCCCCAACACATTGTCACAGCCATGCAGCCTTTTTAAAAATTGATTGGCTCAAGACTGGCTTTTCTAAAGGGGGGAGGCAATCAATATGCCCCCCCGCCATAAAATTTACCCCCATATTGTGAATTAGTTATGATTATGATATCATACTTACAAGTTTCTATCCGTGCCCCTTGCTTCCTTATTTAATAGACTCATTGCATTGAAGTATATACTATTGTAAGCTATTTTCTAGCATTTATTTCCTCTGCATTCAATACTATGTTACTGATTTCTTCCTTCCATTTCTAGCTTTGCTTTTCTCTCTTCTGAATCTATGCTCAGGTTCCTAATCCTCTGTCAAACAATGGATGGAAATACATTTAAAAATAATGGAAAGAGGTGGGAAAAGAAAAATATACAGTTTTTAAAAAATTATAAATTATTGGAAAAAGGGGGATTGGAAAGGGGGTGGGGATGGAGGGGAGAGTTCATGATCTGAAATTGTTGAACTCAATGTTAAGTCCGGCAGGCTGTAAAGTGCCTAGTTGGAAGATGAGGTGCTGTTCCTCCAGTTTGCGTTGAGCTTCAAACCCTCCTCTGACAGCTCTAGCTGTCCACAACAATATTGTCCTGGTCCTGTTGAGGTACAATCTGTCTGGCTTGTACAGGTCCCATCTCCCCAAGAACCTATCCCAATGTTCCAGGAATCTAAAGCTCTCCCTCCTGTATCATCGCTCCAGCCATGCGTTCATCTACACTATCCTCCTATTTCTGTACTAGTGGCACTGGGAGTAATCAGGAGATTACTACCTTTGAGGCCCTGCTTATTAATTTCTTTCCTCACTCCCTAAAATCATCCTTCAGGACCTTATGCTTCTTTCTACCTATGTCATTGGTATTATCAATATGGACCACAACCTCTGGCTCTTCACACTCCCCCTTCAGAATGTCCTGCAACCACTCAGTGATATTTTGCACCTTGGTACCATGGAAGCAACATACCATCCTGTATTCATATCTGCAGCTGCAGAAATGTCTGTCTTTTCCCCTAACTCATGAATCTCCTATCATTATTGCATTTTTGACCTTCCTTTTCCTCCCACTGTACTACTGAGCTACCCATGGTGCTATGGACTTGGCTTTATCTGTATTCCTCAGAGAAACTATCTCCCTCACAAGTATTTGGAACTGAATATCAGTTAGCGAGTGAGATGCACCCACAAGACTCCTGCACTGCTTGCCTGGTCCTCCTTGTCTATCGAATGATTCCCTATTCCTCATCTGCCTGCTCACTCTTAAACTGTGAGGTGACCACCTCCTGAAACAGATTCTTCCCATAGCTCTCAGCCTCATGGAAGTGCTGCAGTGATGCCAGTTGGAGTTTAAGCTCCTCCAGCTGGTAACACTTCCTGCACATGTGTTTGTCCAGGACACGAGAAGTGCCCTGGAGGATGCGCATTCAACAGGATTGAGGTGTCTTGCCTTCCCCTACTATTTAAAACTTGCCAGAAATAAGCTTAAGTCTTAGTGCCCTGATCTGGCAAAAACACTCAGCAGTTACTCGTCCATTTTGAGAGATACTCAAATAATTTGGTTGGGTTGGCAACCCTATATTCAGGCATCTGTAACTTACAAGCTCATCTTTCAAAACCCTGTTGGGAAATGCTAATATATGGTCAAAATCAAAGTTGCATGTTTTCAAACTTCTCAGGAGGCAGACAGTAATGCAGAAGAGATTTGCTCAGCACTTGAGTGTTCATTTAAAAACAAGAATGAGTGGCACACATTCCATGAACAACAGACTTTACACAATATAGAAGTTAATAAGCCCACAAACTTTCCTTAGTAATTTTGCTTACCAGTTGCAGAACTTGCCACGCTTGTGAACCTGGTTGAATAAGAATAACCTTTGGATAGCTTGTCCCATTCTGCCCCCTGCAATACTTCAATATGTGACTGGACTGCATTTGTGACAAAGCTACGGTGGTGGGGCGGAACTACCAGAACATTCCAGACTGTAAAGATGGCTGAATAGCTGGCAGCCAAAGACAGACAGCTGCAGATGGAGCTTCGTGTGTTCGGAAGGCAGGTTCCAGGTATGATAGTGGGGGCAGAAGCGGGAAGGATTTTAACTTTCTTGCCAGCAGCTCTCACACAGGATGTATAGAGCTGTGCAGGTGTGAATCACAGGTGTTAACTGCAGTATCTGGGAGATCAATGTCTATTTGGGAGACTCCTGCACAATCTAGCAATCCTACATCTTACTGATTTCTGAGCCTCAGTACCACACCATATAAAACATTTACCCCATCAAGTCATGGGGGTGCCTGAAGCAGAATTTTAACAACAATTCAAAAATGATCTGTACAAGATTGTAAAGTGATTTGGCTTTGTTAATCCAGTTATGAACCGCATTCTCGAGCCCACATGGTTTACAAGTCAAGGTTTTGATGTCATTGGAGTTGAGAAATGTGTTGCACATTCAAGACTTGCCGAATTTCCCTAGTCAATGTTCTTCCAGTAAAATATAATATTTAAGCAGACTGTACAGAATATGCATCAGGTAGTTGTTGCTGATGGATTACATGTCATCATTGTTGGCCTTGATCTCAGAGAAAAAGCTAGAAGAACCAATTGCATTCTCTCAGAAACTGATAGAATTCAAAGATTGATAGACACTGTCTACTGTATAAAACTGATACACCATGAGAACAGGTTGCATTGCATTTTGATGCGCACATCTCATTAAAAACATTGTCTTCAAAAATATTAAAAGTCAGTGAAACAAATGTTACATTAATCACTCAGGATACTTTTATAGTGCGTGAAAAGTAATCTGAAACCTGGCAAACAAATTTTGCAATATAATTTTCTTTCGCTAGCACAGAAGCTGACATGAGGCAGGTCCAGCCTCATAGCTGTGGAAAGAGTCTTTTTCTGTATGTGAGGGCATTTTTTACTGTATGCGATGCTAACAGACTACCATCAACTTAAAGGAAACTACATAATGTAACACTTCAAATCACATTGTCTTCATTAATTTTGAGAAAAAAAACAAATTACATTGCTACCAAACTGCCCTCTTTCTACAAAATCAATGATGTGACATGGGCAATGTTGTATTGCTCAACTTTCCTTTTGCTGGCTTCTGTCGGGACAACCAATTTTGCATTTAGAATCTCTACAGGTGGTAATATTTCACCTGTTGGGTGGTAGATTATGGATTGTGCTGGTAGATTTACCACGTTCTCAATTATCCCAATAAATTGAAGATATTAGGGAAGGCAAAAAATAAAACTGTAATTTGTTATCAAACTTATTGGATAGATGTTGATGTCAAAGTAATGATGAGGCGAATCACACTCGCTGTTATTTATGTGCAAATGGTACAGCAATTTCAGCTGAGGGGCAGTTGTGTGATTAAACGTGAATACCCAAAAGCCACTGTCTGAGTTGCGCCACTCCGCCATTAGTTTCACAAGGTGGCATTGCACTGTCCGCCTCACTATTGAAATGCATTAAATGGTGTCAAGTTGTTATCTTTGCTCAGTAGATGAAAACTGGCTACAGAATGTTAAGTCTAGCAATTACAGGTGTAAGTACCTTTTTACTAATGTGCTGATTGTTAATTATTGCCAATCACCTTCTCTAGCAATTAAAATTAACTATTACAAGTGTGAAGTTTCATTCTTTCAGTTACTTGTTGGAGATTTAAAAAATACTACAGCCTTCCTTTACTTTCTTCTTTCTGTCTCATATTCCAGCCTTTTCCTTCTCTTTATCTCTTTTGTGCCTGATTTGATATTGAATTCACCCACTCCAATTTATGCTTCTTTCACAGCTCTTCTGCTGTTTATTTCTCAAACCTTCAATCTGACTGGTTAAGGAGGAGCACAGTTTCTTGCCCTGTTCACTCAGAATCTGCAGTATTTTGCTTTTATTGCAGTATGATAATGTTTTTCAACCTAACCACTGTAGAACATTATCAGGGTATCTATTCTTTTTACATAACATGCTTGTGGTTACAGTTATTAGAAAGTCATGAAATTCTCTAAATTGCATAGGCTATAATATTCTAAATCCCAAGTAGCTATTGAATGATGACATATCCTCACATTTGGTTTCATCCCAATTAATCACTTACTTTATAGAGAATTATTCCTTTGATCATCATTAAGAATATCATGTACTTTCAAAAATTATTATATCATTGGACTTATAATTCAATGGTGGATACCCAATAAAAATTCAGGCTATAACTTCTCACATCAACAGGCACAGCAGCACAAGGCATGAGATGACCAAATGTGCTCAGTTTATCTGCATAAGGTTCCATGTGTAAAACATTCTCAAAGGCTCAATTAGGCTTCATAATTTAACCACATAGTTGGAATAGACTCTTCAGGGACAGGGCCAAGGAGAGAACTCATGGACCCTGGTGTTTTTCCTGTTTCCAGGCTCCTTATTTCCACCCCCTGCCCCCCGACCCCCTTTAACCCTCCCCCTCACTTCCTTCAGGCACCCATAATTAGGAATCATAGTCATAGAACTGTTTCATATAGCTTTAGAAAAACTTCTTGGCTTTTCTACTCTATGCATCTATTTTTAAAGTCCATCAAAATCTAAGGTTTCAGTATGATACACTTTATAACCAAGGCTTATTGTCTGACAAGAAGTTTTTCTAAAGCTATATGAAACAGTTCTGTGACTATGGTTCCCAACTTGGTAATCCATATTATGCAACCAGCTTTGCTTCTTTGAACTTGGCCCTATGCAATATCCAGACAGCAACATCCAATAGGCTTGAAATTCACAAGCACCTCAAACAACAGTCCCATGTATATTCTGTTACACATGACTCCTTGTTTCACTTGCAATTTTAAAAATGGCAAAACTTTCCAGTAAATTAGCACCAACCAATTGAGCTGCAATAATGTGCTATTTCTATCCACACAAGTGAACTTTGTTAACAGAAAAATTACACTTTGCATTGAGTGATAAATATCTTCTCATTTTAAATTGAAACTAACCACACTTAGAAATTCCCAGCAAAGTAGGGCAGATGCTGGAAATCTGAAATATAAACAGAAAATGCTTCAAATACTCAGCAGGTCAGGCAGCATCTGTGGAGAGAGGAACAGAGTCAACACTTCAGGTCCACAATCTGCACTAGTTCTGACAGAGTCACTTACCTCTGTTTCACTCTGCACAGTTGCCATCCGACATGCTGAGCATTTCCAACACTTTGCGTTTCTATTGGAGCAAAAATAACCCCTTTGGCCAGCCCTCCAAAAAGCAATCAGACTTCCTGTGAGCCCCTCATTCCCTTCAGCAAGAAACCCAGCAGCAGTTGCCTGAGATCTGGCTTGGCACAACATTAAACATGAATTTCAAAAAAATAAGTTTTTATAAAGAAAAGATAAATGATTTTTTAATGCTCAGCAAGTCAATGTCAAAACAATAAATTGATAATCTAAAGAAGAGTAATTAATAAAAATGACCATTAAAAAGCACCAAGCAACAGAGCTAACTAACAAAAACATTTTTGTCTTTTTGCTTAAGAAGCAGAGCTGGAGAGAGACATATAGGCCCCAAGTCCCGGTCTCCAGGGAAGGTGGAAGGGACCTGGGTCAAGTGTGTGTGTATGTATTCAGCTCATTCCCAGACTCAGGGTTCACACTCACTCATTCTCAAACTCGCACACACACTCACTCACTCTCATACTCACTCATTCAATAGCAGCCATGCGTTCCCTTCCGTGACTTTGTGCTGAGCCCAACCTGTCAGCTGGAATTATGCCCTGTGGAGATGGTGGCAACTCGGGAGGGGGAGGGGATGGCCCTGGTGGCCCTTTTCCTCCTGACCTCTTCTCTAAGTTTGGAAGTCCTCCAACAGTCCAGTCCCCTGACAATGGTGCCTGTGGCCTAGGACCCTTCACCTCTCAACCTCTTCTCGAGGTAGAGAGGATAGGATCTTCACGGGGGATGTAAGTTGTACTCCAGCAGCCTCCAAGCTCCAGCCAGGGAGAAAGCAGCACACGAGCCTGACAATGGGCAAACGGAAGTCCATAGGGAGGTAGGCAAGAAAAGGAAGCACTGGGGAATCTGGTGCGCCCTACTGGGCCAATGATTACTGCTGTTGAGAACAACAGCAATGATTGCCTGAGTAGCCTGTCAATCGGGATGGTCTACGCACCACATTGGCTGATTTGGACACTGACCACCCAGAATGACAGGCTACTTGGCTAATGAGCTGGGCCCCCCAAGAGCTCAGGGCCCAATGATTAGCACCCCGTCTGCACCCCCTTCTCTCCGGCCCTGTTCAGGGACGCCTAGGTGAACAAAACATCACTGCTTAGTGGTCCCTTTCATTATATATGGCCACTGTCCATTTTTTTACAGTTGTTTTTGATCTGAACAGCCAAATAAGAAAGGGGACTTAAGTCCCCATGGCCAGTAAAAAGTGAAATAATGCAGCAATGGTCAAGTAACTAGCAGCCCTTCATTGGCTGTTGGTACTCAAAATTCCATTTCCCACCTCCCCGAATGCCCCCCACAGGCCAAAACTTCCAGAATATCATGTACCATGTGCCAATAGTGCCAAAAATATTAAATGAGCTGCCCTTTATTTATAGGCATTCATATAGTGCACAGAAGGGCCTGAACTGTCGTGTTGTGCAAGGATCCCATTATTAACCCCCATATATTAAACAGAGTTAACTGCAATTTTCTGTTCATATATTTTGCAATCAGTTTAATTTATTATGTAAATGAGGTATCATATAGGTATGCATGTGTATCCACTATTACCTTAATGTGTGTTAACATGTGTATTTGATGATTTTAAAGTAACTTTTTTATCTTACAATCTTTAAACTGACTCTTGCATTATTAATCCACACCACAACCTGACCTGACTTGTACATTTTACTTGCTATACTGGGACATAACTGACAGTTTTGGTCTTGTTATTTAAGAGACATGCTTGCATTGGAGGCAGTTCAGAGATAGTTCATTAGGTTGATTCCTGGGCTGAAGGGTTGTCTTATCAGGGCAGGTTGAGCAGGTTAGGCCTATAGTCATTGGAGTTTAGAGGAATGAGAGGTGATTTTATTGAAACCTATAAGATTCTGAGGGGACTTGATAGGGTAGATGCTGAGATTATGTTTCCTCTTGTGGTGGAATCGAGAACTAGGGGGCAAAATAAAGGGTTTCCCACTTAAGACAGAGGTGAGGAGGAATTTCTTCTCTCAGAGAGTCATTAATCTTCAGAATTCTCTACCCCAGTCAGCAGTGGAAGCTGGGACATTGAATGCATTCCAGGCCAAGTTAGACAGATTTTTGATCTACAATGGAGTCAAGGGTTATGGAGGCAGGCAGGAAAGTGGAGTTAAGGCCACAATCAGATCAGCCATCATCTTATTGAATGGCAGAGCAGACTCAAAAGGTCAAATGGTCTAATCCTGCTCCTCTTTCTTATATTCCTATGTAATGCTTCAGTACTCTTGAAATAAAATCATATCAATAATGCATTTATAGACCAAATGGATGGTTTGATCAGGAAAGCTCTAGCTGTGATTTGAGTTAAGCTCAGAGATATCAGATGTAGGGGTGCAATTGGACTTAACAGCCTTATATTATGAAGGGGGAAAATATCAACCAACATTGCCCACTCCTGTTTATTGTCCAGTGACACCTGCAGTAAGATGTATACATGTGGATGAACATTAGAGTTAGGCTTAACTCTGGTGACATCTGTTGTAGAGAACTTGTCAATAAATGGAGAAAGGCTGAAACAAAAACAAAAATAGCTGGAAAAACTCAGCAGGTCTGACAGCATCTGTGGAGAGGAGTACAGTTAATGTTTCGGGTCCGTATGACTCTTCATCAGAATGGAGAGAGGCTGGTGTCTTTGCTGCCATTTTCCAGCATGATAAAGGGTGAAATTTGGAGGGAGAAGTAAAAAGAAGCAATAACGTGGAACAATGTGCCATGACCTCTGCGAGCATCCCGACATCATCGCACACTCACGCGATATTTTGGTCGGTGGGCACACATGGGAGTTCAATTGTTGGCCGTTGGCTGTTAAGCCAATTAATAAATTAATTGAACTGAATTTTTCCCTACCCATCAAACCTTATGGTTGACGGGTGGGCAGAAAGGCCTTTGGATTTTTGAGGAAACCTCACCCACAGGCAGGATGTGGTTTCCGATGTTAATTTAAAAAAAATAGAAATATTAAAATCTCATTTCTAACATGTCCCTGCTCATGTGACAGAGCTTTTAATTTTTAATTGATATCGGAAACTGTGATGATGTCAGGACGCTTGCCCGAGGTCATCACGCGTTATTTCAAGCTCGTGCGTGTCAGGCACACACCTGCGTGCTGAGGTGAAAATTCAGCCCCATATGCATCAGATTGACAAGCAATGACAGGCTAAAACATTTGCCTGTCAATTATCCATACAAAATCTTGCAACATTATTGCTTCTTTTTAGTTCTCCCTCCAAATTTCACCCTTCATCATGACAGAGTCATATGAGGGGACATGTTTTCCTTTTTTAAAAAAAATTATTTTTCATGTGAAAAATCTTCAGCTCCCTGAGGCAGCTCTGTGCCTTCAGGGAGCCTTCTGTGAGTGCACCCATGCGCATGCGCTGACTTCCGTGCTTGACCTCCTCCCCCTACTCCCAACCCAGGCAGCGCTGAGTGTTTCAGTGTGCGATTCAAGTCTGCTGGCAGTTAATTGGCCAGCCAGCATGAAATTGCGTTCGGGGCCTGATGGTGGGTGGCGGACCATTGCACGCCCGGTCCCGGGCCCGCTCAATGGGGGAAACCCTCCCCATAGTCTTTTTATTGCAAAGAATATCTACAAAGTGGCACTGGTAGGGTTAATGGCTGTGAAATACAACTACTCAGCAGCTGTTTATTTTTAGCACTACGTGAGTTGTTTTGCCTCCAAAATGGTTTCTGCTGTATGGGCACACGCTTATGTTGTGAGCTGTGCAGCCACCATAATAGTGAGGGCGTTACTACATGCACAGGGAGCATCCCCCAGAAGTATGCAGAGTAGGCAGATTGTGATGTCAGTTAGTGTGTAACCGGTTAGACACCAACTGCCATTTTGGAGCTCAACATTTTAGCTAACGCCCTGTGTTAACCTGACACTACTGAGACAGGTTCAGAAGCTGGTAGGAAACCACACCTGCTCTATGTAAACAAATCATAAACTACTTTCAGGCTAGTTGCTGATTGATTTCTACTGGCTGTTGGTGCAATTGTAGAAGTGTTTGGTAGCTTCTAGAGCTCTTTAAAGTTGCAGGTGTTGAAGGACTTTGTGCTGACTTCTGCATAAATCACCAAACATGGGCGTTGTTGTAGGCATTTCCTTGGGACTACAACACAACATGGAAAATGAACAGAGGCAACACAGAGCAGGATAAGCTGCTGAAAGAAGGAGGAGCAGAAGAAGAGCTCTCAGCAGGAGGCCATTTCTGCCCAGGGTCTTCAGGAAGCAATTCTCCCACCTCAACCTCAGTGAGGAATTGTGCATCAGAGCTTCCCCTCTTCACTAAGAAGGCCCTCATTCAAATCTGCCACCTGCTGCAGCCAAACCTACAGCCTCAGAACAGGATGGAGATGGCAGTCGGCTATGAAGGTGAACAGGTTTGAAGGCCTTCATGTTCCTATGTTCCTAAGGTGACTGTGGCCATGGACATTTATGCATCTGACTCCTTCCAGGCTGGAGTAGGCAATAATTGCAGCATCTCACAGTCTGCCATCCAGTCTTGCATAAGGAAGGTCACTTAGGCTCTATTCCAATAGAGTTGAATACATAGCCAGAGAGATGCAGGCAGAGTGAGCATGCAGCCTTACAAGAATGGCAGGCTTCCTAATGCAGCGCATTGCAGATTTGTTGTTTTGTGGGTGCCACATATCAACTGAGATGTATGACAATGGAAAAGGAATCCATTCCCTCAATGTCCAGCTAGTGTGTGACCTGGTCAATCATGTAGGTCAATACCTATTTCCTGACAACAGCCTTTATTCTGCAGCAGTCCAGTGTGCCATCTGCATTTGAGTGACAATGGCATGACAGAGAGTGGTTACTGGGTGACAAGAGGTAACCATTATATCTCCCAACCACATAGTTCATGACTCCAGTGCACAAAGCATGCACAAGTGCACAGCATGAGCATAATGAAAGCCACTGCAGTCACATAAAATATGATAGAGCAGGCCACTGGATTCTGAAACAATATTTCCAGTGCCTGGATCACACTCGAGGAGTCCTGCAGTTTTCAGCAAAGTGTCAAGATTTGTTGTGGTTTGTTGCATGCTGCACAACCTTACCATCCTGAGGGTATGGCCCTAGCTCCACTAATTATCAGCCCACAGAGGAGGAGGCAGAAGAGGAGAAAAAAGAAAAGGAGGAAGAGGAGGCGAGGAAACAACCAACACTGGCCCTTCTTGATCGAGATGCCTGTGATCGCCTCATTTGACTTGGCTACTTGCAAAAACAACCCCAATTCCCCATTCAACAACAGTGCCACACCTTACCTTCCCTCTGTCACTGATATCAAACTATCCACTTGGCCACAATGCTAAAATGAAAACCACACAAAATATTTCAATCCAAATTTATGAATCAAACCATGCCATTTTGCATACAAATATCAACTGGTCAAACTTGTGCCTTAGTGCCTGCCTCTGTGTGTCTTTGCCTGTACTGGTGCTCTAACATCGTGGCCTGGATTTTACTGACAGTGTTGTGAACCTGACGATGGGGCTATTTCCAGGCCCAGAACCTGCTTGAAGTTGCTGCTTGACATCGGTCAATATTTAGTGGTTAGCGACCAATCAGGAGCTCGTTTGTATAATTGCCGTCCGATTTAGAGAAGGCAAGCATGTTCAGGAGGTGGGAGCTAGACATGGTGGGCTCCATTCAAAGGACACCTGTCAGCCATCAATATGGTTGCAGAGTGTACAACAGTGAAGAAAAACAATGGGTAGAATTTTCCCCCCGTTGGGGGCGGGTGCAGACCCGATTGGCGCCCCCGATCAGGTCCATACCGCCATTTTATGTGGGCAGGCCAATTAAGGCCAGCCCAGCGTGACACGCAACCGGAAGCGCTGTGCGCTCCCTGTGCGGGTGGTGGTGGGGGGTGGGGGGGAGGGGGTGGTGGTGGTGGTGTTCCCTAAGGAGTCAGGAGTGTGCTCAGAGGTGCCTCAGGGAGATTAGTTTTAAGTTCAATAAAGTGTTGAAAAATTTTTTATGACATGTCCCCTCATGTGAAACTGTCACATGAGCTGGGACATGTGCATTAATTTCAATAAAAATTTTTGAGAACATTTAAAATCATTCATGAAATAGCTTCCCGCCCATGGATGAGGCTCCATGAAAAATATGAAGGCCACCTGGGCTCTTCGCTTGCCCACCAACCTTAAGATTGGATGGGCAGCTCCGTTAATTATTTTAATTATTAGTTAAATTAGTTAATAGGCCTTTGGCAGTTCGGCGGGCGCGCAACCAAGTCAGCTGCGCTCCCGCTGAACTGAAAATCTAAATGACGCGTGGTGACGGTGGGACGCACGCCCAATGTCACCCTGTGTCATTTTACGCCTCGGCGAGTGAGCCCCGCCCCTGCTCACTGAGCCAAAGATTCTCCCCAATATGTCAGACAGTCATGTAAGGGCAGCCCCACAACACAGTGACACCTCTCTGGGGGTTATTTGAGAGGCAGTGAGAGTCTACAGGAGCATTTTATTCCTTGAGAGCGGCATGGGGAGGCCTATCAACCAGATTGAGCAGGTATGGCTGGAGGTTGCGAGAGTGGTCAGCAGTCATAGTGCAGGGAGCATCTCATGGGCCCTGTGCAGTGAATGCCTTTTGAAATCTGGCAAGGTGAGTATGATGCAATGCTCAGCTGGCAGAGTGACCAACCAGATAGCATTGACCCTGAGGAGAAGGAGGCCCTTGATATTGACAGAGTGGCCACAGGACAGGCAGCTGCCAAGGATAAGATGAGGGTCTCACAGAAAGCTTTTTGTCTTATCCATGCAAATGTCTTGGAGCGGCTTCCTCATTTGTGTATTTTTTCCTAGTAGCTCACAGTTATTGACAGCCAGATATGTGATGAAGCAGCTACTGAGCGGGAGGTAGAGTAAGTGGTGTGTTCTCCTCTCTGCAGGGTCAATACCTAAGGCGCAGTACCAGGCAACGTTGGAGGCCACACCAACCTCAGAAGAAGAGATGCACTCTGACGATCCACCATCGCAGGAGTCAAGCTCACTCTCCAGCAGCACGGATGCATGGACCTTGTCGGAGACTCAGCCATGTTTAGAACGGATGGCACAAATTGAGCCTCACATCATATGTGAGCAGGAGAGAGCCAATTATACCGGGCGTTGTGACCTATCCAGTATAAGAGGCCACTCTAAATGGCTTAGGAAGTTTTAGAGGGTATTTTTGTTGATCTGAAGGAACAGTAGTGCTACACAGAGCCTCACAACTCTGAAGCAGCCCTCTGCCAGTCAATTCCATTCCCTGCCCCCAAGCTGTCGACCAGCTCCCTACACAAGCCTGGCAAATTTCTGCCTTTCAAACCTAATGGGTTGCAGGGGAATGCCCATTTGGCACCCATAGACCACAGGTTAAATTCAAATGACACTAGAGCCTAAAAATGGTCCAGCACTCCTGTCAGTGGCATTGGGGAGTGGCATGGATTCCCCACCTACTTGACATCCGACTTAACAATGACCTCCATTAAATCTTGTATACATCAGACTTGATGGGCTGGATTTCACGGTACTCGCGCCCCTGGCTAAAAAGTCAGGGACCGGAGGAGCCTGTCCATGATTCCGATAGCTACCCCACAGCAATTTAACGCTGGGAGAAGTGTTCATTGCTTTAAGGTGAGACTCCTGCCCCTTTCTCAGGAGGAAATCCCACCTTCGAGAGTTGCCGGCCAATCCGATTGGCTGGCAGCTCTGTAATCCCAGCAGTGTCAGATGGGCACAGTGCCCACTGCTGGGTCTATAGGCAGTCCGACCATGCCAAGGAGCCCAGTTAAGTCCGGGATTGGGGTCTCATTGAGGAGGGCTGGGTTCAAGAGGACAGGTGGGAAGAAGGTGGGAAGGCTAAACGGGAGTTTGGGGGGTGGTGGGGGAATGGCCTGGTTGGGGTGCCTCTGATGGACCCAGGGTACCCTCAAAGGAAGTTCCCCCCCTCCACCTTTCCTATCACCAGCCTGCGCAGCTAAAGTAGCCGGGTTTCCATCATGGTCTCCCCTTGCCATTGATTGATCGCTTAAGGATCTCAATAGGCCCAAGGGTGGGTGGGCTGCCTGACACCTCCCCACCCTCTCGTAAAATTTCAGACAGGTGTGGGGAGGTCAGGTAGGCAGCGGGAAGGACACCGACTGGATTTTAAACCCCTGCCTTCATACCCATCAGCAGGGGAACGTAAAATCCGGCCCAATGTCATCCGAGCTTGAAACGCGTTCTTATCCATATGCAAATTACCATGAGGCTTATATCAAAAACGGAGATTACAAATGTTCATAAAACAATGCAGGCAACTGCAATTCAATTGATAAAACTGAAAAAATAAGAGGTGATTATTGTGGAGGAAACCTTGCAAAACTAAATGGGCCAAGAGGCGGTACCGGAAGACAATAATAATAATAACAGCAGCTGGCTAATATGAATCTTACCTTTTTTTTAAAGAACCAAGAAGTGAATTGAGCATAAGGGGCCAATTTCTTTGGTAAACAGAGGTTTAATCATTCTTGGGGTGGTCGCCTTTAGCCTACGCCTAAATGCCTTTACCAAAATGTTGTGCTGTGCTAAAGGAAGGCTAGCTGGCTGCTGCAGCTCAAGATCCCATCCTGGTCACCTTGGAGACTCATTTTTACCTAAACTATAGCACTACAGCAGGAAAATAGCCCCCATAATTTATTACAATGAAAACAATTCACAAGCATCTAGCAAGAGCAAAAGCAATAAAACTAATCTAACATGGTTTTGTGAAATGATGGTTATGCCTATAAATTTCTTGGAATTCTTTGAGGGTATTTCAGAGTTAATGAAGCAGTTATATGATTGATGTAGTGTGTAAAATATTTAAACATGCAGATGATGCCAAAAAGCAATATAGCCTGCAGAGTGCACAACACAATTCAAAGGGATCTATGAAGGTTTAACAAAAAGTAAAAGATAGACAACATTTAATTAAGAGTACACCATTAATAAAAAAAAAGGTGTTACACTTGAATTGTTAAAAACATTTGCCTGTTAAAAATGATTCATTGGTATGGCAAATGAAATATGAGTGTCCTTAACACTGTTTCTTTACAGCACTGCAAGGAAATTACCAGGATTATACATACATTATTGAATAGAGAGGGGTGGCAGTACTCTATCCATATGTACTGGTCACCTGCTTTCTTACTGCCAATGAGATTTCTAGTGATTGAAAACAGCTCACTGGACCTTGCGTTCTCTTCAATTGTTAGAAATAAAAAGGTAATATGTGAGCCCTCTGAATTCTTTCATTAGTTGAAATGTAAAGCACAATGTCAATGGTGCAACTCTTGTACCAACTCTTCCAGGCTGCTTTGCTGCAAGTACCAAGTCTTGCACTTCTGTTTTATCAACAGCTCTATACTGCATGCTTGGCATCAGGGTAATAGAAAGGATTGTGGCCCTGAAATAAAAGTTATGAGACACAAGCGTAAAATGCTTAACATGGTATTCCCCTATTTTGTAATGGCATCAACTCATTGAAAATAAATTGGCGATGCTATCACGAAAATACAGACAGAGGAATTCCAAATGGGTAGGTTCAGGACCGTGCTAATATTGATAATAAGGTCTCATGTTGCACTGATATTAAACTTACAGTCCAACTGGGGCATTGCTGGAAAATCATCAACATAACTCTTTCATATAATTCAAGCTTTTGAGATCATGAGGCGATGTTGCTAGGTTCTTGATGCACAACAACAATTTGTACTTTAATAACACCTTCAACTTAATTAAATGTCCTAAGGTGCTTTACAATGGTTTCACAGAAATTTAGTGAAAAATGAATGAGGGCAGGCAGCCAAAAACCCAGTCAATGAAGTAGGTTTCCTGGAGGATATTTAAGGTCAGGAGAGAGGTAATAAGACTGAAGGATTTAGGAAATATAGTCCAAAGCATGTTGGCTGAACTGGGAAAACAGGAGATATGTAAGGCATAAGAATATATGAAAATTACACATATTAATACCAGATGGCTGGTTTCGGTATTTGGCCATGGTCTTTAATCATGAACCAGTCACGAACTGCAACTACTGCATTAGATGCTATGGGATCTGAAACTGTTTGATTGATCCCACTAGGTAAAGTCCCATTACAGAAATAGGCAACATGCAACTTGCAAGCTATATGAGATACTGCTATCCCTGGAGTGCTATTCTTTCCATTGCATTCAAGGGTCACAGTAACTTCCATCTGTCAGCTGGTAATTGGTTAACTGCAATGCTGCCTGAGAGATTTGCCAGTAAAGTAGCTATCCAATCTAAATTGCTGCTTTAAAGTCAATAGTTTTTCCAATAGAATAGAGGGAATGAATTCTTTCCTCAGACAATGTTTTCTTTAGTGGTATGTCCAGCTACTCAATATCTGGCTTTTATTAGTGGTTGAGCTCCCCCTTTGAAAGCAAAGAAAAACTGGGACAATATATGGAAGGAATGAATAAATTAAAATTCTTAAAATTCTTATACTAAATATCTTGTACTTTCAGAGAAGAATGTTGCTGTAAATGGAAAAACATAACATATCTGATAAAGCAAAGTTAGAGGTGTGTGTACACATTGGTAAAGATATTGGAGGAAAATTGAATAAGGTTTGAAAACGGGCACAAGGATTGCAATTCGCGATTAATCTGTGCCCATTCATTGCGATGCAGCCGGCACACAATGGCACTGCCTCCTAATTTAGATGATAGGAGCATGCAACCCAGGACTAAATGTGCTGCTAAGTGGCTACATGCCTCAGGAGGGGGCTCAAGTTTGTGTGAAGCTCACACCACTTAAAGTTGGCCTACACAACATGAAGTCAGCCTTCACTTCTTCAAATGTCGGTGCATTCTGGCTCTAACAGGTGCTGGAAGTGGCTGGGCAGGGGAATCTGCAAGAGGAGTGAATATGATGCTATAGGGCAGAGAGCATGCTCCAAGATTCTCTGAATGCAGCACTGGAAACCTTGATGCTGCAGGAGATTGACAGGAGGAGAGAGGCCCTCTGTGCACAAGTGGCTGTGAGGCAATCTAGACACAGAAAAAACAGGGAGCAGATAGCCATCACAGTCAATACCAGCAGCGTAGCCCCAAGGACTTAGATGCAGGGCTGAAAAAAGTTCAATGGGCAGAATTGTCCCAGATTTGCATGAAGTGCAGTAGCAGGCAGGAAAAATGACATTTTACCCAGCAGCCGTAATGGCGGCTCCTCACGCTGTATCATTCCAGTCCCGCTGCATTAATCACGCATTCCCAGGAAACACACCGTTTCGGCAGTGGGCAGGCTCTCATTCGCCCACAAGGCCATCACTTCACTGCTTCATTTCATCGGGTGCCCTATTTAAAGTGCAGCCACGCTCACACCCCTCAGTGCTTCCAGCCCACGACTGCTGCACGGAAGACATGGCCCCAAAAGGCAAAAACACTCCAGCCCCCAGGTTTAATAACACATCTCCCGAGCATGCTTTGGATGCCGTGGAGGTCCGCAGTGATGTCCTCTACCCTTGCTCTGGCTGCAGGATGGGCAGCAACATCACCAATCTGGCTTGGGAGGCGGTGACAGCGGTGGTCAGTGCCAGTGCCCTGCAAAAGAGGTCAGTCACCTAGTGCTGCAAGACGATGAATGATCTCTTCCATTTCACCTGGGTAACTCACGCTTCTCATCACTCTCAACTCACACACTCACAAACCCATCACATATCCACAGGGCCCTAACTCACTGCCAGTTCAAGGGACATCACCATTCACTCTCTCACACACATCTTCATTGTCCTCATCCCATTGTTTGGATGAGAGCAGGGGCTGCAGGATGGATGAACAAACTGACCATGGCACCGTGGTACAGGAAGCCATCCAAGTGGGGGAGCAAAAAGAAATGTAGTGCTAGTAGGGGACAGTATAGTGAGGGGCATTGACACTATTCTCCTTAGTAAAGAACAAGAGTCCAGATTGCTGTGTTGCCTGCCCAGTGTCAGGGCCGGGACATCTGCTCAAGGCTGGAGAGGAACTTGCAGTGGGAAGGGGAGGACCCAGTGGTCATGGTCCATGTGGGTACCAACAACATAGGCGAGATGAGGAAGGAGGCTCAGCACAGTCAGTATGATGAGCTAGGCACCAAATTAAGAAGCAGAACCTCAAAGGTAACAATTTCTGGATTATTACCTGAACCACGTGCAAATTAGTATAGGACAAATAAGATTAGAGAAATGAATGCGCGGCTGAAAGACTGGTGTGGGAGAGGTTCGCTCCGGTTCGTGGGGCACTGGCACTAGCATTGGTGAAAGTGGTATTTATGCCATTGGGATGGTCTACACCTGAACCGTGCTGGGGCTGGTGTCCTCACGAGCTGCATAACTAGGGAAGTAGAGAGGGTTCTAAACTGCATAGTGGGGGCAAGGGATCGAATTTGGGAAGATGCTGTAAACCAAAGAGTAGAGACAAGGCAAGAGAGACAGGTATTAATATGGGAAATGATTAACAGATTGTGACAGGAAGGAACAGAGAGTTCAAATTTAAGAATAAATCAGCAGATAAGGTTAGATGCTACAAAATTAATAAAAGGACAAAACTAAAGGCTCTGTATCTAAACACACGTAGCATTCAAATCAAAACAGATGAACTGATAGTGCAAATAAAAATAAATATGTACAATATGATAGCTATTACAGAGACATGGCTGTGGGATTACATAGATTGGGACCTGAATATTGAAGGGTACGTGACATTTAGGAAGGACAGGAAGTTAGGAAAAGGTGGAGGGGCGGCTGTGTTAATTAATGATGGCATTAGCACATTAGAGAGGGATGACTTAAGCTCAGGAAACGGGATGTAGAAGCAGTTTGGGCTGAGATGAGGAATGATAAGGGCAAGATGTCACTTGTGGGACTGGTGTACAGGCCCCCTAATTATAACCACACAGTAGGACAGAGTATAAAATAAGAGATAATGGGAGCTTGCCAGAAAGGTACAGCAATAATTAAGGGGGATTTTATTCTATATATTGACTTGAAAAATCAAATGGGCAAAGGTAGCATAGATGAAGAATTCATAGAATGTCTTTGGGATAGTTTCTTATTACTGCACATTCTGGAGCCAACCAGAGAGCAGGCTATATTAGACCTGGTATTGAGCAATGAGATAGGATTAATTAATAACCTCCTAATGAAGGCACCCCTAGGTAGCAGTGATTATAATATGACTGAATTTTACATTCATTTAGAGGGAGAAACAAGTGAGCCCAAAACTAGTATTTTAAACTTAAATAAGGGCAACTATGAGGGAATGAAAGCAGAGCTAGTTAAAGTGAACTGACAAATGAGGTTAAGGGATATGTCAATAGAAATTCAGGGGCAGACATTTAAAGGGATATTTAAGAATAAAAGAATAGACACATTCTAATGAGAAAGAAAAATTCCAAGGGGACGACCCACCATTCGTGGTTAACTAAAAAAGTTAAAGACAGTATCAAACTTAATGGAAAAGCATATCATTGTGTAAGTATGGGTGTCAAGTCAGAAGTTTGGGCAGAATATGAAGAACAGCAAAGAATGACAAAAAGATTAATAAGGAGGGAAAAGTTAGAGTATGAGAGAAAGTTAGCTAATAATATTAAGACAGATAGCAAGAGTTTCTATAGATATTTAAATAAGAAAAAAGTTAGCAAAGTTAGCATTGGTCCAAAGAAAGTATATCTGGGGAATTGATAATGGAAAAAGGGAGATGGCAGATGAATTAAAGAAGTATTTTGCTTCGGTCTTCATTATAGAGGACAAAAGTAACATCCTGGAAATAGTAATAAATCAGGAAATGGAAGGGCAGGAGAAACTCGGGTAAATTACAATCACCAGGGAGATGGTATTAAGCAAATTGTTAGGGCTGACAAATCCCCAGGTCCAGATGGACTTCACCCTAAGATCTTGAAAGAAACGGCTGGAGAGGTAGTTGATGCCTGGTATTAGTGCGCTGCATGGTTGCCCGAAACCCCACGTACTTCTGCCCCCTGACCAATTGGCGGCAGCTTTGCCCACTGGACTGCATGCTGTGCTCTCAGCTCAGGTGCAGGCATTCTCCTAACCTGCACTGCAAGGCTGCACTGTTAGCTTGAACCATGTGGGAGACTGGTCCAAACCGGGATGATGACATTGCAAGGGGCTGTGAGCACCTCCAGCAGTGAATGCTCCACGGCCAGCTTTAGCAAGGAGATTGTACAACATGCCCAATCATCCAACTATTCTTCAGTCCACTAAAATGCTCATTAATTTGGAGTCTGTGCCGGAGGGGTGAAAAGCTCTGGACCATGTGTTGGCACTTTGATGCCTCTGTATTGCTTAAGTGGGCAGATAATCTAGAGACCCGACTCCAAGCACGTCAACGTGGCTGCGACTGAGCTGCCTCAGCTGCGGACAAATGGTCACTTCATACAAGGTTTCCCTGATGTGTGGTCCCCCCCTACCCTGCACATGCTTGTGCACTACCTTCAACCACAGGGCTGCCCTTGCCCCCCGACCTTCCCCCCACCCCTCCAATGCACCTCAACCGCAGGGCAGCCCTTTCTCTCCACCTACAGACCTCAAACTTGAAGTCCAGCAGGCAACACTCGCGAGCGCTACGCAACGTTATTGTGCACTCACCTCCGAGCTCCCCTCAAAGTGCAGCCCGTCAAGTGCACACCTTATATACGCTGTTGTGAAACACAATGAAACACGCCGATGTGGGTGGGCGATCCAGCTTGGGGGGATGATTCTGGTGGGCTGGCCTCATGATGATATGCAGAAAATAAGGTTCCCAATGTCCGATGGCAGGAAACGCAGCCTGCCATCGATGGGCTGAGTGGACGATCACAAGCTGGTTTCACGATGTCATGAAACCAATTTTTGGCCTTCTCACCATATTGTCTGCTCACACCGCCGAGCACGCCCGACGCCAGTGGGCAGGGTAAATTCCACCCAATCACATTACATGATTCTTACAAATAAACCACTAGCATCACATTCTGCTCAATGCACCACATCCCCTTCACACACCTACCAACAATCTCTGTCACCCGCGACTTATACTTTACATTGATAGCTTTACCTCACCCTCGCAAGCTTAGCACTGCTGTAAGCTTCACACCTATGTTTCGCTTATTTTACACTCTGTCAGCTATTCAACTATGACAGGGACATCTTCCAAACCCATTGCACCACACTCATTGACACACTTGCCTCTCTCTCTTACAGGAGAGGTGGCAGTAGCCCCTCAGTGGCTGGAGAGAACCATAGGTGCTCCCTTTGCAGTGGAAGAGATGGTTCTGGCCATCATTGGAGTGGTCACAACTGAGGCCGTGGCCAGCAGGAAGGCTGAAACCATTGAAGATGAGAATAGGTTTCTGGTTTAGGTTGGGATAAGAGAAATGCTCCCTGAAGACCCTGGGTGGATACGGCCTGCTGCTAAGATCCTTTCTCCCCTTCCTTCTCCTCCTCCCACTTAGAGCAGCATTTCTTCCTCTGTGTTGACTCTGCTCGATTTCTCTGGGAAGAGTTTTACCCTTGGCATGCAGGCGCACGCCCTATACGCCCATGCGTGAAATAAAGCGCGTTGACGTGGACGAGTGTCCTGACATCAACGCGCAATCTCGTGATATTTCGCTAGGTGGGCATGCGATGAAGATGGAGGCACACCCGCCATTAATTAAGTGGCCAGTTAACGCCCTTGAGAGACCAATTGACTAAACTTCTATGCCTCTGGCTCTTTCCAGGGCTCCGTGGGGGATCTGTGTGGAGCCTCCAATCAGCTGTCCACAGTTGTGTCAAACTGCTGACAGAAGCTCTGTTTAGGCGTGCATTGACTTCCATTCACTACCGTACGGATGAGGCCAGCCAGGCTGAGCGAGCCAGAGGCTTCACAGCGATTGCTGGGTTCCCCTGTATCCAGGGTGCCATTGACTGTACACATGCGGCCATCAAGGTGCCAGCGGGTGAGCTGGGTGCCTTCGACAACAGGAAGGGCTTCCACTCCATGAATGTGCAGTTAGTGTGTGACCACAGGATGCAGATTCTGCAAGTCTGTGCAAGGTGTCCTGACAGCTCCCATGACGCTTACATCCTGAGACATTCCCAGGCGCTAAGGTTCTCAGTGCTCCAGCCCGGCTGGATGGATGGCTGCTGGGTGACAAGGGCTATCCCCTCAGAAGGTGGCTCATGACGCCTCTCCACCATCCAAGAACAGAGGCCGAGCAGCGGTACAATAGGAGCTATGCCTCCACAAGGGCGGTGGTAGAGAGAGCCATAGGTCTTCTCAGGTTGCACATCTGATGCCTGGACCATTCAGGGGGCACACTGCAATACCCCCAAGATCATGTGTCACTGATAATGGGTGCATGCTGCGCCCTACACAACCTGGCACTGGAAAGGGGGTCTCAGTGGAGGAAGAAGATCTTGATGCAGCTGCACAGGCAACAGATGATGAGTCCAGCAGTGAGTCCAAGGATGAACACACTCAGGAGAACGCTGAGGGCCTAGACACAGGCCTGGGCAACCTCCAGGGAGGCTGGGACACCTGGGATGCTTTGATCCAACGCTCCTTCAGCTAGCCTATCAAATAAGAACCACCACCACATGCCAGGGCTGCAGGCTCCATACTCAATCCCTGACAGGGCCAGTTTCTTGGTCAACAACATAAACTTTGTTGCACTGGCACAGAGTGTAAGGAGTCACACGTCCATCATAACATCATGGCTTACCCTGCACCTGCAGAACAAATGTAGCATACAGAGGCCAGTTGCAAAAAAAAATCTCATTTACTCCTGACTGACAAACATTGCAGAAATTAATATTCACCAATGTTTTACATCACACCCTTAAAAGAAACAGAAAAATAAGGGAAACAAATATCACCCATGATCAGGCTGTGTTCTGCTTAAGGTGCTTTAAATTTTCACTTGCGAGTGCTTCGTCTGATCCTCCCCCTCACTGGCACTGGCATTGGAGACAGCCTACTCACTCTGCTGTCTTGTTGGCCTTGATGACCTTGGCGAGTGTCCTCTGGCCAGTGGAGCCTATGATGGCCCCGCCTGGGAGGGAGCTGCCAGTGCCACGGCTGGCATCTCCCCAGTCGTCGCAGCCATATCAGATGCTATGGTCACTGGCAGAGGGGTGGAGGAGCTGCTGCCATCATCCGAAGCACCCTGAGAGGAGCCCGCAGAGATGACAGGCAGCTCTTGTATCAATGTCAGGTCCCTCTGAACCTCCCTGCTCACCATTAATGGATGGGCACCGAGCTGGGATACTGGGTACCCAATCCATCTCTCACACTGACACTGACCAGCTGAGGTCATTGCCGGTGTGAGGGCTTGCAGGTCTGAGAGCATCCCCAGGAACCCCTAATTGAGTCCCTGGAGGAGCCTCTCCATGAGAATTGCAAGTCTCTCCACGGATGAGGCATTGTGATCGGCCATGAGGGTCAATGCTGTGCTTATGCTCTGTATGGACTCCTCCACAACAAACTCCGTGGCAGGCATTCCCTCATGAATCTCTGCCAGATCCTCCCACACACCCTGCTGGACTTCCAGCATCTGATGCCTCAGGGATGACTCCGGAGGCCCATCATCAGCCCCCGACTGAGCATTATCCTGTTCCCCAGCAGCCCTCTGACTACCGATGCCCTGGGCACTCTCTGCCTCCACCTGCACCTCAAGCAAGTGTGAAGTGCCCTCACCAATGTGCACCGAGATACTAGACGCTGATCCTATGCCCACTGAGGTGCTGGTATCTGTGCTGGTGCCTGCTTGACAGAAAGGGTGCGACACTAGTGCATGCTCAGCATGGTGGTCCTCAGGGGTCAGAGTGGGCCTTCAGGCTCCTCACAACCAGGGGCTGCTGATGAGCCTAAAAGGGAGAAGAAGCGCATGTCATTAATTTAAGTCATTAGACTGTCACTGTGCATGCCTGGCACCCTGATGAGACAGAGATCTGCATCATGGTCTTTCCATTATCAATGGACATTCCAGCTTCGAAGCTCACATCAATATACAGACTACTCTGCAATGGTTCCAAAGAGCCACATTCTCACCTCAGTGCACTGCACTCTTACCTCCCTCTGGCACCCCAACCTCACCGCGGCCGCTTGACCGAGGTGCATGGCACCTCTCCAGCTCCAGGGCCTCCTGATGATATCTACTGAGGATGAGGAGGTGGGGAAGGGAGGGTCTCCCACCTGTTCGCGACCTCTTGCATTGTTATGGGATGTTTTCTCCCGGAAGGATAGTGAAGCATTGACTAGGGACTCTTTACCTGCAGTGCCATTGCATCCTGGCCAACCCCACCTGAGGAACACCTCACAGGGCTCAGCCCATTCGTGACCCTGGAGCCGCAAGACACTCAGTCCAAGCAGCCAGGGCTCACCCCTTTTGGCCAGCTCCTGTCTCATTGACATATGCAACTCACACTGTAACACCTCTGAGGTCCACGGGGTGATGGGAGTTCTTACCTGTTCTGCAAAGTCACCCATGCCAACATGGTACTCACCCTTCCCGATCGCAGGAGATCATTAAAGCACTTCTGGCACTGCACCCATGTGCACCTCACCACGTCGTGGCTGCTGACCCAGGATGCTACCTCCTCCCAGGCCTTTTTGGTGAGGTGGGGAGGCCTCCTCCTCCCATCCCTGGGACCAGTGTTTCTCTCCCCACTGCCACCTCCTCCAGGAGGGCAGCGAGGCACTCGTCCGAGAAACGCGGGGCCGATTGCCCCACCGACCTGCTCTCCCACCTGCCGTGTCCACCTGCTGCGGCATCCAAACATATGACTTCCTCGTGCTTCGGTGGCAGCCTTCCAGTGGCTGCCGAAGCCGCATTTGAATTGGCCGCTGGGTCGCCATTAGACCCGGCGTACATTAAGCCCTCGCCCTTCCCTTCACGCTCATTCAAAGGCCTCGTCTCACGCTGGGCGGGCCTTAATTGGCTCGCCCGCATAAAATCCCTGTGCTCTGCCGATCGCAGGTTGAGCACCCCCGCCTAGGGTAAAATTATGCCCCCTCTCATTTTAAGCCCAAGTTTTGGTAATACAGCACCCATGACTGAGAGCAAGTGGTCTGACCAGAACTTGAAATCAGAACCAGGGCTTTCACCATATGTAACACCACTCCTTATCAACTTCACTAACTTTAATTTTTTAAAAATTAATTCATGGGGTGTGGGTGTCGCTGGCTGGGCCAGCATTTATTGCCCATCCCTAGTTGCCTTTGAGAAGATAGTGGTGAGCTGCCTTCTTGAACTGCTACAGTCAATGTGGTGTAGGTAAACCCACTGTGCTGTTAGGGAGGGAGTTCTAGAACGTTGACCCAGCGACAGTGAAGGAATGGCGATATATTTCCAAGTCAGGATGGTGAGTGACTTGGAGGGGAACTTCCAGGTGGTGGTGTTCCCATCTATCTGCTGTCCTTGTCCTTCTACCACAAAACACATAGCACTGCTACAAACTCAGACAGGACCAGGAAAAATCAATCAGCAAATAACCTGATGTAGCTGAAGATCCCTTCAAATGGTGGAGGGTGGGCCTTCCTGCTGCTGAACACATGTTCAGCTTTGCATGGTTGAGAGTGGGATTGGCTGCTGGAGCAGTAAAGTCGAAGATGGCAGCCATGTCATCTTTTCAGTGAAACACACTCACTGATCTGTCATGATCTGTCTCCTCTGCATACATCCAGCGCGTGTGCTTAATACCCGAACTAACACTGTCACCAAAATGATGTTTGGCCCAGGCTGTGCTGGAAGTGTATGAAAGCAGTGTGCCAAAATGGCACTCACAGCATTGAAACCACGGGCACTAGGGAGTCAAATTTTACAACCAACAATCTTTAAATTGCTTGGTGATGTTATCCCTGCAGTTACACCAGGGTCAAACTTCTCAATTAGAGATGCCAGGCGGACAGGGGGGGCCAAACAAAGTGCCTGAGACTGTGGGTGGCTGGAACCTCTACTGGGACAGGTGGGCATTGCTGATATAGGTGGTGATCATGATGGCGCCACAAAGTGGAGGTGCCCTCTACAGACTTCTACAAGGGTTAAAAGTAAGCGTTGCCACAGCTACCAGGTCATCATTGTGGAAGGGGGGTCTCTGGCCGGCAGCTGTGGCCCGATTATCCTGACGGGCGTGGCCCTCAAGGGGGTGATTTAATAGAGGCTTCGATGGTTCCCGGCCTTCTTCCAGGTGCCCACCTTTAGGGAGCTGGCAGTCTCTGTACACAGTGTTGAGGGGGTGGGGAGGTGTGGCGGGCATAGTGGATGGGGGTGGTAGGGGGAAAATCCCATCTCCATTGGAAAATGACCTCTAATTGGGTCCTTAAGTGTTGTGATTGGCTGCCTGTCTCATTGGAATGGACTGCTGACTATTTGCCCCGGCCAGCCCTGGGAAGTTTTCCCATTGGTGGGAACGCGTTAGGGAACCATCCTGAGGCACCTCCCTAATATTTTCCCGGCCCCCACCATGAACCCCGTCTCCAAGGGGCTGGGAAAATTCATCAGTGTATCTCTTGTGCTGCCAACTCCAACACAAATTACTTGAAGGCAGAGCCTTACAAACATTCTTTGCACTGCAACAGGATGCTACTTTCAAAACTATCACAACAGTTGCCTGTTGGCACTTTGAAGACATTGCCCAAATACATTTATTCACTTTTTATTTCAAGAAATACCTGTGCACAATGTCCATTAAAAGTGGTGGACTCAAGGGGTACATACTAGACATTTAAGAACTGATCCATTATGAGTGGACCACTCTAGCTTTGGGAAATGGTGAAATTAATCAGACAGTACAAATTTCAGGATAGTGAGTGCAGACCTACACAACCACGATAAACCCACTCTTAATGTATGTCTTCCTTTTCTGCAGATATATCACAGTAACCGGCAGCAGAGAATCTTGAAGAGAAGGGAGATAATGATGAGGAGGAAGGAAGAAATTTCTTTTGGGTGGATTATGGTGATGATGATACTGATGAAGAAGAAGAGAAGACCAAGGACCAGGATATGTTCCTGTGACCTAATGTCACCCCAGGCTTCACATACTTACTGCCTCCCAATCAACAGCTACCCAGGCGAAAGTAGATAGCATATGAATTTAACATTGGTTGATTCACAGACTAGGACTAGCAACTGGGTGAGAATGTGGCAGCTTGCGGCAGAGACTAAAAGGTTGCCCTTGGCTTCGAATGATGGGACTGAAATTATACAAATGCTCACCTGAAGAAAATGAATTTTGAGCACCTTCACTTCCGAGTAAAGTTTTAAGATCTGTGTCTGGTGATGTATGACAACTGTCAGTGTGATTCTGAAGAGCATGGGGATGCAGGAAGAGGAAGCTTCTTCCTGGAGACAGTGGGCTTATACCTTTTTTAAACTCCTTCACAGGATGTGAGCATCGCTAGCTAGGCCAGCATATATTGCCTATCACTACAATTGAGAAGGTGGTGGTGAGCTGCCTTCTTGAACCGCTGCAGTCCATGTGGTGTAGGAACACCCACAGTGCTGTTAGGGAGAGAGTTCCATGATTTTGACCCCAAAACAGTGAAGGAACGGCGATATGGTTCCAAGTCAGGATGGTGTGTGACTTGGAGGGGAACTTGCTTTAGAGTGGGGGGGATTTAAAAAGGCAACTGATTCTGGGGAATAATAGACTGTTGCAATTTGTACTGTCCTGGGACAATGTTCTTAGCAGCTTCTGCAGGATGGCAATTCATTCATTTGTTGTCACCAGAACTTTAGTGGACCCATTGGCATAGTCTTCTTCTCTGGCTTTCTTCAAGCCTCCCTCAGTCCACGTCGCAATGTTATCCACCATCCTACTTTTCTCCTTCCTCTTCTGTTTTTACCCTCAATTTCTCCTTTGATTGTTGCCAGGACAAGGCTGTCGGGTCTTCATTTTAAGTGTCCGTATTTCTCTCTCTAATTGTACTTAACATGGCAATAAGTAGAGAGAAATGTGTGTGATGTTGCTGCAGAGAATTGAAAACACACAGGTGGCCTTGTGTATAGCAGCTCCAGGAAACAACTGCTTCATAGCTCCTCAAAGCAGAATCCTGGCTGGTAGGTTCTCTGCTATGTGTTCAGGCCACTGCATTTCAAGTCTTTGGTTGCACTGCAGACCCTCATTTGTCAGACTTACAGAAGAGGAGCTGGAACAAAAACAGAAAATGCTGGAAAAACTCAGCAGGTCTGACAGCATCTATGGAGAGAGAGAAACGGAGTTGATGTTTCGGGTCCATCTTCAGAGCTGAAGAGAAGTGGAAATGTGATGAAATTTATACTGTTTAAGGGGGGTGGGGCAGGTGAAACTAGATAGAAGGCCAGCGATAGGTAGGGGTAAAGGAGAGATTGACAAATATGTCATGAGCTAAAGGACAAAGGGAGTGTTAATGGTAGTGGTAAGAGCTGATAAAGGTGCTGGTAGTGGCACTAAAGTTAGAAAGCAGAATATGATAATAGCAGGACAAGAGTAAACAATCTGAAAAAAACATGAACAAGTAACAGATGGCCCTTGTGGGTGTGGGGTGGGGGGAGGGGGCAGTTGTAGGGGGAAAAAAGGGATCAAAAATGGGATAAGAAGGGGGGATAAAAAAGGGGGATAAAACAATGAATAAATGAATGAAAATAAAAATGAATAAAAATAAAAATAGGTGGATAAATAAATAAAAATGAATTATGAAAAAAGGGATTAAAAAGGACGCGTAGATAGAGGAGAGAGTTCACATTCTGAAGTTGTTGAACTCAATGTTAAATCCGGAAGGCTGTCAAGTGCCTAGTCGGAAGATCAGATGCTGTTTCTCCAGTTTGTGTTGGGCTTCACTGGGACATTGCAGCAGGCCAAGGACGGGCATGTGGGCATGAGAGCAGGATGGTTTGTTGAAATGGCAAGCAACATTGGGCAGGAGGCCCAATGCAGGAGGCAGTGAGCATGTCACCCGCCCAATGCAATCAGTTGAAGCCCAAACTATTATTATGGTCTGGTTTCATTTGAATAATCTTGGCAAGCTGCCAAACTGAACCAGCATTGACAGGCAGCTCGCTGGTTGTTTGTGTGGGGCTGGGGGCTGGTTACAGGTGTGGATATGCAGAGGTGAGAAATCTGGCAGCTCTTCCGATTTTAGTCATAAGTCACAGTTTCTACTTCACAGCTTTATGCAAATATTATTGAATTTCTTCCCCTAAATCTGTTGCATGACTTTGTCCAAATTCTTTACATCAACTTGGTGGTCGTTGTGATTCCCATTTCAAATCCTAACCTCAAATGATATTTACAGTTGATCTCTTGAAAAATTATACAGGCAATAGTGATGGTTGCACTGGTGGTGGCAGCAGTGTTGAGAGTGATGGTGAGAATGGGTGACTTCATGTATCAATAAAATATGCCTCCTGGCAGGTTTTTCCAGATAGCTATGGAGGTTATTAATCATGGGAAAATGTTGATGTGAATTTCGGGAATGAAAAAAAATGACTGAACGTGTTTGAAAAATATATTTAAATGTAAAGCAATTTAAAAACGAAAGTATCTTACATCTCAGAACATTATTTTAAATAGGCTCAGTAGAAATTCTATTTAAATACCTTGAAATATTAAACTGATATTCAACAGAAACGAAAGGGGGAATTCTAAGATGATCAGCAGCAAGAGCAACAGTCTGCTGGGGAGAGACCTGCTGGGGAGACAGCAGAGAGGAGGGCAGCAGAGTGGTTGAGCTCACAAAACGTATTACTTGCATAACAGCAGATGTAGGCAGGGGTTAAGTTTCCTTGACATTAGGTTATCACATCAGGTGATGGTAGACATCTGAAACCTCCTAGTAGAAGACTAACCCCCTGATGGGCCTGGTGGCCATGCATAAACAATGGCTGCTCAATTTGTTTGTTTCTTGGTCCTTTCAGGGTGCTACCACGGATATACCCGGATCTCCCAGTTGGCTGCACATGAACACATAAGGCAGATTACTGATTGTTTGTCAGGTGTGGCTATGATGTTAATTTGGTTTGTGATGATGCTAGTCATTATGAGCGGGCACTCGGGTTTACATCTCTGGCTGGCTCCCCACAGAGGTCTGCACACATGTGGAAATCTGCGCACCCCTAGATCAACCAGGCGTATATGTCCACCATAAAGGATTCCATTCCATCAATGTTCAACTCATGTGCAACCACATGAAAAGAGTCAATCAGGTGGGTGCAAGATTCCCAGGGAGGTGCCCTGATGCTTTCATCCTGTGGTAGTCTAAGATGCCCGGCTTCTTTGGACCTGCAAGCTGACCTAAGGGTGGCTGCTAGGAGACAAAGGGCACCCCATTCAAACTTGGCTGATGAGTCCCATGATAAACTCCACAAATAAGACAAAAATGGTATCATGGCACCCATATGACAATCAGATATGCCATTGGACAAGCAATTGGCATGCTCAAGGTGCACTTCAGGTGAATGGATAGATCAGGAAGTGCCCTTCAGTGCTCAACAGCCAGGGTCTCCAGGATGACAACATTACACAATAGCAAGGATTGAAGCTTGTTATTGGAGGAACAAGGTGCTGAACTCATAGTATCTGTGGATGAATCCAATGAAGTGGATGAGGAGGAGGAGGATGCAGGTGGCGATCCCAATACAATACTATCTGTACACATTGCTACCCACAACGGTGATTCAGTTGTAAGGTTCAGTTAGTTACTACCACTCAGTCCATTTAACAATCGCACCAAAGCACCCCTTCAACCCCAATTCCACTGACACAAAGAAATCCTGCAAACAACTATCCATACATTGGTCCTGTCAATTCATGTCTTTTCATTCATCAAAAAAATAACTGAAAAGGCCAATTGCCAACCAGCAATGAAGAATGGACAATATGTGAAAGTGGTGGAAAGTAATGAATTTTATGTGTTTTTTTAATTCGTTCATGGGATGTGGGCTTTGCTGCCTGGGTCAGCATTTATTGCCCATTCCTAGTTGCCCTTGAGAAGGTGGTGATGAGCTGCCTTCTTGAACCACTGCAGTCTGTTGTGGTATCTTTGACAAACAAACCACAGGAAGCTCAGGTGCCGGTTACAATCCCTTATTCGAGCAATTGCAAGGAGAGAACCACCTCAAAGCAGCTTGAAGTAGCACTCTATCAAATTGCAAGTATACAGCTTGTTTATACGTCATTGATCACGTGCAAGAACATTGTTCAGAAGCCAATCTTGTCAGCATATAGGTTTACATTAAACAGATATCTCTGGTTCTAGGTACACCCTTCACCCAGGCAGAGCGTTCTCCCCCTATCTAGGCTTGGACCGTCTGTCCTATCCTTACCTGTTGAAGAGCACACTTAATCTATCTTGTTTTCACCCTCTGTCTCCAGTCTAGTTCCCAGGTCTTTCTGGTGATTGCAGGCCCTAAGGGTGTGCAAAGTTCATCTGGTAACCCTTAACTGTTAATGTACTTGATGGCACTGTCTGCCTGGAGATTCTAAGTAATTCTCTTTCAATAAATTCTTATTGTATTCCCCCTAACAAGCCCACGTGGTGTAGGTACACCCACAGTGCTGTTAGGAAGGGAGTTCCAGGATTTTGACCCAGCGACAGGGAATAAACGGCGATATATTTCCAAATTAAGATGGTAAGTGACTTGAAGGGGAACTTCCAGGTGGTGATGTTCCCATTTATCTGCTGCCCTTGTCCTTCTAGGTGGTAGTGCTCGTGGGTTTAGAAGGTGCTGTCTAAGGAGCCTTGGTGAATTCCTGCAGTGCATTTTTTAGATGTTACACACTGCTGCTACTGTGCGTCAGTGGAGTGAGTGCCAATCAAGCGGACTGCTTTGTCCTGGATGGTGTCCAGTTTCTTCAGTGTTGTAGGAGCTGCACTCATCCAGGCAAGTGTGGAGTATTCCATCACATTCCTGATTTGTGCCTTGTAGATGGTGGACAGGATTTGGGAGTCAGGGAGTGAGTTACCCATCGCAGGATTCCTCGCCTCTGACCTGCTCTTGTAGCCACAGTATTTATATGGCTAGTCCAGTTCAGTTTCTGGTCAATGATAACCCCCAGGGTGTTGATAGTGGGGGATTCAATGATGGTAATGCATTGAACATCAAGGGTAGTTGGTTGGATTCTCTTTTGTGGGAGATGGTCTTTGCCTGGCTCTTATGTGGCACGAATGTTGCTTGCCACTTGTCAGCCCAAGCCTGGATATTGTCCAGGTCTTGCTGCATTTGGACATGGACTGCTTCAGTATCTGAGGAGTCGTGAATGGTGCTGAACATTGTGCAATCATCAGCGAACATCCCCATTTCTGACCTTATGATGGAAGGAAGGTCATTGATGAAGCAGCTGAAGATGGTTGGGCCGAGGACACTACCCTGAGGAATTCCTGCAGTGATGTCCTGGAGCTGAGATGACTGACTTCCAATAACCACAACCATCTTCCTTTGTGCTAGGTATGACTCCAACCAGCGGAAAGTTCTCCCCCGATCCCCATTGACTCCAGTTTTGCTAGGGCTCCTTGATGCCACACTCGGTCAAATGCTGCCTTGATGTCAAGGCCAGTTACCCTCACCTCACCTCGGGAATTCAGCTCTTTTGTCCATGTTTGAACCAAGGTTGTAATGAACTCAGGAGCGGAGTGGCCCTGGCAGAACCCAAACTGAGCGTCAGTGAGCAGGTTATTGTTAAGCAAGTGCTGCTTGATAACACTGATGACCCCTTTCATTACTTTACTGATGATCGAGGGTAGACTGATGGGGTGGTAATTGGCTGGGTTGAATTTGTCCTGCTTTTGTGTACAGGACATACCTGGGCAATTTTCCAAATAGCCGGGTGGATGCTAGTGTTGTGGCTGTACTGGAACAGCTTGGCTAGGGGCGCAGCAAGTCCTGGAGCACAAGTCTTCAGTGTTACTGCCACAATATTGTCAGGGCCCATAGCCTTTGAAGTATCCAGAGCCTTCAGCCATTTCTTCCTGTCACGTAGAGTGAATCACATTGGCTGAAGACTGGCAACTGTGATGCTGGGGACCTCCGGAGGAGGCCGAGATGGATTGTCCATTCAGTACTTCTGGCTGAAGATTGTTGCGAATACTTCAGCCTTATCTTTTGCACTGCTGTGCTGGGCTCCTCCATCATTGAGGATGGGGATATTTGTGGAGTCTCCTCCTCCAGTGAGTTGTTTAATTGTCCGCCACCATTCATGACAGGATGTGGCAGGACCACAGATGCTTTATAATACCAAGTCTAAGGTGTCTGTCATTCTGTTCAAGATGCCAGACATGTTGGACAGCAGCGGTCAAGGCCAACATGGACATATTTGATTGCCATGATTGATGTTCCACAAAATTGGCCACTCTATCCATGGAAGAAGAAACCCTGGAAATGCACTATGACATCAATCCACTATGCTTGAGCTGGAATCCCCCATCATCTCTGCGAATGTGGGAAATTTGCATGGAAGGCCTGCTTGTATATCACAGATTTTTTGCTGAACCTCAATGATTATCCTTTTCATCAATGGTCCCTGGGGTACAGCATTTGTCTTCAGCTAAGCAGAGCCTGGGGAAGATTGGACATGCCGAGGTGGATTCTCCACTGTTGCTGATGTTGCTGCCATCAACATCTGCTCTTGCTCACTTGTGAACTGTGAGTCACCAGGTGAAAAGCCAACTATCTGTCTAGCTGGATCCCCTTAAGTGTGAGTGTCAGGTCTGATGCACAATGGACCACTCAGTCCCAGACCGCATTTCAACCTTGGTCCAAATATAGAGAAAAGAACTGAATTTCAGGGATGAGGTGAAACATCAAGGCGGCATTTTACCGAGTACGTCATAAGGAGCCCGAGCAAAATTAAAATCAATGGGAATCGGGGGGAAAGCTCATCGCTGATTGGAGTCATACCACATAAAGGAAGAAGGTTGTGTTTGTTGCAGGTTAATCATCTCAGTCCCAGGACATCATTGCAGAAGTTCCTCAGTGTAGTGTCCTCGGCCCAACCATCTTCAGCTGCTTCATCATTGACCTTCCCTCTATCATGAATCTCGTTGATGATGGCACAGTGTTCAGTACCATTCACAACTCCTCAGACACTGAAGCAGTCCGTGCCCAGATGCAGGGGGTGTATGATGCATGCCAGGTGAATTCTTCAAGACAGAACCAGGCCAATTACAGTAAATTGAGAGGGGAAGTGAAGAAGAAAATACACTGGCAAAGAGAGATTATGAGAATAGAATGGCACTTAACATAAAAGAGAACCCAAAAATCTTCTACCAGCCATGTATAAAGTAAGCAGGTTGTAAGAGGTGGGTGGGGTGAGTGAGAATAAAGAGGGTGATATATGCTTAGAGGTCAGGACAAGACTAGAATTCTTAAATGAGTAATCATTGCTGCAGTAATGACTTGACCCTCACTGCACCTAAAAATGCATCAAACAATGTATTGTTGGACTGAGGTGCAGCTTCTGAATCCTTCATGGAACTTCTCCCTCTTTTTGTGAAAATTCTCAACTCCTCCAAATTCATTTTTGAATTTGTTTTTCAAGTACTCCAGCTGAGATCACATCATGCAGGTCTGCACTTCAGCTGCTGCCATGCATTTGACACCAAAGGCAGAAGGAGTAGTATTATAATGAGATAGCTCCATTTAAAATACTGCAGATGGGCTGAAACCCCTTCTGGGTTTCACACCTAATATCGCAACCCCACTCCTAATCCAGCTCAGAATTAATCTCAGGGCCTAAATGCCTGGATTAAAATGAAAATTGAGAATTTGAGTGAATTTAATATAACTCGCGGCACTGAATTAACATATTAATTGGGAACATTATCTGGATCAAACTTTAATTATGACCAAAGGAAAATACTGGATAAAGCTATAATGTCGGTTCTTGAAATCTTATTAATTCTATCATCTTTACCGAATCATGTCATAAATATGTATTTTATAAATGTAACAGTAAAAATACCCACATGCACTAATGTCATTTTTAATGTCAAAAAGGTCCCAAGGCTCTTTATAGAACGTAGGGAATGGATGCTGAACCACAGATAGTAACTAAAAACTATATTTAAAAGGTGGGTTTTGCAAAGATATTTAAAGGAAGGTGTAGTGGTGAAGGGATTTAATGAGCTAGTTCCAAAGAACAGGGAGTTGAAAATTGGCTGCCAATAATGAGGCAAAGTGAAGGGGACAAGAGACAAAATTCACAAGACCACAGGATTCAGGTATATAGGCTGCAAAGGCTGGGGATGGTTTTGAAGATTGCGATGAGGATCTTGATCTTAATGCAGTGGGTGACAGGAGGCCATTTTAGTACAGTGAGGATAGGGGATATGGGCATGTGCGACTCAGTGTGATTCATAATGAGTGGCTGAGTTTTCAACAAATTGAATTTATTGTTGGAAAACCTCAGGTCTGGCAGCATCTGCGGAGAGAGAGACAGAGTTAACGTTTTGAGTCCAATATGACTCTTCTTCGGGACTGAAGAGGTAGAAATGTGATGGGTTTAATGCTGGTGAAAAGGGAGGGGAGGATCAGGTGGAGCAAAAGAGAAGGTCAGGGACAGGTTAGAGGGTAGGGGAGATTAAAGTCGTAGATGCCATGGAACAAAAAGCAAAGTGGTAATGGTGGTAGTAAAGAAAAAAGCATTGATTGAGATTAGGTTTTAATAGCAGAATAAAGGTCGGCACTGTCTGAAAGCAAAACATGAAAACAAGATAAACTGGCTGTTGGGAGGAAAAAAAATCAAAATGGAGGGCAGAGTTCATGATCTGAAGTTGTTGAACTCAATGTTGAGTCCAAAAGGCTGTAAAATGCCTAATCGGAAGATGAGGTGCTGTTCCTCAACCTTGCATTGGACTTCACTGGAACATTGTAGTAGACTGAGGAGGGAAATGTGAGCATGAGAGCATTATGCTGAATTGAAATTGCAAGCAACCAGAAAATCAGGGTCATGCTTGCGGACTGAATGGAGGTGTTCCGCAAAATGGCCACCCAGTCTGTGTTTGATCTCCCCAGTGGAGAGGAGACCACATTGGGAGCAACAAATACAGTAGATTAAATTGAAAGAAGTGCAAGTGAATCGCTGCTGTTTGGGGCCTTGGACGGTGAGGAGGGAGGAGGTAAAGGGGCAGGTGTTACACCTCCTGCAATTGCATGGGAAGGTGCCTATGAAAGGGGATGAGATGTTGGGGTGATGGAGGAGTGGACCAGGGTGTTGTGGAGGAAACAGTCCCTTTGGAATGCTGACAGGGAGGGGAGGGGAAAATGAGGAAGGGCGGTGGCATCATGTTAGAGCTGGGGGAGGATAATCCTTTGAATACGAAGGCTGATGGGGTGGAAAGTGAGGACAAGGGGAACCCTATCATTCTGGGAAGGAGGAGAAAGGGTAAGGGCAGACATGTGGGAAATGGTCGTACACAGTTAAGGGCCCTGCCAGCCACAGTGGTGGTGGTGGCGGAGGAGGTGGGGGGTGGTGATTCCTCAGCTGAGGAGAAAGGAAGGCATGTTGGAAGCGCCCATTGTGGAAGAGAGCATTTTCAGAACCGATGCGACAGGAACACAGAAACTTGGAGAATGCAATGGAGCCCTTACAGGAAGCAAGGTGTGAGGAAGTGTAGCTGAGGTAGATGTGGGTGTCAGTGGGCTTGTAATGTATACTATTAGACAGTCTATCCACAGAGAAGTCAGAAAAGAGAAGGGAAGTGTCAAAGATGGATCATGTGAAGGTGAGAGAAGTGTGAAAATTAGGAGCAAAATCGATTAATTTTTCTAGTTCTGGACGAGAGCAGGAAGCGACCCCGATACAGTCATTGATGTCCCAGAAAAAGAGTTGCCGGAGGAGGCCTGAGTAGGACTGGAATAAGGAATGTTCCACATACCCCACAAAAAAAACAGACCTAACTAGGGCCCATGCGGGTACATTTCTACCTCTTCATGCTGAAGAAGAGTCATATTTGACTCAAAACATTAACTCTGTTTCCCCCTGTACAGGCGCTGCCCGACCTGCTGAGCTTTTCCAGCACTTTCTGTTTTTATTTCAGATCTACAGTATCTGCAGGATTTTGCTTTTATTTTAGAATTTATTGTTGGTTTTCCCTACATTATAACAGCGACTTACAACTGAAAATTATTTCACCAGTTGTGAGTGCTTGAGGTTGTGAAAGATGCTATATAAATGCATTTTTAAATGGTAATTAATTTCCTTATTTCTTTCTTACCTTTCTTTTAGATGAGAGTGTTGCAAGGAAACCATTGGGAAATTAAACCTAGAGGTCATGTTATAGTTTCTTCTGACCCTGTGGCAGGACACGGTGGGGGGGATGCAGGGCTCCCTCAAAGGTCCATTGACTTTCGATGAAACCGCACGATCCCAGCGGTGGGTGGGTCCGGAAAATCCCACCCAAACCAGAGGAAATAGGGCAGAAATATGAAATACGTTCAATGTTGGGGAAAATAAAGGGTCTTGGTGATGGCTAGCATATGGAGATTGAAACTCAGCTCCAGATCAAACAGGATACTAAGAATTTGCACTCTCTGTTTCAACCTAAAAAGTTGCCAGGACAGAAATACAATCAGTTGGGAAGGAGATGAGTTTATTGAGGGGCCAAGTGTGATTGCTTCAGTCTTCCTGGTGTTCATTTGGAGGAATGTTTGACTGAGCCATGATTTGATGTCACTGACAGCAGAGAAGTGATCTCTGGATTGAAGGAGGTGGTGGACTGGTGAAGCTGGGAGAGGTCCCCAATATATAGAGGCTGACCCCATGGCTGTGGGTGATGCCACAGCAGGGCAGCATGTAGAAGAGGAAGAGAGGAAGGCCAAGGAACAATCCCTGAGGACTCTGGTGGTGACAGTGTTCTACCAGGGAGAACACCCACTAATGGCAATACACTGGCTAGGCTCCACCAGGTGATGGTGGACAACAAACGTGAACTGATGAAGGGAGATAGCATAGTTAACCATATTATATGCATTATGAGGTTGAGAATGAGGAAGCATTGACTAATTATTTAAAATGTGAAGCAGCTGCAATATAATTGGAATGCTGAGCGAATCAAATATAAATTGTCACCATGATGTACTATTTTGTAGAAATTGGCAGCAATATGGCTCATAATAAGCTTTCTGACACCTCACACACTTTTCTTCAGTTTCTTTGTTTAAGTGAATGCATTTTAATTGCCTAAAATCAGTGCTAGCAGCTATCTTTCTTGTTCAAAACGCTTTATTGACAGAAAAACAAAAGCTCTATTATCATTGCACATAGAAGAAGCCTGACTGAAGTGTTAATTTAGGGGAAGCAATTTAAGGAGCATCACTAATTATGAACCAGTCACAAATAGCTTCCAGCATCCTTAGGTTGGGCAGGATTATATTTCTTCTACAAGGACTACTACCTGCGTGCAATTTTAGTGTTAAAAGGCTGAATTTTGGGGTCCTGCTGATTGTGGAATTGAAGGTGGGTGGGCCGCATCTTGATTAAGGCCAATTAAAGCAGTTGAGGAGCTCATTAAGAACTTGTTAGCTTGTGGGGTGGGGGTTGTTAAAATTTTCACAGAGTACATGGTCTGCCCACCAGCGGCAGACCAGGAGAAGGAGGCAGGTGGAGAGCCACAATGGAGAGCCACTCATGGCCTCCCCAGGGAATTGCCACCACCCATTAAATGGGTGAACGGTGCAGGCGGGGTCTCAGCCATTGACTGAAGGTGGCCTAGACATTGTGCAGGTGCTGGGGAAATTTTGGAGAAAGTGATTGGGCAATGTAGGGGGTCGTCACCCTCCTGGTATCACGAGTGCAACAGAAGAGGGGGCAAGGCTTTCATCACAATTTGATGGTCACCTGAGTGCAAAGAAGGCTGCAGCAGGAAATGGGAGCATGACTCTCAGATTTTGTGTCCAGTGGCGCTGTGGAGGAACACCCTCATTGCTAAAAACCTTGTGGCACTGCTCGCCGTACTCACAGTCACTGTGGCCTTGAACCTCTTCACTTCTGGCTCCTTCCAAGGACCAGCTGTGGACCTTGGTGTCATCTCACACAAGGCTGCACACCTCTGCATTTCACAGGTCACTAATGCCTTCTTTGCCAGAACTGGATAGTACATTCATTTCACGACAGACATGGCCACACAGGGATAGAGGGCAATCAGCACCGTAGCCACCATTCCCCCAAATGCAGGACATCATTGATTGCAGCCAAGGCACCGAGTGACCAGGTTCATCACCAAATTTGGCAGCTGCCATGACTCCTTCATCCTCCACCAGTCCAGGCTGCCACAGCTCTTCACTCCAACCTCAAACCTGCCTCCATATCAATTAAGTGGTTGACCCTGTGAAACTTGGGACTCATTTCTGTTTCCTGACCCCGCATAAAAATCCAACCCAAAATGAATTGCACTGGGCCATAGTGCACTGCAGAAAGTTTAAAGTACATGCATTTACATAGAGCCTTTCATGACCTTAGGAAGTCCCAGAGAGCCTTACAGACAATTAAGTACTTTTCAAGTCTACTCACTGTTGTAATGTATGGAGTCCATGCAGCCAGTTTGCACACAGCAGGATCCCATAACAGCAATGAGGTACTCAACTGGATAATCTGCTTTAGTGACATTACTCTTAAAATTGTGGCATGGGATCCGACAGAAGGGATTTTAACATTTTGACCTTTGGGGGACAGAGCGGGAGGTTGTTGGGGTTGGGTGGCTGAGTAGCACAGGAGAATCTGGGAGTTCGGGTTTCCTCATATGCTGTGGAATAAGTCTGAGCCCCAACTTAGTGGGGGAGGGGGAGGGGGAGGCATGTTCAATCCAATGGAGAGATGGGGGTGGGCTGCCTGAAAGATTGAAGGCCAGTGAGGGAAGAGGTGAGGTTAGAGGCTTGAGGGATAAAAGGTCAGGTGGGCAGAGTTCAGAGGCCCCCAGGGGAAATTGGCAGCCTTGGGTGTGGTTGGGTCAATGGGAGATTGTAGGCCGGGGTGGAGTGGTGCTGATGATCTAATGGAAGAGGTTTGGGTGAGATCAGAAGGGGTGTCCAGTCACGGAGGGTTGGCGATGCTCAAGAAACTCAGCTGACTAGAGCTGCATTGGAAATGGTGTATTAAAATGAGGCATGCAGCCTCATTATAATATTTAAATTGCCAACCCACTGTCTGGGAGCGCATTGGTTGTCGACACTCATCTGCCTTCGCTATACCTCAAAGTGAGAATGTTCGAGCTGGGTCAGTGTTGGGATTCAGATTTTTAACAGTTCATCCTCCCACCTGACTAAAACCTGCTTGTTTTTTGGGGTTAATTCCCCCCCTCCCCTATTTTAAGTCCATCTGAGAGGGCAAACATCTGACAGTTAAAAATCTCATCTGAACGATGGTATTCGATTAGATCATTCGAGGCTCAACTTCGTTTACCTTGATATTCCTACCTACTGAAAATGTATCACTCTCAATGTTGAAAATTTCAATTGACATGGAATATGCAGCCTTTTGGGAGAGAGAGCACAAGATTTCAACTACCCTTTGCATGAAAAACAAAACTAATGTCTAAGATTAAGACCCCTTGTTCTGAAAGTTTCCCTGTATTGATGCTGTTGAATTGCTATATCATTCTAAACACCTTAAATAGATTACCTGTTAATCTTCTGACCCCAAAGTATTCCAAATGAACTTAATATAACTCATCCTCATAACTTACTTCTTTAAACCCTGGTATCATTTTGGTGAACCTGTGCTGTATGTTACCTAATGCAATGTATCCTTCCTGAAGTGTGGTGCTCAAAACTGAATGCAATGCTCCCCATGGCGTCTGACCAAGGCTGTATATAACTGAGGCATCACTTCAAGTTCCAGTGGATTGGAAAAATGGTAATATAACACCCTTATTCAAAAGGGGCGGGGGGGGTGGTGGGGGGTGGGGGGAGGGGAGGCAGAAAGTAAGAAACTTTAGGCCAGTTAGTTTAACGTCTGTCGTTGGGAAATTGTTGGAATCCATTATTAAGGAAGTAGTAATGGGGCATTTGGAACGTCAAAATACAAATACAGTCAGCATGGTTTTATGAAGAGTAAATCGTGTTTGACTAATTTGCTAGAGTTCTTTGAAGATGTGACAAGCAAAGTGGATAATGGGGATCCTGTAGATGTTGTATGTCTGGACTTCCAGAAGGCCTTTGATAAGGTGCCGCACAGAAGATTAATACACAAGATAAGATCACACGGAGTTAGGGGTAATATATTAGCTTGGATAGAAGATTGGCTAACCAACAGAAAGCAGAGTCAGGATAAATGGGTCTTTTTCTGGATGGCAAGCTGTAACTAGTGGGGTGCCACGGGGTTCGGTCCTCGGGCCCCAACTATTTACAATCTATATTAATGACTTGGATTCAGGGATAGAAGGTACTATAGCTAAATTTGCAGATGACACCAAAATAGGTGGGAAAGTAAGCTGTAATGAAGAAATAAGAAATTTACAAATGGATATGGACAGGTTAGGTGAATGGGCCAAAATTTGGCAGATGGAGTTTAACGTGGATAAGTGTGAGATTATCCATTTTGGTCGGAAGAATGAAAAGGTAACTTCTTGTTTAAATGGAGAGAAACTTCAGAATGCTTCAGTGCAGAGGGATCTGGGTGTCCTCGTTTCTGAATCGCTGAAAGCTAGTATGCAGGTACAGCAGAGAATAAGGAAGGCAAATGGAATTTTGGCATTTACTGTTAAAGGAAAACAGTATAAAAATAGGGAAGTGTTGTTCCAACTGTACAAGGCATTGGTGAGACCGCACCTGGAGTACTGTGCATAGTTTTGGTCCCCTTACTTGAGGAAGGATGTAGTTGCACTGGAGGTGTTTCAGAGGAGGTTCACTAGATTGATTCCAGAGATGCAAAGCTTGTCTTATGAGGAGAGATTGAGCAGTTTAGGCCTATACTCGCTAGAGTTTAGAAGGATGAGACAAGATCTAATTGAGGTATCTAAGATGCTAAAGGGGATAGACAAAGTAGACGTGGAGCGAATGTTTCCCCTTGTGGGGCATTCTAGAATGAGAGGCCATAGTTTTAGGCTAAGGGGTGGTAGATTTAAATCAGAGGTGAGGAGGAATTACTTTTCTCAAAGGGTCATGAATCTGTGCAATTCACTACTTCAGAGTGCAGTGGATGCCGGGACGCTGAATAAATTTAAGGAGGAGATAGACAGATTTTTAATTAGTAATGGGTTGAAAGGTTTTGGGGAGAGGGCGGGAAATTGGAGTTGAGGCCGAAATCAGATCAGTCCTGATTGTAATGAATGGTGGGGCAGGCTCGAGGGGCTGAATTGCCTACTCCTGCTCCTTGTTCTTATGTTCCTTCCCTTTGCATTACAGCTACTTGAGGCAATGACACTTAGCCTTTTTTGATTACTTTGGTACCTGTGAACGAGATTTTACTGATGTTGTACATGGACATCTGAATCCCGTTGCTCTTTCACAGCTTCTATTCTCATTATGAAGCACATATTTTGATTTGGCTTTCTCAGATTAAAGTTGGGTGACTTCACACTTCCCTGCACTGAGCTCTATCTGTCATACTTTTGCCCACTCACTTAGTTGATCTATGTCCTTTTGTAAGTTACTGCTTCGCTCGACACAACTTATTGTATGTACTCGATGCCTTCATCCAAGTTATTTTCCATCTCTTATGGCTGATGTAGATAAAGGGTAACAACCAGAATTTTACATTCAGGTGTTTAAAGATATTGGATATTTAGCCCAATGTGTTCCTCGGTCTCTTCTAGATGATCGTAGCCACACGTCAGGGAGTTTTTAATTTTACATTTGTGCATCAAGTAACTGCATCTGCCATAATTTGTGCAGATGGGATTTATGGGGAACCTTCTGTGTCGGGGTTGTTTGCTACTTCTTGTGAATTTCTTCTGGCTTTCTGACCTTCATAAATGTTGAAGTCACATTGTCAAAGGTTACGCACATGAGTCCTAAAGGGTCTGCGTGACTTCAAGTGGTATGGAGGGAAATTGTTGAGGCTCTGGTGGATGGGAGACATTTGTTTTCCTCGATTTGCTGGATATCCTGGAGCGTTGTGGCATCGTAATGCATGAATGGGGAAGTGATATGCAACAGCACAGACAACCACGATGTTGGGGTCAACTTGGGTGATGCACTGCATTGCAGCGTTCAGTTCCACATCAACAAGTCAACAGTGGCTGCTTCCAGTCCATACCAATACACAATATTTAGCTACAGAATGTGCAAAGGCCTTCACTGATATCTGAAACCAGCTTGTGATTGCCAGTTTCTGGGCTGGACTGATCCTTGTCTTTGTTTTGGAAGCTACCTTCTTCACCACACATGGAAGATTAGCATGCACCATTTGCATGCATGCAAAGTAAGCACATCTTGAAAGTGACCTTCTGTGGCCAAGAAAGGTCAGGGTGGGGCCATGTTAAACATTATGGCCGCAGAAGGTCACTGTCAAGATATACTTAATGTTCTGGTTGTAAAGATAGAATGCAGTGACTGTTGTTTATATGGCAGCTTTGGCTTGAGCCTCCATTTCCATAAATATTCCTCCATGGTGTTCAGGTCCCCATTCAAAGACTCAGTGTTGTGGTGGGTATATGCTTCTGATGTCAGGGCAAAGTCACCAGCATTTGTAAATTTGTGCAACTTGGTTGGTGGCACGCTGTTTGGGTAGAAATTAAGGAGCATTAGCATGATCCAACTCATTAATAGATGGTGAAAAGCTGACACCCAATACAGGGAACCTCATATCCCATCAAGCAAAGAACGTTCCTTTTATTCCCCCACTCTCCATCTTCTACCTCTCAACCAATTACCAATGCAAGTCACAACATGTCTTCCAATTTGGTGCACTTTTATTTTTACTCATTATTTCTTGGGTTGAACCTTATTAAATGGAAGTCCATATAGGTATCTTTCATAGGCTCTGCCCTATCCACATGCTGGCGACCTTTTCAAAATTTCAACTAGTTTAGTCAGTCAAGACCTACCCTCAAAATTTCATGTGGACTCTTTGATCATTTCAAACTGGTTCAAGTGCTCAGTAACTCTGGGTGGAATTTTCCGCTCCCGTTGGCAGAGGGCATGTTTGGTGGCGTGAGAGGACAATATGGCTAGAAGGCCAAAAATCGGCTTTACGCCATTGTGAAACCAGTTTGCGACTGTCCACTCTGCCTGTCAATGGCGGGCCGTGTTTCCCACTGTCCAACGTCGGAAACTTAATTTTAATCAAGTTGCATCTCAGCATTGTGCCTGAACTCCGGAATCATCCCCCTGTGTCAAATTTACCACCCATGTCTGCATGACTTCAGAATGGCCTGCTTCATGACTGCCTTTAAAATGGATGGTCTTGGCGGGCTGAACTTTGAGGGGATCCCGGATGTGAGTGCACACAAGCTTGCATAGCGTTGCGAGCATTGCCTATATGACATCAAGGAAGAGGTGCCGCGCATTCGCCGGGGGTGGGGAGCACAGGCAAGTTGCTTTTTCCTAGCTGTCTTTCAGTGGTGCCAGGGCAGGGGCTCCAGTGCGGGTGGGGCTAGGAGGGTTGGGAGTGGGGACGTGGCAAGGCAGTACGGGCTGATGGACGTACACAAGCACATGCTGGGAAACGGGGGAGGATGGGCTGCAAGGTGAGGGAAGCAGCCACACGCTTGGAAAAGCTTGTCAAAAGTGACCATTCTTCTGCAGCTGAGACCGTTCAGCAGCAGCTCCATTGACATGCTTGGAGTCGGGCCTCTGAAGCATTTCTGCCCACTCAAGCAAAGCAAAAGCATGAATATGCCACCAAATGCTCCTGAATTGTTCACCCTCGGGCACAGACTGCAAATTAATATGAGTTTTAGGGGGCTACAGAACAATTAGACGATAGGGCAGGTTGTAGAATCCCCTTGTGAAAGGTGGCCATGGCGCAGTCACTGGAGGAGGCCCTCACAGCCCCTTGCAATGTCTTTATTAAGGTTTGGACCAATATCCCTTATGGTTTAAGCTAACAGTGCAGCCTTGCAGTGCGGGTTAGGAGAATGTCTGTGCCTGAGCTGAGAGCACAGCATGCAATCCAATGGGCAAAGCTGCTGCCAATATGTTATGTGGAGTGAGGCAGAGGTGGGTGGGGTTTCGGACCGACATGAAGCGCACTGGCCATCCAAGTGGTAGCCAGCACTTTCTGGCACGCGTGAAGGGGCTTTGAGGAGCAGCCGGAGCCGGAGACTTAATAAAGAGAGGTCCTTAGGAGACATATACTAACGCACGTATCTCTCGCTTTGATGCTGCAGGAGGAGAACATTAGGATCGTGGAGCCTGGTGTTCTAGAGGTTTGCCTCATGGTTTACAGGGAGCAGAGACAAAGAAGAAGAGTGCTACATAGGCATCTGGCTTGTCAAGGGGAGGAGCACTACCCTCAAGATGAAGGGGCAGCAGGGCTTCCTGCACACACAGCTGAAGATTCACAGAGAGCTGTCGCTCATATGCGCCTTGCTAGACCCAGGGCCTATAGACGGCGCCTATCATTCCTGCAGATGATTGAGAATCAGTGTTGCCAAAGACTGTGCATGTCTAGGGAGCTGGTCAGTCACATGTGCCATCTGCTGCAGGATTTGGCGCCACAGGGACATGGGGGGCATCCGCTGCCAGAGGTTGTGAAAGTGACCACAGCGCTCAATTTTAACGCCAGTGGCTCCTTCTAGGGCTCCACAGTTGACCTGTGTGGGATCTCGCAAGCCTCCACACACAAGTGCTTCCACAAGATCAAGGACGCTATCTTCGCGAAGGCACAGATCTTTGCCCATTTTGACTGGGATCAGGCAAGCCAGGAAGCAAGAGTACTTGGATTTGCACAGATCTCTGGTTTTCCACAGTGCAGGGTGCCATCGACTGCACTTATGCAGCGCTTAGAACTCCATGGCAACAAGCAGCTGAGTATGTGAACCTCAAGGGCTTTCACTCGCTGAATATTCATCTGGTTTGTGACAACCACAAATGCATCCTGCGGGTCTGCGCATAATTCCTAGCCAGCGTCCATGACACCTACAACCTTAGCAGGTCGCAGATCTCTGACATTTTCCAGGGTTGGCTCCTCGGGATTAGAGCTACCCACAAAGGACATGCCTGATGACGCTAGTGCAGTGGCCTCAGTCTGCAGCAAAGCGACGTTATAACGAGGCTCATGCCACGACCCGGACTTTGGTGGAGCAAGCAATCGGCACATTGAAAATGAGGTTCTGGTGCCTCAATAGGTCTGGTGGAACCCTGCAGTACAGTCCCCAGAGGGTGATGTGCATCATCATAGCTTGCTGCGTGCTACACAACCTGGCGCTGCAAGGGAGGAGCACCTCCCTGAGGAGGAGCTGGAAGAGCTGCACATCTCCTCCAATGAGGTGGCTGTTGAAGGGGATGATGATGATGAGGTCCTTGAAGGCGAGAATGTGCTGATGAGGCCATCGCTCTTGCCAGATGAGGCAGGCACACTCATGAGTAACTAATAGGGGCAAAATTCATGGAGGTTGCTGACTAGATGCAGCGAGGACAGTCCTGACATCCCCACCTTGCATCTGTGAACGTTTGACTCCTGTGTGGCTGATGGCAGCGCACATACCCTCAGTGTTCAGGCTCATGTCATGGAGATGTAGCGGAGGCCCTAATAGTTGCAAGATTCCAGGAGAATGGTGACGACATGCAGTGAGAATACTCCATAGATCTTCACATTGCCTTTATGAATGTCTGACTCCTGTCTGGCTGATGGCAGGTTTCTTGTGCTCTGTGATCAGGCTCATATCATGGAAACGCAGCCATGAAACTTTAAATGCACCTGATCCTTTGGCAGCCTTCATCACCTGACCCCTTCAGGACCACACCACCACTGAACACAGATGTTGAAGAGTTGGGGGGCCAACCCCACCTCAAATATGCAGAGAGCACACAGCGTGACTGACGGAACCCTGTGACGCCGCCCACACATTCTGGCAGCAATGACAAGCACCATCGAAGTGCAGGCGTCAGTAATGTGTCCAGTGAGCGTGAAGTCGGATCATCACTTTAGATTGAAGGTTACACACTGGACAGGGAAGAGGCCCTGGACTGAGACACCTGCCTTTATCTTGTGCAGAAAGGTTACACATGTGAGTGACACAAACACTGCTCATCAGAACAAGAAGCCACAGACAAGGAGGCATTCTCAGGAGTTTATTTACAATAGTGAACATTATGTGTGAGTGATTAACATCTGTGCCCACATGGTGCAACTACATCTTCTCAGCCTTCCTAACCCAGTTGCTACATCTTGGTGCTATCCTGACATCCACAGTGGAGATGGAGGTAGCCTGCTGACTACTAGGCCCTGTTTGTGAAGACCTTGGTAGGCGTCCTCTGGAGGGCCGAGAGCTGGAGGGTCCTGCCCTACTTTGGGTGTCCTGCTGTGTGGCAGTGGCACCCTCCTCAGCCTGGAGCTGCAGATGTCACAGGAAGAGAGGATTTGGATGGCTAGACACTCCCAGAGTCACCTGGCTGGCCCTGGCACGTCCAGCTATTGGTCCTCCTCCCTATGGGTGCCTGACGACCACTGGCTGACTCCTTGGGGAGAAGGGAAAGCTGGAGTGAGATCGAGCTGCCCCACACCCCGCTTGCTTTGATGCTGTTGGAGGCCAACTATGACTTCAGTGATGGAGTTCAGCCCATGTAGCAGTGCAGGAGCGACATCCTGGACCAAGGTCTCCATGGCAGATGCCACCCTGGCAATGTTGACCTCGGTGCATTGGCATGCCGGCACGAACACCTCGGACTTAAGGGTGACGGACGCCTCCATCGTCCCTAGCAATCTGAGGAGTGCACACGACATCCCTTCCTGATGTTCCCATGATTGTCTTTGTAGCTCCACCAACTGGGGACCGAGTTCAGAGGCTCCTCATCTAACTCAGACTCAGTACATTCCTTGCTTCCAGCGGTTCTCCGATTCTTGGCGACCAAGGATGTCCCTGCCTCCGCCTGCTCTGGAACAGATTTTGTGCTGTGTTCATCAGATTGTGATCCCGAGGCTTCTCTACACCTAAATCCCACTGAGGTGTGTGTTGCTGCACTGGTGGAGGGTGTGGGTGAGCACTGTGATGGGTCTTCAGCAATGCTGCCCTCAGGGTCCTCATTCAAGGTGCTCTCGGCATTTGAGTCGGAGTCAAGGTTGCCTGAGGGCAACATGGCAGATGTGCCTATGAGAGAAAGTGGAGATTATTAGTGCTTGGCAGCCGCGTTACACGCAGAACAGTGGACTCCAGAGTAGTGTTGACAGGGGGATGGTCTGGTGCAGGATCCTCATGTGGATGCCTGCCACGGCCTCACCATTGCCACAGGAACGGTCCACGTCCTCTCTGGCCAGCTCCAACGCGTGACTCTCGAACTAAGTGAGGACCTTGATGTCCGGCACTCCACCCTTGGTCTGGGATCTCTCTCATCCTGCATAAAGACAGATGGAGAGAGTGTGAGCAAGGCACAATCCGGGCTAAATGAGAAGGATGCGAGGCGAGCGTGTGTGCTGAGTGGAGCCATGGACGAGATGCAGAAGCAGTCTCCAGAGGAGATGAAGCCAGGTGGAGATGTGAGGGTGTGTGTGAGAGAGTGAGTGGTGATGTCCCTTGAGCTGGCAGTGAGTGAGATGCCAGTGAATGTGTGATGGGCTTGTGAGTTGGTCATTGAGTGAGTGGAGAATGATGAGTTGGTTGACTTACGCTAGCAGCACGAATGTGATCATTCATTTTTTTTCTGTATTGGATGGCTGATCTTTCCTGTTGGCAATTTACACCTCTGCCACCGCCTCCCAAGCTGGAGTGGTGAGACTGATGGACTTCCTGTGGCCAGATTGGGGGGCCTCCATGGTGTATGAAAGGTGTCCCAGGGATGCGTTACTCAATTGGGGGGCTGCACTCTTCCTGGCTTTTGGTGCCATGCCTTCACTGGAACAGTCCTGGGCTGTAAACATTAAGAACTGTGCGCAGGGCTGCAGTTTAAATGTGGCACCCAGAGCGAGGAAGCGGCAAGGTAACGATTTGGCAGGCAAATCGGAGGCTGCCCACCGGCGAGATGGCGTGTTTCCCATGACTGCATAACTTGAGGCAGGAAGGGGACGATTCAATGCGAAAACCCACCATTGTGGCTGTCAGGTGAAACATTATTTTTCATGCCTGCTACCACATAATGCAATTCTGAGATGATTCCGCTCTCTGCCTCTGATGATAGATTCCAGTAAGTCCCCAAGAACAGGGGAGAAGTTTCAAATTACCAAGTTAGTTATCCACCCTGGAACTGCTGGAAGCTACTAGGTTCGTATTTTCACCTACATTTCTAAGCAGGCAGCAATTAAGGACACCCAAAGCTAATAAGGTCCTGTTTAACATATACATGTCATCTTCCAGTGATGTCAGTGGGACCTGATTGTAATGTTGACTACAAGAGCTGTGCGAGAAACTACTGTGAATCTTCCACCAGAGCAACCCAGTGCTGGATTGTATCTGGTCCAGAAGAGGGCCATGAAAATACATTAGGAATTATTTTCTACTACCTCGTGTACCAAGGGAAACAGAGGCACCCCACGAGGAAATCTTAGACCTTCCCAGACTACTGTGAGGTTGATGTGATGCAGTGTACTTACTATGCTCTCTTGAAACCAGACAAGAGCTATGCTTTTATCAGGTGCAATAAACAACCTTCTTATCTTTACAAGAAGTTCAGGAATTAAGGATGTAAACATATTAGGAACAGTTTCCAGCTGATCAATGCTCACTCCTTGCCAGCAATTAAACATTGAGAGGTTCACCTTGGCCACCACGTTAATGCCTGCTTGATCCACGATTTTGGGCAGGCCTCTATGCGGGCAAATATTTTGCCCACCTGAAATGGGCAGGGCACTGCTTAAATATGCAATTCAGTGTCTTGCCAGGTATTTAGGATTACAGTTATCAGGTGCAAATGTGCAGGAGTGCTCCTCCATGGGCCCCTAAAATAATTATATCAGTTGTGGGCCCTTGACTGACCCTATCCCACCACCCCATCCCTACCCCCACACCCAACTCTGCTATCTTCACATGATGATATTTGAAAATTGTCCCCATGGTAAACCAAGAAAATTAAACAACTTTGTAATGTAGAAGCAGCATTGGGTAATATAATGAAGTGAAAGCTATGATCATTTGCTAGTTTGTAAGACAATGCACATTCCAACATATTGAAAAATGAAGGGCCAGAACATGCTCAGGATCAAATTGTCTTATTATGCTTATGGCTACTTCTTTCACATACTTATTATTGATTGGGAAATGAAATTTCTTGACAACATACACACAAAGGAGTTTTACTTGCATTTTACTTACATGATAGTTTTATTTTCTGTCTGCAATTTTTTTGGTTGGAATGTTACAAACATACATACATATGTTTAGTGAGATGATTATGTTAGCAAGAATACCGGAACGATTCACAAAAACAAGAAAAGATTTATCCATATTTACACAAAGTAGAGATGTACTTTGACATAGCATGGAGAAGTTGCCAATAATGGGAAATGTAATGTGACTTATTTCAAGAATACAGTAAAAATTCCCAAATGTTTCTCTAGAGCTAAGATCCCAGTGATGGTCAATGATCTGCAGCCAAAAGCTTCACTGCGATTTTATGGTTCACTAAACAGTTCAAGTCATTGGAGATCAATGAGGTTCTGACATCAGCATGATGCTGCCCTAATGATCATCATTAAAGGAGCACTATGTCCATTTTGCAATTTTTTTTTCGGTGGAAGAGGTATCAAAACAGCTGTCTATCATTTTCATCATGGTGATATATAGATAAATGAGGCAACGATGCATTTGACATGGGTGCACCATTACATTGTTAGTTTCCTGACAGCAACAACTCGTGTCTGTATATCTTTTTTAACATAATGAAACATCACAAAGTGCTTCACCAGAGTTTATCAAATAAAATTTGACATTGACTTACATAGGAGATATTAGGACAGGCGACCAAAAGCTTGCTTTACAATCCTTGGCCAGACTCCAGGTTGTGGGGGAAGAGATCTGATTCGTGGCCGATAACGTTTTGTTTAAAGTAAAAAAAGTTTGAGATTCAAAACGCTTACTAAGTGAATAAAGCCACAAAATTCCATGGGTTTTGAACAAGCAAAAAGAAACTTAATTATACAAGTTCAGAAAGATAAAACAATTTACAATATTTATCTTATACTCTAACATTCAGGATAAGATGAGGTACATGTGAATTAACAGGCACACTGTGGTTGAATATACCACATTGCCCAATAAATGCCAAATGTGACCAAAACAGATTTCAGGATTTCTCAACAACCCACCCAGACGTCTGTCACATTGTGAGCCAACCAATCTCACTGAAACTTTGTCTTTCTCATGAAGGACCCAATCTTCACCTTCAAAGATCTCGCCTTGGAATTCTCTCCAAAAGTTGCTCCAACTTGGATGGTTTCAACGATGGCCCACCTCGCAGGATTTCAATCTTGCCTTCCGAGATTCTGTTCCCCTGGATTTCCAAATGCAATCAAGCATCAACTTACAAGAACAATTCTTTGGCCATGCCAAGCAGAACACCACTGCTCCAAAGGGGTACTTCACCCCAACGGCCCACAGCACAGAGCCACTGACCTTCGGCTGCCTCCATGGATCTTCTGGGCTTCTTTCATGCCCACTTCACTTAAGATAAAAGCAAAATACTGTGGATGCTGGAAATCTGAAACAAAAACAAAAAATGCTGGGAAAACTCAGCAGGTCTGACAGCATTTATGGAGAGAAAGGCAGAGTTAACGTTTCGAGTCCGTATGACTCTTCTTCAGAGCGAAAGGGAAGTAGGAATGTGGGGAAATATATACTGTTTGAGGGAGGGGGGGTGGAACAGGTGAAGCTGGATAGAAGGCCAGCGATAGGTGGAGGCAAAAGAGAGATTGCAAAAGATATCATAATCAAAAGGTCCAAGGGTTGTTAATAGTGCTGGTACTGGCTAAAGGGGGTGCTAATGGTGACATTAGGAGTGGAAAGTAGAATGTAATAATGGCTGGACCAGGGTAAGCATTCTGGGAAGTGACAGATAACCCTAGTGGGGCTGGGGTGGGGGAGGGGACACTGGCGGGAAAAAAGATCAAAAATAGGCTAAAAGCCGTGGATAAAACAATGAATAAAAATGGAAGTACATTTAAAAAATAATAATAATAATGATGAAAATAAGTTGAAAAAAAATTAAAATTAAATAATTAATTATTATTTAAAAAGTAATAATAATGAAAATAAGTGGAAAAAAATTAAATAAAAAAATTAAATAAAAATGAATATAGAAAAAAGGGGATCAAAAAGGGGTGGAGATGGAGAGAGAGTTCAAGGTCTGAAGTTGTTGAACTCAATGTTAAGTCCGGAAGGCTGTAAAGTGCCTAGTCGGAAGATGAGGTGCTGTTCCTCCAGTTTGCATTGAGCTTCACTGGAACATTGCAGCAGGCCAAGGACGGACATGTGGGCATGAGAGCAGGGTGGAGTGTTGAAATGACAAGTGACAGGAAGGTCTGAGTTATGCTTGCGGACAGACCGAAGGTGTTTCCCAAAGTAGTCACCCAGTCTGCATTTGGTCTCTCCAATGTAGAGAAGACCGCATTGGGAGCAGCAAATGCAGTAGACCAAATTGAGGGAAGTGCAAGTGAAATGCTGCTTCGCTTGAAAGGAGTATTTGGGTCTCTGGACGGTGAGGAGGGAGAAGTAAAGGGCAGGCGTTGCACTTCTGTGATTACATGGGAAGGTGCCGTAGGAGGGGGTTGAGGTGTAGGGGGTGATGGAGGAGTGGACCAGGGTGTCCCGGAGGGAACAGTCCCTACAGAATGCCGACGGTGGTGGGGGTGGGGGAATGGTGAAGGGAAGATGTATTTGGCGTTGGCATCATGCTGGAGTTGGCGGAAATGTCGGAAGATGTTCCTTTGAATGTGGAGGCTGGTGGGGTGAAAAGTGAGGACAAAGGGACCCTATCATGGTTCTGGGAGGGAGAGGAAGGTGTGAGGGCAGAAGCATGGGAGATGGGTCGAACGTGGTTGAGGGCCCTGTCAATCACCGTGGGTGGGAAACCTCGGTTAAGGAAGAAGAAAAACATGTCAGAGGAACTGTTTTGGAAAGTGGCATCATCAGAACAGATGCGACAGAGGCGAAGGAACTGAGAGAATGGGATGGAGTCCTTACAGGAAGCAGGGTGTGAGGAGCTGTAGTCGAGGTAGCTGTGGGAGTCGGTAGGCTTGTAATGAATATTGGTGGACAGTTTATCACCAGGAATTGAGACAGAGAGGTCAAGGAAGTGAAGGGAAGTGTCAGAGATTGACCATGTGAAAGTGATGGAGGGGTGGAAATTGGAAGCAAAATTGATTAATTTTTCCAGGCCCAGACGAAAGCAAGTAGCGGCACCGAAACAGTCATCGATGTACTGAAAAAAGACTTGTATATCCCAGATTCAAAGGATCATCCTCCGCCATTTCTGACTAACTGCAGTATGATGCCACCACCAAACACATCTTCTCCACCCCCCACACCTGCCATCGTAGGGACCGATCCCTCCGGGACACCCTGGTCCGCTCCTCCCAATACCTCAACCTCCTCCCACAGCACTTGCCCATGCAATTGCAGAACTTCCCCCTTTCTCACCTTCCAAACACCCAAACACTCCTTTCAAGTGAAGCAGCGCTGCACTTGCACTTCCCTCAATTTTCTCAATTTGGTCTACTGCATTCGCTGCTCCCAATGCGGTCTCCTCTGCATTGGAGAGACCAAACGCAGACTGGGTGACCGCTTTGCGGAACACCTTCGATCTATCCACAAGCATGACTAGACCTTCCCGTCGGTTACCGTTCCAACACCCCATTCTGCTCTCATGCCCACATGTCTGCCCTTGGAAGCTTAATGCAAACTGGAGGAACAGTACCTCATCTTTCGATTAGGCACTTTACAGCCTTTGGGACTTAACATTGAGTTCAACAACTTCAGACCATGAACTCTCTCTCCATCTCCACTCCTTTTTGATCCCATTTTTTCTATATTCATTTTTATTTCTTTTTTAATTTAATTTTTTCTACTTATTTTCATTATTATTTTTATTATTTAAATGTACTTCCATTTTTATTCATTGTTTTATCCCCAGCTTTTAGCCTGACCATTGAACTGATCTGGTGACCTATCAAAACACTCCAAGAGGGACGCATCCTTGTTACTAGGCAGGAACAAATGTAACAAGAGGCAGAACATCCATTACCTTAAATGTTACAATCTCCACTGACTACAAGCTTACATCGCATACAGAGGCACAGAATGAATGGATTTCATAACACTTGGTCAAAGTGGTATATTCTATGACACATCTTAAAGGAGGAGGTGCAGAGGCAGAGAGGTTTAAGGAGGAAATTGCAGAACATTGGCTTGGGACAACTGAAGGCAGAGCTGCCAATTGTGGCATGTTTAAAATTGGGGATCTGTAGGAGACCAGGATTGGAGGAGAGAACAGATCGTGAAAGGTTGTAGAACTGCAAAAGATTACAGACTTGGGGAGGGTGAGGCCATAGAGAGATTTAAAAACAGGGGTGAGAATTTTAAAATTGAGTCATTGCTGGATTGGAGGCAGGAAGGTCTCTAAGGCAGGCAGCAAGCACAGAGGTTATGGGTGAATGTGACTTGGTACGAGTTAGGATATTGGCAGTATAGTACAGTTTTAGAACAATAGGAAAGTTACACTGCAGAAAGAGGTCATTCAGCCCATTGTGTCTGTGCCAGCCATAAGAAGAGAAAAAAGAAGCTAGCCGCTCATTTTTAATCACACTTTCCAGCACATGGTCCATAGCCTTGCAGGTTACAGCACTTCAGATGCAGATCCAGGTATCTTTTAAATGAGTTGGGTGTTTCAGCCTCAACCACCAATGCAGGCAGTGAATTCTAGACACCCACCATCCTCTGGGTGAAAAGGTTTTTCCTCGTGTCTCCTCTAATCCTTCTATATATCACCTTAAATCTGTGCCCCCTGATGATCCCTCAGCTAGGGGAACAGGTCTTTCCTGCCGACCCTATCCAGGCCCCTCAATTTGTACACCTCAGTTAGGTCACACCTCAGCCTCCTCTGTTCTGAGGAAAACAACCCTAGCCTATCCAATCTTTTTTCATAGCTGCAATTTTCAAGCTCTGCCAACATTCTTGTAAACCTCCTCTGTAATCTCTACAGAGCAATTATATCCTTCCTGTAATGTGGTGGCCAGAACTGAACTCAAAATTCTAGCTGTGGCCTAACTAGTGTTTTATGGAGTTCCAGCATTACATCCCTGCTTTTGTATTCAATACCTCGTCCAATAAAGGAAAGCATTCTATATCACAGAATTGTTATGGTGTAGAAGGAGGCCATTCGGCCCATCGTGTCTACACCAGCTTTCTGAGCATTTTAACTTAGTGCCAATCTCCAGCCTTTTCCCTGTAACTCTGCACATTGTTTCTATTTAAATAATCATCCAATGCCCTCTTGAATGCCTCAATTGAATCTGCCTCCACCATACTTCCAGGCAGTGCATTCCAAACTCTAACTACTTGCTGTATGAAAAAGTTTTTTCTCACCTTGCATTTGCTTCTTTTGCAAAACACTTTAAAACTGTGCCCTCTGGTTCTCGATCCATTTACAAGTGGGAACAATTTCTCCCTATCTACTCTGTCCAGACCCCTCATGATTTTGAAAACTTCTATCAAGTCTCCTTGTTATGTTCTACTGCGGGGTTGCTTTGCTCATGAACCGGCTGCACACTTATCTGTTGGTGGGTGAATCGATAACAATATAGTGCAGACACAGAGACCAATATGAAATGAAGCACATGCCATCTATTTACACAGACAACAGAACACTGACATGATGTGTGCTTTTCCAAGTAGACCCTACGCTAGATAAACGTTAACATTGTAGCCGTGCTACACAGCTATTGGATCATACAGTTATGTGGTAAATCTGCTTCCATTCTCTTCAAGGTGTATTGCACTCAGATTACCACACTCCTCTTAGCCTTCTCCTCTCCGAGGAAAGCAGTCCCAACTTCCCCAATCTTTCCTCATTATTGAAGTGTCTCACGCCTGAAACTTCTTGTAAACCCATTCTGCACTTCCTCCAATGTGTTCACATCCTTCCTATAGTGTGGCACCCAGAACTGTACACAATACTCCAGCTGAGGTCTAACCAGTGCCTTATATAAGTATATCATAACCTCCCTGCTCTTGTACTCTATGCCCTTATTAATGAAGCCTAGAATTACTGTATGTTTTAGAAACAACTCTCTACCTGTCCTGCAACCTTTAATGACTCATATACATATACACCCAGGTCTCTCTGCTCCTGCACACCCTTTAGAATAGTATCCTTTATTTTAAACTATTTCTCCCTGTACTTTGCATCAAAGTGTATCACCTAATAGTCCTCTGCATTGAACTTCATCTGCCACCTATCTGCCCATTCCACCAATTTGTCAATTTCCATTGTCCCAATGTTTACAATTCTCTCAAGTTTTGTGTCATCCGCAAACTTTGCACACCAAGAGCTAGATCATTTATTTATACCAGGAAAAGCAAGGGTCCCAGTACCGAACCCTTGGGAACTCCACTACCTTCTTCCAGCCTGAAAAATACCTGCTAACCATTACTTTCTCAGCCAATTTTGTATTCATGTTGCTACAGTCCCTATTATTCCATGACCTATAACTTTCTTCACAAGTCTGTTGTGTGGCACTGTATCGAATGCCTTTAGGGAGTCCGTATATACCACATCAGCAGCTTATCCCTCATCAACCACCTCTGTTACCTCTTCAAAAAACTCCAGCAAGTTATTTAGACACTATTTTCCTTTACCAAATCTATGCTGACTCTTCCGAATCATTCCATATTTTTCCATGTGGCTGTTAATTTAATCCAGAATAATTGTTTCTAGAAGTTTCCCCACCACCGAAGTTAAACTGACTGGTCTGTAATTGCAGGGCAGGTCTTTACAACATTTTTTGTAATGTTTGCAATTCTCCAGTCCTCCGGCACCTCCCCCAGATAAAGGAAACATTGAAAGATTATGGCCAGTGCCTCTGCAATTTCCACTCTCACTTCCTTCAATATTATTGGATGTGTCTCATTCGGTCCCAGTGCCTTATCAACTTTAATACCGACAGCTTATCCAATACCTCGTCCTTATCAATTTAAAACGTTTCTAGTGACTAAGTTTCCTCCTCTGTCACCATGGCCTGAGCAGCATCTGCCTCATAGGTAAGGATATGGGGAGGTGATGGTGTAGCGCCATTGTCACTGGACTAGTAATCCAGAGTAAATTTTCTAGGGTCCTGGGTTTGAATCCCACCATGGCACATGGTGAAATTTGGATACTATAAAAATCTGGAAGTCTGATGATGCCCATGAAACCATTGCTGATGGTTGTACTCATCTGGTTCACTAATGTCCTTTAGGGAAGGAAATCTACTGGCCTATATGTGACTCCAGACCCAGAGCAATGTGGTTGACTCTTAAATACCCTCTGAAAGAAAGGGTAATTTAGGGATGGACAATCAATACAGGCCTAGCTAGTGATGCCCACATCCCATGAACAAATTAAAGAAAAAGATGAAAAGTACTCATATAACACCTCAGCCATGCCTCTTGCCTCGATGTGTAAATCCCCTTTTTGGTCCCTAATCAGCCCTACGCCTCCTTTTACCACCCTTTTACTATTGATGTGCTGATAGAATACTTTGGGATTTCTTTTTATGTTAGCTGCGAGTCTTTTTTCATAATCCTTCTTTGTTTCTCGTATTTGCTTTTTCACATCCCTTCTGAACCTTCTATATTCTCAATTGTATTTGCTACCGTAAGCACACTTTTTCTTCTTTAGCTTAATTTCTATCTCCTTTGTCGTCCAGGGAGCTCTGGATCTGTTTGTCCTACCCTTCCCTTTTGAGGGAACACACCTTGACTGTGCCCAAAACATCTCTGCTTTGAACGTAACCCATTGTTCAGCTACTGTTTTTCCCACCAAACTTTGGTTCCAGTCTATCTGGCCCAGCTGTGTTCTTGCCCCCTTGAAGTAACCCTCTCCACCAGTTGACTATTCTTACTTTGGATTGACCAATGTCATTTTCCACCGTCATCCTAAACCTTATGATACAATGACTGTCCCCTAAATGTTCCCCCACTGTCACTTGATCCACTTGGCCCACCTCAATCCCAAGAACCAGGTCTAGCAGTGCCTCCTTTCTTGTTGGACTGGACACATACTGCTGCGGGAAATCCTCCTGAACACAATCTAGGAATGCTTGTCCCTCACTGCCCCTTACACTACCACTATCCCAGTCTATATAGAGGTAATTAAAGTCCCCCATTATAACTACTCTACGATGTTTACATCTCTCTGTAATTTCCTTGCAGATTTGTTCTGCTATATCCTTCCCACTAGCTGGTGGTCTATATAATTACATTGAGAAATGTAATTGCACCCTTAGCTCTAGCCAAATCAATTCTGTCCTTGAATCCTCTGACACATCCTATTTCTCCAGAACTGCAATACTCTCCTTAACAAAAAACGCCACCCCCCCTCCTTTTTTCCCTTTCCTATCTTTTCTGAACAACTTGTAACCAGGAATATTTAACACCCGGATTTGCCCTTCCTTAAACCAGTCTTTGTTATTGCCACAACATCATAATCCCACAAGGCAATCTGTGCCTGTAACTCCCCAATTTTATTAACTATGCTCCGTGCATTCACATACATGCAGTGTAACCCTGATTTAGACTTCATTACTTGCTCCCTTACTCTGACTCCATCTATTAACTTACTATTCTCTATTTTAGCGCTATCTGCCTCTCCCAGTATTCCATGCACCTTGGCATTGCTTTCTAATATTCTCTCCTGGTTCCACATCCTTGTTGAGTTAATTTAAACTCTCCATGTCTACATTGTGCCTGTAGAACCTCGCTTTTGAATACCTCCCACTAATTTGACACTGTTTCTCTTCCAGTAGCTGTACCCAGTCCACTGTCTGCAGTTCACCTCTCAGCTTTGTAAAATTTGTCTTCCCAAGTTTAGAACTTTTACTCCTGTTCTACCTTTGTCCTTTTCCATAATGATGCGAAATCTAACTGTATTATGGTCACTATCTCCAAAATGGTCCCACAATGCTACTTTGTCCACTTGTCCAGCTTCATTTCCTAAGACTAAATTTAGAATTGCACTCCCTCTCATTGGGCTTGTTACATGCTGGCTAAAAAAGTTCTCGAATGCAGTTCAACAATTTTGTGACCTTCACACTATTCGTATCCCAACTGATATTAGGATAGTTGAAGTCTCCAACTATTACTGCCTTATTGTTTATTGCACTCAGAGGTTTGCTGGCATATTTGCTCTTCTAATTCCACTTCACTATTTGGGGTTCTATAGTACACTTCCAGCAATGTGGCTGCCCATTTTCTATTTCTGAGCTCAACCCATATGCCTTCATTTGGCGCTTCATTTAGTGTATCATCCCTTCTCCCAGCTATAATTATAACCAATAAAACCTTTTTTTTAATCCCCCTCTCTATCCTGCCTGAAAACTCTATAGCTGCCACTAAGCTGCCATTTTTGCCCCTCTTTAAGCCAAGTTTCCGTTACAGTGATGATATCATGCTGCCATGCATCTATCTGTGCCCTCAGCTCATCGGTTGTATTTGCTATACTCCTTGTATTTACATATACACCTTTTAACATTGCCAAATTCCTGTGCTGTACACTTTTTAACCTGTGCTTCTTCTGTCTTTCAGTCACTCACTAGTTCTCCATCTCCTGTTCCCTGCTCTGAACTTGCTCACAGGTTCACAGCCCCCCGCCAACCTAGTTTAAACCCCCCTCAACAGCACTAGCAAATCTCCCTGCGAGGATATTCATCCTAGTCCTATTCATGTGTAGACAGGTCGCACCTTCCTCAGAACCAGTCCCAATATCTCAAATCTGATGTCCACCTTCCTATACCAGCTTTACAGCCATGTGTTCAATCACTCAATTCTCCTATTTCTATACTTGCTTGCACATGGGACTGGGAATAATCCTGAGATTATTGCTATAGAGGTCCTGCTTTTCAATCTCCTTCCTAGCTTCATGAAATCTGCTTTCAGGACCTCATCCCCTTTCCTACCTAAGTCATTGGTGCCAATGTGGACCACAACGCCTGGCTGTTCACCCTCCCCCAGAAGAATGTCCTGCAGCTACTCCATGACATCCTTCACCCTGGCACCGGGGAGGCAACATACCATCATGGATTCACGTCCACGGCCACAGAAACACCTGCCTGCTCCCCTAACTAACAAATGCCCTATCACTACTGCTCTTCCCCTCTTCTTTCTCCCCTCCTCTACAGCAGAGCCACCTGTGCTGCCACAAACTTGGCTCTGACTGCACTCCTCCAAGGAACCAACGCCCTCACCAGTAACCAAAACAGAAAACCGATTGGCGAATGGGACCCCAGGGGACTCCTGCATTACCTGCCTAGTTTTCTTGGGCTGCCGGGCGATCATCCATTCCCTTTCTGCCTCCAGGCTCCTAAGCTGCAGTGTACCTGCCTCTCTGAATGTGCTATCCATGCAGCTCTCAGCCTCGAGGATGTGCCACAGTGACTCCAGCCGCCGCTCAAGCTCTGAAACCCAGAGCTCAAGGTTCTGCAGCTGATGACACTTCCTGTACACGTGGTTGCCTAGGACACCAGCAGTGTCCACAACATCCAGAAATTACAGGACAATCGTTTCACACAACCGAGCTGTCCTGCCATTGCTTCAATTTACTTCCCTTATGTTAGTTTTATTTTACTTTGGTTTACTTAAACTACTTTATTTTAACTGGTCTTAACTTAACTTTACTTCCCTATTGCTTGTGTTTCTTACTGAAATCTAAGTAGCTCTTTGTTTTAAGAAGAATGTGTTTATCTAATTTTAACCTACTTGAAGACCCTCCCTAACAGCAATTTCTCACTATTTGAGACCTCCTTTGTTGGCACTCTTGGATGTTGTCAAAACTCAGCCCTCTCATGCAGTTTTTCAACTCCTGGTCTCCTGCAGGCTGAGAAAGAAAAAGAAAAGAGCACCTCTCTCCCCTCCTCACCGAACTCCTTTCTCACCAAACTTGCAGCAATTCCATTCTGTAACAGTGCACACTGTGACAGGGCACTTAACCCTCCCTTATGTATACTAATGATATTCAAATGCATCTCCTATCTGGCAGTTACAGAACCAGATTAGGCCGGTTCCTCAATTTGCTGATCTTACCTGCTCTCCAGCAGAAGGTTTGACTTGCTTGATTAGCCCTGCCCAAGCCTGTAAAAAAAGATTAACCCTTAAAATTTAAAATTTCACTTCCGTCTTACCAAACTCCAGCAATTCCACTCCCTAACGGTGCATTCTGGTTTATGGAACACGTAATAAAACAAATGATACAATAATTTTACCTTCGCTTTTTCACAAAGACTGTGCATGCTTCAGATAAGACCCCGTGTTGCCAGTGAGTTTCTCATTAAGGAGCAATTGCGCTGTTTGAGAGTCAATGAAGCAAAGACAAGAGTTTCCTACTTCTCTACTCACCTGATTTTTTTGCACATTAGAGTAGACAGTGCAGAAGCAGAAACCCCCAGCAAATTTTTATGAACAATAGCTCTCGCAGTTTGGTATCCGAGATGTAACCTCATCATTCTTCGCAAAGGGTTGGAGTTTCCTGGCCCTGTGATGACAGATTTAGAGGCAAGAGAGCCATGAAAATAGCAGGGAGCCGCTTTGGGATGACTGCCCAATGAATTCCCACCCTCTTGCCTAGGGATGGGACGCAAATCAGGTTGACTACAAAGCATGTGGTCTGGACAACATTCATGCAGAGATCTATAAAGCTGGTGATCATGAACTCTTGCTCAAACTCACAGACCTTTTTACAAAAATCTCAGAAGAAGAGGTACTACCTCCTGAAAGACATGTCCAATTATAAAGACAAATTGCGAATTAGATGGAATTATATAGATTTATGGATTGCTGCAGCTTGCAATTTGGTTGCGTTATGATGTTTAGAAGACAGTTCAGGAGGATTCATGTGAGAATTTTCCCTACAGTGGACAGAAGGAATATGCCTTCATAATTCCCACAAATTGATTTATCATCCTTCTTGAAAAGTGAAACAATGGTGACATTGCAGAAGTCGGGAGGTAGTACCTCTTCTTCTGAGATTTTTGTAACAAGGTCTGTGAGTTTGAGCAAGAGTTCATGATTACCAGCTTTATAGATCTCTGCATGAATGTTGTCCAGACCACATGCCTTGTTATTCTCCATCTGTTGGATAGACTTTTGTATCTCAGCAAGATTTGGCAGCATACTCAAATGTGATCTCTCAAACTGTTGAGGAATTGTTTTGATTTTTCTGTCCGATACTATTGACTCCCAATTAGTGCTCGTCCCAATGGTCTTGGATAGCTGCATTATCTTCATGAAGAGTATTGCTGTCTTCAGCTTGGGTGGGGGGTGGGGTGAACCATTTGCTTTTGGTCCATTGATGAACTTGGTGGCCTGGAAAAAGCTGCGCATGTCATGCAGGTCTGCATAGCATAGGGTTTCATTGGCCATCTTTACGTACCTCTTATTTTTGATGATATGTAACATTGTCTGAGCTTCTGATTAGAGTAGTAAGTATTCTTCTCATTTCTGCAATGATGTAGGGTGACTTTGATGTGTAATGAAGGCTTGGCATCTCCTGTTAAGAATTTTGCACATTTCTTAATCATTCTTGTCAAATCGATCTTGGTGCCTGAAAGATCCAAACCGAATGATCCGTGTGTATGCCTCTTGGATCACAAATTTGATCTTGTCCCAAAGCCCTTCCACACTGGCATCACTGGAGCTTGTAAGAGCAAAGTCGGGAAGGAAGTTGCACCTGGGATTATTCTCTTGCTTTTATATCCTGGAGAGTGTGGGTGTTAAATTTTCTCCTGGATTTCTTTAAGGATCTTCAGTGTTTGGACGACTGGTGCTTGCTCATGGTGAATTGTACAAATCTGTGGTCTATCCAAATGCGATGGGTGATGTGCACATCTTTCCTATCCAGAGCTCAGGAAATGCCATAGCCCAGGAGGTGCTAATAGCCGGGATAGTCTTGGTGGAAGGACAATCTGTGAGCAGAGCCACAAACAGACTGCCTCCCTGAGATGCCAGCACCAGAACCAGTGGGATGTGCTACTCAGCAAAGCCTTTGAGCCACATATGCCAAGCACAAAGGCAACGTATGCCTGTACATAAGATGGCTGCCAAGGTCTTTCCTGTCACTAGTTGATGCAGTTTTCCCATTTGTCCTATACTAATAGGTCTTTGCACAGTGAGATTGTATTGTACTATCAGATCATAATCATCGTGGCTATCTAGCTCAGGGTCAACTGTGTGCCCCTTTCAGATGCTGCTTGTTCCTTTTCAAAGCCAGTAGATATAGAGGGATGGCCAGCAGAATTTAGTCAGACCTCAATTACCATTTCCTCACTAACACCCATATTTGGCAGATTAGATGCAGCTTTAAGAAGATTTGAATAACTGCAGTAATGATACTGAATGACTCCATGAAATGAACAATGAAATCTTTGTGTCAACATGCCAGCTACTTGATTCAGCTACTAAGCAGAGTCCTGTTTAAGGCACAGGAACTAATATGGCTGACTGGGTCAACCATTCAGTTGAGCTCCAGTAGTGCTCTTCAGGCATTTAGACCACGTAATGGGGCAAGGATGCCATTGTTTTGAAGTCTAATAAGCTGCAGGCACTTCCTCACTGCGCTATCCCATGTTGTTTACAATGAATGCTCAACTGGCCTTAGTGTCTGATAATGCAGATCTCTTACACCTGAAGTGTAATGGTACTATGGGTACCAAGCATTACATTATCAGTCCTGGTTGAAACTTTAACAAAAAGATATCCCAGGGAGCCTGAAATTCCCTGAAACTGTTAGCAGTCTAAAGGTAAATGAAATAGTGGTATTGGATACATTGTTTTAGATCTGTTTTTAGTGCTGAATTCCCATTTTGTGTGTCTTGTATGTTTTCACAACCAGCTGAGACACTCAAGAGAATAATTCGTTGAACATGTGCCATTTCACATATCAGAAGCTCTTGCAGCTGATTTTCTTCCAAGACTGTTGCCTGGTTACTGGAGACAAGTTCAAATATATTACAGCTTCATGAAGGTTGTAATAATCTCTCAGGCTGGCTTTCCAATTCTGTTTAAAAAAAAACTTCACTTTTCTCTCTAAAATGGTCTTGTAATGAATATTATTGTTTAATAATTTAGTGATCATCAAGCTTAAATTATTCATGAGCTGCAAATTTTGAAGGGCAATAGTCTTAATTAAAGCATTTGCTAATTTTTTTCTCTTTTGGGATTGGTAACAGAGTTTGTTTTAACTCTCAAACAAATTATGCCATTTTGCGTTTGAATGTTTTAACAGGTTAGCATCTTGTTTTTGGAAACAGATGAAACGTTTTTTTTCCACATGTTTGCTTGGAAGTATTTCAGGTCTCTTTTATACTGATATTTGTAACAAAATGCAGCCCTTATTTCTTACTCATCACAAACTGAAAAATTGAACACATATTTCATTTTGGAAATGACACCGAAGTAATATCAAAGGGAACTTGTTCAGCTATTTTGGATCTGATTACTTAGTCTCCACATTATGGGCAGGATTTTATGTCCTGTGGACTTGCATGTGACCCAATTGGGCGTAAAATACTGTGCAACTTTTCGGACGGTGGGCATGCGCAAGAGTCAGCAGCGCACCTACCAACAATTAAGAGGACTATTAAGCCCATTAAAGTCTCAATTAACTGCCATTTTTCGCTACCCGCCCAGCCTTACGGTTGGTGGGTGGGTGAATCGGCCAGGCGGCCTTTAGATTTTTTAGGAAACCTCACCCACGGGCAGGATGAGGTTTCCGACATTAATTTAAAAAAAATGTTTTCACAAAATTTTTATTCTGTTTATATTCATGTGAGTGAGTCCTATGTGGGGACAGTTTTTTCACATTTTCAAAAGCTTTACTTTGGATTTTAAAATTCTTCAGCTCCCTGCCTTTGGGGAGCTTTCAATGCGCGCTCCCCTGCGCACACGCAGACATTTGCACTCACCCTCCTCCTGCCCCCACCCCGGCAGCGCTAAGCCTTTCAGTGTGCTTTTCACGATGGCTGGCTGTTAATTTGGCAGCCAGCGTGAAATCGTGGTTGGGGGCCGATCGCAGACAGTGGGCTGTGTCCCAGCTGCTCCCGGGCCCACCCGATGACCCAAAAATCCTGCCCTATATATTTCAAGTTCCTTCCGAGTACTGATAAAATTGAAGAGGCTAATTAGATGTGGAAAGCAATGGTCTTTTGTCATCTAAACTTTTAAAATTAATTATAGGAAAATTTGTTTGTTCTCAAACTTTTTAATATATTTCATTTTGATTAATCATATTTCAAATAAGGTTTTGATTTATCTTATTTCAAAACACTTTCCTCTTCATTTTTCATAGGATTTATCTTATTTGCTGGAATAGCTAACTTATTATTCCACTGTTTTGTCGATTTAGCACTTCCACCCCAACTAACACAATCAATTTCCTACCAAAGGTGCAAAATGGTTCATTTCATCAATGTGAGCACATTAGTTTGTAAATGGACTTATACTTTATGTTCACACACTTTCCAAATTTTCCACTGTAAGTCACTTATTTGCAAAATGATTGTTAGTGACTCGATAGCCTGTTTTACACCACACCTGATGTGGCATAAAATGGGCTGTGGATTCACTATCGCCCATTTTGTGCTTTAGCTTAAGGCCAATTGCACTTCCAACATACTTATGTCTCTTTTGATTACCTCTATTTGCTGTTATTGTTCTTTTTTTTGTTACACCTACTTTGCTTTACCTGCATTTATTTGATAACATAGCCTTGATACTGATTAGACATTAATAGCAAACCTCTACCATAGTGTTCTGTTTCTAGATAAACTCTCCTTGTGAAACTTTTGAACGAATTAGACAGGCATTGATGTATATTTTTCTGCATCATCAGTCCCACACCACCCAAAAGGTTTGAAACCAAGATTCTCATGGGGAGATTAGCGAGTCTATAGGAGAGGGTTTAAACTAATTTGGCACCAATAATTTGGGAACTGGCACCAGAATGAAACATGAGAGAGAAAAGGAACAAGATACACAAAGGACAGGAGAGACAATAGTACTAGAGGAAAGAATAGGAGGGATCAGATGGAGCACATGTGAGGTAGTCTAGCATGGGTTTGAATTGCATGTGTGTAAAGGCACATAGCATGTTAAATAAGATTCATGAGCTGCAAGCCCAAGTTGCTACACAGGACTATAATGTAGTGGCAATAACAGGAGACCTGGCTCAAAGAAGGGGAGAATTGAATATTTGATATTCTTGATTACAAGGCATTCCAGAAAGATAGGAAAGGTGAAAAAAAGGACTGGGTGACAATATGGGAAAAACAAAACATTATAACACTGGAGAGGGATGATGTGGTTGAGGGGTCAAAACAGAATTAGTTAGAATTAAAGGGAAATAGAGGAGCTTTTATCCTACTGAGTGTATAATATAGGTTATCAAATATTGGGAAGGAGATAGAAGAAAAGAAATGCAGAGAAACTACAGAAAGATGCAATAACTACAGAGTACTGAGGATGGAGGACTTTGATTATCTTAATTTGGACTGGGATAGTAACAAAGAGGATAATAATGAAGGTCAAAGAGGGGGAGGAATTCCTGAAATGTGTACAAGGGAACTTTTTTGATTGGCGTATTTTGAGTCCAATGAGGAAGGAAGCAGTGCTGGATCTGGTTTCAGTGAGACAGCATTTAGGGAAGAGTGATCATAAGATAGTGTTATAGTGTTATAGAGTTTACAGCATGGAAAGAGGCCCTTCAACCCATTGTGTCCGTGGCGGTCATCAAGTCCCTATCTACTCTAATCCCATTTTCCAGCACTTGGCCCGTAGCCTTGTATGCTATGGCATTTCAAATTTTTATCTAAATACTTCTTAAATGTTGTGAGGGTTCCAGCCTCTACCACCCTTTCAGGCAGTGAGTTCCAGATAACCCCCACCCTATGCCCTAAATTTTCCCGTCAGTGAAAGGGGCGGGGCCCGCTCGCCAACGGGAAAATGACGCGGGATGACGTTGGGAGGAACCCCCAATGTCATCCCAGTCCATTTAAATATTGAGGAAGGAGGGCAGACAGTGAAATCAGCTGTACTCCCGCCAACCTGTCAAGGGCCAATTAAGGCCATTGACAGGATAATTAAGGTAGTTAAATGCCCTGCCCGATCAACCTTAAGGTTGGCGGGCAGGCCAGGAGCCCCAGCGGGCTTCTGATAATACATCCACTGGCGGGGTGAGCTTTCATGTCTGTTTTTAAAAACTTTAATAAAGTTTATGTGCTTCTTATTAACATGTCCCATCTCGTGTGACATTGTCACATGAGGGGGACATGTTAATATTTTTTATATTTTTCTATTTTTAAAGTTTTTTAGGAAGACAGTGATCTCCCTGAGACAGCACTTGGTCTCAGGGAGCAGTGAGCTCTTTCGCGCGCATGCGTGAAAGAGCGCACTTTGACAGTAGGGGAATCCCTCCCCCCACCGCACAGGAAGGGCATAGCGCTTCCCGTCAGGCAGGCCGCTGGGCAGGCCTTAATTGGCCCGCCCACTCAAAATGGCGGCGGGCCCCGTTTCAGTGGCGGAGTTCGGCTGCCCGCCCACCGCCAAGCCGGTGGGGCTTGCCCGCCAACCTAGGGCAAAATTCTGCCCTATGAGTGAAACATTTTTTCCTCAAATCCCCTCTAAACCCCCTGCCCGTTAAGATCATTAGGTTTAAAATAGTTATGGAAAAAGATAAAGAGCAATCAATTACAAAAATACTTAACTGGATGAGGGATAATTTAAGTGAGTAGAAAGGAGGCACGTGGATTGGGATCAAAAATTGGTCAGCAAAATAGTAATTGAACAATGGGAGATCTTCAAACAGGAGATAGTTTGGGTATAGAATAAACACAATCCTATGAGGGGAACAAGAAGGTCATCCAAAACTAGCACTACCTGTTGCAGAGATTAAAGTGAGATAGTAAAATGAGGCTTATAGCAAATATAAGGTACACAGTACAGTAGAAAACCAAGCTGAAAATAGGAAGTAGAGTGGAGATCAGTAAGCAGGAATGAGGGGAGCAAAGTGAAGGTATGAGAATGGATTAGTGACTAACACAAAATGGAGCTCAAAAGCATGTTATACACAGATAGATAATAAACAGGTAATCAAAAGAAGGGTAGAGCTGATGAGGGACCAAACTGATCTTCTTGTACAGGCAGAGGGCATGGGTGAGGTAATAAATGTGTAGTTTGCATCTACAGAAGAAGATGCTGCCATGTAACAATTAACTGACTAGAAACTGACTAGAAACTGAATTGGGCCAGCCATATAAGTACTGTGGCTACAAGAGCAGATCAGAGGCTGGGAATTCTGTAGCAAGTAATTCTGACTTCCCAAAGACTTTCCACCACATACAAGGCACCAGCCAGGAATGTGATGGAATACAACCACACTATCTTTCAGATGAGGCATTAAACCAAGGCCCCATCTGCCCTTTGAGGTGGACATAAAGGATCCCATGGCATTATTTTTAAGAAGACTGGGGTGGGGGTGGGGGGGTGGTTCGTAGGGGGCGGAGGCGCTGTTGGAGTTATCTGTAATATTCTGGCTAATATTTATCCACCATCATCATCAAATAAACAAATTCTCTGGTCATTTTCACATTGTTGATTGTGGGGACTTGCTGCGTGCAAATTGGCTGCAGCTTCTCTTACTTTACAACAGTGACTGCACTTTAAACGTAGTTCATTGGCTATAAAACATTTTTAAAACAGTTTAGATAGAATAATAATGAGAAACTACAGAGGCAGAAAGGTTGGCAAACAGAGGACGCGGATTTAAGGTGAATGGCAAAAGAAGCAGAGGTAACACGAGGGCCCTTTTCTAAAGCAAGTTGTTGTGATCTGTAACGCACAGCCCTAACGTGTGGTGGGAGCAAATTCAATAATAACTTTCAAAAAGGAATTAGATAAGTACTTGGAGGGAAATTATTATAGGAAAATGGGAAAAGGGGAATGAGATGAATTGGATTGCTGTACGAAAGATCTGGCAGAAGCATGATGGGTTGAATGGCCTCCCCTATGCTGTATCATTCAATGGGCTGTATCTTCTGGTTGGTGAGCGGGGGCGGGGCCCACTCACTGACACGTAAAATGACGCAGGATGACGTCCGGTGTGTGTCCCGTCATCACCCCGTGTCATTTAGATTTTCAGTTCGGTGGACGCGCAGCTGAGTTGGCTGTGTGCTCGCCAAACTGTCAAAGGCCTATTAAGGCCATTAAAAAAGTAATTAACATGATTAATGGACCTACCTGTCCAACCTTAAGATTGGCGGGCAGGCCGGGAGCCCAGGTGGCCTTCAGAAAAAACACGAAACCTCATCCACGGGTGGGATGAGGTTTCACGAGGTTATTAAAATTTTTATAAAATCTCTAAATAAAAGAAATTGACGTGTCCCACCTCATGTGACAGTGGCACATGGTGGGGACATGTCAGTAATTTTTTTTCTCATCTTTATTTAATGTTTCAAACCTGAACCAATCTCCCTGAGGCAGCACTTTGCCGCAGCGAGATCTGTGCGCTCTTTCTCATGCATGCGTGAAAGAGCACACTCCCGGATCAGGGAATCACACCCCCCCACTGCCTGCACAGGGAGCGCATAGGGCTTCCTGGTGGACATCACGCTGGGCGGGCCTTAATTGGCCCGCCCTCGTAAAATGGAGGCGTGCCCCTGATTGTGGGCGCCGATCAGGAACCCGACCACCCGCGCCTGCTCCCGCACTCCCCCCCCCACCCCAAAGTGGGGGGAAGATGTTGCCCAATGATTCTAAGGCAAAGGAAGTGAAGGAGCATTTTTTGAAAGTGTTTGTTTCAAAATAAATCATAGTACCAGCAGATAGGGCTTACCTTATGTTGAAACTACACTGAAATTTACACCCAGCTTTATGCTGTTTCTCCTGATGGCAATTTAGATTGAAAGTTCCTAATAATATCCACATATAATGGAACTTAAAAACTAGCATGAAGCAACTGAAAGTTGCTGTAAACGGGCATGAGGAAAGCACAGAAAATAACAAAATCTTCCTCCTTTCATCTATTGGTATGATGAAAACTGAAATTTAAAGCACTCAAACCTTCATTTAAGCACAGTCAGCACGGGTGGCATTCTTTGATATTTTATAATGGTGGAAAACAAGCAGTAAATGGGTGCTGTGCTAACAAGACACACCTGCTTTGAAAGTCAGAATTTAACATCCAGTTTTATCCTAATTGCTGACTATCGCAATTTGAACTTGCCTGAAGGTGTTAAAATAGAAAGACCTGCAGGTTTATCACTCAAATGCTGATCAGACACTATAGCATTCAATTGTTCTGTGTTTGATTAGGTAAATCTGTTTACAATTGATGCTCACTGTGCTTGAATTTGTTAAGGCTGGGTGTGGACAGGGAAAAGTAAAAAAGCTGTAGAAAGAGCTGGAAGCTAGAGCTGAAGCATGAAGTAGACATTTTAAAGTTCTGTTAATAAAACCTGCTATGTGCATAGAAACTAGTGTAATCTCTGCCTCTGCATAGATCTGAGATATAAAATATATAACAGACACAATAGCCGGGATTTTCCGTACCCACTGGTGTTGGACATGTTCGGTGGCGTGAGTGGACAATACGGTGCGATCTGTTTCACGATAGCATGAAACCAGTTTGCGATTGTCCACTTAGCCCGCTGAAGGCGGGCCGTGTTTCCCGCTATTGGACATCAGGAACTTCACATCTGCATAACATTATCAGGCCAACCCGATGGAATCGCCCCCTCACCCCGCTGGATTGTCCACCAACGATGGTGGGAAAATGCACCAATGTGTTTCACAACAGCATAGATAAGGCTTGCACTTGGCGGGCTGCACTTTGCTCGGGACTTCAAGGTTTGTTTGCCTGCCTTGCTTCAGTCAGCACGCATGGTCATCAGTGCCAGGCTTCACAGGCAGCACCATATCACTTTTAGGGGGACTCATGGGTAGGTCTCTAGCCACCAGATCAACCATATGTGGCTTTTCAATGGCTGCAGGGCCAGGGCTTGTTTGGGGAAGGGGGAGAAGTGGCCTCAGGTAAGGGAAGAGGTTGCAGGACGAGAGCTGTACTGGGGAAGGAGGGTATCCCAGGGCATGTGTGGGGGCACATGTTGATCTGTGCAAGTGGCCTCAAGATGGTGAGGGCTGAGGAGGCAGTCTCCAGAGGAGATGAGGCCAGATGGACATGTGAGAGGATGTGTCTGAGAGAATGGGTGGTCATGTACTTTGAGCTGGCAGTGAGTGAGATGCCAGTGAATGTGTAATGGGCTTTAGTGTGAGTTTAGAGTGACAAACTGGTTGCCTTACCCTGGCTGCATGGGTGAGATCCTTCATCCTCTATGTGCATTGGATGGCCAACCTATTCTGTGCAGCATCAGCACTGATCAGCACTGCCATCACCTACCAAGCTGGAGTGGTAATGTTACTGCACCTCCCGCAGCCAGAGCGGGGGTAGAAGACATCACAGTGAGCCTCCACAGCATCCAAAAGATGCTTGAGGGCTGCAGTCTTCTTGCTTTTCAGGGTCATATCTTCTTTTCAGCAGTCTTGGCCTGGAAGTACTGAGCGCAACTGCACTTTAGATGTGATGCCTGGCGTGATGAAGCGGCGATGTGATGGCGTGGCAAGCGAATTGGAGCCAGCCCGCCATTGAAATAGCATGTATCTCGGGAATGCATAATTATTGCAGCAGGTTTGGGACGATATGGCATGAGAAGCAGCCATTTTGGCCAGCGGGTAAAATGTTGCTCCCCCCGCCCTAGGCGTCGTTACCTCACTTAGTGCAAATCTGGGGCAATTCCGTCCAATGGGGCAGAAATTTGCTTGCTGCATTTTTTGGGTGGGCTTTGCTGTTAGAGGGGTGCAGCATGTAAACTTGGAGCTCTCAAGTCATTTACCTAATTGTAGCATGAGTTTGTAAGTAGGCTCCTCTTTGCTGGCTTACTCTGCGCTGCTGCTAGTTGCCTCTGTGCTCAACAGGACACTGATCAGCATTGCGCTAAGAGCAGATGGTGCCAGTACATAATTCTTAAATGAAGGATGTCCCTCTTAAAAGAAAACAGCATGGAATAATACTCCTGGAATTTAAAAGATGAAAAATAGCAGAGAAAGGATTCCAGGGTGAGTCATTGGAGGCATTAATGGTGGTGGGGGAGAGGGGGAGGTGCGGGGGATGGTGCAGGATTAGAAATACCTCGGTTCTGTTGGGAGCCAGGAAGACCTCAAGGACCACCCTGAGAAAGGAATGGGAGTAGGTGGCCAGGAAGGTCAACTCCTAGAGTCTTCATTCAAGGACTTGCCTGGACTTCCCACAGTGGGGATGGATGCCACCTCACCTGTCTTGCCCTCTTGTCCTTCTCACCTGCAGCAACTTGTGCTTCTCTGCCTGGCCTCAAGCTTCTCCCATTCCTTGTCCAGACTACGGGGGGACTTCGAGCAAGATGCCCATGACCAAGCACCCACTTCTCCTGGTGACTCCTGTATGGCCATCCAATATAGTGGAGTAGCACAGCACTTACTCTTTTTAGATGTAGTGCCTCATGAAGTCTAATATACTCATGTGGCTGGTCAGTGAATGCAGCTTCGCATGACATCTCCTACCATGCACATCATTAACCTTTCACAGTGCTCATTGCACCACACTCCTATCATCTCCCAGTAACACTCCCTGGCACTCCTGACTCGCACCTAACACCCAGATACTCCACCAGACCCTCACACACCTACCAACAGTACCAGCCTCACAGTCTCCACATACCTTCAGCTATAGCAGGTACATCAGCTAAAACAGAGCATTATATAACCACTAACATTCAGCCCTTTCTTTTACAGGACAATGCGGTACATAATAGAAGAGACCAGAATGGAGCCGGAGTCGCTTGCATCTCCTGAACTCTATAGAGGAAGTGGTTTTCAGCATAATGCACCCAACTGAGACAGAGCCTGTGACATCGGCATCACTGAGAACATTAAGGATGACAGCATGTTTCTACCATATGCCCCTTCTCTACTCCCTGCACATATTCATCTTGTTATCTGGTATGATGAGCAAGCTGTTGATGGTGTCACCATGGATCTCTTACTTTATACCCAAATACCCTTACCTTACATGAACTTCCTCTTTAGATTTCCTGCTTTCATATACCCATAAACTGCCACCTGCCCGGGCACAGCAGCCCCAGGAGAAGGAAAGTGAGCAACAGCACAGTACTGATGAAGGGGCCCCGCTGCTTGATCTACCACCAGCTCAGATATTGCCGCTGCACGTGACGTAGAGACAAGTTTGTAGTTGGGATCATCATCTGGCGAGCACAAGTGGGCTGCAGCCAGGCCAGGGATAAACGATGCTTTATTTGCCAGTTCCCTGGAGGGCAAGGTTGACAGTTCGGAGATGAATTTCTTGCTCAATTTTTGTTCAACAGTACATGTGGGCTCCTTGCGCCCACTTCAACTGATGGTGTGGAACGCACTGCTGATACACAGCAACACATTACAGGATGGACCAGAGACCAAGGGAGAGGGCACATAGGTGCTTGGATGTGATACTGAAGGAAGGTCCTGCTGGAGGAGTTCCAGAGGTTATGCTGTCCTGTACCCACAGTGGAGAAGGATGTCATCTCGCCGGCCTTGCCTTCTTGTACTTTTCACCTGCAGCAACTTGTGTTTCTCTGCCTGGCCTGAAGCTCCTCCCATTCCTTGTCCAGGCTAAGGGGAACTCCGAGTAAGATGCCCATGACCAAGCACCCACTTCTCCTGGCGACTCCTGGATGGCCATTCAATATAGTGGAGTGGCACAGCACTCGGTCTTTTAAATGAAGTACTCAAGAGTTTGCAGAATAATTTTGCAAGAGTGTTGGTGAAATCTTGACAAAGGGCAGAATTTTCCGTGCCCCCTGGCATCGGGCATGTTTGGCAGCATGGTGCACAATATGGCAAGAATGTCAAAAATCAGTTTCATGATGTCGTGAAACCAGTTTGCAATTGTTTACTCTGCCCATCAATAGCGTGCCACGTTCCCCTCATTGTAATACATCTGCATGTCATTATGAGCCCAACTGGCTGGAATCATCCCCCCCAGGCTGGATCATCCAGGCACGTCGGTCTGATTGCACGCTGACGTGTTTCACAACTGTACATAAGTGACGTGCATCTAGTGAGCTGCACTTCGCTTGGGACTTCGAGATTTGTTTGCCTAACTTGCTTTGGGTCGCACTCGCAGTCATCTGTGCCAGGCTTTGCAGACAGCACCACATCACTTTTAGGGGGGCTCACAGGCAGGTCTCTACCTACCAGAGCAACCGTAATGGCTACAGGGCTTGAGCAAGGGGCAGAAATGGCCTCAGGCAAAGGGAGAGGTACTGGGGAAGGAGGGTTTCCCAGGGTATGTGGTGGGTCACAAGTTGACCTGTGCAAGTGGCCTCAAGATGGTGAGGGCTGAGGAGGCAGTCTCCAGAGGAGGTCAGACCAGATGGAGACGTGAGGGCGTGTGTGAAAGAGTGGTGATGTCCCTTGAGCTGGCAGTGAGTGAGATGCCAGTGAATGTGTGATAGGCTTGAGTGTGTGAGTTTAGAGTGATGAGATAGTTGCCTTACCCTGGTGGCACAAATTAGATCATTCATCCTCTATCTGCACTGGATGGCCAACCTCTTCTGTGCAGCATTGGCACTGATCACCACTGCCATCAGCTCCCGAGCCGGTATAGTAATGTTGCTGCCCCTCCTGTGGCTAGAGCGAAGGTAGAGAACATCACCGTCGGCTTCCATGGCATCCAAAAGACGATCGAGGGATGCGTCACTACACTGGGGTGGAGGCGGGGAGCTGCAGTCTTCTTGCCTTTTGGGGCTGTGTCTTCTTTGCAGCAGTCCTGGGTTAGAAGCGCTGGGAGGTGTGCACGTGGCTGTACTTCAAATGTGTCACCCAGCATGATGAAGTGGCGAGGTGATGGCGTGTTGGGCAAATCGGAGCCCGCCGACCATCGAAATGGCGTGTTCCCCAGGAATGCATGATTAAGGAGGCGAGATTGGGATGGCGTGAAAAGCTGCCATTGCAGCCATCGGGTAAAAGGTCCTCCTTCTCGCCCGCTACCGCACTTAGTGCAAATCTGGAACAATTCCTCCCAAAATGTCCCAAACAAATCTCCCAATGTGTTTCAAAGCTTCTCTTCATACCTCCAGCAGCAAATACACATGAAATTGTCAATGTCCCTTTAAGTAGTGCTGGAAATTGAGATCAGCACATTGTTTACTTCCAAACAGCCGGTCATTGTTTGGAGAGGGAGTTCGGGAAAGCTGTAGCTACCAAAATGCCATGCAGCCTCATTAATGAGCACTAGTAGACATTTTAAATGCAAGCAACCCCCTAATGATTCTCCAGATTGCCAATCCTCATGCAATTCCTCTACCAAGATTGTGGTTTTGCTAAACCTGGGCTAAACTGGTCTTTCAGCTCAAGATCCTGAATCCGGCTGCCTCAGAGTATTCTCTGTCTGAAAGAGCTGCTGAAAATCACCCAAAGAATGGATAACAAAGTACATTTGTGGAAGCTTTTTTTCTTTTTAACATATGATGCCTTAAGTGAGCATTCAGTTAGACAGAGAATGCAATGCAGGTCTCTGTGCAGGAAAATCATGAAACAAAGCTCAACATAAAACACTAGCAGGGTCAGGATTTATGTTCGCCGATGTGTAAAATGATGCAGGATGACATCGGGCGAAACCCCTGACATCACCCTGCCCCATTTAAATTTTCAGGAAGGCTGGGGCTCAGCAGAATCAGCTGTGTGTCCGCCGACCTGTCAATGGGCAATTGAGGCCATTGACGAACTAATTAACGTAATTAGTGGACCTGCTTGTTCAACCTTAATGTTGGTGGGCAGGCCGGAAGCCCTGGCAGGCATTGGAAAAAGCATGAAACCTCATTCACGGGCGGGATGAGGTTTCATGTAGGTTTTTAAAAATTTAATAGAAGTGTAACTAAAAGTGATGGACATGTCTCAACTCATGTGACAATGTCACATGAGGGGACATGTCAGGGAAATTTTTTTTTCTGTTTTTAACATTTTTTAATGTGGAGCCGATCTCCCTGAGGCAGCACTTAGTCTCAGGGAGATGAATGCGCTCTTTTGTGTGCATGCGCGAAAGATCGCACTCTCAGCTTAGGGAATCCACCCCCCCCGCAGCACCCCCCCGGCCCGAACAGGGAGCGCATAGTGCTTCCTGGTGGACGTCACACTGGGTGGGCCTTAATTGGCCTGCCCATGTAAAATGGCGGCGCGCCCCCAATCAGGGGCGTTGATCGGAGGCGCACCTCCATGTGCCCACTCCTGAACTTCTCCCCCTGACAGTGGGAAAATTCTGCCCCAGGTGTCATTTCAAGTCCTGCTGGACCTAAAAGTTTGGGCTTAAATTTATCCCTGTTCCAAACTGGTACAAAAACAGTAGACCCGCATTCTGGTCTTTTACATGATGGTGGAGTAAGGTTATTGAGCCAAGTGGGGTACAGATAGACATAACTTGAGAGCAGTGCAAAGGATTGAGCAAACTCGCATGCTGTTCAGCATAAATCAGTTACGCACAAGTATGCTCAGAAAAAAATGGGCAACTCCAATCTTACTCCATTCTTATGCCAAAAGGCCCAGGAATTTACAGGCCATCCGTACTTACTTATAGAGTACAAAGTTATCCTCTTGTTACATAACATTTTAACCGTATTAATGTACTTGGGAAGAATGTAGGTTAATGTATCCATGTGCTGAGCTATGGGTCTACCACTGATACAATGACTGCCATGCCATTGCTATCCTGCAGTCACCATCTGTTCCATTAATGAAATATGTATTGTTCATTTTAGTTCTTAAAATGTTTGTAAACTCCTCATGGAAAGGGATACACGGTTCAACAGTAAATCACAGTGCCCATGACAAAAAGTATTTTCCCATTTTTATGCAATCTGCAGCCCCAATTGCTGTGCCTAGGCAGAATGCTCAGCATGGGAAAACATGAGAACCTTTTATATCATTGGTGAGTAGATAATGCAGTGATAAATACTGCTTTTCCCTGAAGTGACGCTGATTTAGTAATTCAGCTGACTCCTGTTGGACTGTTGCAATGTACCTCCAGGAATTGTAAACCATTGCATCCAAGGTGAGCACCATCCAAAATTATGTTCCCTATCAGACAGGTAAATGGATCACAAAATCAGGCAGTAACTGGTCCACTCACAGGAAATTCATAGCCTGAACTTTGTGCTTGGCAGGCCCACGACAGGTTGTAAAATGGGCCACCGCCCTTAATCAGTCCCTGACCGCGATTTCACGCTGGGCTGGTCAATTAAATCTCGCCTAGCGTGAAATGCGTCTTCCTAATAGTTGGGAAGGGCCGGGTGGAGGCGGAGGCCTATCGACCGCTGGGATCAATGGTGACCTGGTGTGCAGTTTAAGAACGGTACAGGCAGCTCCTTGAAGGCTGACAGGGAAGAACATGTTTGCAGCATTTTGAAGACCGAAGTTATGGGCTCAAGTGCGGCTGAGACGCCAGGCAGGAGGGCAGGTTGGGTGGATATTCACCACTGCGCCCCCCCACCCCCCACCTCCCACACCGGTTTTCAGACGGGGTGCCTCATGGTTCTCCTGGAGGAGGTGTCTGCTAGAGATGGAAGGAGAAGGCCACCGCATCTGACAAAATGGGCTTGGGAGTAGGTGGCAGCCCGGGTCAGCAGCCAAGACATTGTGTGGCACACATGGATGCAGTGCCACAAAAGGTTTAACGGCCTGCTGCACTCGGGAAGGGTGAGTACCGTGTTGGCATGGATCCATGTGTTTAAGTGTTAAAGGCTGGCTGTACCCCTGTGGAGCTCAGGGGTGTTAGAGTCTGAGTGCCAATTGTCAATGATGCTGGAGCTGGCTAAGGAGGTGAGCCCCAGCTGCTTGGACTGAGTGCCTTGTGGGTTAAGGGCCACGACTCAGATGTGCCCTGCAAGTGTTCCTCAGGTGGGGTTGGCCAGGCTGCAATGGCGCTGCAGGTAGAGAGTGGACTAATCAATGCTCCTCTGTCCTTTCAGGAGAAGACGAACCATAACAACATTGACAGATCACGGACAGGCGGAGGCCCCCCAAACCTGCCAATCCTAACCAGATTCGAGCAGGATGCCTTGGAGCTGGAGAGGCGCCACGCACTTCGGGCAACTGGTCGCGGAGAGGCTGGGATGTCAGATGAAGGTAAGAGTGCAGTGCACAGAGGTGAGTGTTTCGGATGGTGCAAACATTCTTGTGTAGTCTCTTCACTGATGGGAACATCAAACCTGGAGTCCCCATTGATCATGGAAAGACGATGGCACCATGATGCAGATCTCCATTGTCTCACCAGGGTGCCTGGCATGCACAGTGACAGTGTGATTACTTTAAACAAATGACATGTTGTTGTCCTCTCTTAGATTTGCCAGCACCACTTAATTGCAGGACCCCAAAGAACCACCCCTGATGCCAGAGGAGCACCGGGCTTCACATGGAGCTGCGTCACACTGGCTCTCTGAACCAGGCACCAGCGCAGGTACCAGCACCTTGGTGGGTGTTAGATCTTTGGCTAGAATGTCAGAGCACAGCGGCGAGGACACTTCACACCCGCTTGAGGAGCAGGCAGAGTCAGGGAATGCCCAGATCGCCGGCAGTTGGAGGACTGCTGGGGACCAGGACGATGCTGGGTTGAAGGCAGATGATGAGCTTCTGAGTCGTCCATTAGGCGGCAGATGCTGGATGCCCAGTGGGGTGTGCGGGAGGATCTGGAGGAGATCCTTAAGGGTATGCGTGCCATAGTCTCCGTTGTGGAGGACTCCATGCAGAGCATAAGCACTGCATTGATTCTCATGGCCGAACGCACTGCCTCCTCCATTGAGAGGGTGGTGACTCTTGGGAGAGGCAGCTCCAGGGACAGAATGAGGGTTTCTTGGGATTTCGCTCAGACCTGCAAGCCCTCACACAGGCAATGACCTCAGGCGGTCAGTACCAGTGTGAGAGATGGACTAGGCACCCAGTATCCCAGCTGGGCACTTGTCCATCAGTGCCAAGCAGGGAGGTCCAGAGCAACCCTACGTTGGCGCATGAGCTGCTTGTCGTCTATGCAGGCTCCTCTCATAGTACCCTGGATGATGACAGCAGATCCTCTGCCCCTCTTCCAATGACTGTGGCATCTGATGAGGCTGCAATGCCAGGAGAGATGCCAGCCATAGCACTGGCAGCACCCTCTCAGGCGGAGCCAGCACCAGCTCCACTGACCAGAGGGCAACCAACAAGGTCATCAAGGCTAACAAGACAGCACAGTCAGCAGGCTTATGATGTCTTTCCACCACCCAAGAACAGAGGCAGAGCACCATTATAATAGGAGTCATGCCTCCACAAGGGCGGTGATAGAGAGGACCATAGATCTTCTGAAGATGCGCTTCCGATGCCTGGACCATTCAGGGGGAGCGTTCCCTTCACTGTGCTCTTCTTCTGACTCACTACTGGGTTCATCATCTGTGGACTGTGGAGCTGCATCAACATCCTTTTCCTCCACTGTGTCCCCCCTTTCCAGCGCCAGATTGTGGAGAGCGCAGCATGCAACCACTATCAGCATGCAACACTCTCTCTGGGGGGTATTGCTGCTGCCAGCGAGGGGGGGGTTGCGGGCAGGGGTTGGGCACCCAAGACGTAGCACTTGCAAACGTAAGTTTAAGGCACCATGAGCACGAGGGACTGGTCATGGGTGATCTTCTGTTCTGTAATGTTTTGTTTATGTTTACTGATCTGGGAACGAAGACCAGAGAAGGTTATTTTTAATTATTTGGATTGTCAAAATGAGATAAATTTTGTTTTTGTCTTCTTGGCCTGAATATGCTTCACCGTGCTATTTTTGGCGCAGGATGTAATGCTGGGTGTGAGTGGCGCTAAACTTTATTGCACAAGCACTGAGTGGACTTTGGGTTCAAATTAAAGGGTCATTTCAGATATTGTGGATGGAGGCGGCAGCCCTGGCATGAGGTGGAAGCAGAACTTTAGCAGCCTAGCTGAAGTGGCATGGTATCAGGGCATCCCTGATGTTCCTGCCTCCCTGAAGGATACAGAGATCTGCCTCCACGCCCTCAGCGTTCTCCTCACTGTGTTCCTCTTCTGACTCACTAGTGGATTCATCCTCTGTGGCCTGTGGAGCTGACTCAAGATCCTCTTCCTCCATTGGGTCCCCCCTTGCCAGTGCCAGGTTGTGGAGAGCGCAGCATGCAACCAGTATCAGTGACACTCGTTCTGGGGAGTATTTAAGTGCTCCCCCTGAATGGTCCAGGCTTCGGAAGCGCATCTTCAGAAGGCCTATGGTCCTCTCTATCACCGCCCTTGTGGAGGCATGACTCCTATTATAATACTGCTCTACCTCTGTTCCTGGGTGGCAGGGAGAGTCATAAGCCACCTTTTCAAGGGATAGCCCTTGTCACCCAGCAGCCATCCATCAAGTCAGGCTGGAGCACTGAAGAGCCCCGGCAAACTGGGAGTGTCTGAGGATGTAGGCGTCATTGGAGCTGCCTGGGTACCTTGCACAGACTTCCAGAATCTTCGTCTTGTGATCACACACTATCTGCATGTTCATGGAGTGGAAGCCCTTCCTGTTGATGAAGGCACCCAGCTGGTGCCTTGATGGCCACATGTGTGCAGTCTATTGCACCCTGGACGCGGGGGAACCCAGCAATTGCTGCAAACCCTCTGGCTCACTCAGGCTGGCTGGCCTTGTCTGTGCAGAAATAAATAAATGTCATTACCTGCCTGAACAGAACTTCTGTTTCCAGCTTGACGCAACTGTGGACAGCTGATTGGGAGACTCCACAAAGATCCCCCACTGGCTCCTGGAAAGAGCCGGAGACATAGAAGTTTAGGGCCACTGTGACCTTCAGAGCCACTGGCATGGGGTTTCCACCCACACAGTCGGAGGTGGTCTCAGGCCCAATCACCTGACAAATGGAGGTCACAGTCTCCCTGGAGAAGCGGAACCTCCTTCAGAATTTCACCTCGGACATATTGAGGTAGCTGCTTCGCCGCCTGTAAACCCTGGCAGCAGGATAGTGGCATCTTCTGCGGCCCCTTCCTCCTTGGACTCCTTGCTGGCCCTGCACCCCTTGTGCCTGTGTCTCTCCTCCCACAGGTTGCTCCCCTGGAAGCTGCATTGGGAAACCTGGCCTCCTCTCCCTTTTGTCCCACTCTTCCTCCTCCTCAGAGGTGCCTCCAGTGGAGAATACAATCCCCATTACCAGGGTAACAGGGTAACAGGGGAACCAGGTCTGTTACCTGGAAGGGTCCGCACTATCATAGTCCTCTCGGGGCCTTGGAGACACCAATGAGTCCTGAAGTGAAGCCTGGAAATGCTAAGAATGAACTCAGAACAGAGATGAAGCTGTCAAGTTCAAATAAGCAACCAGCAGCAAACAATCTCCTCAACTCTTCACTACTCACAGTGGCAAAGCTGCAGACCCTTTTTATCCTGCCCTTGAATGAGGTTTTGCAAAATGTGGGCTGTCCACCTGCCCATTTTGCCCGTGTGACGAGCGCGAAATCGTACAGACAATGTAAAATCGGGTTCAATTGAGCTTTTAATGGCCTTAGTGGCCTTTTAATTGATAGTGGGTGTGGCTCCGACACCTGTGCGTGCCCGCCGACCTAAAGATTTTGTGGATGTGGGATGTTGTCAGGACACTCACCTGATGTCTTCTTGCACTATTTTACGCCTGATGTGGTCGGGCTCAGACCCGCCCACGAGGTGTAAAATCCTGCCCCGTGATCCAGAATTGTGTGAGCAATCTAATATTAAGTTGCAATTTGCATTTTGATTATAATACTGTGCTGCAGGAAAGTAGTGATTAATTCTGACCAAGTATATTTTTGAAATAGTGCCAAACCAGCATTGTATTTTCCATACGAATATTTTATTGTCAAAAGTGAATTTTTGGCACACACTGTCTCAGTGTTTAAATCAAAAAGGATGGAATTCATAAGTCAATATTGTATTTAAACTATTTCTTGAGCCAGTGTGAGTAACTGTAACTGGGGAAAGAAACAATTTTTGTATTTTATACTAAGCAGCAGGGGGTTAGTCACAGAGTGAAGTTTACCCTTAGGCTGTTCACACAATACATGGAACTATCAACTTTAGTAGGGGTGTAAAATGGATGATAGCAGATTGGTCACCCCTTATTCACCCAGCCTGTATTCCTTTTCTGGTGACTTCAATAGAAAGGGAAATCAGGTGGGTGTGTGATGGGTGGTTCATCTGCCACGGACTGTTTATGCTCCCACCGAAGTTGAAATTTCTAGCCAATGGTATTTCCTCCATTTTCTAACGCTAGCAAAAAAAGTTTTATTCTCCTGCTTAATTTTGTTTTATTAACATTAGGTAACATTGGGGAAATCTTCCTAATAAATTTCAGAAGAGTACCACAGTGCATCAATGCAAAGTTTCTTTCCTCCGTGCAGGCTGCTTTCTTGTTACTACTGCCCTGTTCTTGCCTAAAAATGGAACCCAATGGAACCAAGATTTGTTAGGAAACAGAATTCTTGACTTACTGTTAGTTGTATGCTCAATTTGGTTTTATATACAGACACCAATTTAGGCAACCAGACCTCTCACCAGAAGCTAACTGAGGCCTAATGAATAAATGCAAATTGGTGTCAAATGTCACAGCAACAGGATAAGCTGTCAGGGTTGTAAAGATTGCAGGATTCCCTCAAATCAAAGATTTAATTAATTGTACCCAAAATGGAGTCCTCAATCAACAGTTTGGCTATCTGAACAGGCCTGGTGGCTTCCTGCAATGTACCCCAGGAGTCTGCCTCCTAAGCTAGTGTTGTGTGCTGTATAAATTTGCTATGTAAACACGGACAGCTCATGGAGTCACTCTTGAGCAAGGGTCCTTGGCATGATGATGAGAGATGATACAGAAGATGTTGAGGAAGTGGTTGGATCCCAACAGCTGCCTGTATTCAGATATGTTCTAATGGCTCATTAAAGGGTCTTTCAGCTGAACAATTTGTTCCTGTGCAGTTACAGTCACACCTGAAAGTTCCTCCTTGTTCTTCCCCACATCCCTCTAGTGAATCCAAAACCAACATTAATATTAATAACAGAAATTTCTGGATATATTCAGCAGGTTAGGCAGCATCTGTAGAGAGAAATAGGCCAATGACCCTTCATCAAATTCATTGATATTAGTGTTCACTAACTTTCAGGATCGCAAGCTACTACAGAATCATACCTAGCACAAAGGAAGATGGTTGTGGTTTTTGGAGGTCAGGCGGTTCAGCTCCAGGACATCGCTGCAGGAATTCCTCAGGGTAGTGTCCTCGGCCCAACCATCTTCAGCTGCTTCATCAATGACCTTCCTCCATCATAAGGTCAGAAATGGGATGTTCGCTGATGATTGCACTATGTTCAGCACCATTCGCAACTCCTCAGATACTGAAGCAGTCCATGTCTAAATGCAGCAAGACATGGACAATATCCAGGCTTGGGCTGACAAATGGCAAGTAGCATTCACGCCATACAAATGTCAGGCAATAACCATCTCCAACAAGAGGGAACCTAACCATCGCCCCTTGACATTCAATGGCATTACCATCACTGAATTCCCTACTATCAACATCCTGGGGGGTTACCATTGGCCAGAAACTGAACTGGACTAGCCATATTAATACTGTGGCTACAAGAGCAGGTCAGAGGCTAGGAATCGTGCGTCGAGTAACTCACCTCCTGACTCCCAAAAGCCTGTCCACCATCTACAAGGCACAAGTCAGGAGTCTGATGGAATACTCTCCACTTGCCTGGATGAGTGCAGCTCCCACAACACTCAAGAAGCTTGACACCATCCAGGACAGGGCAGCTCGCTTGATTGGCACCACATCCACAAACATTCACTCCTTCCACCCGCTGATGCACAGTAGCAGCAATGTGTACCAACTACAAGACGCATTGCACGAATTCACCAAGGGTCCTTCGACAGCACCTTCCAAACCCACGACCACTACCATCTAGAAGGGCTAAGGCAGCAGGTAGATGGGAACACCACCAACTGGAAGTTCCCCTCCAAGTCACTCATCATCCTGACTTGGAAATTTGTCGCCGTTCCTTCACTGTCACTGGGTCAAAACCCTGGAACTCCCTTCCTAACAGCACTGTGGGTGTACCTACACCACATGGACTGCAGTGGTTCAAGAAGGCAGCTCACCACCACCTCCTCAAGGGCAACAAGGGATGGGCAATAAATGCTGGCCCAGCCAGCAAAGCCCACATCCTGTGAATGGTTTTTTTGAAATTCAAAAGGTATTATAATTTAACTTGTTTGCACAATGCCTACATGGTAATAATAGCCCAGGAGTCAGACACTACTGGCTGTCTTCAGTGCTTTATATTCTACTCAAGTGTTTTATGCAGCGTTTCTCCAGTGGCATGGGTGGTGGAAAGCTGCTGTGTCAACACTCTTGGGATGCTTGTCGGCAAACTCGAGGAGCTTTGGTCTGAGTGAATCCTGCTGAAGATTGCAATAAATTGGTGGCTTTCAAGCACCAGGGAAACACACTGCTTGATGAGGTCATGAGGGTTTCAATCTATTGTCTTGCAAGTGATAACACGTTCCATTCCCATTACATTACTGCCCTTGCTGTCAGACTGTAGTTTAGCATTCACACTGATCTGCAGGAGAGCAGACCGTAGGATGTGTCGTGTAATGGAAGCCTCTATCCCTTCAATCTCCTAGCTTCTCTGAGGTAGAGGAGACGGTTGAACCCAGAGTCCATATAATAGGAACATCCTTGAGAGATGCCGCTCCAGGTGCCACAGTTTCCTGCAGATAGAGCCCAGCTGCAGTGTCCATCAAGGTAATCACACATTTCATGGATTACTGCAGAGTATTGATGCCATGCAGCAGAGCCCCAGACAAGTTGGTAGTGGATTCCTCCATAGTTGTTAACATGTTCCAGTAGCTCCCTGGCAGGCAATCTAAAGCATAAAACAATTGTTGGTGCACATAAATCATTCTTCCTGTCTGCAGAATGGCAGGACTTCCTTTACTTTTCTACTTTGCGCTCCTGTTGTGTGTTAATTTCTCATGCAAGAAGAGTGGAATTGAGTTAGTATGTGTTCTGTTGAAGGGTTTTCAAGATTTATGAAGCATGCTGGATGAGGAAGAAAGTGCAGCAAGCATGGCTGAGAGGGAGAAGTAGTTGTGAAGGCAGTAGCTGGTTTTGAGAATGTGAGTCCAAGAAGAAAGAAGAGGAGATGATGGTGTAGTGGTAATGTCACTGTACTCAGTAATCCAGGAGTCCAGGCTAGTGCTCTGGGGGCACGGGTTCAACTTCAAATTCAATTAATAAAACCTTGGATTGAAAATTAGCCTCGGTAATGGTGACCATGAAAAAAATCATTGATTGTTTTAAAAACCCATCTGATTTGCTTATGTCCTTAGGGAAGGAAATCTGCCATCCTTACCTGGTCTGGCCTACATGTGAGTCCAGATCCACAGCAATGTGCTTGACTCAACTGCTGGGAAATGGCCTAGCAAACCACTCAGTTCAAGGGCAATTAGTGATGAGCAGAAAATGCTGGCTTTGCCAGTGAGGCCCACATCCATGAAAGAATAAATTAACAAAAATATGTGGTGGCGCCTCTTTCTGTCTGGGGATAGGCATAGGAATAAGGGGTGGGAAGGAATGATAGTGCTGGAGCCCATGTAAGGTAGTACAGGGTTGTGCAGAGAGTACAAGCAATGTGAACAGGAATCTTATGTTAACAGTCTTGGTGGAGTCAGTTAATATTTTCTGCACTGAAACTAGGTCCGAGAGGATGCTTTCACTTTTTGTCACATTGCTCCATTGTTGCTTAAAAGTTTGCCTGGGCATCGGTCATGCAATAGAGGGAAAAAGTAGGACATTCTTCCTTCTGTTTACTTGCATATATCGATGCATCCATGAACCTGGGGACCCTGGTTGAAGCCGGGTACCTGGACTTGCTACTCTAGAACATTGCTGTGTAAACTATCTACCATCAGGAAGTGCTCCTTCCCTTTAAAGTATCGTAGGCTGTCTTTATGTAGCAACTACTGCACAAGGTTTTCCAAACACCCAATTGGAAAGTTGCCTATAGGGAGCATAATTAGCACTGGCAGCGTATTTCATCCCTTTAAATTCAGCCCAACCAAAAAATACTGCATACCAAAATCAGCACGATGGAGCAGAACTTTATAGTTTACCCCCAGGCAGATTTGTAGGCAAGGGCACCTGTAAAATCCTGCGGATGACTTTCCCACTGCTAACCCGCCTGCCCCAGACCTAGCCATGATTTTACAGGCAGTAGGCAAGCCTTAATTGGCCTGCCTGCGTAAAATTGCGGAGCGCTGCCGATCAAGGGCTGCAGTCGTCTTCCTGGCCTGCCCCACCCACCCTCGCCGATCCCACACGCCAAGGGTAAAATTCTGCCCAATGTCTATAATGTTATTGGAAATTATTTTAAAATAGAGTTTAGTGTTGTCTGTGTCTGTGTGTCTGTATGTGTGTGTGTGTTTTAAATGGGTTAAAGCCAGTTAGAAGAAAAGTAGGTTTGAAGTGGCAATTAGGTAAACATAGGGAAGTTAATTAGGTGAAGTGTAAAGGGGGCAATTTGCTTTTTTAAATAAACTATTCAAAAGAATAGGTGAAATATTACACCTAGCCAGGTGATGCTCAGAAACAACGTGTTTGTTTATTTTTCCCAAGGATTACTAATAAAGTGAGTATTATGAAAGGGTCCTATTATTAAAAGAGGTAAAGTTCAAAGTACATAGTGATACAATGAAAATTTGCATTCAAAGAGGGAAATATGTATAAGGGAAGAGAAGGCTGTTGGTAAAAGAGGAGGGGTTCTAAGATCTAAAGCCTCTAGCTGTAAGCCTCAAGCCGCTGTCTGCAAGGACCCAGAGCTGAAAGAAACTCATTTTGAATGTGACTGTCCAGAGTATGTTTTGCCAGGGATCTGTTTAAAGCTATGGGCAGCGCCCGACCTGCTCAAGTGTAAAATGACTTACGTTTACAGGTACTATGTCTGGGTACTCCCCCCTCGCTGGCATCTGCAATGGAGACAACCTGCTGGCTCTGGTGTCCTCTTGGCCTTGATGACCTTGACCGTTGTCCTCTGCCCAGTAGAGCCCGTACTGGCCCTGCCTGGGATGGAGTGGCCAGTGCCACGGCTGGCATCTCCCCAGTGACTGGAGCTTCATCAGATGCCACGATCACCACCAGAGGGGCGGAGGAGCTGCTGCTGCTTTCATCTGGAGCACCCTGAGAGGAGCTTGCAGAGACGACAAGCAGCTCAATCGCCAACGTGAGATCACTCTAGACCACCCTGCTCACCATTGATAGACGGGCACCTAGCTGGGATACTGGATACCTCATCCATCTCACACATGGACATTGACTAGCTGAGGTCAGTGCCTGTGTGAGGGCTTGCAGGTCCAATCGTAACCCCAGGAACCCCAAATTCTGTTCCTGGAACTGCCTCTCCATGAAAGTCGGCACTCTGTCTATGGAAGTGGCATTGCGCTCAGCCATGAGGGTCAATGCAGTGCTTATGCTCTGCAGGGACTCCCCCACAATGGAGAACATGGCATGCATACCCTCTTGGATCTCTGCCAGATCCTCCCACACACCCCAATGGATGTCCAGCATCTGCTGCCTAATGGATGACTCATCACCAGCCTTCGACTGAGCATTGTCCTGATCTCCACCAGTCCTCCGACTGCCGGCGTCCTGGGCACTCTCTGCTTCCACCTGCACCTCAAGCGATTATGAAGTGCCCTCACCAAGGCGCACCGAGATACTGGCTGCTGAACTAATGCCCGTTGAGGTGCTGGTTTCTGCGCTGGTGCCTGCTTCAGAGAACAGGTATGACGCAGGTGCCTGGGGAGTGTGGTGGTCCTCCGGTGTCAGGGGTGGCCCTTCAGGGTCTGGAGAGCAAATGCCTGCTGGTGAACCTAAAAGGGAGATGAAGGATATGTCATTAGTTTAAGCCATGACACTGTCACTGTGCATGCCAGGCACCTTGGTGAGACAATGGAGATCTGCATCATGGTGCCATCATCTTTCCATGATCAATGGGGACCCCAGCTTTGAAGCTCACATCAATGTAGAGACTACACTAGAATGGTTGCACAAGCTGAAATTATCACCTGAATGCACTGCACTCTTGCCTTTGTCTGACATCCCAGCCTCACCACTGCCACTTGGCCAAGGTGCCTGGTGCCTCTCGAGCTCCAAGGCCTTCTGCTCATAGCAGGAAAGGATGAGGAGGAATGGGGGTCCTCTGCCAGTCCACGACCTCTCAATATTATTATGGGATGACTTCTCCTGAAAGGACAGAGGAGCATTGATTAGTCTGCTCTGTACCTGCGCCATTGCAGCCTGGCCAACCCCAGCTCAGGGGCACATTGAAGGGCACATCCGAGTCATGGCCCTCGAGCCTCAAGGCATTCAGTCAAAGCAGCCAGGGCTCAGCCCCTTTGCCAGCGCTGGCGTGACTGACAGTTGGCACTCACACACTAACATTCCTGAGGTCCAAGGGGGGATGACCAGCCCAAAACAATTGAACACACTAACCCATGCCAACATAGTACTCACCCTTGCTGAGAACAGCAGGTCTTGGAGTGCTTCTGGCACTGCACCCACATGCGCCGCACCACGTTGTGGCTGCTCACCCGTGCTGCTAACTCCTCCCATGTCCTCTTGGTGAGACATGGTGGGCTCCTCCTCCCATCTCTGGAGACAAGAGTGTCCCTTCTGGTAGCCACCTCCTCCAGAAGGGCAGCGAGGTACTCATCAGAAAAACAGGTCGAGTGCCCCCCTGACCTGCCCTCCCTCATGGCGTTTGCTGACACACTGGACACCACCCATGCAATGGCAGACAGACATCCTTTCCTGGCAGCCTTTCTGGGGTTGCCTGGGCCATTTTTAAATGGCCGCTGGGCCGCCATTTAGACCCGGAGGCCATTAGGTCCCCTCTCTTGCTCAGCCCTTCCCGACCAGTGACGAGCCACGTTTCATGCCACGCGGGTCAGGCCCCGATCACAGGCAGATTTCCGAACCCCTTGCCGCTCCTGCTGAGCCTGCCTCATGAGGGCAAAATTCTGACCTATGTGTTTTACTGTTGCCTTAACAGAGGTGTAACTAGGAGTCAGATTAATGAGGGGATTTTTGTATTAATTATAGTAGTAATTCTGTAGGCAGATATATGCGTTTACAATCTTTCTTGTGTTAATATATGATTAATTTAGTTTTATAAAAAACCTCTTGAGACTCGGTGGTCTTATTACTACTGAATTCAAAGTCTACATCTCAAAACATTCAAATTGCAAAATTGGGTTATGACAGTTGTTTCAAGTTTCCCTCTGGGATTTGAACAGCTTAGCATTCACCATTGGCTGTGTCATAATACTGTTCTGAGCTTCAGTCTTTGCATTGCTAGCCTTCATTTCAGGACTTATGGTGTCTCCAAGGTCCCTGGAGGATTTATACTATCTGGCCCCTTCCAGTCACCAGACAGCCTTCTGTTTCTCTAGTAATGGGGATTTTCGATTCCACTGTTGGCACCTCCTCTGAGGAGGAAGGGAGGGGCAGAAGGGAGAGGAGGCCAGTTGTTTGTACGCAGCGTCCAAGGAAGCGACCTGTGGGAGGAGAGGCGCAGGCACAGGGGCACAGGGGCAGCAGGGAGTCTAAGGTGCAAGCGGCCGCAGAAGACACCACTATCCCACTGCCAGAGTGTACAGCAGCGATGCAGCAACCTCAACATGTCAAAGGTGCAATGCTGAAGGGGGCTCTGCCTCTCCAGAAAGATAGTTACCTCAATATGTCAGACAATTGGGCCGGAGATCACGTCCAACTGTGTGGGTGGACACTCCATGCCAGTGGCTCTGAAGGTCACAGTGGCCGTCAACTTCTATGCTTCCAGCTCTTTCCAGAGATCAGTGGGGGATCTGGGTAGAGTGTCGCAGTCAGCTGCCCACAGCTGAAGCTGGTGACTGAAGCCCTGTTCAGGTGGGTACTAACATTTATTCATTTCTGGACAGACGAGGCCAGCCAGGCTGAGCGAGCCAAAGGTTTTGCTGTGTTTCCTGGGTTCCTCCACATTTGGGGTGCCATCAACTGCACACTTCTGGCCATCAAGGTGCCAGCGGGTAAGCCAGTTGCCTTCGTCAACAGGAAGGGATTCCATTCCATGAGCATCCAGATAGCTTGAGACGACAAGATGCAGATTCTGCAAGTCTGTGCATTGCAGCTCCCATGATGTATAGATTCTCCAACACTCACATGTGCCAAGTCTGTTCACTGCTCCAGCTCGACTGGATGAATAGCTGCTGGCTGCTGGGTGACAAGGGCTATCCATTGAAAGGGTGGCTTATGACCCCTCTCTGGCACCCAGAAACAGAAGCAGGGCAGAGGTATTATAGAAATCATGTCTCCACAAGGGTGGTGAGAGAAAATCATAGGTCTGCTGAGGAAGAGATTCAGATGCCTGGGCCATTGAGGGGGGCACTTCAATATCCCCCAGAGCGGGTGTCACTGATAGTGGTTGCATGCTGTGCTCCCCACAATTTGGTTCTGGCAAGGAGGGACCCACTGGAGGAAGAGGATCTTGAGGCAGCACCACAGGCCCCAGAGGATGACTCCAGCGGCGGATGAGAAGAGGACCCCTGGGAAGAACACAGTGAGGATGTGGAGGCAGACCTCTGGAACCTTCAGAGAGGCAGGAACACTAGGGAGGTCTTGACTCAACGCTCCTTCAGCTCGGCTGCCAAGGCACTGCTTTCACCTCATACCAGCGGTGACGCCTCCTTACCAAATGTTTGAAATGACCCATTCCATTGAACCCAAAGGCCACTCAGTTTCTGTGCAATAAGGTTTAGAGCCGCTTAGGTCCAGCATGAGATACAGGTGTGCCCTGTACCTGTAAAACAAGTGAAGCATACCCAGACCATTAACACAAAAGCAAAATTTATACAATACTGACACTCACAGAAAATGAACATAACAATATAAGGTGTTAATATTCATAGCAGTAAACAAATTAACAAAACATGGCAGAACAGAAGATCACCCATGAACAGTTCCTCTTGTGCTCACAGTGCCTTAAACTTACGTTTGCGAGTGCTGTGTCTTGGTGACCCCCCACCCCCCCTCCCTTGCTGGCAGTGGCAAGAGGAAGCCTGCTGACTCTGCTGTCTTGTTGGCCTTGATGCCCTTGGCAGTCGTCCTCTGGCCAGTGGAGCCTGTGCTGGACCTGCCTAGGAGGGAGCATCCAGCGCCATGGCTGGGCACTCCTCAGTCATCGTGGCCTCATCAGGTGCCACAGTCACTGGCAGAGGGGTGGAGGAGCTGCTGCCATCATCCAGAGCACCCTGAGAGGAGTCCACAGAGACGATAAGAAGGTCGTGCACCAACATGAGGTCGGTCTGCACCTCCCTGCTTCCCATTGATGGATGGGTACCTAGCAGAGAGACTAGGAGCCTCATCCATCTCTCATGTGATCTCCTGAGGTCATTGCCTGAATGATGGTTTGAAGGTACGAGCAAAGCCCCAGGAACCCCTGATCCTGTCTATGAAGCTGCCTCTCCATGAGAGTTGCCACTCTCTGAATGGAGGAGGCAGTGCACTCGGTGCTGAGGGTCAATGTAGTACTCATACTCCACATGGACTCCTCCATGACAGAGCCATGGCATAAAAACCCTCAGGAATCTCCGCCAGATCCTCCCACACACCACGCTAGACACCCAGCATCTGCCGCCTAATGGATGAATCCAGAGGCTCATTATCTGCCTCGGACTCAGCATGGTCCTGGCCTCCAGCAGTCCTCCCACTGCCGGCGCCCTGGACACTCTCTGCCTCCACTTGCTCCTCATGAGAGTGCGTTGTGCCCTCACCATTGTGCAGCAACATTGTAGCTGATGATCTAATGCCCACTGAGGTGCTGATATCTGCGTTGGTGCCTAGTGCAGAAAGGTGGTGTGACGCGGATGCATCTGACAGGCACTGGTCCTCCAGCATCAAGGGTGGCTTATCGGGCTCCTGCAATTGATTGTAGGGGAGTAAAATGACATGTCATTAATATTAGTCATCACACTGTCACTGTGCATGCTAGGTGGGCTGGTGAGACAATGGAGATCTGCATCATGGTACCATCTTCTTTCAATGATCAATGGGGACCCCAGGTTTGGGGTTTCCATTACAGATGAGACAACACAACAATGTTTACTCACTCCAGCACTGTCCCATCTGTGCACTGCACTCTTACATTCGTCAGAGACCCCTGTCTTTCCAAGGCTGCTGGTATGAGCTGGGCACAGGTATGCCATCTCTAAGGCTTGCATCTCATTCCTCATCAGCATAAGCAGGTTTGGGGGGCCTCCACCTGCCCTTGACCTCTCGATGCTGTTATGGCTTTTCTTCTCCTGATAGGACAGAGGAGCATCCATTAGTCCACTCTCTATCTGCAGCCTGGCCAAACCCACCTGCGAAACACCTTGAAGGGCACATCTGAGTCATGGCCTGCAACCCGCAAAACAATCAGGCGAAGCAGCCAGAGCTCACCGCCCTGGCCGGCGCTGATGTCAGTGACAGCTGCCACTCAGACTCTTACAACCCTGAGTAACATGGGGGGACTGCCAGCCGTTAACACTTCTCCAAACAAATCCATGCCAACTTGGTCCTCACCCTTGTTGAGCACAGCAGATAATTGAACCTTTTGAGGCACTGCACCCATGTGTGCCACACCACATCATGGCCGCTGACCTCGGCTGCCACCTCTACCCATGCTTTCTTCATCAGATGTGGAGGCCTCCTCTTGCCATCTCTGGGGATGAGGATGTCCCGCCTGGCACTGACCTCCTTCACGAGAATTCCCAGCCACTCATCCAAGAACTGGGGGTGGGGGGGCTGGGGGGGTGTAGGGGGCTGGGGGGGTGTAGGGGGAGGGGAGTCGAGTGCCCACAGTTCTTGCTCTCCCGCCTGGCATGCCCAGCAGGTGCAGTTGCTATTGCAGCTGAAGAAAAATGTATTGCCAACTCCAAAGCTACAACTTGTCTCCTGGCAGCCTTCAGGGAGCTGCCTCTGCTGCTTTTAAATCCCCCACCAGGTCCCCATTGGACCTGGAGCCCAACAGGTTCCCACCCCTGCCCAGTCCTTCCAACCGTTGAGCAGAAATGTTTCATGCTGGGGGGTCCTTAATTGGCCACTCAGTGTGAAATTGTGTTGGAAACGCAATCTCACCTGGGAGCAGATTATACATCTGCTTCCGGGCCCGCCGGCTTCGCACGCATGCTAACCATGAAATTTAGGCCTTTGTTTCCTTGGACTGAATGCAGTCCCAGCAGTGGCCACTGCTAGGACCAGAGAGCTGCTGGCCAATCAAACTTCCTCCCCAGTTGCAGTGGATGGTCCATCTCGAGGAATTAATATTCCTCAGAACGTTAAATGGCTGCGGGGCAGCCGTCTGGAGCTGGTGTGTTCCCCGCTGACTTCTTCAGTGGTAGAGCAGGAAACCCTGCCACCCATTAAATTCTGCCCATAAACCTTCTAAGTAAAGCCACCTAAATGGACCACCATGAACCCCAAAGTTTGGTCATTTCACTGTAGTCTTGCATCCGAAATCATAAATTTTAAATCCAGCTTTTTCCTTCAAAATGTTTTAGTTTTGACTTCAACATGACTTTTAAATTTCTATTGATTTTAAGTAGTTACCAGGAAAATGTACACATATCCATTTAATCCTTCCTGACTATGATCTGTATAGAGTCTATGTGGAATGCTCATGATAAGTGGAGGTGTTATTTGTTAATCTAATTTGTGGTGAAAGCTTGAATTTTATTGAAGCGATTGTAATCTTGCCTGAGCATAATTTGATAAGGTCGACTGCTTTCCACAGCAGGATGACTGCCTCATTAATTGCCATTGAACAAAATCTTAGCATGTCATCATTGATCGCATACGCCAGTTTATTTCCACTAAGGCATGATGCAGAATTGCTGGGAATGAAAGAAAGCAAGTTTAAAGTACACATGATGATCAAATGCTCATTGTAATTAAACTTGTGTTTAATGCTTTAGTGGCTGACAACAAACTTACTGAATCCACATCAGTTTTAGTTAATATAATTAAATGTTAAACAATTCACCTCTGCAAAATGTCATGATATGTGAACAGAACAGTCGCATTGGAGAGTGTCATTAAATAGCATGTGTTCACTTAAATTATATGAGTGGCAGGAAATAAATTGAATGAGTTGTATATCTATTAAAGTGCTCTTTTAGCTGGTATTTGCTTGGTGACCCTGTCACTGATAATTAAACTATTCAATTAATTAAACATTTTCCTGATTTCCCCCTCCCTTCATTTTGATGTTCTTCTAAGCCACCCGCATCATATTTCCCACTTAGATTGAGAGGGAAAGGGCAGGCCAGAATTGCATACATCTTTATAACCATTGATGTCAATTTTTGATCATTCAGGAAGAGATGACATGAGAAGGGTAAGTTGTACAAAGTCAGGTTTTCTTTCATCCAAGTTAATGCTTTATACAACAACATGTCTAAGAACCAATGAAACAACATAATGATGATACTATTTGATGCCAGTTTCAGAATAGCATTGATGAAGACCTGGGAGCTCATGGCCTGGATAATTATGGTGTGAAGACACACATATACAAAGGATAAAGGAGAAGCTCCATGAAGTTTTCCAAACAAGTAACAACAATGAGTTGCATGTATCTGGTACCTTTACCAGAAAATATCCCAGGGCACGACACAAGGGCACAATCAAAAAAAATTGAGCCAAAGAAGGAAATATTATGAATGGTGACCAAAGGTTTGGTCAATAAGATGGGTTTTAAGCAATAAGAAGGAATTTAAGCATAAGGATAAACACTTTCAATTTGAGGCATTGGGGAAATGGAGCAAATTTATGTCAGTGAGGTGAGGGGTAATAGGTGAATGGGACCTGGTGCAGGTTAAGGTATAGGTAGCAGAATTTTGGATGATCTAAGGTGTATGGAGCATGGAAAATATGAAGGAAGCCAGAAGAGAATTGGAATGGTTGAGTGTGGAGGTGCTAAAGAATGGTTGATAGCGTTATTAGCAGTGCCACAAACATTTTTTATGGGACAGAGTGGTTCCAAAGTTCTTCAGGGCTGGAGCAAACTGCTGGCCCAGGCAAGGTTATGGCAATGGAGTGGGATCATTGGTTTTTGGGCCCAGTGTATTTAAAAATAATCAATAATAATTGTATAAACCAGCAACTTCATAAGCAGTTTGCGTTCCATCAATCTCTTTCTTCAGCCTTCTGAGTTTTGCTTTATATGCCCAACTTTTCCTTTCCTTTGTTAAGGGTTTAGAGCTGAGTGATAACTTCCTCTTCCTAAAGCTTAGTTCCTCATGATTGTTACAATAGCATGAAGAGAACAGGATGGAATATGAGAGGGAAATTCCTCAAAATAAAATTCCTCAAAATAAAATTCCTCGTATAACAAAGATAAAGTATAAGATAAATATTATTGCAGCTATTAATTATTTTTTTGAACTTTAATGACCATGTCAGCTTATGGTATGTGGTTTGTCACGCTTGCATTTTTGATGAGGTATCAGAGAGGGTTGATGTGGTGCACATGGACTTTCAAAAGGCATTTGATACAGTGCCACAAAACAGACTTGTGAGCAAAGTTAGAGCTTTGGTAATAAAAGGGACAATAGCAACATCGATACGAAACTGGCTGAGTGACAGGAAACAAAGAATAGTGGTGAATGGTTGTTTTTTTGGACTGCAGTGGGGTTTATAGTGGATTTCCCCACAGGGATCGGTGTCAGGACTCCTGTTCTTCTTGATATGCATTAATAACCTAGACTTTGGTGTACAGGGCACAATTTCAAAATTTGCAGATTATATAAAGCTTGAAAATATTGTGAACCATGAGGAGGATAGTGTAAAACTTCAACAGGGCATGGACAGGTTGGTTGAATGGTTGGACAAGTGGCAGATGAAATTTAATGCAGAGAACTGTGAAGTTATCCATTTTGGTAGGAAGAATGCAGAGAAACAATATAAAGTAGAGGGTACAATTCTAAAGGATGTGCAGGAGCGGAGTGTAATGTTCAATTGTTCTGTGTTTGATTATGCGAGCCTGTTTACTATTGATGTTCATTGTGCTTGATTGTTTAAGCTTGGGTGTGGACTTAGGGAAAAGTAACCAAAGCTGTGGAAAAAGCTGGAAGCTAGGGCTGAAGCATGGGGTAGATATTTTAAAGAGCAGTGAAAGAAAACATGTGACACACATAGGGGGAGATTTTATGGAGCCTGCAAAAATGGAAAACGTGGTCTGGGGCGGGTGGTGACTGAATTTATGTGGGGAATGAAATTTCGATTTCCTGATGGCAGGTTGTGATGCAGAGATTAAGCCAACGGTGTGTCAGGCCTCATGCTGTCCTGTGGCAGGTTTGTACTTATAATACATTTGCATACCAGAAATTCTCATTAATGTAAAACCTTTTTTATTTGCCTCCTGTCTTCAGGCTAAAGTCAGCTGCGCAGGAGAATTTCACAGCGCCTGGTTCATGGTCATTTAAATGTGGTGTGCACCAGTCGGCTTTGTGCAGTTGTGTGTGAGATCAGCAGTTTTCCTCATTGAACTTTGTGGCACAATGGTGGGGAACAGGAGAATGGCAGCTAGCATGGGGGTTCAGGTCTGGAAAGGGTGAGTCAGGAGTGAGGGCGAGGGTGGGGGTTGAAAGTTTGGGGTTCAGGTGCATGGAGGAGTGAAGTGGGAAGGGGCTGGTGCCCTGGGTGTGTCGGGGGATGGTATGACAGGGACTGTCTGTCAAGGTAAAAATTGAGTGGCCTAAGGGCAGGGTCAGAACTGTCCAAAGGTGGGTCCATCTCGGGGTGTTGGCTGGCAGGTCTTTGAATTCACATACAACATTTCAATTATCCCCACTGAGAGTGAGCTCGGATAATGTCCTTTACATTGCATAGAAGGGAGGGTCAACTGAGCCTGCAAGTTCGGCCATGTCCCACCGAGTGGCAAGTACACCAACATGAATATTCAGTAAAGAGTAAACAAAAAAAAAACATTGTTTCTTGCACAATAAAGGAAATGTCCCTAGCTCCCCTATAACTACCAATGTGTGCCAACCATGAAGTGTGCCAGTACATTTAGCTCCCCGACTAAGTTGGTTTCAACAAATAACAATGACACATAAATGGGCCTGAATTTTACGTTCCGAGGTGTGGCGCGCAGTGACCCGAATACACATAGAATTACGTGAGATGACATCGGGCGTGCATCCTGATGTCATCACGCATGCGAGCAGTATTGAGTTCGTCGGGCGTGCGCGGGAGTAGGAGCCATGCCCCCTGACAAAAGGCCAATTTAGGCCATTAAAAAGCCAATTGTACTTGATTTTACATTGCCCGTGCGATTTCGCACTCGCCGCACGGGCAAAATGGGCAGACGGGCAGTCCGTTTTTAATGAATTGTCATCCAAGGGTGAGATAAAAAGGGTCTGGTGCATTGCTATTGTGAGTAGTGTGGAGTTTAGGAGGTAGCTTGTTGCTGGTTGCTAAGTGAAATTTGACAGCTTTATCTCTGTTTTGAATTTCAGTCATTGCATTGCTAGCCTTCATTTCAGGACTCACTGGTGTCTCCAAGGCCCCTGGAGGATTTACACTTTGTGGACCCTTCCAGTCACCAGACAGCCTTCTGTTTCTCTAGCAATGGGGATTGTGTACTCCACTGGTGGCAACTCCTCCTCTGAGGAAGAGACCGTCAGGAGGGAGAGCATGCCAGGTGTCCATAGGCAGCATCCAAGGGAGCGACCTATGGAAGGAGAGGCGCAGGCACAGGGGGCACAGGGCCAGCATGGAGTCCAAGGTGGGCGGGGCCGCAGAATACGCCACTATCCTGCTGCCGGAGTGTACAAGCAGCAATGCAGCTAACTCAACATGTCAGAGGTGCAGTGCTGGAGGAGGCTCCACCTCTCCAAGGAGACTGTGACCTCCATACGTCAGATGATTGGGCCATAGATCACATCCAACTGTGTGGGTGGCCACCCTATACCAGTTGCTCTGAGGGTCACAGTGGCCCATGACCTCTCTGCCTCCAGCTCTTTCCAGGGGTCAATGGGGGATCTGTGTGGAGTGTCCCAATCAACTGTCCAAGTTGTTTCCAGCTGGTGACAGGCGGTTCATGACATTTATTCATTTCCGGACAGGTGAGGCCAGCCAGGCTGAGTGAGCCAGAGACTCTGCTTCCATTGCTGGCTTCCCCCACGTCCAGGGTGCTAAAGACTGGACACATGTGACCATCAAGGCCCCAGCAGGTGAGCCCGGTGCCTTCATCAACAGGAAGGGCTTCCACTCCATGAACGTGCAGATAGTGTGTGATCAAAGGATGCAGATTCTACAAGTGTGTGCAAGGTATCCTGGCAGCTCCCATTATGCCTATATCCTGAGACACTCCCATGTGCCGAGTCCCTTCAGTGCTCCAGCCCGACTGGATGGATGGCTGCTGGGTGACAAGTGTTATCCATTGAAAAGGTAGCTTATGATGCCTCTCCGGCACCCAAGAACAGAAGCAGAGCAGCGGTATAGTAGGAGTCATGCTCCACAAGAGCAGATATTGAGAGGACCATAGGTCTGTTGAAGATGAGATTCAGGTGCCTGGGCTGTTCAATGGGAGCACTACAATACCCTGCAGAGCGGGTGTCACTGATAGTGGTTGCATGTTGCGCTCTCCACAATCTGGCACTAGCAAGGAGGGACCCACTGGAGGAAGAGGATGTTGATGCAGCTCCACAGGCCACAGAGGATGACTCCAGCTGTGGATGAGAAGATGACCCCAGGGAAGAACACAGTGAGGATGTGGAGGCAGACCTCTGGAACCTTCAGAGAGGCAGGAACACTAGGGAGGTCTTGACTCAATGCTCCTTCAGCTCGACTGCCAAGGCACTGCTTTCACCTCATACCAACGGTGCCGCCTCCTTACCAAATGTTTGAAATGACCCATTCCATTGAACCCAAAGGCCACTCAGTTTCTGTGCAATAAGGTTTAGAGCCGCTTAGGTCCAGCATGAGATACAGGTGTGCCCTGTACCTGCAAAACAAGTGAAGCATACTCATTCCATGAACACAAAAGCAAAATTATATAATGTTGGCACTCATAGAAAATGAACATAACAATATAAGGTGTTAATGTTTACAGCAGTAAACAAATTAACAAAACATGGCAGAACCGAAGATCACCGATGAACAGTCCCTCTTGTGCTCACAGTGCCTTAAACTTACGCTTGCGAGTGCTGTGTCTTGTTGACCACCCCCCCCGCCCCCCACTTTTGTTGGCAGCGGCATTGGAGGCAGCTGCTGACTCTGCTGTCCTCTTGGTGACCTTGGCGGTTGTCCTCTGGCCAGTGGAGCCTGTGCAGGCCCCGCCTTGGAGGGAGGGTCCAGCACCATGGCTGGGCACTCCTCAGTCATCACGGCCTCATCAGATGCCATAGCCACTGGCAGAGTGGTGGAGGAGCTGCTGCCATTCTCCAGAGCCCCTGAGAGGAGCCTGCAGAGACGACAGGCATTTCGTGCACCAATGTGAGGTCGGCCTGCACCTCCCTGCTCACCATTGATGGGCGGGAAACTAGCAGAGGTACTAGTTGCCTCATCCATCTCTCATACTAGCAGAGACTTCCTGAGGCCATTGCCTGTGTGGGGGTTGCAGGTCCGAGCTCAACCCCAGGGACTCTTGATTCTTCCTGGAGCTGCCTCTCCATGAGTGTACCCACTCTCTCAATGGAGGAGGCAGTGCTCTTGGTGCTGAGGTTCAACCCAGAACTCATTCTCTGCATGGACTCCCCCATGACATAAACCGTGGCATGCAAACCCTCAAGAATCTTCGCCAGACCCTCCCACGCATCCAGCATCTGCTGCCTAATGGATGACTCCAGAGGCTCATCATCTGCCTCGGACTTAGCATGGTCCTGGTCTCCAGCAGTCCTTCGTCTGCTGGCACCCTGGACACTCTCTGCCTCCATCTGCTCCTCATGCGAGTGTGCCGTGCCCACACTGCTGCACACCAACATTGTAACTGATGATCTAATGCCCACCAAGGTGCTGGTATCTGCGCTGGTGCCTGGTGCAGAGAGGGGATGTGATGCAGGTGCATCTGATGGGCAGTGGTTCTCCGGTGTCAAGGGTGGCACTGGGGTCCTGCAGTCATTTGCTGGATGACGATTCTAGGGGGGAGAAATGACATGTCATTAGTATTAGTCATCACACTGTCACTGTGCATGCGAGGTGGGCTGGTGAGACAATGGAGATCTGCATCATGGTGTCATCGTTTTCCAATGAACAATGGGGACCCCAGGTTTGGGGTTTCAGTTACAGATGAGACAACACAACAATGTTTACTCACTCTGACACTCTCACATATGCGCACTGCACTTTTACCTTCATCAGAGACCCCTGCCTCTCCAGGACCAGTAGATCAAGCTGGGTGCTGGCACTCCATCTCTAAGTCACCCATCTCATACCTTATCAATATGAGTAGGATTGGGGGGCCTCTGCCCGTCCCTGATGTCTCGATGTTTTATGGCTTCTGCTCTCTTCACAGGACAGAGGAGCATTGATTAGTCCACTCTCTACCTGCAGCGCCATTGTAGCCTGGCCAGTCCCAGCTGAGGAACACCTTGCAGGGCACATCCGAGTTGTGGCCCTCAACTCGAAAAGCAATCAGGCTAAGCAGCCAGAGCTCACCGCCTTGGCCTGCGCTGATGTAAAAAAATGGTTCTAGAGAAATTAATGGGGTTAAAGGCTGAAAAATCCCAGGGCCTGATCATTTACATCTCAGAGTATTAAAGGAAGTGGTCCTGGAAATATTGGATGCATTGGTTGTCATCTTCCAAAACTCTATAGAATCTGGAGCAGTTCCTATTGATTGGAGGGTGGCAAATATAACCCCACTATTTAAAAAAGGAGGGAGAGAAAAACAGAGAACTACAGACCAGTTAGCCTAACATCAGTAGTGGGGAAAATGCTAGTCTGTTATAAAAGGCTTGGTAACAGAACACTTGCAAAGCATTAACGGGATTGGACAAAGTCAGCATGGGTTTATGAAAGGGAAATCATGCTTAACTAATCTACTGGAGTTTTTGAGGATGTAACTCGTAGAATAGATAAGGGAGAACCAGTGGATGTGGTGTATTTGGATTTCAAGAAGGCTTTTGATAAGATCCCACATAAGAGGCTAGTGGGCAAAATTAAAGCACATGGGATTGGGGGTACAATGCTGGCATGGATTGAGATTGGTTGACAGACCGGAAATAGAGAGGAGAAATAAATGGGTCTTTTTCTGGGTGGCAGGCGATGACTAGTGGTGTACCGTAGGGATCAGTACTTGGGTCCCAGCTATTCACGATATATATAAATGACTTGGATGAGGGAACCAAATGCAATATTTCCAAGTTTGCTGACAACACAAAACTTGGCGGGGTAGTGAGGAGGATGCAAGGGGGCTTCAGGGCAATTTAGACAAGTTGTGTGTGTGGGCAAACACATGGCAGATGCAGTATAACGTGGATAAATGTGAAGTTATACGCTTCGGTGTGAAAAACAGAAAGGCAGAATATTATTTAAATGGTGATATATTGGGAAATGTGGATGTACAAAGGGATCTGGGTGTCCTTGTACACCAGTCAATGAAAGTAAACAAGCTGGTGTAGCAAGCAATTAGGAAGGCAAATGGTATGTTGGCCTTCATTGCAAGAGGTTTGGAGTTCAGAAGTAGGATGTCTTACTGCAGTTATACAGGGCTTTGGTGAGACCACACTTGGAGTATTGCATGCAGTTTTGTCTCCCTACCTAAGGATATACTTGCCATAGAGGGAGTGCAGCAAAGGTTCACTAGACTGATACTGGGATGGTAGGACTGTCGTATGAGGGGAGATTGGTTCAACTGGGCCTGTATTCACTAGAGTTTAGAAGAATGAGAGGGGATCTGATTGAAACGTATAAAATTCTAACAGGGCTAGACAGACTGGATGCAGGGAGGATATTTCCCCTGGTTGGGGAGTCTAGAACCAGGGGCCACAGTCTCAAGATGCAGGGTAGGCCATTTAGGACTGAGATGAGGAAAAATTTCATCACTCAGAGGGTGGTCGAACTGTGGAATTCGCTACCACAGAAGGTTGTGGAGGCCGAGTCACTGAGTATATTCAAGAAATAAATTGATAAATGTTTGGATATTAGGGGCATCAAGGGTTATGAAGAGAAAGCAGGAATATGGCGTTGAGATAGAGGATCAGTCATGATCATATTGAATGGCGAGCAGTCTCGAAGGGCCGAATGGCCTACTCCTGCTCCTAATTTATAGGATATTATTGACAGTTGGCACTCAAACACTTACACCCCTGAGCACCATGGTCGGACAGCTAACCTTTAACACCTCCCGACACAGATCCATACCAACTTGGGGTACTTGCACTTGCCGAGCACAGCAGATTGTTGAATCTGTTGCAGCACTGCACCCACGTGAGCTGCACAACCTCATGGCCGCTGACCTCTGCCCATACTTTCTTGGTCAGGTGTGGCAGCCTCTTTTTGTCATCCCTGCGGATGAGGATGTCCCGCCTGGCACTGACCTCCTCCACGAGGATTCCCAGTCACTCATCCGAGAACCGGGGGGCCGAGTGCCCACAGGACATGCTCTCCAACCTGGCGTGCCCAGCAGGTGCAGATGCTATTGCAGCTCAAAAAAAAAGATTTGTCAAACAACTCCAAAGCTACAATGTGTCCTCTGGCAGCCTTCAGGGAGCTGCCTCTGCTACTTTTAAATCCCCCTCCGGGTCGCCATTGGACCCAGCCCCTTTCGATGATTCAGCAGGCACATTTCATGCTGGACGGCCCTCAATTGGCCACCCAGCATGAAATCGTGTTGGAAATGTGATCTCACTCGGAGCGGATTATACGTCTGTTTCCAGGCCCACCCACTTGAGGCACATGCCAGGCGTGAAATTCAGGCCATGAATAAAGTGAAACTAATGTAACGTGAAATATTTACAAGTAAAGTTTAAATTTGAGAGAACACCTGTGGCACTTTGTGCTTTGAATAAGTCTTATGTTAATGGCAATGGAATTGGGCAGCAAAGTTATGGCCATGATGAAGGGCCACCCTGTTTGACCAGGAGGCTTCTCTATAGCGTGCCTGCATTGTCAGCTGACAATAGGTTTCACCAGTGTAAAACTTCCCCAACAGCAAAATCGCACATGTCTCCTATGCACATCACTGACACTTTAAATTTTAATTGTAACCATGTGGAAATGGGAAAAAACAAGGGAACAGATGTGGTGCACGCTTCCAGTTCTGCTGTCCGAATGGAGTGCCACTGATAAATTTCCACCCAAAGAAATTATCTCTGCATAGCTCTGAGATATGAAATATATAAAAACGTGGCAATGAGAAAGATGCAGTAAAATTTAAGTTTACTGACATTGGCACCTTTCCTTTCTTCACCAGGGGATCCACCCGTGCCATGTGGATTCGTTGGATTTAAGGGTTCAGGACCTACTTGCTCACTACAGGGATGGACAATCAAGATGTTGCAGTGAACTGCAAGAAGGCGACACTCCTACATTGTCCCAGAGCAGAAGCCAGAGAGTATTCAGCAGCTCTCAGAGGGCACATTTACATTTGCTACAGTGCTAAGTGCTCTTGAAAAATACTTTGGGGCAAAGAAAAGTGTGATGATCGAATGACATGCATTCTGCCAGAGATGCCAGGGAAATGGTGAGCCCATTAAACAATATGTGGAGTGTTGCGGCAATTGGCTTCTACATGTAAATTTGGCACACTAACCAACAAACTAATTTGTGACCAATTAACTGAAAAGGCTTCAATTCCATTAATTAGGGGATGTCTCCTCATGGATGTTGATGATTTAACCTTGGAATAAGCCACAACCTTGGCAGTTCAAATCAAATCCACCATGTTAGATTCGAAGAGGTTATACAAAAATGGTCCCTCAGACTTAAGGTTGCAGACACAGTTTGCCCAACCAGCTCAAGATCAAGGGTTACAGACAAAGAGATCTCAGCAGTCTCATCAACACTTGCCCTATGATGGTCAGATACCTTCAAAACTGTGCCAAAGTTGTGGAAGTGCTTATTGATTCACAATGCCATGTCCAGTCTGATGGAAAAACTCATGCTTAAAGTGACATAATTTTACAAAGATGTGCAGATTGAAGAATACTTCATTGGTCTGACAAATGAAAGAGTTTCTTCCTGAGAGTGAGGTCTAGCATGTTAATACCAACACGAATGATAAAGCACCGAGTCATTTTAAGGATTGCTCAGTTTAGATCTCAGTTGCTTCTCAATGATGTTGGCACAAAAGTATCTATTTTGAGCAACAAGTTTTACCATCATTATTTTTCTCTCACTCCTTTTTTATTCTTTGACCAGATGTGGGTGTTGCTGGCTATTGGCTGGCATTTATTGCCCATCCCTAATTTCTCTTGAGGAGATGGTAGTGAGATGCCTTCTTGAATCGCTCCAGTCCATGTGGTGTAGGTACACCCACAGTGCTGTTAGGGAGGGAGTTCCAGGCTTTTGACCAAACGACAGTGAAGGAACTGTGATCTAGTTCCAAGTCAGCATGGTGTGTAGCTTGGAGGTGGTGGTGTCCCCATGCACCAGCTGCCCTTGTCCTTCTGCATGGTAGAGGTCACAGGTTTGGCAGGTGCTGTTGAAGGAGGCTTGGTGAGTTGCTGCAGTGTATCTTGTAGATGGTACATATAGAATCACAGAATTGTTATGGTGTAGAAGGAGACCATTCAGCCAATTGTGTCTGCACCAGCTCACCGAATAAGCATTATAACTCAGCGCCATTCTCCTGCCTTTTCCCTGTAACCCTGCACATTGTTTCTATTTAAATAATCATCTAATGCCTTTTGAATGCCTCAACTGAACCTGCCTCCAGCACAGTTCCAGGCAGTGCGTTTGAGATCTGAACCACTTGCTGTGTGAAAAAGCTTTTTCTCACATCACATTTGCTTCTTTTACAAATCACTTTAAATCTGTGCCCTCTCGTTCTCAATCTTTTTATGAGCAGGAACAGTTTCTCCCTATCTACTCTGTCCAGCCTCCTCATGATTTTGAACGCCTCTGTCAAATCTCCTCTTGGCCTTCTCCTCTCCAGGGAGAACAATCCCAATCTCTCCAATCTATCATTATAACTTAAGTTTCTCATCCCTGGAACCATTCTTGTAAACCTCTTCTGCACTTCCTCCAATGCATTCACATCCTTCCTATAGTGTGGTGCCCAGAACTGGACACAATACGCCAACTGAGGTCTAACTAGTGTCCTTTAAAAGTTCAGCATAACCTCCTTGCTCTTGTACTCTATGCCCCTATTAATAAAGCGTAGGATATGGTATGCTTTATTAACTGTTCTTTCCACCTGTTCTGCCACCTTAAATGACTTATGCACATATACACCCAGGTCCCCCTGCTCTTGCAGCGCCTTAAGAATTGTACCCCGTATTTATATTGTCTCTCCATGTTCTTCCTACCAAAATGAATCACCTCATGCTTCTCTGCATTGAACTTCATCTGCCACCTATCTGCCCACTCTACCAACTTGTCTATGGCCTCTCGAAGTTCTACACTGTGCTCCTCACAGTTTACATTGCTTCCAAGTTTTGGATCATCCACAAACATTGAAATTGTCCCCTGCACACCAAGATCTAGATCATTAATATATATCAGGAAAAGCACCCCTCAGGAACTCTACTACAAACCTTCCTCCAGCCAGAAAAATATCCATTAACTGTTAGTCGCTGTTTCCTATTACTCAGCCAATTTTGTATCCAAATTGCTACTGCCCCTTTTATTCCATAAGCTATAATTGTTCTTGCAAGTCTGTTGTGCAGCCCTGTATCAAATGCCTTTGGAAGTTCGTGTACACCACATCAACAACATTACCTTCATCATCATCATTGAAGGTTCACCAGACTTATTTCTGGGATGGTAGGATTGTCATATGAGGAGAGATTGGGTCAACTAAGCCTGTATTGACTGGAGTTCAGAAGAATAAGAGGGGATCACATTGAAACGTATAAAATTCCGACAGGGCTGGACAGACTGGATACAGGGATGATGTTTCCTCTGGCTGGGTTGTGGGGTGGTAGGGGGGTGGAGTGGGTGGTCTAGGACAAGGGGTCAAAGTCTCAGGATACGGGGTAGGCCATTCAGGACCGAGAGGATGAGAAATTTCTTCACTCAGAGGGTGGTGAACCTATGGAATTTTCTACCACAGAAGTCTGTGGAGGCCAAGTCACTGAATATATTTAAGAAGGAAATAAACAGATTTCTAGGCTTTAAAGGCATCAAGGAGTATGGGGAGAGAGAGACAGAGTATGGTGTTGAGATAGAGGATCAGCCATGATCATATTGAATGGCAGAGCAGGCTCGAAAGGTCAAATGACCTACTCCTGCTCCTATTTTCTATGTTTCTATGCTTTTAACCCTCTCTGTTACCTCTTCAAAAAACTCCAGCAAGTTAGTTAAACACAATTTCCCCTTTAGAAATCCATGCTGGCTCTTCCTAATCAACACACATTTTTCTATGTGACTATTAATTCTATACTGATAATTGTTTCTAGAAGCTACCCCACCACTGAAGTTAAACTGACAGGTCTGTAATTGCTGGGCTTATTCTTACAGACTTTTCTGAACAAGGGCGTAATGCTTGCAATTCTCCAGTCCTTTGGCACCTCCCCTAAGTCTAGGGAAGACTGAAAGATTATGGCCAGTGCCCCTGCAATTTCCACTCCCACTTCCTTCAATATCCTTGGATGCATCTGATTCGGTCACCGGGCTTTGTCAACTTTAAGTACGGACAGTTTATCCAATACCTCCTCTTTATTAATTTTGAACCCTTCTAGTGACAGAGTTTCATCCTCTGTCGCCATGGCCTGGGTAGCATCTGTTTCTATGGTAAAGACAGATGCAGAGTATTCATTTAACACCTCCGCCATGCCCCTTTCCTTTTATGTAAATCCCCTTTTTGGTCCCTAATCGGCCCTAATCCTCCTTTTACCACCCTTTTACTATTGATATGCCGATAGATCTCTTTGGGTTTCCCCCTTATGTTGACTGCAAGTCTTTTCTTATAATCCCTCTTCCTTCTCTTATTTGCTTCGTCATCTCTCCCCTGAACCTTCTGTATTCAGCTTGGTTCTCAATTGTATTTTCTACCTGACACCTATCATAAATACACTTTTTCTTCTTTATCTTAATTTCTATCTTCTTTGTCATCCAGGGAGCTCTGGATTTGTTTGCCCTACCTTTCCCATTTGAAGGAATATACCTTGACTGTACCGGAACCATTTCTTTTTTGAAGGTAGCCCATTGTTCAGCTACAGTTTTTCCCGCCAACCTTTGGTTCCAATCTATTCGGCCCAGCTGCGTTCATTCCTCCATTGCAGTCGGTTCTCCCCCAGTTAATTATTCTTACTCTGCATTGCCCATTGTCTTTTTCTACCTTCATCCTAAACCTTATGATACAATGATCGCTGTCTCCTAAATGTTACCCCACTTGTCCCACCTTATTTCCACGAACCAGGTCTAGCAGTACCTCCTTTCTTATTGGACTGGACACATTCTGCTGTAGAAAATTCTCCTGAACACACTGTAGGAACTCTTGTCCCTCTCTGCCCTTTACATTACCACTATCCCAGCCTATATTCGGGTAATTAAAGTCCCCACATTATAATTAATGTTTGCATCTCTGTGTAATTTCCCTGAAGATTTGTTCTTCTATATCCTTCCCACTAGTTGGTGGCCTATAGACTACACTGAGCAATGTAATTGCACAATTTTTGTTCCTTAGCTCTAGCCAAATTGGTTCTGCCCTTGAACCCTCTGGGACATCCTTTTTCTCCTTAACCAATATTGCCACCCCTCCTCCTTTCATACCATCCTGGAGTCATGTCTAGGGCCACAGAAATGCCTGTCTGTTCCCCTAACTAATGAATCCCTTATCACTATTGCTCTTCATTTCTTCTTCATTCCCTCCTGTAAACTCATGGTGCTACAAACTTGGCTCTGACTGCTCTTCTCTGAAGTACCGACACCCTCAACAGTATCCAAATTTGAAAACTGATTATTGAGTGGGAACCTAAGAGACCCCTGCACAATGTGCCTAGTTCTCTTGGACTGCCTGACAGTTACCCATTCCCTTTCTGCCCCCAGGCCCCTAACCTGTGACCACCTCTATAAGCGTGCTATCCACATAGCTCTCAGCCTCATGGTTGCACCACAGTGACTCTAGCCACCGCTCGAGCTCTGAAACCCGGGACTCAAGTTTCTGTGGCTGGCAGCACTTCCTGCACATGTGGTCATCTAGGTCACCAGTAGTGTTCACAACTTCCCACATATTACAGGACAAGCATTCCACAAGACTAAGCTGCCCTGCCATGTCTTAACTTTACTTCCCTTACGTTAACTTTACTGTACTTTGGTTTAGTTATATGACTTTACATTACTGGCCCTGACTTCTCCTTATTCCTAATGTTTCTTACTCAAATCTAAGTAGCTACTTCTTTGAAAATAATACGCTTTTCTAATTTACAGCTATTTGAAGGCATTCCTGAACAGCAGTTTCTTACCAACCAATGAACTTACAGTTTTCTTGTGATTTCACAGTTCAATTTTTTTTTCAAACTCAGCTCTGAAGGTGAGTTTACACCCGGGTCTGTTTCTGCTCAGTAGCTCCTGTTTCTGACTTGGAATAATTCCTATGTATACCACACCTCTTTCCATCATGCACTGAATTCTCATGTGAGCCTAATTTGCTACTCACTCAGTCTCTGTCTCACTCCAGTGTAGCTGCCTGTCTCCTCACATGACCCTTCCTGCCTCCATTGTATGAGATGGTGAAGGGAGCAAATGTTAAAGTGCTGGTTGAGGTGCCAATCGAGTGGGCTGCTTTGTCCTGGATGGTGTCAAGTTTATTGGGTGTTGTGGGAGCTGCACTCATCCAGGCAAATGGAGAGAATTCCATCACACTCCTGACTTGTGCCTTGCAGATGGTGGGCAGACTTTGGGGAGTCAGGAGGTGAGTTACTCTCCACAGAATTCCCAGCCTCTGTCCTGCTCTTGTAGCCACAGTATTTATATGGCTAGTCCAGTTCAGTTACTGGGCAATGGTAATCCCCAGGATGTTGATAATGGGAGCTTTTGTGGTGGTAATGCCATTGAATGCCAAGGGGAGATGGTTAGATTCTCTCTTGTTGGTGATAGTCATTGCCAAGCACTTGTGTGGCATAAATGTTACTTGCCACTTAGAAGCCCAAGCCTGATTGTAATCCCCAGGATGTTGATAATGGGAGATTTTGTGGTGGTAATGCCATTGAATGCCAAGGGGAGATGGTTAGATTCTCTCTTGTTGGTGATAGTCATTGCCAAGCACTTGTGTGGCATAAATGTTACTTGCCACTTAGAAGTCCAAGCCTGATTGTTGCCCAGGTCTTACTGCATATGGACACGGACTGCTTCATTATCTGAGGAGGCACGAAAGGCACTGAACATTGTGCAGTCATCAGTGAACACCTCTACTTCTGACCTTATGCAGGGAAGGTTATTGATGAAGCAGCTGAAGATGGTTGGGCTTAGGACACTACCCTGAGGAACTCCTGCAGCAATGTTCTGGGATTGAGACAATTGGCCTCCAATAAACACAGTCATCATCCTTTGTATTTGGTAAAACTACAACCAGTGGGGAGTTTTCATCCTTATTTCCATTGACTTCAGTTTTGCTAGGGCTCCTTGATACCACACTCGGTTAAATGCTATCTTAATGTCAAGGGCAGATACTCTCACCTCACCTCTTGAGTTCAGTTCTTCTTTCCATGTTTGGTCCAAGGCTGTAATGAGGTCAGAAGCTGAGTGGCCCTGCCGGAACCTTAACTGAGCATCAATGAGTAGGTTATTGCTGAGTAAGTGTAGCCTGATAACACTGTTGATGACCCTTTCCATCACTTTGCTGATGACCAAGAGTACACGGATGGGGCAGTAATTGGCCATGTTGGATTTGTCATGCTTATTGTGTACAGAACATACTTGGGCAACTTTCCACATTGCCGGGTAGATGCCAGTGTTGTAACTGTGCTGGGACAGCTTGGTAGGGGTCCAGCTAGTTCTGGAGCACAAACCTTCAATTCTATTGCCGGAATATTGTTAGGGCTCATAGCCTGGTAGTATCCAGTGCCTTCAACAGTTTCTTGATATCAAACGGAGTGAATCAAATTGGTTGAAGACTGGCATCTGTGATGTTGGGGACCTCTGAAGGAGGCCGAGATGAATCTGGCTGAAGATGGCTGAAAATACTTCAGTCTTGTATGTTGCCCTGATGTACTGGGCTCCCCCATCATTGAAGATGGGGATATTCGTGAAACCTCCTCCTCCGGTTGCTTAATTGTCCACCACCATTCAAATCTGAATGTGGCAGGACTGCAGAGCTTAGGTCTGATCTGTTCATTGTGGGAATGCTTAGCTCTGCCTTTTGCATGCTGCTTCTACTGTCTGGCATAGAAGTAGTCCTGTGTTGTAGCTTCACCAGGTTGACACCATATTTTTAGGTATGCCTGGTGCGGCACCTAGCATGCCCTTCTGCACTTTTCATTCAAGGGCATGCTAGGTGCTGCACTAGGCATACCCTTCTGCACTCTTCATTGAACCAGGGTTGGTTTCCTGGCTTGATGGTAATGATAAAGTAGGGTATATGCCGGGTCATGAGGTTACAGATTGTGGTTGACTATAATTCTGCTGCTGCTGATGGCCCACAGAGCCTCATGGATGCCTAGTTTTGAGTTGCTCGATCTATTCCATTTAGCATAGCGGTAGTCCCACACAACATGTTGGAGGGTATCTTCAATGTGAAGTTGGGCCTTCATCTCCACAAGGGCTGTGAGGTGGTCACTTCCACCAATACTTTCATGGACAGATGCATCTGTGTCAGGTAGATTGGTGAGGACGAGGTCAAGTAGGTTTTTCCCCTTGTTGGTTCCCTTACCACCTGCCACAGATCCGACAGCTACTCTTGGTGATGGACATTGATGTCCCCCACATAGAATGCATCCTGTACCCTTGCCACCCTCAGTAATTTTTCCAAGTGGTGTTCAACATAGAGGAGCATTGATTCATCAGCTGAAGGGGGCAGTAGGTGGTAATCAATAGGAGGTTTTGTTGCCCATGTTTGGCTTGATGCCTTGACAATTTATGGATGGAGTCAATGTGAGGACTGCCAGAGTAACTACCTCCAGACTGTACACAACTGTGCTGCCACCTCTGCTTGGTCTGTCCTGCTGGTGGGACAGGACATACCCAGGGATGGTGATGGTGGTGTCTGGGACATGATCTGTAAGATATGATTACATAAATATGATTAGGTTAGGCTGTTGCTTGACTAGTCTGTGAGACAGCTCTCCCAATTTTGGCATGAGCCCCCAGGTGTTAGTTAGGAGGACTTTGCATCGTGAACAGGGCTGGGTGTGCCATTCGTGTTTCCAGGGCCTAGGTTGATGCAGGTGGTCCGCCTGGTTTTGTTTGACTTTGTCATGGTTTGATACAACTGAGTAGTTTGCTAAGTCATTTCAGAGATCAGTAACTGAATTTAAATTCTACCAGCATCTGTGGTGGGAGAGCATTAGCCTTAGCCCCTGGATTACTAGTCCAGTGACATTACCACTATGCCACCATGTCTGCCCTGTACGCCATTGTCTCCTCCTGCAACAGACACTCTTCAAGCTTACGAATGACTCAATTATTCCAGTTTTGGGAACAATCACAGTTACAGCCACAGGATTGTCACCCTGGACTGGTTCACTTTATATGTAGCTAGGCAGAAGCCTTATGAGGGTAAACCTTTTCGATAGGCTTGAATTCAAACTTAAAGGCCCAACTGGAACACACATGAACATGATCAATGATGCAGAATAAATACACCAATATCCTTTCTTATTTACTGGATTTGGGAGATCAAGGGGTACTGTCATGCTCCTTTCATTGATACATTAATTCTGCCAGTTTTGAAAAATTTGAAATGGCTGCCATTTGCAATCTGTGCTACATTGTCACAGGAGCTGAAATGACTGGAAGCAGATTGAGCAACTCAACTCATCGACATGGATATCAAATCTACTCAATGCACGGCGCAAAAATGACAAACTTAGACTATGCATTGACATTAAGGTAGTCAACAAAGCAATCATTCCAGTCAAGTATGCACTTCCTACAATCTTAAAACTATCAACACCAAGTCATGACTCCACAATCTTTGCAAAGCTCAATATGCAATGGAGCTATCTTCAAAGCTATTCATGCGCTTCCAACCCCATCTAAGGGTTGAAAGAGTTGGCATCGCTCCCCAGTACAATCAACATTTATCACTAATTCGTTCCTAAGTATGCAGAGATCATGGAGATGCTTCAGAAGCTGCTGTGCAAAGTTGCACAATGGAAATGGACAATTGGACAACAAACAACTGATATGTTAAAGGTAAAGATAGAGTCTCCACCAGTCCTCGGGCATTTCAACCCAATGTAGAAACGTATGTTACAACAGATGCATCATGAAGTACTACTGGATCTGTACTCTCACAGTACATTGAAGGAAGCATACGACCAATCGCTTATGTGTTATGCTTTTTGTCAGAAATTGAACACAAATACTTTACTGGAGAGCAGGAAACTCTAGCCTGCATCTATGCTTGTGAAATTGGCACAAGTATCACTATGGTAAAAAGTTCACCCTCCGCACCAATCACCAAATGCTGACTACATTAGTCACATCAGGATCTGGTCATTGACTGCTATGCATCTACAGTTGGTCAGGTTGTCTTCATGAGTACAAATTTGAGGTTGATTATCTTGCCGGTTTATGCAAACGCGTTGATCATGCAGTCGATCATACACAACTTCAAATTCGTCGATCTAAGCATAGCCATCATAGACCTTTGTATCTCAAAGACTATTTCTGTACTTAGAGAAAACAGAAAGCTGTACTCTAAGAAATTATTTGATGTACATATGTTTGTTGTTTAGGATGATTTAATTTAAAATAACATCTTTAGTTTTACAAAGGGGAATATATGTAGTGTTAAATTATTCTGTTTTGGATTATGTAAGTCTATTTACTATACCATGCTCACCTACTATGATGCTCACTGTGCTTCCTTGCTAACCAGTCATTACTTTTATCATTACTGGTTAAGCCTGGCTGTGGACTCAGGGAAAAGTAAACAAAGCTGTAATAAAAGCATATAACATCTTGGGCCGTATCAAGAGCAGCATAGAGTACAAAAGCAAGCAAGTTATGTTAAACCTCTAAAAAAAACAGGCCCAGCCTCAATTGGAGAATTGGTTCTGGGCACCACACTTTAGGAAGGCTGTGAAGGCAATAGAGGGAGTGCAGAAAAGATTTATGAGAATGGTTCCAGGGATGAGGAACTTCAGTTACACAGAAAGATTGGAGTAGTTCAGACTGTTCTCCTTGGAGAAAAGAAGATTGAGAGGAAATTTCAAAATCCTGAGGTGTTTGGATAGAGTAGAAAGGGATAAACTGTTCCCATTAGTGGAAGGATCATGAACCAGAGTGCACACATTTAAGGTAATTGGCAAAAGAAGCGATGGTGACATGAGGAAAAACTTTTTCACACAGAGAGTAGTTAGGATCTGGAAAGCACTGCCTGAGTGTATGGTGGAAGCAGGGTCAACTGAGGCGTTCAAAAGGGAATTGGATCATTATCTGAAAAGGAAACATTTGCAGGGCCTTGGGGAGAAGATGGGGGTGTGGCACCAGGTGAGTTGCTCCTTTGGGGAGCCAGCACAGACACAATGGGCTGAAAGGCCAGCTTGTGCTGTAACTATTCTATGATTCTATGATTATGGAATTGTTAGATCATTGGATGAGTTTTCTACGTTAGTGAACATATAGCCCCAATAATTCATTAGCATTGAAGTTAGATCAATCTTTTTTTTATTCATTCACGGGATGTGGGCTTCACTGGCTGTGCCAGCATTTATTGCCCATCCCTAGGTGCCCTTGAGAAGGTGGTGGTGAGCTGCCTCCTTGAACCGCTGCAGTCCACGTGGTGTGAGTACACCCACGGTGCTGTTAGGAAGGGAGTTCCAGAATTTTGACCCAGTGACAGTGAGGGAACAGTGATATATTTCCAAGACAGGATGGTGAGTGACTTGGAGGGGAACTTCCAGGTTATGGTGTTCCCATCTATCTGCTGCCCTTGACGTTCTACATGGTAGTGGTCGCGGGTTCTGTCTAAGAAGCCTTGCTGAATTCCTGATTCCAATCACGAGTAATTGTGTGTTACTGCAATCAATAGCAAAGCAATTTCAAAATTACTTTATCCTGTTGACATTTCAAGCATAATGCTACTATAAACTCTCTATGTTTGCTTCATGCCAACTGATTTAAATTTTTGCTTTCAAGACACAGCATCAGAATTAAAAAGCTGACTACATTATTCTGAAATATCGTCCATGGCATCATAGAAATTGCAGCACAGAAGGAAGCAATTTAGCTCATTGAGCAAGTGCTGGAGTTGATTAATCTGATACGATGTTTTGCTCTTTCCTCCTATTTTATTTGATATTTTTCCTCAAAAATATATACAATTCCACTTTTGGTGACAGTGTACAAATCCCTTTTAAAATATTCTATACTTTGCCTCTCAATGGTCTCTCATTGGGTACTCAATGACTTGTACAAATTCAACATCACTTTAGCACTATACTTAATGTTCCCAACTCTGGAGTCTAATGATCCCAGCAATTATGCCAGGATGGCACCCATTAGGAACCTTTGCCGCTTCCCTTGTAGACTTTCTGAACCAGGGAAAGTACCCTACTTTGAATCCACTGAACTGAGGTGCATTTGGGACATAGCAATAAGGATAGACAATGGCAAGTGCCAAGTCAGGATGTACTGGGAACCTCTCCTGGGAGGAAACATGTAGGTCATGCCCATGGCTCCCTTACAAAGAAGACCACTTGAATAAAGTAATAATGAATGTGATGGTTTTAATCTTGGCCTGGAACCCAGGGTGTCCCCACATTCACTGGCTACAGGAGTTCATCTACTCTAGCCAGGTAGACCTCCAACAAGCATAAACCAGCTTCCTCTGAGGTTCTGGGGCACATGAATTACCAACATAAGCAGTTCCTTGTCCTCCTGTTCTGCCTCACCCTGCCCCTTCACCTTATGACAATGGCCTTGTTGGAGGCGGCTATCCCAGAAACTTGGGCACAAAATCAGAAGTCATGGTTCGAAAAGGAACCAATGACATAAGAAAGAGTAGGTTGGAAGCCTTTCAAAAAACTTGAAGGTGTAGGCTCTAGAGAAGTATTTGCAGATTACTCCTATGCAATGCACTGGTCAAGTTAGGAAGGAATAGACTAAAGACATCAATATGTGGTTAGAGATATTGCTGAAGGGAAGGTTTCAGATTCCATGTTCCTCTGTGTCCCTACATTCTTTAATATTCCATTTTGAGGAAAGACATTTAAAACCCTGTTTCAAGAATGGAAACACTCTTGCTTAAACCAAACCTATGTTTATGTCAAAAGGCAACAACTCAGCATTCAACATCAATTGAAAATTCCATGCAGAATGCCAGCAACAAAGTTACACATGCTGCCTTTCCTGCCTGTCATGCACATTATCTCTCAACGTTCAAGCCTTTTGTCTCCTCCCAGGAAGCACCAAGGTCAATTTTATGGGAAATGTGTCCTTATAGTTACCTCCAGCTGTAATCATTTGTCATGCCATCTAATGTATGCAGTAATTTAATGTTTTCTTGGTACACTTTTTAAAATGCCCACAACCTGCTTTCCAAGGCTGTCAAATCTTTTGTCCAGCTTTACATTAATGAAAAGATGTTTCTTTCTCCCAAGCAATGATGTAATAAATATTCCAACCTAGAAAAACAGAACTGCAGAGGGACGCAGTCTGGCTTACTTTAATCTCCTCCATTTTCTTACAGAATGAATTACTTTCATCCCTGATACATAGTGGTTTCATAGTATGACATAGCGCAGAAGGAGGCCATTCAACTGATTGGGCAGAATCTAATGCCATCCTCAATGGTGTGCTTGGTGGCGGGGGGCATCTAATCAGTCAGGATGGCGGTGGATGGGGACCACACCACCATCCTACCTCCACCCTGATTAGACAGGAAGGCCCATGGACAGCCTTCCCACCCTGACACCAATTGAGGCCCTTAAGAGGGCAATTCATGTCCACTTAAGGGCCTCATCCAGGCACTACCGGTATTAACCCAGTGGCAAGCAGGAAGCTTGCCATTTGGGAAGCACAACAAGCAAACCCATGTGGAGTTGCTGTGGTCTCCTGGGGTGGGGGTCTCTCTTTCAAAGGAAAACAGTGCCTGATCGAGGAACTCAGTATTGGGAAGGGGTGTGCCCGCTGAGAACCAAGCTATTGCATGTACCGCCAATCTCCTTTCCCCCTGCCACTCTACAGCCCCCACCCCGAGACCCCAATCTGCCATCAACCACCTGTGGCCTGGATTCCAGGTATGACACAAGGCCTTCCATGGGTGTTGGGCTGGAAGTAACCACCGTCTCCCTGGTTGCAGTGTGCTGCTATGAAACACAGCTGCCAGCCTCTGATTCACTGGCAGCTCTTGGCAGGCGGGAATTCCGCCCCCAGGATTCTTGATGAAAGCAAAATACTGCAGATGCTGGAAATCTGAAATAAAAACAAAAAATGCTGGAAAATTTCAGCAGGTCTGGCAGCATCTGTGGAGAGAGAAACAGAGTTAACGCCTCGAGTCCGTATGACCTTGAAGAAGAGTCTGAAGAAGAGTCATATGGACTCAAGACGTTAACTCTGTTTCTCTCTCCACAGATGCTGCCAGGCCTGCTGAGTTTTTCCAGCATTTTTTTGTTTTTATCCCAGGATTCTTGATCCTGGGGAAAGTCCACCGCTGTTCAGTTAAGCCCCTGAGTGGCACATAATTTGGTAGGCCTTCCCCAAAAGTGGTGATGTTGGGCTGTCACCAGCTCTCCAGCCAGCAGGCGAGATCCCCGTCACCTCTATTAAATCCAGCCCGTTGTCTCCTTAGTAGTTGATTAGTAGCTAATCAATTTCATGGCCAGGATATTATGGCCCCATCATGCCCCTCCCCGTCAGCGGATGTGGTGAGCTATTTAAATCCCCATTCAGTTGGGCGGGACCATAATATCCCACCGGGCAGGAGGGGCTGTAAATTCCTGGCCCATAAGCATTATTGTATCAATGATTCATGGGGCAGTTGAAAAAAATCTACCCAGGTTTCTCAATGAATTTTTTCTAAACGTAATTAGATGCCTGGGTGTCATACTGCTAGCTTTAACTATTCTTATCTACTATTCATAAATGTTAGGTCATCCAAAACTCTACTTCTGTGTTGTAACTTACAGAAAGTTCCGTTCCCCTACCACGCCTGTGCTCGCTGACCCATATAGGCTCCCAGACAAGCAATGTCCTGATTTTAAAATTCTCGTTTTCAAAGCCCTCCTTGGTCTTGTCCCTCCCTATCTCTATACTCTCCTCTAAACCGACAACCCTCTGAGATATTTGCACTCCTGTAATTCTGGCTTCCTGTGCATTCCCAATTATAATTGCTTCATCATTGGTGAATTGCCTAGGCCCTAAGTTCTGAGATTTCCTCCCTATAGCCCTCTGCCTCTCTACCTTGATTTCCTCCTTTATGACATTCCTTAAAACATACCTCTTTGACCGAGTTTTTGGTCATCTGACCTAATATCTGCTTATGTGGCTTGGTGTTATACTTTGCTTTATGGGTCAGGATCTTCCGGTCTGCGAGCAGGGACATCCCCCGCTCGCTGACGCGTAAAATGATGCGGGATGATGTCGGGCGGAACTCCCGATGTCACCCCACATCATTTCCATTTTCAGGTCGGCGGGGGCGCAGCCGAATCAGCTGTGCACCCGCCGACCTGTCAACGGCCAATTGAGGCCATTTAAAAAGTACTTAACGTAATTAATGGACCTGCCCGTCCAACCTTAGGGTTGGCGGGCAGGCCGGGAGCCCTGGAGGGCTTAAGAAAAAACATGAAACCTCATTCACGGGCGGGATGAGGCTTCACGAGGCTTTTAAAATATTTAATAAAGGTTTCACTAAAAGTGATGAACATGTCCCAACTCATGTGGCATGTCAGGGAAATTTTGTTTCTGTCTCTTTAACATTTTAAAATTTGGAACCGATCTCCCTGAGGCAGCACTTAGCCCCAGGGAGATGAGTGCGCTCTTTCGTGCACATGCATGAAAGAGCGCACTCTCGGCTGAGGGAATCCCCCACCCAGGGAATTCCCCACCCCCCGCCCGCACAGAGAGCACATAACGCCTCCTGGCGGACGTCATGCTGGGTGGGCCTTAATTGGCCCGCCCATGTAAAATGGCGGCATGCCCTGATCAGGGGCGTCTACCGGAGGAGCACCAGCCCACGCCTGTTCCTGCACTTGCCCCCAATGGGGGGAAGATTTTTCCCATGAAGTTTGTTTGAAGCGTTTGAAGCTTTACGTTAAATATGCTATATAAATTTAAGTTCTTGTTTTTGTTATGTGTGGGTTGTGAGGTTGTTTGCTGCTTTTGCAAGAGTCCCTTTAAGGGCTATGTGTTAAGTTGCATGTAGTCCTTTTTCCTTAATGCAGCCAGTGTTGACTCATTAGTGTAAACCAATATTGAACAGGGAACTTCAAACAGGCATTTGGCCCCTTATTTCCTTGAGCAAAGGGTTTCAGACATGGGTCCTAAGATGCCCTATACCAACACGGCAGCACAGTCCAGTCTTGTAGTGTGCGTGTGCTTTCTGCCCACCAGATTGGATGCTTATGAGGACACTTAGTGCCTGAAAAACTGATGCTGCAAGCCGGAATTTCTAAGCCAAGAAGTATTGCTTTCTTCTTATTCATCAGTTTACTGAGATAACTCTTCTTACAAGTACTTCATCCAGCAGAAGATACCAGGCTTTGGCTGGATTTTCCGGTCCTGCCCACAGTGGGAATCGTCACGGGCAGGATGGAAAATTTGATGGACCAGCCAAATGTCCGTTGACTTTGGGCAAGAATTCAGAAAATGCCAGCCTTTCCATTTTTACTCATTTCCCAGAGAATATAAAATCAGAATTCTGGTTAATCTGAGTAATGTCTGAGATAGAATGGTTATGAGATAAAGGTTTATGATATTTATGAGGAAGTGGGGAGGGAACTCATATGTTCCCGAGAACAGGGCCAAGGGGTAGCGTGAGAGGACCGGTGATTTTAAAGTGTAAGAAAAACTAGGCCTGAGACCAGAGCAGGACTGGGAGGCAGTGAGAGAGGAGCAGTGGCCTTGGTAAGATTTAAAAAGAGTGGGAGCTGAGTCAGAGCGGAGATTTAAAAAGAGCGGGAGCTAGACTTGTGGCTGCAAGCAGCACGAGGACAGAACGAGAGTTCCAGGGAGACTTGGGGCTGACAAGAGAGGGGAGACCAGTGAGAACAGTATAAAAGGGCATGACAAACAGAAGCCGAGACCGGAGAGGAGAGGCGTACCCTCAGGACCTTCAGACGGTGGAGTTCAAAGTGCCATCATGATTCAAAAAGTGATGCGACACAGAAGAGGCAGCTGATTGGTAAATAGGGTCAGGTGAGTACTTCTACTTCTACTTTTTCTACTAATTAAACTGCTGCAGACAATTAGCTTAAACAAAAGAAGATGAGGACTTTGGGCTGTAGTAGGAGTGTTTGAAGTGGAGTAAGGCCCCTAGCTAGTTAGTATTCTTTAAAGGGAGTAACTAACGAGTTAATCTAAAGGGAAGTCATGGCAGCTGAAATCACGCCTGTGATATGCTCCTCCTGCGCTATGTGGAAAGTCATGGGAAGTGGGAAGTGCCCCTGGCAACCATGTGTGCAAGAAGTGTGTCCAGCTGCAGCTACTGGCTAACTGCATTTCAGAGTTGGAGCTGCGAGTGAATTCATTGTGGAGCATCGGTGATGCTGAGATTATCATGGACAGCACGTTCAGTGAGGTAGTCACACTGCAGATAAAGACTGAACAGGCAGAAAGGGGATAGATGACCACCAGGCAGAGTAGATGAAGATAGGTAGTACAGGAGTCCCCTGTGGCTGTCCCCCTGTCTAACAGATATATTACTGTGGATACTGTTGGGGGAGACGACCTCTCAGGGGAAAGCAGCAGGAGCCAAGTCCATGGCACCATGGGTGGCTCTGCCGCACAAGAGGGGAGGAAGAAGAGTGGCAGAGCTATAGTGATAGGAGATTCAATAGTAAGGGGAACAGACAGGTGTTTCTGCTGCTGCAAAAGAGAATCCAGGATGGTATGTTTCCTCCCTGGCTTGTCTTATGAGGAGAGATTGAGCAGTTTAGGCCTATACTTGCTAGAGTTTATAAGGGTAAAGGGAGATCTAATTGAGGTATCTAAGATGCTGAAGGGGATAATCAAAGTAGATGTGGAGCAGATGTTTCCCCTTGTGGGGCATTCTAGAATGAGAGGCCATAGTTTTAGGCTAAGGGGTGGTAGATTTAAATCAGGGGTGAGGAGGAATTACTTTTCTCAAAGGATCATGAATCTGTGGAATTCACTACCTCAGAGTGGAATTCACTACCTCAGAGTGCAGTGGATGCCGGGACACTGAATAAATTTAAGGAAGAGATAGACAGATTTTTAATTAGTAATGGGTTGAAAGGTTATGGGGAGAGGGCGGGAAATTGGAGTTGAGGTCAAAATGAGATCAGCCATGATCATGTTGAATGGCGGGGCAGGCTTGAGGGGCTGAATTGCTTACTCCTGCTCCTAGTTCTTATGTCCTAATAAACATGTGAAGAGAAAAAGACTAATGAAGACAATGATAGGTTCCTTACAGTCAGAAACAGGGGAAATTATAATGGGGAACAAAGAAATGGCAGAATTGAACACATATTTTGGTTCTGTCTTCACAAAAGAGGACACAAATAATTTCCCAGAAATGTTATGGAACCAAGGGTCTAGTGAGAGGGGGAATTGAAGAAAATCAGTATTAGTAAAAAATTAATGGGGTCAAAGGCTGAATAATCCCCAGGGCCTTATAATCTACATCCCAGAGTATTAAAGGAAGTGGCCCTGGAAATATTGGATGCATTGGTGGTCATCTTCCAAATTCTATAGACTCTGGAGCAGTTCCTACAGATTGGAGGATGGCAAATGTAACCCCACTATTTAAAAAAGGAGGGAGAGAAAAAACAGAGAATTATAAACCAGTTCACCTAATATCAGTCGTGGGGAAAAAGCTAGAGTCTGTTATAAAAGGCTTGGTAACAGAACACTTGCAAAGCATTAAGGGATTGGACAAAGTCAGCATGGGTTTATGAAAGAAAAATCATGCTTAACTAATCTACTGGAGTTTTTTGAGGATGTAACTAGTAGAAAAGATAAGGTGGATGTGGTGTATTTGGAGTTCAAGAAGGCTTTTGATAAGATCCCACATAAGAGGCTAGTGGGCAAATTAAAGCACATGAGATTGGGGCAATATATTGGTATGGGTTGAGAATTGGTTGACAGACCGGAAAAAGAGAGTGGGAATAACTGGGTCTTTTTTCGGGCGGCAGGCGGTGACTAGTGGTGTACCATAGGGATCAGTGCTTGGGCTCCAGCTATTCACGATATATATAAATGACTTGGATGAGGGAATCAAATGCAATATTTCCAAGTTTGCTGATGACACAAAACTGGGTGGGGTTGTGAGTTGTGAGGAGGATGCAAGGAGGCTTCAGGGCGATTTAGATAAGTTGTGTGTGTGGGCAAACACATGGCAGATCAAGTATAACGTGGATAAATGTGAAGTTATACGCTTCATTGTGAAAAACAGAAAGGCAGAGTATTATCTAAATGGTGATATATTGGGAAATGTGGATGTACAAAGGGATTTAAGTGTCCTTGTACACCAGTCAATGAAAGTAAACAGGCTGGTACAGGAATTAGGAAGGCAAATGGTATGTTGGCCTTCATTGCTAGAGGATTTGAGTTCAGAAGTAAGGATGTCTTACTGCAGTTGAACAGGGCCTTGGTGAGACCACACCTGGAGTATTGCATGCAGTTTTGGTCTCCCTACCTAAGAAAGAATATACTTGTCATAGAGGAAGTGCAGCGAAGGTTCCCTAGGCTGATATCGGGGATGGCACGACTGTCGAATGAGGAGAGATTGGTTTGACTGGGCCTGTATTCACTAGAATTTAGAAGAATGAGAGGGAATCTGATTTAAATGTATACAATTCTAACAGGGCTAGACAGACGGGAGGCAGGGAAAATGTTTCCCCTGGTTGGGGAGTCTAGAACCAGGGGCCACCATCTCAGGATATGGGGCAGGCCATTTAGGACTGAGATGAGGAAAAGTTTCTTCACTCAGAGGGTGGTCAACCTATGGAATTCTCTACCATAGAAGGCTGTGGAAGCTGGGTCACTGAGTATATTCAAGAAAGAAACAGATAATTTTTTGAATATTAGGAGCATCAAGGGGTATGCAGAGAAAGTGGGAATATGGCGTTGAGATAGAGGATCAGCCATGATCATATTGAATGGCAGAGCAGGCTTGAAGGGCCGAATGGCCTACTCCTGCTCCTAGTTTGTATGTTCACATTGAGACTATAGCTCTTTAAAGAAAATGAAATGCCACTTTTATTTTTGATGAACCAAAGATCCCTGTTGATTTATTCAACTATGCTTCCTGCTGTTATCAATAATCATTGCAGCTGTGCAATTGTCAGCTTTTTCATTACTGGCAAGGGCTCAGAGAGAGTTAACTTCTTTAACAGAAACTGCAGCACTCGTTAGTACTATTTTGTGCAAAATGACTCCAATTCTTTTGAGATACTCCCTGAGTAAAAAATCATTAACTTGGATGCTTCAATCCATGCTTGATCTTTTTGACACACATGCATTGAGATACAGGAAGGCTCCTCTCTGCCCCAAACTGAGTTTACATTTCTCAAGAAGCTGATTTGCCTCTGGAAACATTCATTTTCCCTATTACAGATGTTTATGAAGTTCAGTCTTCAGAGCATTTTTCCATCGTCAAGATGTATATCTGTTATTCCTGGCTAGTGACCATTAGAGTTGAGTCAATCACAACTTTTACAATTGCATAATGTCCTGAAGCAGAAAAACATTTCCCTAAGGAATAGAGGAGAGAAACAAGATTAGAGCAGGTAGCTCTGGCGAAGGATCACCCGCTGCAACATGGAGCAACATCATCCTTATGTTTCATAATCCCTATCATTCTGGTATCTCCTTTTACTTTTTGGCAACTGTTCCTATCTGTATGGGGGAAGATATTGTCAAGATCCATGAAGCCTTTACAGATGCACATTTTTGCAAGTCCTTTTTTTAAAAATTAAAAGCATCTGATAGATTGGTTTATAACTCTAATTGGACAAAAATAATCCAAAGAAAAGGTTTTATTTATTGATTTATAAAATAACTTATGACACTTCAACTGACATGGCTCTCACTTTTAGTCATATATTTGGGCTGGCAAATGTGAGGATAGATTTTCAGCTTGCCACCTGGGTGAAAACTGGTGCTGTGGTCCGGTCGCCTGTTTTAGAGGGGCATTTGATTTCAATGGAAATGAAAACTATGGTAAATATCTTGCTTGATATTCACTGAAGCCCTCACGAGGCACGTATCACTGTCTCCTTATGAGAAGCAACATTAACTGCTCGATCCCCCTATGTCACTGAACTTCATGTCCACACACTCATTGGGTGTTAATCTTGCTGACCTCCTTCCTGTTCATCTCACGTCTCCCACTGCTGGTTCACTTGCTAAGCTGCTGAACTGCTGCTTAGTGAGCTAAAATCTCCAAAAGTTTGGTAATGTTTGGTAATGCCGGAAAGCCATTGTAATCTCCGTTCACATTGGCGGTACTGGAAAACCCACCAGCGTGAGGGGCTGGAAAATTCTGGCCATTACTTCTGAGCTCAATACTTAACAAAGAACTGCAAAGAAACCAGTTCATCATAAGTAGGTGTGAACAGCCACCATGCATTCTCCATTGTGTGGCAATGACTTTGAACTTTGAATCATTTATGTGGACAATGGAAGTACTGATCATGTGGTCACATGATTTAAATTGACTTCCGATAACAAATCTTATTTATTCCAAGACCAGGGAGAAACTAGCCAGCCCAGGGAGAAACAGCACAGAATAGCCAGAGGACAGAGGGCCCCAAATGGATACCCTCTCTCTCTCTCTCTCCCTTTTTCTCCACTCAACCTCCAAGCTCAAACTCTATGTGCAGTTGGACTATCCACATGCTGCAGGTAAAGATTTTAAAAACCATCAACCCAGCATCTGCTGTCTCTGGAAGGCAAAATACATCGACAGCATATATCTTTAAGTTGCCTTGATGCTAAATTGTGAAGGACCACTGAGCTAGCCTGGAACCAACCAAATCATCAATCTACATGATAAAAGCAAAATGCTGCAGATGCTGGAAATCTGAAACAAAAATAGAATACACTGGAAAAACTCAGCAGGTCGGACAGCACATGCAGAGAGAGAAACAGAGTGGACTCAAAAGAAGGGTCATACAGACTCGAAACTTCAACTCTGTTTCTCTCTCCACAGATGCTGTCAGACCTGCTGAGTTTTTCCAGCATTTTCTGTTTTTCTTGTCATCAATCTACAAGACACATATATCTAACTTTTATTGAACTCTTAAAAAGTCTGTTTAACCTATCCTCCCACTCTGTAACTCATTAGTGTGTGTGTGGACTTTGAGTGTGAGTGAGTGTGAAAGTTGGAGCACTTATATTTTTTACTTAGGCTGGATTAATTACAATAAACACTACCCACTTCTATTTTTAGAAAAAAATCAAGGAAACCTGTCTGTATATGACTTTTACACTTACAGCACTTAAACAACTAAACACACGCTGAATTGGCAAGCATATCCTTTTAAGAGAACCTGTTGTGTTCAAATGAGGAATCGGAAAAGAGGAGAGGCACCCTACCTCTCCTCATCTAATCGTAGCGTACTGTTTATGACCTGACATTGAAATTTGTAGCGCCAACTTTCACACTTACACACAGTCGGGTCAGAATTTTGCCCTCGTTGGGCGGGCTCGGCGGGGGAGAGTGGGAGTGGTCGGGAAGCTGACCGCCGCCCGCGATTGGGTTCCAACCGTGATTTCACACTGGCGGGCCAATTAAGGGCCACCCAGCATGAAACAGCTGCTGCAGTGCTCGGCGCTCCCTGTGTGTGGCGGGGGGGAGGAGGGTGAGCGCGCAAGTTTGCGCAGGCACGCGGGTGTGCGCAGGAAAAGCTCCCTGAGGCACAGAGCTGCCTCAGGGAGATGAAGATTTTGAACAATGAAAATAAAGACCTTAAAAATGTTTATTTAAAAAAAAAAAATTTTTAATTCATTCATGGGATGTGGGCTTCGCTGCCTGGGCCAGCATTTATTGCACATCCCTAGTTACCCTTGAGAAGGTGGTGGTGAGCTGCCTTCTTGAAATGTTGCAGTCCCTGTGGTCTAGGCACACCCACACTGCTGTTAGGAATGGAGTTCCAGGATTTTGACCCAGCGACAGTGAATAAGCGGCGATATATTTCCAAGTCAGGATGGTGAGTAACTTGGAGGGGAGCTTCCAGGTGGTGGTGTTCCCATCTATCTGCTGCCCTTGTCCTTCTAGTTGGTAGTGGTCATGGGTTTGGAAGGTGCTGTCGAAGGAGCCTTGGTGAATTCCTGCAGTGCATCTTGTAGATGGTACACACTACTGCTACTGTGTGTCGCTGGTGGAGGGGGTGAATGTTTGTGGATGTCGTGCCAATCAAGTGGGCTGCTTTGTCCTTGTTGGTGTCAAGCTCCTTGAGAGTTGTGGGAGCTGCACTCATCCAGGCAAGTGGAGAGTACTCCGTCACAGTCCTGACTTGTGCCTTGTAGATGGTGGACAGTCTTTGGGAAGTCAGGAGGTGAGTTACTCACCGCAGGATTCCTAGCCTCTGACCTGCTCTTGTAGCCACAGTATTTACATGGCTAGTCCAGTTCAGTTTCTGGTCAATGGTAACCCCCAGGATGTTGACAGTGAGGGATTCAGCGATGGTAATGCCATTGAATGTCAAAGGGAGATGGTTAGTTGTGTAAAGAGGCTGAATGCAGCTTTGAGATCAAGGGAACAGTGAGGCAGCCCATTGGCTCAGTGCCACAATCAGGGAAAAGTAATGGCAACACCAAAATTGCATCGTAATCAACTTAATTTCAATGGATGCAGCCAGTTTGCGTATCATGATCCCTGCAGTCCAAAAACATTGCAGATGGATTTATAGTCCTATATTTTCCATGGCTCTGTTGTCCTTTCTCCTAATGGGCCACCCACAAACTCCATACAACATTCTAGTAGTGGTCTGGCCAATGTATGTTATAAATTAATTATTACTAATTTACTATTGTGTTTTAAGTTCTAATTTATAGAACTTATAAAGTGATGTTGATCTCTTTTGACTCCAATTCAACAGTACTTAATGAACTGTGAAGCACTTTAGGATGTCCTGAGGTCATGAATTATCCCATATAAATGCAATATACTTTCTTTATCACTTTATCTACTTACAGTTACAATTTAAAGCAGTTATTTATTTGAAGCTCCAGCTCTTTCTCTTTGTCCACATCCTCCATTGTTTTTTCATTATATGTAAATTCTCAGTCCTTGATTTTGATTGTGCTAATTGTATGAAGTTGCACCTGTCACCTGCCTGCCCATTCCACCAACATGATCCTGTTTTCTTGAAGGCCAGTAAATCCTCCTTTCAAGTTTCCATCTCTTTAACTTTAATGTAATTGCAAGTTAGTATCTACATATACCAAAAACAAAGTGGACTCAGCCCAAGTCCCTAAGTGATAATCATTTCCAAACCCTTTCTGCAACACCCATTTGTCCCAACTCTTTTTTATTTGCCTGTCAACCATCTTTCTAACCATATATATTTCATACATCATAATACATCTATATTTTTTCTTACACCGTGGGTGGAATTTTCCATGCCCACTGGCATCGGGTGTGATCGGCGGCGTCAATGGATAATATGACGAGAAGGCGAGCAATCGGTTTCATGATGCAAAACCAGTTTGCGATTGTTCGCTCAGCCCGTCGATGGTGGGGCACGTTTCCCGCCTTCAGAAGTCGGGAACCTCATTGTAATACATCTGCCAGCCTGCCGGGATCAACCCTCATGCTGGATCATCTGGGACCAGTAAGTTCTTAAAAATAATGTGAGGCAAAGGACGCTCTGCCATGTATGTAAAACAAATAGCTGGGTGTCATAAATAACCCAGCAAACTCTCGCAACTCATAACTCACGGCATATCTATCAATCACTAATACCTAATAATACGAATAGCCCATATATCCCCTCGAACTTGCTCTGTCATTCAATAATCTCATGGCTGCTCTTTGACCACAACCCCACTTACCCATCTTATTCCCATGTCCCTCAATTCCCCACGTGTCTAAAAATCTATTGACCTCTGTCTTGAAAATGCTCAACAACTGGGATCCACAGCCCTCTAAAGTAGAAAATTTCAAAGATTCACAATCTTTTGAAACTATTTCTCCTTATCTCAGTCTTTATTCTGATACTATGACAACCTAGTTTTAGACTTCTCAGTCAAGGGAAACAACTTTTCAGCATCTACCTAGTTAAGCCCCCTAAGAATTTTTCAATGATCTCAGTTTTTATTCCTCTAAACTCTAGAGAGTATAGGCCCATTCTAATCAGCGTCTCCTCGTAGGACAACCCTCCCATTACCTGAACTGTGTGCATTGTTTACACATAATGTTTTTCTAGCAAGATCTGGCCCAATAATTGTACATTCATAAATCACAAAAGCTGCCACTTAATTAATGTGCAGTTTGTCTGTGATCGTCTGCACAGGACCAGGGAGCCTGTGATAACTTTTTATTTACAAAGGAATTTATTGTGCCCCTATTATTTGATTCAGAAAGAAAAATCTAAGGCTGACTCCTTGAAGATCAAGTCTTTATGCCTCTATGACAGCCGGTGAGTATAAGTACAGTGAAGCACATTAGCTGGCTGTTAATTAGTGTAACTAGTTGTCTAAAGTGCCAACATTCCAAATCGCTTTCAATGGAAGATTTATTTTGCCATTGATATTATCAAACGTTATTGTGAGAAGACACAAATGTTTTGATATCCTAATAAAACACGAGTTTGAGCAGAAGGTAGTGCAACAAATTTCAAAATGACAAGGAACAAAGGAAGAAAAGCTTTGGAATATCGGGGTAAAATTCCACCACCTAAATTTCCTGACATGATTCGTGACATGCTCATGCCCATTGGAAATGGGGTGTGTAAGATAAAAAATTGGTCTACCCACCTCATTTCTATGATTGTGGTGTGGAAATGTGTGGCCCCTGCACAGCCCCTGTGCCCATTCCTCTACACACAGCAAGGAGCCGAGTAGTGTTCAGTAGAAAACCTGCGTTCCAGGCAACCTCCCCAATTTAAAGGCGCACTCATGTGAAAGGGAAGTTGCAGCAATTTACTGCAGGCTGCTCGATAATTGGTTTTGGACACTCAGAAAGGAGCCATGTTGCAGCAAGGAAAAGAGAGGGCTCCCAGATTTAGCAACACCACCCTGGACACATTCTGCTGGGAGGGTAAAGGCAGGAGTCAAACCATGTTCCAACAGCAGGGTGAGAAAACTTCCAGACTGACCCTCAGTAGGATGTGAGAGCATGTAGTGAGGATAGCCAATGCCCAGAGTGCAGCCCCATGGACCTGGCAACTGTGCCGAATGAAGTTTCATGACCTCACTCGCATGGTCAAGATGAGTGAAGGCATCACGCTTTGTACCCACCCTGTCACCCATCTCTCACATTGCTCAATGCACACAGCCCCATCACTGACACTCCCAGCACCACACCCTAGGCATAACTTTCCAACCCAGTTGGTGTCAGGCATCATGGCAGGCGTGAGTGGACAATATGGTGGAAAGGCCATCGTAAAACCAGTTTGCAATCATCTGCTATGCCTGTCAATGGCGGGCTGCATTTCCTGCCGCCAGACTTCAGGAACCTCATTTTTATACATCTGCATATCATTATAAGCCCTGCCCGCTGGAGTCATCCCTCCACTCTGGGTCATCTAGGCATGTGTTTCACAACTGTACATAAGCGATGTGCACCTAGCAGGCTGCACTTTGCTTGGGACTTCAAGGTTTGTTTGCCCACCTTGCTTCAGGCAGCACACGCAATCATCAGCGTCAGGCTTCCCAGGCAGAACCACATCACTTTTAAGGGGCCTCACAGGCAGGTCTCTACCTACCAGACCAGCCATGAGGCAGGGCTAGGCCTTGTTTGGGGAAGGGGGAGAAGTGGCCTCAGGCAAGGGAAGAGGCTGCAGTGCAAGGGCTATACTGGGGAAGAGGAGTATCCCAGGGTGTGTGTGGGGGCACATGTTGACCTATGCAAGTCACCTCAAGAGTGTGAGAGCTGAGGAGGCAGTCTCCAGAGGAGATGAGGGCAGATGGAGATGTGAAGGTATGTGTGACAGTGAGTGGTGATGTCCCTTGAGCTGGCAGTGAGTGAGCTGCCATTGAATGTGTGATGGACTTGTGAGTGTGTGAGTTTAGAGTGATGAGATGGTTGCCTTACCCTGGCAGCATGGATGAGAACATTCATCCTCTTTCTGCACTGGATGGCGAAGCTCTTCTGTGCAGCGTTGGCACTGACCATCACTGCCACTGCCTCTCAAGCCGGAGTGCTGAGATTGCTGGACCTCCTGTTGCCTGCAGGGCATCATGGCGGACCTCGAAAAGGCATTCCAGTGATGGTTTACTGACCTCTTCCTGGCTTTCAGAGCCATGTCTTCACTGGAGCAGTCCTGGGCTACAAGCATTGAGAACTGTGTGCGTGGCTGCAGTTTAGCTATGACACCCGGAGTGAGGAAATAGTGTGGTAATGGCATGATGGGTGATTCAGAGGCCACCCGCAAGTGAGACGATGTGTTTCCTGTGGCTGCATAATTAATGAGGCAGGATTGGGATGATAGGGCATGAAAAGCTGCCATTGTCCCCGGCAGATGAAACGTCCTTTTTCCCGCCTGCTACGGCACTTGGTGTAAATCTGGGGCGATTCCACTCCCTGACAATCAGGACTCACTCCTAACATCCTGTTGCAACATCGCACCCACATACACCTTCGAAGCATACCAGCCACCAACAGCTATCACTGCCTCCAGCTATTCAATTATAGCAGGCATCAACCAAACACACTGACCCATGGTCACCAACATTCTGCCGTCTCTCTAGAAGAGGATCTCCCACAACAAGAGAAAAAGTTAGGGACCAGGTCATATACAACCCACAGTGCTGTTAGGAAGGGAGTTCCAGGATTTTGATCCAGAAACAGTGAAGGAATATTTCCAGGATTGTGTGTGGCTTGGAGAAAAACTTGCAGGTGGTGGTCTTTGTCCTGAATGACATTGAGCTCCTTGAATGTTATTGGAGCTGCACTCATCCAGACAAAAGGACAATACTCCATCATGCTCTTGATTTGTGCCTTGTATATGGTGGACAGGTTTGGAGAGACAGAATGTGAGTTACTCGTTACAGAATTACCAACCTCTGACCTGCTCTTGTAGCATTTATATGACTGGTCCAGATGAGTTTCTCATCAATAGTAATCCCCAGGATGCTGATAGTGAGAGATTCAGTGATGGTAATGCCATTGAAAGTCAAGGGTGATGGTTAGATTCTCTCTTGTTGACAATGGTCATTGCCTGGCACTTGTGTGGCATGAATATTATTTGCCATCTATCAGTCCAAGCCTAAATGTTGTCCAGATCTTGCTGCATATGACCACAGATGGCTTCAGTATCTGAGGAGTTGTGAATAGTGCTGAATATTGTGCAATCCTCAGCAACATCCCCATTTCTGACCTAATGGTTGATGAGGCAGCTGAAGATGGTTGGGCCTAGGACACTTCCCTGAGGAACTCCTGCAGTGATGTCCTGGGACTGAGATGATTGGCCTCCAACAACCACAACCATCCTCCTTTATGCCAGGCATAAATCCAACCATTGGAGCGGTTTGCAACTCATTACCATTGACTTCAGTTTATCTAGGTCTCCTTGATGCCACACTCAGTCAAAGGCTGCCTTGAAGTTAAGGGCAGTCTAATCTAACACGCACAGCCACTAACTCAGCCAGTAATTGGACCAACACCTGCTTTAGGGGTTTGTTTAGATTTATGATCTGTATATGGTGAGTCACTTAGCACAAGTGGGCTGCAGCCAAGACAAGGGGATATGTCAGTTCATGTGCAAACATCCCAGTCTCACAACAGTTATTTTGCAGGGGACTCAGAAGAGGATCTTATTAGGGCAGAATACAGGAGAATGCTAATGAGCATGCAGAGCAAGATGCTTGGAGCTTTGACAGGCCTACCAGACAGCTTCCAGTCAATGGCTAAGTTCAAGGGATTCAGCTTCTACAGAGTATTTTACATGGGAATTTTGTTAATGAGGAAGTTCTAAGTGTTTTAAGAAGTGATCTCTTGGTAAAATCTAGTCAAGTTTTGCATTTAGCATTTAACTTTGACCTGGATTTTCCCTGCCCACCGATGTCGGGCGCGTTCGGTGCATGAGTGGACAATGTGGCACACTTGGTTTCACAACAGCGTGAAACCAGTTGGCAATCATCCGCTCAGCCTGCCAATGGCGGGCTGCGTTCTCCACCATTGAACATCAGGAACCTCATTGTAATACATCAGCCTATCATTATTAGGCCTGCCTGCTGGAATCATCCCCCCTGCTGGATCGTCCTCCCACGTCAGCAGGAAAACATGCCAGTGTAGAACACGTCTTGACCAGTGTGACCAGCAGAGGTTGTGACTTACTGCCAGGGCTCACATCGCAGACATCCGAGGAGCAGAAGATGCTGGAGCCCGACAGCAACGGCACACTGGAAGAATGTCCATGGCATGTTGGGTGGATTCTCATGGACATGGCTCTGCTGCAAAGCACCTCCTGGAAGTTGGATAGTCCAAGTTGGTTAGTGCACACAACTAATGGTCGAGGAGATGTAAGAGGAAGGTTTAGGATCGGCTGGAATAGGAAGTGGTGTCGGTGGGGGTGGGGGGGTGAGGTTGGAAGGGATGGGATGTAGGTTTTCAGAGGGAGAGGTTGGGGCGGGGGGTGGAATGAAGGAGCCAGGGACAGGCTGGGAGAGACAGTGGGGGGAGGAGGGGGTAAAGGGGTGAAGATGGCAACTGGGGGTAGGGGTAAGGAGGGTGGAAGTTGTAAGGGAAGGAGTGCAGAGAGGGGAAGGGGTGCAGAGAGGAGAAGGCGTCAAGGTGGAGGAAGGGGTGCAGAGTAGGGAAGGTGTCAAGAGGGAGGAAGGGGTGCGGAGAGGGGAGGGTGTCAAGGGGGAAGAAGGGGTGCGGAGAGGGGAGGGTGTCAAGGAGAAGGAAGCGGTGCAGAGAGGGGAGGGTGTTAAGGGGGGGAAGGGTGCTCAGAGGGGAGGTAGTAAGGGTGGAGGAAGAGGTAAGAGTGGAGGAAGGAGTTAGGAAGGGCGAGGGACTAAGCGGCGGTGGGGGGTGCGATGTCCGGGGAGGTGGGAGGACTGGAAGGGTAAGGGGCTCCAGAGGTGGGAAGGCTGGGAAGGGGTGTGGAGAGGGGAAGGGGTGCGGAGGGGGGATATGCAGGTGAATGTTCATGGGAGGGGTCAGATAGGTCCATATCTGCCTCCTGATGGTAGGCATGGTATAGAGGAATGGTGAGAATGACTGAGGGCAGAGTGAGGCAGTAGGGTGGGAGGGTGAGGGGTCGAAGGTAGCGATAGAAGGGACAGCGAGGGTGTTTGGTGGGGTCCTGGAGGCAAGCACGGACCCTGGGGGTGGGAAGGCGGAGGTTGGGGAGGTGAATGTGGATGGGGTGGAATTTTTGGGAAGGAAGGGAACGTGCACATTCACCTGGACACCTGGAAAAGGTTTGGGGCTGGTAGCTAATGGAAGGGAGGTGGAAGGTGATGCCAGCGGGGTCATCAGTGATGGGGGAAAGGAAATGGGTGAACGGGGGAGGGGAAAAGACAAGAGAGTGCACAATGCAGTGAAACCAGACCATGCTGGCTAAACCAAAAGTGAAACAAGAATCGTGGTGGACGAGATCAGATGCTTCATGGGTGTTCAGTGGGTGGGTGGAGATGCAGGTCAGCTCAGATGGTCAACTGAAAGTGAATTCCAGCAGGCAGTATTGAAAATGCTCAGCACATTGAGATGAGTGTGCAACATGAAGGATCCGCATACATGTGAGAGTGCTTGCATGAGACTCTGAAAGGCCCTGCCACACACACACTTTTACCTCCAGGATCACTTGTGTGTCGGCTGCTCCCTCTGCGATGACAGAGGACGAGGTTGAGGGGGGTCACAGGTAAAGGGGGTTTGGAAGGAGAGGACCGCCTCTGAGATTCCTTAGTGGATGACCAGGGATGCCCAGAGTTGCTCCTCCTCCCCTTGGGTGCCCAAGTGCCCCGGCCTGACTCCTGGAGGGGGAGGAGCACCTGGAAGGACCTGGAGGTGCCCCGTTTCCTTCTCACATTGCCAATTCAGGAAATCACCCATGGCCACCATGAGGGAGTGCAGGTCTGCGTTTTGCTGGATCAGGGTCTCCATGGCATAAGCCATCCTCCCCATGGAGACCTCCATGTGCATACATGTGGGCACCACTTCATCAGAGGGCAGGCGGTTGAACTCCTCCGACTCACATGCCACTCTTTTGAGGGCTTTCAACAGCTGTACATGATGTTCCCCTGCCTCCTGCTGACTCTCCAGGATGAGTTGGAAGGTGAAATACAGAGGTTCATCATCTGACTTGGATCTCACAGATGCTTCCACCCCTGTAGTCCTCCGCATGCTGGGGAGCTCGGCTGAACCTGCCTCCTCCTGATGTGGGCACATGTCAGTGGGGTGACCATCAGATTGTGAACCTGAACCTGCTCTAGATCTGGGTCCCATCGAGGCATGTGTTTCTGCGCTGGTGGAGGGTGTGGGTAAATACTGTGACAGGTCTTCTGGGCTGCTTATTCCGACCTCTTCACTGGAGGAGGTGTCCTCTTGGCTACAGATGAAGACCTGGATGGAGCTGAGGGACTGGCTGGCTGAGGGTGTTGGTCCCTTGGCAGAGCTTCCTGTGAACCAACGTAGAGATCATTAGCACATGGCAGCAGAGTCAAAAGCAGGAGAGAGGGCACTCACAATTGCATTGTGGGAGGGAAAGAATAAGGCAATAGTGCAGGGTAGTGATATTGGTAAGGCTAGCTAGAATGTGACTGGAAGGGACAGAGCATACAAACTTAAGAGTCCACTAGCAAATAGGGTCAGAGTAGGGGAAAATGGTTAGAATACAGAATTAAAGCCTCTTTATATGAATGTATGCAGCACTTGTAACAAGATAGATGAATTGGTGGTACAAATAGAGATATTGTTGCAAGATGACCAAAGCTGGGAGCTAAATATTCAAGGGTATTTGATATTTCAGAAAGATAGGAAGAAAGGACGAGGAGATGGGTAGCTTTGTTAATAAACAATGAGATCAGTAGAGGAGCAAGAAATGATCATGGCTTGGAAGATCAAGATGTACAATTAGTTTGGGTGGAGATAAGAAATAGCAAGGGAAAGAAGCCACTGGTGGGAGTAATTTATAGGCCTACTAATGGGAACTCCACTGTAGACCCTTGGTATCCTCTTCACAACTTACTTTCCTACATATATTTGTATTATCAGTAAAATTGGCTACAATATGCACTTTTGTTTTATCAAGTCATTAAAGTAGATTGTAAATAGCTAAGGTCCCAGCATTGATTCCTGTGACACCTCGCTTGTTACAGTTTAACAACCTGGAAATGATCCATTTATCCTGACTCTCTGGGCGGAATTTAATGCCCTCCCCTGTGACAGGATTGGTGGCAGGGGCATTTAATCAGGTGAGAGCGTGGGGACCCCACTGCCTTTTCGCTTCTGCCCCAATTAAGCCCAGGGCATTGGTGAGACTGCACCTAGAGTACTGTGTACAGTTTTGGTCTTCTTATTTATGGAGGAATATACTTGCATTGGAGGCAATTAAGGGGAGGTTCCCTATTTTGATTACAGGAGTGAAGGGATTATCTTATGAGGAAGGGTTGAGCAGTTTGAGCCTGTTATTACTGGGGTTTAGAAGAATGAGATGTGATCTTATTGAAAGAAATAAGATTCTGAGGAAGCTTGACAAGGTAGATACTTAAAAAATATGGTTGGGGAATCCATAGCTAAGGTGCACAGTTTAAACATAAGGATTCTCCCATTTAAGATGGCGATGAGGAGAAATTTCTTCTCTCAGAGGGGCATTAATCTTTGGAATTCTCTACCCAGAGAGCAGTGAAGGCTGGGTTATTGAATATATCAAAGACTCAGTTAGACAGATTTTTGATCTGCAAGGGAGTTGAGCATTATGAGGGACAGGCACGAAAGTGGAATTGAGGTGACGATCAGATCAGCCATGATCTTGTTGAATGGTGGAGGAAGTTCAAGGGGCTAAATGGCTCTTATTTATTGTGTTCTTTTGTTCTTACAGCTAGGAGCATGGAGGGATCCTGCTGCACCATGGCATAAGGCATCACACAGTTTGGAGGCCTGTGTCTCCAAGGACATAGTGGACAGCTACATTACAGCACTGCTAGACCACCCCATGATGAAGCATCTGATGGCTGCTGTCTCAGTTTCCACTGCAGCAGAGGCAGTGCTTGGCCAATATATTAGTACTGACGTGGAAGTTTGGACAAAGGTCATGAGATCCCTGGCTGCTGGCATGCAGGCTTAGGGTGTTGCTATCCAGTCTGTGCTTGTTGCTACCCAGCCACTGACAGGCCCAGCATGAGTGTGGATCTCAGTGTTCGATTACACATGCAGACTCTCACTGCAGTACACTAATCTAACAATCTGTGCTCCTGAGATAAGAACTCATGAACAGCTAAAAACCCTTTAGCCCCTCGACCTTGTTCCGTCATTCAGTGAGGTCATGGCTGATCTGTGGCCTAACCCAATAGAGCAACCCTTACTGCCTTTGGTTAGCAAATATCTATCGATCTCAGATTTAAAATTAACAGTGGATCCAGCATCAATTTCCAATTGCATTAGAGAGTTACAAACCTCTCCTGCTTTCTGCATGAAGAAATGTTTCTCAATATCACCCCTGAAAGGTCTGGCTCTAATTTTTTGAGTTTACCTCCCAGAATCCCTAACTGGTAGAATTATTTTCTTCATATCTACCCTATACCTTCCCCTTAATACCTTGAAAACTTCAATCAAACCCACCCCCTAACCTTCTAAATTCCAGGGAATACCACCCTCATTTGTTTAATCTCTCATTGCAGTTTAACCTTTGGAGACCAGTTATTATTTGAGTAAAACTGCACTCCCTCCAAGGCCAATAATTCCATCCTGAAGTGTGCTGCCCAAAACTACTCACCGTATTCTGTGTGTGGTTTTCTATAGCTGAAGCATGATGTCTACCCCCTTGTATTCTATTCCTCTAGATATAAAGAATTCAGTTAGTCTTTTTAATTACATTCTGCTACTGTTCACGGGATTTTAATGCTATATGTACCTGGACGACAAGTCTCATTGAAGCTCCACTGTTTCTAACTTTCCACCATTTAGAAGGTACCCGGTTCTATCCTTCTTAGGTGCAAAATAGATGACCTTAGATTTTCCTACATTGAAATCCATAGTTTTGTCTATTAAAAAACTTTACTGACCAAGAGACATTTGGAATTTCTTGGGCACATGATAAGAAATCATGATTTAGAAAGTCTGTTGTTGATGGGAAAGATTGATGGTAAAATAGATCAAGGTAGACAAGGAACGATCTTTTTAAAGATCCTCGCAAACTGGATGAATATGCTATCAATGAAGATGATCCATGCCTCTAGAGCAAGATTAACATGGAGGTCCATGGTCGCCAATGCCTTCTTAGGGCATGGTACCTGGAGAGAAAGATCAATATCTTTTTTTTACTGTATCTAACTTAAAGTAAGGGTTTTTTTTCAGCTAGAGGCATGGCAGGGCAGCTCAGTCCCATGTTATGTACAGCCTGCAACATATGGGAACATATGAGCGTCCTAGACGCTCTTTGCACTCTGACCGTGTGCAGGAAATGCCACCAGCTGCAGCTACTTGAGCTCTGAGTTTCGGAGCTTGAGCGGCAGCTGGAGGCGCTGAGGTGCATCCGCAAGGCTGAGAGTTTCATGGATAGCACAGTTTTAGACGTGGTCACCCCACAGCATATGGAAGTGCAGACAGAGAGGGAATGAGCGACCATCAGTCAGAAGAAAGGTGTCAAGCAGGTAGTCAGGAAATCCCTAGAGTGCATTTCGCTCGAGAACCATTTACTGTGTTGGAAAATGGTGAGAGTGACGGTTCCTCTGGGGTGTGCAGCCACACTCATGGCACTGTGAGCGGCTCAGCTGCATGGAGGGGAGGGGGGGAGGAAAAAGGGGGCAAGAGCAATAGTGGTAGGAGACTCAATAGTAAGGGGAACAGAAAGGTGTTTCTGCGGCCGTAGACGTGACTCTAGGATTGTATGTTGGCTCCCTGGGGCCAGGGTCAAGGATGTCACTGAACGGCTGCAGGGCATTCTAAATGGGGAGGGTAAACAGACAGAGATCATGGTACATATTGGTACCAACGACATAGGTAGAGAGAGGGATGAGGTCCTGCAAGCAGAATTTAGGGAGCTAGAAAGCAGATTAAAAAACAGGACCTCAAAGGTAGTAATCTCTGGATTACTTCCAGTGCCGTGCACTAGTGAGTATAGAAATAGAAGGTTAGTCCAGATGAATGCGTGGCTGGAGAGATGGTGCAGGAGGGAGGGCTTTAGATTTCGGGGACATTGAGACCATTTCTGGGGGTGGTGGGACCTGTACAAGGTGGACGGGTTGCACCTGAACTGGAATGGGACCAACATCCCTGGCGGGGAGGTTTGTTATGCTAATGGGGAGGGTTTAAACTAACTTGGCAGGGGATGGGATCTTGAGAGGAGGTTCAGCAAGGGAGATGCACAGCCAAAATTAGAAAAGAGAGCAAGTGAGTCTGGAAGGCATAGAAATTATAGATCAGTTAAGGCAAAAGGGAGCTGGCAAGGTTGGATGGTATTTATTTTAATGCAAGGAGTCTGACAAATAAGGCAAATGAGTTGATGGCACAAATTAACACATGGAAGTATGATGTCATTGCTGTCACAGGAACATAGTTGAGAAAGGGGCAGGATTGGCAGCTCAATATTCCAGGATATAGGGTCTTCAGGTGAGACAGGGCAGGAGGTAAAAGAGGAGGGGGTATCGCAATATTGATCAAGGAATCAATTACAGCAGTAAGGAGGGATGACATCTTGGAAGGCTCCTCAAATGGAGCCATATGGGTAGAACTTAAAAACAAAAAAGGAGCAATCACATTGCTGGGAGTGTACTATAGGCCCCCGAACAGTCAGAGAGAAATAGAAGAGCAGATATGTAGAAAAATTTCAGAGAAATGTAAAAATAATAGGGTAGTAATAGTGGGGGATTTCAACTTCCCCAACATTAACTGGGTTATTCATTGTGTGATAGGTTTAAAGGGAGTGGAATTCTTAAAATGCATCCAAGAGAGCATTTTAAGCCAGCACGTAGAAGGTCCTACAAGAGAGGGGGCAGTCCTCGACTTAATTTTAGGGAATGAAGCCGGGCAAGCGATAGAGGTATCATTGGGGGAGCATTTTGCAGTTGGTGATCATAACTCCATCAGATTCAAGGTTGTTATGGAAAAGGACAAGGGGGAACCAGAAATCAGAGTTCTAAATTGCGGGAAGGCTGATTTTAATAAGATCAGATATGACTTGGCCAGAGTAGACTGGGAGCAGCTACTTTTAGGTAAATCTGCATCAGAGCGATGGGACTCATTCAAGAAGGAAATAGGGAGAGTACAGGCCCAATATATTCCAGTGAAGATAAAGGGTGGGACTAACAAACCCAGGGAACCCTGGATGTCGCGGGATATACAGGATTGGATAAAGAGAAAAGGGGAGGCTTCTGGCAGATATCGAGGGCTCAAAACAGCAGAAGCCCTAGAGGAGTATAGAATGTATAGGGGGAACTTAAAAAGGAAATTAGGAGAGCAAAAAGGGGACATGAGAAAACATTGGCAGGTAAAATAAAGGAAAATCCTAAGTTACTTACAAGTACATTAAGAGTAAGAGGATAACTAGGGAAAGAGTAGGGCCCATTAAGGACCATAGTGGTAATTTGTGTATGGAGCCGGAAGACGTCGGTAGGGTTCTAAATGAATACTTTGTGTTGGTGTTCACAAGTGAGAAGGAGGATGTGGGTATGGAAATCAGGCAGAAGGACTGTGATATAATTAAAGAAATTAGCATAGAAAGGGAGGAGGCTCTAGGTGGTCTGGCAGGCTTAAAAGTAGATAAATCCCCAGGCCTGGATGAAATGTATCCCAGGCTGTTGAATGAGGCAAGTGGGGAGTTAGCAGGGGTGCTAGCAATAATTTTCAATACTTCTCTGGCCACAGGAGAAGTGCCAGAGGACTGGAGGACAGCCAATTATACCGTTCAAGAAGGGAGGAAGGGACAAATCAGGGAACTACAGGCCAGTCAATCTAACCTCAGTGGTAGGGAAACTATTGGAAGCAATTCTGAGGGACAGAATTAATCTACATTTGGAGAGGCAGGGATTAATCAAGGACAGTCAGCATGGTGTTGTTAAGGGGAGGTCAAGTCTGACCAATTTGTTTGAATTTTTCGAAGAGGTGACCAGGTGTGTCGATTAGGGCAATGCATTTGATGTAGTCTACTTGGACTTCAGCAAGGCTTTTGATAAGGTCCTGCATGGGAGACTGATAACGAAGGTAAGAGCACATGGGATCCAAGGCAATTTGGCAAATTGGATCCAGAATTGGCTGAGTGGCAAGAAGCAGAGGGTGATGGTCGAGGGGTGTTTTTGTCACTGGATGCCTGTGTCCAGTGGGGTTCCACAGGGATCGGTGTTGGGTCCCTTGCTGTTTGTGGTATATATAAACGATTTAGACTTGAATGTAGGAGGGTTGATCAGTAAGTTTGCGGATGACACGAAAATTGGTGGGGTGGTAAATAGTGAGGAGGATAGCCTTAGATTACAGGGGGATATAGACAGGCTGGTCAGATGGGCTGACCAGTGGCAAATGGAATTTAATCCGGATAAAAGTGATGTGATGCATTTGGGCAGGACAAACAAGGCACAGGAATACATGATGAATGGTAGGGTCCTGGGAAGTACCGAGGATCAGAGGGACATTGATGTGCATCTCCACCGGTCCCTTAAGGTAGTGGGACAGGTAGATGAGGTGGGTTAAGAAGTCATATGGGATACTTGCCTTTATTAGCCGAGGCATAGAATATAAGAGCAGGGAGGTTATGCTGGAACTGTATAAAATGCTGGTTAGGCCACAGCTAGAGTATTGCATGCAGTTCTGGAATCCGCATTATAGGAAGGATCTGATTGCGCTAGAGAGAGTGAAGAGGAGGTTTACCGGGATGTTTTCTGAGCTGGAGATTCTTAGTTATGAGGAGAGATTCAATAGACTGGGGTTATTTTCCTTGGAGCAGAGGAGTTTGAGGCGGGACATGTTTGAGGTGTATAAAATTATGAGGGGCATAGATAGGGTACACAGAAAGAAAATTTTCTCCTTGGTGGAGGGATCAATAACCAGGGCCATAGATTTAAGGTAAGGGACAGGAGGTTTAGAGGGGATGTGAGGAAGAATTTTTTCACCCGGAGGGTGGTGGGAACCTGGAACTCAATGCCTGAAAGAGTGGTAGAGGCCGAAACCCTCATAATATTTAAGAAGTATTTGGATGTGCACTTGCGGTGCCATGGCATACAAGGCTATGGGCCTAGTGCTGGAAAATGGGATTAGAATAGTTAGGTCCTTGTTTGACCGGCACAGACTCGATGGGCCGAAGGGCCTTTTTCTGTGCTGTAGATCTCTATGACTCTAATATCTTGCTGTAATTTATCTACAATGCTTACAAAACCACCTACCTTTGTGTCATTAGCTAATTTGGGTATGTGGATTTCTATCCCATCATCTAAGTCATTAATGAATACAGTAAATAGTTGAGGCCTCACCACAGATCCTTGCGGAACGACACTAGTCACATACTGCTAATCAGAGTACCTGCCCATTACCTGACTCTCTTGCTCATTATGTTCAACCAATTTCCTAAATGGGTCAATATTTTGCCTTCAATTACATGATCCCCAACTAAAGCTCATAAGAGTAACAAAAACCTTCTTTCTTAGACTTAGATTTAGTATCTCCACGTCTAGAGACACATGAAACAGACAAAGCACTCCATTCTCTCTTGTCCACGGCCAATGTTCTCGTGTCACTCCAGCACCTGTTGACCAGCTGCAGATCTCTACTGACAGTCTGGCACCAGTTCATCTTTGATCGCCCTGTTCTTCTACGTCCAGTAGGAGCCCACTTCATGACTTGATGGGTAGGCCTAGATGACGGATGTCGGGTGACATGGCCAAGCCTGATGAGCCATCTTTTGCAGATGATGGATGAAACTGGAGGCTGTTCGAAGCGTTTTTTTTACAACGTGTTGGGTATAAAATCCCTCCAGGGCATGCCTACAATCCTTCCAAGCCATTTGGTATGCAAGGCATCCAGTTTCCTTTCTTGGTAGGCTTTTAGGTTCCAAGTTTCACAACCATTTCAGAGAGTGGAGAGCACATTTACATTGTAGAACCTGACCTGTGTTTTCATGGAAAGCTTTTTATTGTTTCAAATCTTTTTCAGTTGGTTGAAAACTAATGATGCTTAACCTACGCTTGCTATGAACTCTTTGTATATGGCTTGCTGGATATAAATAGAATTGCCGAGAAAGTTAAAGTTTCTATGATGTCAATGCTGTTTTGATTGACATAAACATCTTTGTTTGTTGCTGGTTTCCCATCATCATATTGTTTTGTTTTCTTGGTGTTTATGGTGAGTCCCCTCTCAGCCTGATTGCTGATTGAGTTGATGAGCTGTTGCAATCCTACTATGTTGTTTGACAGGGCAGTGATATCATCAGCAAAGTCCAAATCTGTAAATTGACTATCATTGATCCATTTCAATCCAAGATTATCATTGTTTGACTTTCTTAAGCACAAATCAATTGGGACAACATAAATGATAAGAGAAAAGATGCAACCTTGCCTGACCCCAGACTGCACATGGAACCAATCACTGTAACCATCCTCTGTCCTAAAACAGCATCCGGAATTCTCATAGATGTTCTCTATAGCTGTAAACATTCTTGATGGGATGCCATATGAAGAGAGAATTTTCCAGAATGAAAGCCAATGTAGGCTATCAAAGGCCTTGGTGAAATCAGTAAAGCTGATGGTAAGGTGGGGTCTGATACTCTAAACAATTCTTAACAATGTGCCGTAGTGTAAATATCTGCTCAGTGCAAGGGTGTTTTGGTCTGAAGCCTGCCTCTTCTCATCGAAATTCGCCATCCACTGTGCCTCGAATACGGTTGACAATCATTTGGTAGTAGACTTCATCTGGTATTGATAGGAGACTAACAAACAATTGACCCATTTTTGTTTCCAGTCTTGGGGAACAACACCAGTGTCCCAAACCTGGTTACAAAATTTACATAGCTACTGGCCAGTTGCTTCTCCACCTGCCTTGAGCATTTTTGCAGTGATAGTATCTATATCAGGAGATTTGTTGTTCTTGAGTGCAACAATTGCCTTTCTCAGTTCATTTTCAGTGAATTTCTCGACATTTATTCAATGGACGGAGTAGGCCTGTTGAGAACTTCCTGGAAGTGTTCTGCCCACCGTGATATCTTGAAAGGTGAAGACAAGTTAAGTGTGGATGACACAAAGATTGGCCGGGTGGTTAACAGTGAGGTTGAGTGTCTTGGGCTACAGGAAGATATAGACGGGTTGGTCAAATGGGTAGATAAGTGGCCGATGGAATTTAACCCTGAAAAGTGTGAGGTGATACACTTTGGAAGGAGTAATTTGACAAGGAAGTATTCAATGAATGGCATGACACTAGGAAGTTCTGAGGAACAAAGGGACCTTGGCGTGTGTGTCCATAGACCTCTGAAGGTAGAGGGGCATGTTAGTGGGGTGGTGAAAAAGGCATATGGGACACTTGCCTTTATCAATTGAGGCATAGATTACAAAAGTAGGGAGGTCATGTTGGAGTTGTATAGAACCTTGGTGAGGCCACAGCTGGAGTACTGTGCGCAGTTCTGGTCGCCACATTATAGGAAGGATATAATTGCACTGGAGGGGGTGCAGAGGAGATTCACCAGGATGTTGCCTGGGATGAAACATTTAAGTTATGAAGAGAGGTTGGATAGACTTGGGTTGTTTTCCTTGGAGCAGAGAAGACTGAGGGGCGACCTGATCGAGGTGTACAAGATTATGAGGGGCATGGACAGGGTGGATAGGGAGCAGCTATTCCCCTTAGTTGAAGGGTCAGTCATGAGGGGACATAAGTTCAAGGTGAGGGGCAGGAGGTTTAGGGGGAACTTTTTTACCCAGAGGGTAGTGATGGTCTGGAATGCACTGTCTGGGAGGGTGGTGGAGGCGGGTTGCCTGACATCCTTTAAAAAGTACCTGGATGAGCACTTGGCACGTCATAACATTCAATGCTATGGGCCAAGTGCTGGTAAATGGGATTAGGTAGGTAAGTCAGGTGTTTCTCACATGTCGGTGCAGACTCGATGGGCCGAAGTGATTCTGTGACATTTCTTGCAGTGATCAGTCCCATCCTTGCTTTCATGCTGCTTGTAATCTTCTTCCTGGGATGCATTTTCTGCGTTTTGTGCTTGCTTGTTGATCCATTCTTGCTTGTCTTTTTGAGCACTCCTCAAGAAAATGCCTTCTGAAATCCATATAAATAACATCCCTAGACATTCTCCTATCCACTACTTTAGTCATCTCTTCAAAAGAGTCAAAGAGATTTACCCTTTATAAATCCATTCCGCCTCTCTCTGATCAACTAAAATGTTTCAAAATGTTTGTTCAGCTTGTCCTTATTACACGCTCCAGCAACTTCCTGACAATAGTTGTTAAGTTAACTGGTCATAATTCCCTGGTTTCCTTCTGTCACCTTTCTTTATGACAAGGAGTGCTAAGATACCTCCTCTCTTAGGATGATAGTATTTGTAGTTCCACACTGCCACTCCACCAGTGCCCTTGATGGTACCTCTCAGCCAGTCAGCCCAGACTGCTGCTGTCCATGCCAAGGTCATACAGTACAAAGCTAGGCCCTCAAGGCTCAGTGCCTAAGCACAGTTAAGTCAAAGGCACCTCAGCTGAGCTTGTTGCCCCAGAACAGGGACCATCTTGCTTGCTAACACTTGTTGTTTCAGGAGTGAATAAGGAAAACATTCCCTACACATTAATTTGCCAGTTATATTTGTACATTGCATTGGCCTGTTAATGTCTGCGACATCATGATATCGCTCTTTCAAACTCTTCGGACACATGCAGTGGACACTGCATGGGCCATTGCAGTGGCCCTATGTTGCATGGCCCACATCAGAATTTGTCAGTGGCACCTCCCACGACACGAACATGGTGGTATGCCTGCGTGGTGATTGAATTTCGCACCCCACATTTTCAGGGTAGGAAAAGCAAGGGAGACATGTTCAAAGTAGTATCTATAAAATGGGAGCCAATAAAGTAGTAACAGAAAATGTATGAGAGGGTAGAAGGAAAATCTAAAAAGAGAGAGGGAGAGACAGTAAAGAAATGGGCTGGAGGTCACAGGTAAAATAGAAATAGGGTGCCATCATCCCAGATTTGCACTAGTCTCAGATTTGGCCTCAAAAGTCAAGAGGAGTGCAGCCCCCGGCCCCGCCGCCCCCCACCGCCCCCCACCCCCCCACCCACCCCCCGATGCAGAGACGCATCCCTAGGACACCTTCTGGACACCGTAGCGGCCCGCCGCAATGTTCTCTATCCCCACTTTGGCCACAGGAGGCCCATCAGTCTCACCACTCCAGCTTGGGAGGCAGTAGCCCAGGTGGTCAGTGCCAATGCTGCACACAAGAGGTCGGCCATCCAATGTAGAAAATTGTCGAATGATCTCATCCATGCTGCCAGGGTAAGACAACCATCTCATCACTCTCAACTCACTCACTCACAAGCCCATCACACATTCACTGGCATCTCACTCACTACCAGCTCAAGCGACTTCACCACTCACTCTCTCACACATACCCTCACATCGCCATTTGGCCTCAACTCCTCTGGAGACTGCCTCCTCATCCCATCCATGGCTCCACTCAGCACACATGCACACCTGGCATCCTTCTCATTTTGCCTGGCATGCGCCTTGCTCACAATCTCTCTACATGTCTTTATGCACTTTATGCAGGAGAAGAACATGCACAATCAACGAGAGAGGTCCCAGACTAGTGGGGGTGGGTGGGTGAAATGCTGGACACCAAGGTCCTTGCTCCATTCGAGAGTCGCACATTGGAGTTGGCTGGAGAGGATGTGGACCATTCCTGCAACAACAGTGATGTCTGTGGTGCCTGCAACAACAGTGATGTCTGTGGTGAACACCCATGTGAAGACCCTGCACTACATCATCCCTCCCTCAATGCTCCTCTGAGTCACTGTTCTGTGTTTAACGTGGCTGCCAAGCACTAATAATCTCCACTTTCTGTCCTGGGAACATCTGACACATCGCCCTCAGGCAATGTTGTCTCCGACCCCGGCACAGAGAGCACCTCGAATGAGGATCCTGAGGGCAGCACTGTTGAATATGCATCACGGCGCTCACTCACACCCTCCACCAGCGCCGCGACACACACCTCGGTGGGACCTAGATGTAGAGCAGCCTTGGGATCACAATCTGGTGAGCACAGCACACATTTGTTCCACAGTAGGCGGAGGCAGGGATATCCTTGGCCGCTGGCACTTGGAGGATTGCTGGAGCAAGGAATCTGCTGAGTCTGAGTCAGATGATGAGCCTCTGGACTCAGTCCTCAATCAGTTCGTGGAGCTGCAAAGACAATCACGGGAACATCAGGAAGGGATGTCTGGTGCACTCCTCAAATTGAAAGATGGAGGAGCCTGTCCACCTTCAGTCCAAACCGAAAGCTGACGTGCCAAGGTTAACACTAGCAGGATGGCAGCTGTCATGGAAACTTTGGTCCTGGACATTGGTCCTGCACTGCTACATGGGCTGAACTTCATCGCTGACTCCATAGTTGGCCTCCAACAGTGTCAACACGAGAGGGATGCAGCGCAGCTCGATCTCACTCCAGCTTTCCTTTCTCCTCAAGGAGTCAGCCAGGGACAATTGGGCACCCATAGGAAGGAGGACCAGGAACTCAACGCCCCAGGGCTGTCCATCCAGGTGGCTCTGGGAATGCCCAGCCAATCCCAATCTTTTCCTCCTGTGACTCCCAGGGCTCCAGGTCCACAGGCAGAGGAGGGTGCAGCTGACCCACAACAGGACCAGTTCCCTAGACATGCACAGTCTACAGCGACACCGGTTCTCAACCATCTGCAGGAATGACCGGCGCCGCCTATGGACCCTGGGTCTAGCGAGGCACCATTGAGCAACGGTTCTCTGTGGATCTACAGCTGCATGCGCAGTAAGCCTTACCGCCACTTCATCTTGAGGGAGGTGCTCCTCCATTTGCTGAGCCAGGCATCTCTGCCACGCTCTTCTCCTCCTCTGCTCCCTGCAAGCCATGAGGCATACCGCTAAATCACCAAGCTCCATGATCCTGATGTTCTCCTCCTGCAAGATCAAAGAGAGAGATGTGTCAGTTAGCATTGGTGTCTTAAGAACCTCTCTTGGTTAAGTCTTGAAGACCCCTTTATGCATGCCGGAGAGTGCTGCCCACCACTTTGATGGCTAGTGTGCAGTGTGCTTCATGGCTGTCCAAAACCCCACCCACCTCCGCCCACTCCACCTGACTGATTGGCGGCAGCTTCAGCCACTGGACTGCATGCTATGGTCACAGTTCAGGCACAGGCATTCTCCTAGCTCGCATTGCAAGGCTGCTCTGTTAGCTTGAACCATGAGGGATACTGGTCCAAAACTTAATAAAGACATTGCAAGGGGCTGCGAGCGCCTCCTCCAGTGGCTGCACCATGGCCACCTTTCAAAGGGGATTGTACAGCCTGCCCAGTCGGCCAGTTGTTCTGCTGCCCCCTAAAATGCACATTAATTTGTAGTCTGCACCCGAGGGGTGAAAAGATCTGGAGTATTTGGTGGCATAATCATGCTTTTGCATTGCTTGACTAGGCAGAAAAGCTTCAGAGGCCCAACTCCAAGCATGTCAATGGAGCTGCTGCTGTGGAAGAATGCTCACTTTTGAAATTTTGACAAGTTTTTCCAAGTACATGGCCCTCACCCCTCCTACACCACTCCCCACCACCCCCTTCCCCAGCATGTGCTTGTGCACTTCCTTCAGCCTGGGCTGGGCTGCCTTGCCCTACACCCTCCTCCCATCCCGGCCTCACCTGCACTGGACCCCTTGCCCCAGCACTGCATTGAAAGCCAGCCAGGACAAAGTGACTTGCCTGTGTCCCTCCTGAATGCACAGTGCCTCTTCCTTGGTATCCTACCGGAGATGCACACAAGGTTGTGTGCACTCACCTCTGAGTTCCTCTTGAAGTTCAGCTCGCCAGGTGCACGCCCTTTAAAGGCAGTCATCCATCACGCCATTCTGAAGTCAAGCTGACGTGGGCAGTAATTTTGATGTGGAGGGATGATTCCAGTGTGAGGGCACAATAATGAGATGCAAATGCATTAAAATTAAGTTCCCGACATTGGATGGTGGGAAATGCAGCCCGCCATTGACAGGCGGAGCTGACAATTGCAAACTGGTTTTACGACAGCGTGGAACCAATTTTTGGCCTTCATGCCATATTGTCCACTCATGCCCACCATGACGCCCACCGCCAAGGAAACCAGATGATTCCGCCCATAAACTAACTATGGAATGGCAAATTATGAATTTGTATCACAAATCGGTTTTAAGCAATAATAATGAAAGTCACTTGTGTAACACGGTCTTATTTTCTAGCTGAAAATGATCAACTGCAAAATCTAAGTGTTTTCTATGAAGTATCATCAAATGACAATTGTAATATTGGTTCAGTTCCAGTTAAAGTCCTACAGTGACCTCTGACCTAATTACTACAGGCACACAATTATTTTAGTGCATCATTCACAGGTTTGATAAAATTCTCCTTCAAATTTCATTAAATTAAAGAATGGATATCAAAATACTGATGGAATGTTGAGTATTGAACTATGAATTTTTAACTGGCATGAAGTATTTCTAGGTACTTTCAAGAAAGGATTTCAAAATTATTTTTACTTTTAAAGGAAAGTTATATGTTTCACAGGAGAGTCAAGCATATTGAATTCAGTCCATTGCATTTGTGAAAAAACAGGGTTTTCATCATACATCAAATGCAAATTTTCAGTGTTTGAGGCTATACAGACTTGTAACAGCTAGAGTCAAGTGAAAATGTATTGTTCTTGTCCAAGGAAGACTTGAATTAGGCTGTCTATGAAAGAACAGGCTAGGTTGAAAGGTCTGGTGATTAAGTAATACTACGAACATTGTTCTAGAAGTAAGATGTGTGCTTTATTTAACAACTGAAGTGACACAACAGTGGAAAATCAAGTGAAATCAACGGGAAAGCCTAATTCTCCATTCCTCCCCACACAAGCACCACTAACAATTGCCCTCCCTCCTTCCCAGCATGGAAGATGGTTAACTATCCTAATGCATGTAAATGATGGTAGGAGAGTAAGACCTGGAAACTGATCCAGTTTTGCTTCCAGCTGCCACAGGAGCCAACTCCACGCACCACCAGGAGAAGGCTGCTAGACTTTGGGGTAGCAGAGGAAAACCCACTCAAGCCCATTGTGGAGGGTACCTTTCCCACTCCTCAGGCCCCAAAACATTCCTGTTTCGGGGCTGGGTGTAGTCCTAGGCCAAAAATTATATAACTCTACAGATGTCTAGGGTGATTCTGGCCCTTTCAACTTACTTCAGACTTTTTCAGGAACTGCATCATCTCCACCACTTCTCCAGTATTGGCGGACTTCTTCTGCTGGTGGAGATCATGTTTGGAGCAACCTTTGCACAGGTAAACATCCCTGAGCCAAGCAAATGCTTTAGGTTCAGAACAGTGGGCTGAAATCCCTTCCTAGCCCATCTTTGGTGGCAAACCCACCTTGAGAAGAAACTCAGCCCTGCTATATTCTCCTCATTGTAGTGCCTGGGAAAAGCTCAGATTCCAGACACAACAAGAGACCGATTATATCAGGTCTTTCCCCTCATTGCATCAGGATTTCCACAACATCCATAACATCATGTCAATTGAGTAGGTGCGAGTCCAGTGTTAGAATGCAAGCGATGGAACAAGACTTTGACAGTTTGCTCTTTGTTATACATTTGGTGCCCCAGCAGGGCAGTACATGAACAAACATGGCACTACAGCTTATGCAGAGACTCCGACAGACTGTAACCCGGCTAATTTTACCAATATACTGCCTACACTGGAACTAAGTAGCCACAGAATTGGGCATAGGGTGGGGACTAGACAAACATCAACCTTGCTTCTGCCCAGGGTCTGACATGGGCTCTGGGATCTTGTGGGAGCTTGGAAGTGTGGGAGTTATTGTAAACATTATATCAGGGAAAGGATATGGAAAATGTGAACACTATGCAGTTGCCAAGGAAAACACTCCCAGACAGTATGCTGGCACAGCATTATGGAGGGCAACTGGAAAAACCCAACCAAGGATCCTACCTAGAAGACACCCTACATCTCCTATCAATGTGCCCCAAAGTGTATATGCACACAATGGAAAATTCTCAGATGCATTTACCACAGGTTAATTCCCACAGGTGAAGATGGCATTACTGGATCAAAACCCTTGAGAAAGGCCAGGTTATCAATCCAATCATCTGGTGGGCACGTTCCAACTTCTCAAACATAATCACTACCAACAAACTAAGCACCTTCTCCAGGACTCAGCTATGCTTTCAAAAGCATGCCAACCTTCACCCCCAACCCCAAAACTCCACCACCAGAACTATTGCCATCATTGCTCAACATAACTTTGCAAGCACTTCCTAACCCTTTCTCTATATGTGCTTCCAGTTCCAAGACAACACAGAAAACCTGGGCAAGATGTGTGGTGCAAGACTGAAGCTGTGGGGTAGCCGATGAACAAAAGGGTGCCAGAAGGTATCACTCCCTCTGCCCAACTCTCCCTTCATACTGCCTAAGAATTTCTTCAAGTGCGAAGGAGGCACTCAAGTGGGGGGAGGAAATAGGAATGTAGTAGTTGTAGGGGACAGTATAATTAGGTGGATGGATTCTGTTCTCTGCAGCCGTGAGTGTGAGTCCCAAAGGCTGTGTTGCCTGCCTGGTGCCAGGGTTAAGGACATCTACTCAGGGCTAGAAGGAACTTGGAGTGGGAGGGGAGGGATCCAGTTGTCATCATTCTCGTTGGTACCAACAACATTGATAGGACTAGAAAGGAGGTTCTGCTGAAAGAATTTGAAGAGTTAGGAGCTAAGTTAAAAAACAGGGCCTCCAAGCTAATAATCGCAGGATAAAAGAGTGCAAGGAGAGCGGCGGTGACACAGGGTAAAAGAGCGTGAGAAGAGCAGAGACACAAGATAAAAGAGCGCAAGGAAAGCGGTGGAGTCGCAGGATAAAAGAGAACAAGGAGAGTCAAGACACAAGATAAAAGAGAGCGAGGAGAGCGGAGACACAGGATAATAGAGCGTGAGGAGAGCGGAGACACAGGATAAAAGAGCGTGAGGAGAGCGGAGACACAGGATAAAAGAGTGCAAGGAGAGTGGAGGCATAGGATAAAAGACCGTGAGGAGAGCAGAGACACAGGATAAAAGAGTGTGAAGACATACAGTGTAGTTAGGAAGCATATAACCTTAGTTGTCAGTGGTACTAGCATTCAACAAACACAGTAAATTGTAGCATACATAGGAAGAAAGTAATTAAAGTAAATTAAATAACATAAGTTAGAATGGCAGGACAGGTGTTATGTTGCAGCTGTGAGAAGTGGGAGCTTTTGGACGCCAAGGCGATCCATGAAGAAACATGCCTGCAGGAAGTGTAAGCGGCTTGAGGAATCCTGGATCAGGATTATTGATCTGAAAGCTGAAATGCAAACACTGCACAACATAAGGGAGGGGGAGAAATACCTGGATTCTTTGTTCCAGAAGACGGTCACACCTCTTAGAAAAGGGTCACTTGTTTTGGTCAGCAGTGAGGGACAGGAGGATATGACTGTCAGTGAGGCAGGTAATGGGACTGAGCAGGCTGTAGTAGAGGAGCCTCAGACTTTGCAATTGTCAAACAAGTTTGACGTGCTCATAACCTGTGTGGACGAAAGTGAAGTCTGCAAGTTGGATGAGTGGGCTGGTCATGGCACTGTGGTACAGGAAGCTGTTCAAGTGGTGGGAGCAAAAAGGAATGTAGTGGTAGTAGGGGACAGTATAGTCGGGGGGATTGACACTGTTCTCTGCAGTGATGAGCGAAAGTCCAGACAGCTATGTTGCCTGCCCGGTGCCAGGGTTTGGGCTATCTGTTCAGGGCTGGAGAGGAACTTGCAGCGGGAGGGGGAGGATCCAGTTGTCATGGTCCATGTAGGTACCAATGACATAGGTAGAACAAGGAAAGAAGTTCTGCATAGTCAGTATGAGGAGGTAGGTACCAAATTAAGAAGCAGAATTTCAAAGGTAATAATCTCTGGTGGATTATTACCTGAGCCACGTGCAAATTGGCATAGGGCAAATAAGATTAGAGAGATGAATGCTTGGCTCAGAGGCTGGTGTGGGTTCCAGTTTGTGGGGCACTGACATCAGTACTGGGGAAAGTGGGGGCTGTACCGTTGGGATGGTTTATACCTGAACCATGCTGGGACGGGTATCCTCACAAATTGCATAACTAAGGAAGTAGAGAGGGCTTTAAACTAAACAAGAGGGGTGAGGGATCAGGTTTGGGTAGAGGTAGCAATTCAAGGTGTAGAGTCAAGACAGGAGAGCAAAATAGTAATATGAGAAATGAGATTCGAGAATGGCAGGAAGGGACAGAGAGAATAAGCCTAAGAATACATCAACAGTCAAGACTAGATGTTACAGAGGTAACAAAAAGACAAAACTGAATGGTCTCCATCTGAATTCACATAGCATTCATAACAAAGTAAGTGATTTGATGGCCCACATTGAAGTAAATAAATATGATCTGATAGCAATTATGGAGATGTAGCTGCAGGACGACAAAGATTAGGTCCTTAATATTGAAGGATAAATGACATTCAAGAAAAATAAGAAGCTAGGTAAAGGTGGAGGTGTAGCAATGTTAATAAAAGAGGACATTGATGCAATAGTTAGAGATGACCTTGGTTCAGGAGATCAGGATGTGAAATCGGTTTGGGTGGAGATAAGGAATAGTAGGGGGGATAAGTTGTTAGTGGGAGTGGTCTACAGGCCCCATAACAGTAGCCATAGTGTAGGACAAAGTATTCAAGAGAAAATATTGTGTGTTTGTGATAAAGGGACAGCAATAATCATGAGTGATTTTAATCTACACATGAACTGGAAAAATCAGATTGGCAGTAGTAACCTGGTTGAAGAGTTCTTAGAATGCTTTTGAGATAGTTTCTTAGAGCAGCATGTTCTGGAACCAGGCAGAGAGCAGCTTTTATTAGACTTGGTATTGTGTAACAGGACAGGATTAATTAACAACCTCAGAGTAAATGCACCCCTAGGTAGCAGCGACCACAATATGATTGAATTTTACATCCAGTTTGAAAGGGAGAAGAGTGGGTCTAAGACTAGTAACTTAAACTTAAATAAGGGCAACTATGTGGGTATGAAAGCTGAGCTAGCTGAAGTGAACTGGGAAACTAGTCTAGAGGATAGATCAATAGAGAAGCAGTGGCAGACATTTAAGGGGTTTTTTCAGAGTATTCAGAACAAGTACATTCCTATTATAAAGAAAAATTCTAAGGGGAGGACCCACCATCTGTGGTTAACTAAGGATGTTAAGGGAAGCATTAAACTTAATGAAAAAGCGTACAATTCCACAAAGATGAGTGGCAGATCAGATTAATGGACAGAATATAAAGAATGCCAGGGAATGACTAAAAGTTTAATCAGGAGAAAGAAATTAAGAGTATGAGAGGAAGCTAGCTAGAAATGTAATAATGGATAGCAAGAGTTTCTACAGGTATTTAAAAAGGAAAAGAGTAGGTGAAGTGAGTGTTGGTCCTTTGGAGAGTGATAGTGGGGAGTTAATTGTAGATAATAAGGAAATAGCAGAATAAATGAACAAATATTTTGCTTCTGTGCTCACTATAGAGGATACTAAAAACATTCCAGTAATAGTTGCAAATCAGGAGGTGAAAGGGAGAAAGGAACTTGGTGAAATTGAAATCACTAGGGAAATGGTACTGAGCAAATTGATGGAGCTGTGGGCTGGCAAGTCTTCAGGTCCCGATGGACTATATCCTAGGGTCTTAGAAGAGGTGGCTAATGAGTTGATGCACTGGTGTTAACTTTCCTGATTGGAAAGTAGCAAAGAAGGGAGTGAGGCAGAAAACAGGAAACTATAGGCCTGTTAGCTTGACGTCTGTCATGGGAAAGTTATTAGAATTGATCATTAAGGAGGTTATAGCTGGGCACTTAGAAGAGCTCAAGGCAATAGGGAAGAGTTATCATGGTTTTGTGAAAGGAAAATCATGTTTAATTAGTTTATTGGACTTTTTTGAAGGAGCAACATGCACAGTAGATAAAGGGGAGCCTGTAGACGTACTGTACTTGGATTTCCAGAAGGCATTTGATAAGGTGCCACATCAAAGTTTATCACAGCAAATAAAAACACATGGTGTAGGGGGTAACATATTAGCTTGGATAGAAGATTGGCTAGTTAGCAGAAAGCAGAGAGTATGCATGAATGGGTCTTTTTCTGATTGGCAGGATGTGACTGGGGCCTGAACATTTTACAATTTATGTCAATGACTTAGATGAGGGGAGTGAAGACACGGTAGCTAAGTTTGCAAATGACACAAAGTTAGGTAGGAAGGTATGTTGTGAAGAGGGCATGAGGAGGTTGCAGATAGATATAGATAGGCTGAATGAGTGGACAAAGATCTAGCAAATTGAATTTAATGTGGGAAAATGTGAAGTTGTTCACTGTGGTAGGAAGAACAAAAAAGCATTGTATTACTTAAATGGAGAATGGCTGCATAATTCTGAGGTGCAGAGGGATCTAGATGTTCTAGTACATGAGTCACAAAAAGTTACTAAGCAGGTACAGCAAGTAATTAAGAAGTCTAACGGAATGCTATCTTTTATTACGAGAGGGATTGAACATAAAAGTAAGGATGTTATGCTTCAGTTATACAGGGCATAGGTGAGACCGCACCTCGACGGCATAATCTCAGAGTGAGGGGTCGCCCATTTAAGACGGAGATAAGAAGGAATTTCTTCTCTCAGAAGGTAGTGAAACTGTGGAATTCCTTATCAAAGAGGGCTGTAGAGGCTGGGTCAGTAAATATATTCAAGGCTGAGAAAGACAGATTTTTAATTAGTAAGGGAATCAAGGGTTATGGGGAAAAGACAAGAAAGTGGAGTTGAGGATTATCAGATCAGCCATGATCTCATTGAATAGCAGAGCAGACTCGATGGGCCGAATGGCCTACTTCTGCTTCTACATCTTATGGTCTTATGGTCTCTTTGATCTTGTAGTCCAGACAGCCATTTTGGACTCACTGAGCTTGCTTTCCACTATAGATAAGTCATAATGATGCCAGCTTCAATAAGTTATTGCAAACCTTTAGCCCAGGCAGTACCTTGCTATTTCCTGCCCAAATCAGTTTAAAACATTCTAATGATGCTGACCCTGGGAATTAGGGATAAGTCAGCACCCCTTGTGCCTGGCAGGTGCTAATCTCTCTCTATCCCAGTTCCATTTGGCTAACCCAATCAGAAAATCGAAATTCATGTTACTGTTAGCAAATGGTCTTTTGTAGGCGTGGTCATCATATTAATATCAAGTTATATCGGGCCATTTAGGTAAAAAACTGAAACTGACAAAATGTATATCTTTTGTGTAGTGTTTTACAACCTGAGATTGCTTTTTTCGACATGATCTGAACATTCTTGTATAATCAGCCCATCACATATCATTACTACAAACTGAATTTGATAATTAGAATCACAGTTAAAACAGTGTTTACCATGAGTACAAGAGCAAGGAAGTTATGATGAGCTTATATAAGACAGTTGTTAGGCCTCAGCTGGAGTATTGTGTATAGTTCTGGGTACCATACTATAGGAAGGATGTGAATGCATTGGAGACAGTGCTTGAGAGGTTTACAAGAATGGTTCCAGGGATGAGAAACTTCAGTTATGAAGATAGATTGGAGAGGTTGGGACTGTTCTCCTTGGAGAGGAGAAGGCTAAGAGGAGAGTTGATAGAGATGTTCAAAATCATGAGGGGGCTGGGTAGAGTAGATCGGAGAAACAGTTCCCTCTCATAAAAGGGTTGAGAATGAGAGGACACAGATTTAAAGTGATTTGCAAAAAAATGTGATGTGAGAAAACTTTTTCACACAGTGAGTGGTTCAAGTCTGGAATGCACTGCCTGGAAGTGTGGTGGAGGCAGGTTCAATTGAAGCATTCAGGAGGGCATTGGATGATTATTTGAATAGAAACAATGTGCAAGGGTGCAGGGAGAATGCACTAAGTCATAATGCTTATTTGGAGAGATGGGGCAGACACAATGGGCCGAATGGCCTCCTTCTGCACCATAAGAATTCTGTGATTCTGTGATATGGTTGGCACCGTAACTATTGAATTTCACACACACAATTGATTCAATCAATATAATTTTCCAAAATGCAATGCAGCCTTCCAGCCACAGGGTTCACAAGGTGAGAGCTTATGGGGACTATGAATCTTCCCTGTACCTTTAGTTGATCCAAACCACTTTAGAAGATAAACCAACAGTTTAAAGATTCTTCCGCTATTGTAAAATTGCTGACATTGCTTCAGAATAATGATATTGTTCCTGTAAATTTAAATATTCAATTAGTAAAAAAGCACAAAGTAATCCATAGGTTAACAAAATTGCTATTGTATTTTGGTATGTATTGCCAGAATATAATATTTGCCCAGCTCTGACTGAATAGTTTAACCCACTGCTCACTGGCAATGAAATTGCTGCTGACTGGAAATTATAGCATTTCCATGTGGGGGTGATGACAGAGCATACTCAACCTTAGCGTACATTGGAATAGCTCTGTAAGTTTTTGTATCACCATTCTTGGGGATGTGGCCATCACTAGCAAGGCCAGCATTTATGGTCCATCTTTAGTTGCCCTTCTGTAGTTGTCCTTGAGAAAATGCAAGTGGGCCTTCATCTTGAACTTTTGCAGTCAATGTGGGGGAGGTGCTCCCACAATGCTGTTACAGAGGGGGGATTCAGGATTTTGGCCAAGCAGTGGAATGGCGATAAATGTTTAAGTCAGGATCGGGTGTGCCTTGAAGGAGAACTTGGAGGTAATGGTGTTCCTATGCACCTATTGACCTTATTGTCCTGGGTCATGGTTGAGGTCATGGCCACAAGAGCCATAAATGTGGAAGCACTGTGTTTATATTGCCACATGAGCTACTAGACACAATGGGCAGAATTTTACATTTCTCAATAGGTGGGTTGTAGGCAGGGGCCTGTAAAATTCCGCAGATGACTTTCCCACTGCCTAACCGTCTGCCCCGACCTTGCTGTGATTTTACAGGTGGCAGTTGAGGTCTAGGGCAGACTGCCTGCCCTCGCCCCAATTGAGGCCCCTAAGTGACCATTTCTTGACTTGCAAATTCAGAGAGTTTGGCAGGAGGAGGTCGGCAACCGGGGGAAGCCTGTCAGGTTAGCCTGCTCAGGTCTTGGGCATGAATGCGGGAAGGGTTTGCCTCGTTCATGGGCTCTCTTTCTCAATTGAGCCACACAACCAACAAGGTTTGTCCCCTCCGGGTGCTCCCTATCCTCTGGCCTTTTCAACACAATACCCAACCCCTCTCCCCAGTGGCTCCTCTCCAGTCCCTGTAGGGGGACCACCCCTGCCTGCTGCCCCCAAACCCACCCCCACCCCCCACCCCCACCCCCATTCTTACCTTCATTTTAGACTCCTGGCATTTAGAATCTGGGGACTGCCTGTAGTCCCAGCAGTGGCCATCTCTGCTTGTGACACTGCTGGGAGTATAGAGCTGCCAGTTAATCTGAGGTGGGGCTGCCTCCCAGGTGAAGGGTGGACATCCTGCCTCCAGCAAAGAACACTCCGCCGAGTGTTAAGTGATTCTGGGGCTTCCAACATTGGTGAGGATGTGTTCCCCTCCAACTTTTTCAGCAATCCAGAAAATCAGCCCTTTATTTTCTGGAATTGTATGTAGTACCAGCAGTGGCCACAGCTCCCGTTGGTGCTGCACAGAACAAAGAGCTGCCGTCCAATCAAATAAGCTCCTGGGTGCGGAGCCTCCTGCCAGATGGGGGTGGAAGGCCTGCCTCCAGCCAATTAATGCTCCTCAGACTTATCCGGTGGTGGAAATTCTGCCCAATGTTTTTGGCAGCTGGGACAGCTTGACTGTGTGAGAGTCCTATATATGGATCAGATCTGATATTACTATATACATCAGAAGACATCACAACTAGGACCAAATGTTTTTTCTAGTGATATCACCAACGTTTTCACTGTTCAAAAAGTATTTCTATTTATACCCCTCAATTTATTATAAGAGAATTTGTATTCAAAAACTATCTTATTTAAATAACTGCAATGTGCTATTAATCACTGGTTTTGCTGAGTAAAAGAAAGTGAATCAACCATTTTAAATAATACATATTCATGACAATATGACAATTGACTCAATAAATGTCAGCACAATAAATATCTAAGTTTCTGTCACCTAGCTATTATAAAAATTACATAAATATGGAAATGATGCATGGCTTCTAACTCTCTGAATTTATATAATATTTATGCAATAGCATAATTCTGATTAAAATAACATCTAGGAATAAATCAAAATTAAAGTTCACTAAAATGGCATTGTCTTGCTTGTAGGGGATTTTGTCAGCTCGGTTCAATTGTTTGAATAAACAAGAACAGCCTTGTTCAGATTCTCTGGGAGACACCATTTTCGAGCAGCACTGTTTTATAACGTCATTATTTTGCAGCTGTCCTCATTTTGTAAGGTACTTTTTTAATTCTCTAAGATATATTTAATGACATTATCATATCATAGAAAACATTGAGGTAGGAATTCATGTTAGGCTTACTTCTGGCTCCAGAATCAGTGCTGCATCAAATAACATCAGCAGAACTGAACCCTTGTTATCATGCAATAAGTGGGCTGCCAGCACTCGTCTCACTGTTGATTAGCAGCTCACCTAATTAGAAGTCTAAATATCCGATGTTCCTACATATAAACATACAATTTAAGAGCAGGAATAGGCCGCTTGGCCTCTCAAGCTTGCTCCGCTACTCAATATGATCGTGACTGATCTGATTGGAACCTCAACCCCACATTCCTGCCTACCCTGATAACCTTTCATCCCCTTGCTTATCAAGAATCTTATCTACCTCAGCCTTAAAAATATTCAAAGGCTCTGCTTCCACTGCCTTTTCAGGAAGACAGTTCCAAAGACTCACGGCCCTCTGAGAGAAAAAAATTTCTCCTCATCTCTGCCTTAAATGGGCAGGGAAGAGGGCAAAGGACCCACTGTGAGGGCAAAGGACCCACTCCCTGCTAATGGGCCACTCATTTCAACGCCCTAGTGAGGTTGCATGCCTCAGATTTTATTTCTGCTTTAGGTTTAAACTGACGACTAAAGGGAGCTGACCTTGATTTCCAGCACCGCTTGTGTACCTGAAGGAGCAGGAATGCTTACCCCAGCCCCCAAACTACGTTGCTTTCCAGGACCAACGTAACTGCTGCAGCCTTTGCCTGGTTGATCAATCAGTAACCTTTGAGGGACAGGGTGTTGCCTGTCCTTTCTGAGTTAGAGATCCTTTCTAAATTAGCTGAATCTCATTAGAGGTATGGATTGAGGCATTGAAACTGCCCTAAGCATTCTTTGGTCCTGGAGAGAAATATCGGCTCGGGCTAGTGCTGCTGATTGCTATCCAGAGGTTCCTGCTGGAAAGAGTTCAATGTTTCGGTGTGACAGTGGAAAAAGAAATTGATTCAGCTGATAAAGCCCATGCACATGATCTAAACCCTGTCATGGAAGAGAACTGATGGTGCAACATGGTTGGCTATAGGGTTGATGCAGGCAATTTGATGTCAGTCATGCATCACCTACCAACTTTGCTGCACAGGGCTTGAGACCTGTGCCATGAGCAGGATGGTAGAAGTGCCAACCAACATGAGTGTCACATCTATTAGGCGCAACTGGTGGAATCCTGATATCCAGGAGGATCAGCATAGTCATTTGACTATGACAAGTCAAGTGTACTATATCCAGTCCTCATGGGCTTTTTTCAAAAGTGGTATGACAGAAGTCGAGTATTTTTGTCTGGGTTAGATTAGAATTAGAATTCTGTGCTATTGGCCACAATGCAAACAGGCTTAATATTGAATTCAACTATTATTTCTGCAAATCATTTAGACTCCATCATGATGTCTCACCAATTCAGAAGCAAACAGCAGTTTTTAAAGATGAATACATGTTGAGAGATAACTCAAGAGGCATTGTTGTTTTTGATATATCGAGGACAGTAAGATATTTCCCCTATTTTACTTTAATTTATTCCTCGATACCATCCGATAGGAAGATGGTAAGTACAATTGGAATAACGTCAGGAATGCTTCAGTTGACCATGTCCATAGCCCAAGATGCAAGAATGTTTGTTTTTAATTAGCTTGAAAGGAAATCGAGGCAGCAGTCAATGAGAGGTTCATTGGCACAAATAATAATGTGCATTCACACAATCTATGCACACAGATATGAAGAATGAATCGTGGCATCTGTGCATAGGCACAAAAATCGGTCCAAGTCATGATCAGGCAACTGCTAGTAACTATTTCAGTGAAAATGAATGGTGAAACACTCCAAAGTAAGCAAGCCTTCAAAACAAGAGTCTGACAGGCCTTTCTTGACATGTGGGAAGGACCATGTGGACCTGGTGGGAAGCTAAGAAAGTAGGCAGCCAATGGATCCCAAACAGGTCCTCAGGAGACTTCTCAGCACGTGTTTAATGCAACAGTTTCCAAAACAGCATCATTTAAAAGTAGTACAGCACAAAGAATTTGGAATACTGGTTTGAGAAGCAAGAAGAAGACACATTGGGCGGAATCCTACCTGTTTCACCAAGGTGGTTTTGACGGCAGGACCAGGAGGAAGATAGAACGGGATGACGTCGGGTTGGAGGCCCGACAAGTTCCCACCTCCAATTGATCTTGCCACAGACAGGGTGGAAGCAGCAAGGGTTACTCACTGATGAGGCCAAAGTCCGGCAGATGCCTGGAGGTGTCTTGCCGGTGGCTGGCCAGGGGTCCCATGAGGCCCCATATACCTATCCCCCAACCTACCCCCCCTCCCTCCCAGGAGTTTCATGGATCACCGGGCCACAGTTGTGGCTGCAAGCCATCTTTTGGAGGGATTACCCCTATGTAGTGGTGGCCTGGCAGCTGTAGGCCCTGCACCCCTTGTGCCTGCCCCTCTCTTCCCAAAGGTGGCTCCCCTGGAGGCTGAATGTGGATCCTGGCCTCCTCCACACTTCTGGCCCTCCCTTCCTTCTCAGAGGAGGTGCCTCCAGTGGATAGCATAATTCCCATTCCCAGGCTGAGGGAAGGTTTCCTGAAAGCTGCAGGCCCCAAAAATGATATTTACTGTAGAGTCCTGACCTGAAGCCTGTTACTCCTGTCCAAGCAGCTTGTATGAGTTTTGAAGTATTCCTGCTCACACAGGCAAGTATCACACTTAAATGCCTGACAGATAACATTCGTGACCCCACTCACCCCTTTTATCCCGCTCGTGGATGAGGTTTATACAAATGTCTCCTACTCGCCTGCCCATTGCGCCCGTGCAACGTCCTGAAGATCGCACGGGCCCCAAAAAATTGCAGTCAATTGCTGCCTCAAGGGCCTTAAGTACATGATTAATTAATGGCGGGCGCGCATCCGAGAACATCACGCGCCCACCCACCTAAATATCGTGATGGTGCGTGGTGACATTGGGACGCTCGCCCGACATCACCATGCGTCAGCATGCGGGACCTGCCCCCGCACACCAATGGGAAAACTCTGGCCAACAATTTCAGATCAAAGCCGCTGTCCCTATTTTTTTCAGCAATCAGGTGTTGGTAATAGTCATTTTATTGTCATTTACATCTCTTCTGGACCCATCTTTTGTCTCTTTACTTGTCCCATTGCCACCTATTTTGCCTTCCATCATCATTCGTTTTGTCATTTAATCACAACTGCTCTCTATCCCATCACGAACCTTTCATTTTTTCTTTCCTCTACTCTCTCCCTTTCCTCACCCATTTCTGTGTCTATACTTGCTAAAACCTGTTAACATCTCTAACTTTTCCTAGATCTGACAAAGGTCATTCACCTGAAATAATAACTGTTCTCCTCTCCACAGATGTTGCCTTACCTGTTCAATATTTCCAACATATTTGGTTTTTATGTCAGATTTCCAACATCTGCAGTATTTTGCTTTAGAATCCATGCGATTGGTTTGGGCTGAGTTCAAACCAGATCAGAGAAATGCAAGTACAATGCTTTAATCGATTTCACTACCCAATCCCTCACATGTAACTGCTCTGAACCTTTTAGAACCATGACATGTAAAAGACAGTTAAAAGCATCATTAAAAAAATATCAAAACTCAAAGAAAGAAGAGATCTGCCAGCTCATTAAACCACCTTTGACAGATGATATATGACTATTCCGAACTTGGATTCGACCCTATTATTTTAATCTCCTGATAGTTCTCTATGTTGTTCTGTTATCTCCAAAGACAACAAGATTACCCACTTGTCAATATTTATTCATTCTCATGTCTCCAATAGTCAAACTGGCCAACTGCCATCCTCGGAATACTTTCCTACTCCACAGAGTATTTGATCATTGCAAATGACATTGACCAGGATAACCTCTGTTTTGTTTCAAAATCAAAATCAAATAATTATTTAGTTTTTCTGAAGTTGTTAATTAATATAGAATTAATGACTTTTTCTGGGAGTTTGTTCCTCATATTCATGTTGTTAAGGAAAATACATTTTTCTAATCTCTAGTTTTGCAGCATCGAGAATGACTTTATTGCCTGGATTATTCTCATCAAGTTAGTTTCTTTGAGACTTGCGCCACCATTTTGAAACTTCCTCAATCCAGACCGTTTATCTGGGCTGGGGTTCATTATGATGTACAGCAGATTCCAGCCACCTAGGGAACATTTAGATTTAAGAAGCAGAAGACATTTTGAAGTCCCTGGTCAAAATTAAGGCCTGCAGCAAGTACATTAATGAAGCTATCTGAAGGGAAAAAAGGCTGCAAAAGATCGTTTCTCTCCATTTTGGACACTCTCAAAAGTGTAAGCTAGCTCCAGGCTAACCTGGCAGAGGTTTATCTCCCTATCACTTACCCGCAGGTTATGGGGCAGAATGTTCTGGTCCTGCCAGTGGCAGATTTTGTGGCGGGTGGGAACAGAAAATTTGGAGAGAGGCCAATAATTGGAATCCTGCTGGCGGGAAATCAAGTCAGAATTTTCTCCTCACCATTTTCATGGTGGGTTGGGTTTCCCGCTGATCCATATTGGCAATTCCATTTTCATGCATTACCATGTCATGAATATTCATTAAAAACGCTACTCACAGAATCACAGTGCCGAAGAGGCCCTTCGGCCCATCGAATCTGCACCGACACGTGAAAAACACCTTACCTTACTACCTAATCCCATTTACCAACACTTGGCCCATAGCCTTGAATGTTATGACATGCCAAGTGCTCATCCAGGTACTTTTTAAAGGATGTGAGGCAACCCGCCTCCACCACCCTCCCAGGCAGTGCATTCCAGACCATCACCACCCTCTGGGTAAAAAAGTTTTTCCTCACAACCCCCCTAAACCTCCTGCCCCTCACCTTGAACTTATGCCCCCTTGTGACTGACCCTGGGCTGTCACTACCTCTGACTGCTGCGGAGACGTGTCAGTGAGGTGTTTCCCAGAAAGAGACCCCGAGCCTAATCTAGATCAATGACCCACTGGGGTGTGTGTCTCTGCACCGATGGAGGGTGCAGGTGAACGCAGTCACAGGTCTTCATCTGATGCATTCTCAGCTTCCTCATCCGAGGTGGCCTGGAGACTGGGGCTTATGGTTGGTCTGGAGATCTGTCTGGGCCTGCTTATACCTGCAAAAGAGAGAAGGTAGATCTACTTCATAATCATGTAGAATGCAACATTTCATGTCATTCACTGTGATTATCAGGATATTATCAACTCATGGAGGGCTCATCCGTACAGACTTGCTGGATGGAGTTTGTGCAGAATGATAGACGAGATGTTGGTGATGTTAAAGTGTCCATGAGACAATCAGTGCTGATGTCTCCCCCACTAATGTGTGAGATCCCTGAGCAGTGTAACCCTTTGGGTGCATGATGCCATTATGAGAGTGTGAGATTGGAGTGAGCTGAAGGTTGACTTACCCTGGTGAAGCGGATGAAATCATTCATCCTTTTCCAGCACTGGATGGCGTTTCTCAGGTGGATAAGGGCCTCAAGGAGTCATTACTGAACCTGGGGGCAGCTTTTTTCTTCAGTACAGCCATTTCAACAAGTTTCCTGCCCACAGCTGGCGCACTGAGAGTAATGTGTGTGTTCGGATGGCATTTAAATACGTTGCCTGGACCTTCAACCCCATTAGGTAATGGTGGGGTGGACGAATCAGTGCCCACCCTGCCATGTGATTCGGAGAGTTACTCACCAATGCGCAATTAATGAGCTTCCGAGTGTGAAATCGGGCATGACTTTCTGCCATGCTGCCCAGCAGGAAACATGCCACAAAACCTGCCCACCCCCGCACTTAGACTCTGGAAGGGAAAATTCTGCCCATAGACTCTTCTCACTGTCTTGTGTTTAAGCTAAAAGTGAGCATTTCAGTCGAAGTATCAATTTGTCAGTGTCTCATGATGGAAATTAGCTTCTTTCAGTCATTGTCAACTATTTTGAGCCTTCGAAAGGAAGAAATGGAAACTGTTAGAATCCAATCAATTACTTTTCCCCATTTTTAGTAGTGTAGGAAAAGTTACAAGGCTATGCCCTTTTATTTTTGAAAATCTGGAGCTGTAACGTCTGAGCTCCAGGGCAGTGTAATTGGGGGGTACCCCAAAGATCCCCTGAGGATCTCAGCCCGGAAGATCCCAGGTACGATTGCATGGCAATTGCCCGGGAAGCACAAACTTCCGATGGGCAAATGCCCTCCGCTGGAAACCATCCAAAAATGCGACTTAAATTGCAAACTTCCGATAATTCTGACTGCCTTACATCAATAGTTATCCCAAAAAAGATAGAAGAATTAAACCACTTCTAGCTTCTGGGTAACTATTGCTACAGATCCAGACTGACTCCCATGGGACTCCCCTGACACCCACCCACCGAACCCTCAGGGGACTCCACCCACCTCCCCCTGACTACCGGGCCCCTCACGGGATTCCCTTCCCTCCCCTCCCACCCCGACCGACAGGGCTCCCCAGGAATTCCGTCCCATTTGACTACACCCTCCATGGAATTCCCCACCTCCACAGGATTCCCTCCAACCCCCGACTATACACCCCATGGAACTCCCCACCTCTGCGGGTCTCCCACCCCATCCCATCCCACAGGAACACCCCACCCCTCGGGCCTCTTCTACCCCACCCCCCAAACCAGGGAACATCCCCACTCTCCCAACTCACACCCCAATAGGAATCCCCACCTCCACAGGACTCTGTCCCACCCCCATGGGAACTCCCTCCCCCAAGGCTCGCCCCCTGACCTACACCCACCCCCAAGGGCTGACTGCTGACTTCTGACCTCCCCCCACTTCACACCCTGGTCAGGCCTGGCTCCTCTCTCCCCTCTGTACCTAACCCCCAAGGGATTGCTCTACACTGCTGCCCTCCCTCCATCCCCACCCAGGCCGGGTTCCCCTTTCCCCCACCCCAACCCCAGCCAGACCCGACTGATGACTTCCCTCCCTCCACTGCTACTACCAATGCCCCCCAGCTCCCCCAGACACGGCCAGGCCCAACTCCCCTGACACCGCCTAGGTCAGACACTCCTCCACTGACCAGCCCAGGCATGACTGCCAACCTCCCTTCCCCCAGCCAGTCCTGACTCTCCACCTCTCCACTCCACCCATCCACCCAACACTGGACCTGGTCTGACTCTCTCCCCCCACCCGCCCAGTCCCAACTTTCCTCCACTCAGCCCGGCCTCAGCCCAGCTCATCTTCTGCTCCCCTCCCCCCTACCCAGTGACCTGACTCCCCTCCCCCATCCCCAAAGACACACCCCCCAGCCAGACCCAACTGCAAACTTCCCCACCTCCCCACACCAAACCCGACCTAACCCAAATCCTCTCTAAATCCTACCCACTTACCTTATACACTTACCTTCTCCTGGCTTGTCAAAGATTTTTAAACTTGGCTGCGCCTTTAAACTTACCTGGTTTACAGCAGCTAGTGCTGTAAAAAAAGGGAGTGCAGTTTACATACCTGTGACTGAGCTGTCCTCGGCAGTAGGCCGCAGGAGCGAGCTACACTACACAGAGCTAGCCTGGCCCGAGTCAGAAGGTCAGGCGAGGTAGAATCGCTTGGATTTCCAGGTAAAAGCAAAATACTGCGGATGCTGGAAATCTAGAACAGAAACAAAAATACCTGGAAAAACTCAGCAGGTCTGACAGCATCTGCGGAGAGGGACGCAGTTAACGTTTCGAGTCCAAATGACTCTTCATCAGATTTCCAGGTAAGTACTTTTGAGTGGAGTGGCAATCCGATTCAATTGCCACTACATCAGATGTTATGGGCCATGATTTTTCAGCTTTCAACTGACTAGAAAGTTTGCAATTTGAACTGAGACAGAGCAAACTGCTTAAAATTGCAAGGCCACATTCCAGAGTGAAAGTAAGAAACCAACAAATTACACCCAGGGCAATGTGAAGAGAAAAATATTTCCTTTAATCCTGAAATTCATCGAAACTTGTAACTGTCTAAAGAAGAGATATTAAAAATGCAAAGCACTGGATAATAGGTGGCATGGTGGTGCAGTGGTTAGCTCTGCTGCCTCATAGCTCCAGGAGCCCAGGTTCAATCCTGACCTCAGTAGCAAAATTCTCATGTCAGTGTGTGGGGACAGGGCCTGTTCACCATCACATATGCGTCCTGACGTCAGCGTGCATCATTTAGATTGTCAGTTCAGCAAGCGTGCAGCCAACTTGGCTGTGCGCCCACTGAACTGTCAAAGGCCTATTAAGGCCATTAAGAAAGTAATTAATGTTGTTAAGAACGCTGCCCATCCAACCTTAAGGTTGGCGGGCAGGCAAAAAGCCCAGGCGGCCTTTGCATTTTTCATTTAAGGGTTTATTAACTAAATAAAAAATTTTGAAAAAAATTAATGAACATGTCCCAGCTCATGTGACAGTTTCACATGAGGGAACATGTCCTTAAATTTTTTTTTCTTTTATTAAATTTTTCTGAACTTGAACTGCTCTCCCTGAGGCACCTCCGCGCCTCAGGGTGATTTCTGCGCTCTTTCGCGCAAATCCCCCTCCCCTCCCACCGCTTGCACAGGGAGCGCACAGCGTGTGGGTGTGTGTCACGCTGGGCGGGTCTTAATTGGTCCGCCCACATAAAATGAGCAGGGACATGTTACAAATTAGTTTGAAAAAAATTTTTTTTTTAAATCACTGATCAAAACCTCATCCCGTGGATGAAGTTTCGCAAAAAATCCAAAGGCTGCTTGGCCTTTTCGCCTGCCCGCCAACCATAAGGTTGGACGGGCAATGAAAAATTTCATTTAATTAGAATTTTAATGGCCTTAATAGGCCTGTTAACTGTCGGCAGGCGTGCTGCCAACTCCTGCGCACACCAGCCAACTGAAGTATTGTGCGAGTGCGGGATGACGTTGGGAAACTCGCCCAACATCATCATGTATCATTTTACACTTGCTCAGGTCGGGCACCCACCCACCTGACGAGCGCAAGATCCTGTCCATGTTTTCAGCACTCACATCTTTCAGTAATTTCTAAATCCACCATTGCTGTGCCTACTGTGGAATTAAATTTACTTAGCCATTACTTACATGGAAAGACCAGCAGAATGGTTAAGAAAGTGGCCTGGACCTTGATAAACCAGATCCCTGCCTACACTGGAGGCTATCAGTTTGACCTTGTAAGAGTCTGAGTTCCTGGTTCTCTGACCACAGTGGAACCTACTTGGCAGAAGGTTACCTCTGTGTTGAGGTAAGGTTCTTTGGTAAGGAGATTGAAGGAGGTTGAAGGCTTGAGGCACCTGAAATGTGTTCTTCCTTTGAATGAGATGCTCTCCAGCATTTGGGTGAGGTCAGCAGTGGAGGGCAACGGTTGTGCTCCTGGTGGTACTGTCAGGGTCACACTTCAAGGATTTTCCATCCCTTTGCCTTCTTCATGTATCATTATGCCTATCCTTTGAGCCATCAGCTTGTTTAAGAACTATTTTTCATCATTTCCTATTTTTTGATGTTGATAACTATGGGTAGATCTCCTCTTACTTACCTGCATTTTCCTCACTACTACTGCTTCAACAGTGTCTTCAGAAAAAGATGATTTGGACTTGTAAGAAAGCGATTCATCTCAGAGATCTCAGGGGTTTGAAATGGATAATAATGTTGTAAGCTTGTGACGGGAACTGCAGACATTTATGCTGAGCCAAGGTGTGTGTAATAAACTTGGAATGCAGGACTAGTTTCTTTTATGGAACAGTAAACTTTATTACAGGCTTCTGATGAGGCTATATGCTTGTTCCAGGACCATGGCTAAAAAAGCTCCGCCCTTAAGATTCCTGCGCTTAGGGCTGATTGGTCTATACAGTCACATGATATGCATAACAGTAAGAAAAAATGGTTTAACTTACAATTATTACAGTGTGCAAATAAATTGGATGCGATGTGTCTACATTGCACATTAAAATTAATAGGAAAGGGATAGGATAAGGTGGTTTGCATGAAAAAAAGGTTCATTCAATGTCACTAACATAATTTAGTGCTATTATAAAAGAAATTAACTCTAGTGCCTTAAAGTTGCAGTTCTTAGGAATTCCAAATGACTAAGATATATTAGTGTATACATTTGATGCAATAGGGTAATACTGGGTTCTTTTATTCATTCATGGGGTGTAGACTTCGCTGGCTGGGCCAGCATTTTTTGCCCATCCCTAATTGCCCTTGAGAAGGTGGTGGTGAGCTACCTTCTTGAACTGCTGCAGTCCATGTAGTATAGGTACACCCACAGTGCTGTTAGGAAGGGAGTTCCAGGATTTTGACCCAATGACAGTGAAGGAACGGCAATGTATTTCCAAGTCAGGATGGTGAGTGACTTGGAGGGGAACTTCCAGGTGGAGGTGTTCCCATACATCTGTTGCCCTTGTCCTTCTAGATGGTAGTTGTCTTGGGTTTGGAAAGAGCTGTCGAAGGAGCCTTTGGATAAGCCTGTTAAGCAGGGGTTAATTGGGCAAACATTGTCTGAAAATAAACGAGTAGACCATAGTCTTGTTCCTTACCTAATTTGTATGGCATGCATATAAAATGAGCCGGAAGGCATGTTTTCGTTTTGACAGTTGAGTTTTTAAAGGAGAGCTTTACTTTTTCATGTCATGTGAAATAATTTTTATTTGAAGTTTTGAATTTGTTTTGCCTATTTCATTCTCCTTTTATTTGGCCATTTTTTTGCATTGTTTTGTTTTCTATTGCTACCAATTTACATTACCACACTCAAATAACAGGTTGGAGCTCTTCTGACAATTAATCTTGCACTGCGAGATTGGAAGATCCCCAGCATGTTGATAGTAGGGAAATAATGATCTTGAAGTTAAGAGCAAGGGGAAGTGAGCAGACTTTGTCTTGTTTGTGATGGCCATTACCTGGCATTTATGTGGCATACATTTTACCAACCACTTATTAGCAGAAGCCTAATGTCATCCTGGTACTGCTGTATTGCTAGCATTGTGAATATAGCTAAACGCAATGGAATCATTAACAGATATCCCCACCTCTGACCTTATGATGAAATGAAGATCATTGATGAAGCATCTGAAGATAATTGGGTTGAGGGTACTTTTCTGTGAACTCTTGTTGTGACTTCCTGAGGTTATGATCAACTCCACTGACTTTAGACTTACTAGGGCTCATTGGTGCCATATTCAAATGCTGCCTTCAGCAGTTAAGGGCAGTTACTCCTACCTTTCAGGCTTTCATATTTATTTTGATTACTGATGGTTTTTTGACAGCCATTGATACAGCTGAAAAATAATGGCCCAGGTCTTCCGGTCTCCAGATCATCAGAGGCTGGATGTACGACCCAAGATACGCGTCAGGACCCTGCAGAAGTCCGAACACGCTGATTTCTGAGGGAATTACCAGGAGGTTTGAATTTCCAATGGGCAATTCCCCTACTCCTGAGGACCCTCCACAAAAGTCTTTGACTTTGAGTTAGAGCCAGAGACTTGGAATAATTCTGACGTACTTACCTAGATAGTTACCCAGGGAATGTTAGAAAGAAAAATCCTCATCTAACTTCTGGGTAAATACAGAGCTGACCCCACAATCACTCACCCTGACTCCATGCTTCCCCCTTGATCCTCTGACTATCCCCCTTTACTCCCGACTACACCCTGACACCCTGACTACACCCCCAACCCCGATTACCCTTCCTGACTACATTAACATCCAACCACCCAACTACCCCTCCTGACCTGACCCGCCCCGACCACACCTGACTACACTCTGACCCGACCTGACTAAGCCCAAACCTGACAGGTCTTTCCGGCCTGACCCGACTTCCTCCAACCCACCTACCCATCACCAACCTACCCACCTCACCCACCTGGCGCCCTACCTGCCTGCCAACCCACCAACCTGCCACCGTACCCACATACCTCACCCACCTACCAACACTAGCATCCTACGCATTCACACATTCATCCACTCATCCATTCACACTGGACATTTAAATTTACCTTATGGCAGCTAGTGCTGTAAAAATGCAATGTGTCCAGTCTTTCCCCTGTTGCTAATCACTGCACTGGAGTTCTTCAAGGGGCTATAGGCTCTGGATTCCTGGAGAAGCTGGGCTCCGAAGACCCAGCCAGAAATGTGGCACTGCATCAGAAAAGTAAAGTTGGCCCAGCAGCCTTATGGTGAATTCCACTTTGTGAAAGATCCAGGCCAATATTAACTATCTTAATGAAGCTCAAGTTTGTCATGCCCCAAAGGATCATTTACCTTGGAATTTTTACAGCAGTTATATGGCTGACATGTAACTTTCTGTCTCGATACTTGACACCCATCACGACTGACCACACCACGCCCCCAGCCCCCGCCCCTGCTACCTTGGTCAGGCCTAACATGGGTTCAGAGTTTGCTTCAGAGATTTGGCAGGTTCAGGGTTCCTCCATTTTGTTGGAAATCCTGTTTCACTCTACTTGTGCCTGTTTTGTGAATATTAGGGAGAATTCACCTATCACCCACATGCTCAATGCAATGACACCTTTGCACGAATCTACAAAAATGCAAGTGCAAGCAGCTTAAATTGACAGCATGTTTTCAAGGTACAACTTACAAGATCTATATGCAACATTAAGAGCATATTAGAATAATAGTGCGGCTTAAAGTGTGCCTGGCATTCACATTTAGGCGGTGGATGCCGTGGCTCAGGCTGTAGATTCATTACCATGATGATGCTGTCAGGATTCTATGAGTCTCTACTCCCTTTCAATACTTTGTCTTCGCTAACTATGCAGGAAATGCAAAGATTAGTAAAGTTGCTCATGAAGGCTGATTTCCCTGGCATGTAATGGTATAAGCAGGGACTGTTCATTTGTGGGCCTGACTTTCCACACATTAATTTAAACAGACAGAAGGTTAGGCATTCGAGCCTCTTGGTTTGCCAGTCATCACCCCTTTTGAGCGGTTCCACACTGTGGCTGTAAGTTAGCTTATGGAATCAGTACCATTGTCTAAATTGTGTCATCTTTGCTGTTAATTTGAATCCGGTTCAAATTAAGAGCAAACAACAACAGGAGAAATCAGTGAAACTCAGATGAGGGTGGCACTGATGGAACTGGTAATGCAACAAACAAAGCTTAATTAACTGTAAGAAGATTGAAACTGACAAAAATAAATTACCTCTGACTAAAGACTTTAGTTTCAGTTCGGAGCCAATGGAGTCAAGCTTCTATTGCAGCAACATTCATCACTGTCACCTCAACTTTGATGTTGCTAATGTTTGTAATAGGCCAACATTTCAGTGGAGACTTCTGCTCCAGAGGGGGAAGAGAGGGGTGTGAAGCTGTTCATGTCAATTGGAAAATACTCGTTATTACACAGGCCCAGATGAAAGGATCAGAAGAATAAAGCCGGAAAGAACTCAAACACTGTGCCAGGTTATCTTTTTTTTACAGGAACAGATTTTCTGGTCACAGTGCTCAGTTTGTGGTAGTACAATGTTACAATGTCAGTTATGTAGTCCCTGTGCTTCAAACCACCAACAATGCTGAAATATTTAGAATTGTCTATAAGTAAACAGAATAATTCCCAGATAAAAGCAACATACTGCTGATGCTAGAAATCTAAACCAAAAACAGAAAATGCTGGAAAAATCAATACTTTGTCTTCGCTACCTATGCAGGAAATGCAAAGATTGGTAAAGTTGCTCATGAAGGCTGATTTCCCTGGCATGTAATGGTATAAGCAGAGACTGCTCATTTGTGGGCCTGACTTTCCACACATTAATTTAAACAGACAGACTATCATCACCTATGGAAAGAGAAACAGAGTTAATGTTCCAAGTCCGTATGACCCTTCTTCAGAGCTGAAGAGAAATGGGAATGTGATGAAATTTATACTGTTTAAGGGGGGTGGAACAGGTGGAGCTGGATAGAAGGCCAGTGACAGGTGGGGACAAAGGAGAGATTGACAAAGATGCCATGAACTAAAGGACAAAGAGAGTGTTAATGGTAGTGGTAAGGGCTAAAAAAGGTGCTGATAGTGGCGTAAAGGTAAGAAAGCAGAATGTGATAATAGCAGAACAAGGGTAGCATTGTGTGAAAGAACAACATGGAACAAGTAACAGATGGCCCTGTAGGGAATGGGGTGGGGGGAGGGGGCGGTGGTGGGGGAGAAAAAGATGGAAAATGGGATAGAAGGGGGATAAAAAAAGGGGATAAAATGAATAAAACTAAAAATAAGTGGATAAAAAATAAAAATAAATGTAGAAAAAAGGTGATTAAAAAAGAAGTGGGGATAGAAGAGAGAGTTCATGGTCTGAAGTTGTTGAACTCAATGTTAAGTCAGAAGGTTGTAAAGTGGCTAGTCGGAAGATGAGGTGCTGCTCCTTCAGTTTGCATTGAACTTCACTGGAACATTGCAGCAAGCCAAGGACAGACATGTGGGCATGAGAGCAGGATGGTGTGTTGAAATGGCAAGTGACAGGGAGGTCTGGGTCATGCTTGCGGACAGACAGAAGGTGTTCTGCAATGCGGTCAACCAGTCTGCATTTGGTCTCCTCAATATAGAGGAGACCGCATTGGGAGCAATAAATGCAGTAGACTAAATTGAAGGAAGTGCAAGTGAAGCGCTGCTTCACCTGAAAGGAGTTTTTGGGCCCTTAGATGGTGAGGAGGGGGGAGGTAAAGCGGCAGGTGTTGCGTGGGAAGATGCCATGGGGAGGGGATAAGGGGTTGGGGGTGATGGAGGAGTGAACCAAGGTGTCCCAGAGGGAACGGTTCCTATGGAATGCTGGCAGGAGAGGTGAGGGGAAGATGTGTTTGGTGGTGGCATCATACTGGAGTTGGCGGAAATGGTGGAGGATGACTCTTTGAATGCAGAGGCTGGTGGGGTTAAAAGTGAGGACAAGGGGGACCCTATCATGGTTCTGGGAGGGAGAGGAAAGTCTGAGGGCAGAGGCGCGGGAGATGGGTCAGACACGGTTGAGGGCCCTGTCAATCACAGTGGTTGGGAAACCTTGGTGAACGAAGAAGGAAGACATGTCAAAAACGCCATTTTGGAAAGTGGCATCATCAGAACAGATGCGACGGAGGTGAAGGAACTGAGAGAATGGGATGGAGTCCTTACAGGAAATAGGGTGTGAGGAGCTATAGTCAAGGTAGCTGTGGGAGTTGGGGTGGGCTTACGATGAATATTGGTGGATAGTCTATCACCAGAAATGGAGACAGAGTGGTCAAGGAAGGAGAGGGGAATATCGGAGATGGACCATGTGAAAGTGAAAGAGGGGTGGAAGTTGGAAGCAAAATTGATACATTTTTCCAGGTCCAGACGAGAGCATGAAGCAGTACCGAAACAGTCATCGATGTACCGAAAAAAGAGTAGTGGCAGGGGGCTTGAGTAGGACTGGAACAAGGAATGTTCCACATACCCAAGAAAGGGAGAGGTATAACTGAGGCCCATGCGGGTACTCGTAGCCACACTTTTTATTTGGAGGAAGTGAGACAAGTTGAAGGAGAAACTACTCAGTGAAAGAACTAGTTCTGCCAGGAGGAGAGTGATGGCAGATGGGGATTGTTTGGGCCTCTGTTCAAGGAAGAAGTGGAGAGCCCTCAGGCCATCCTGGTGGGGGATGGAGGTGTACAAGGATTGGACGTCCATGGTGAAGAGGAGGTGGTTAGGGCCAGGGAACTGGAAATTGTTGACATGACATAGGGCACCAGAGGAATTGCGGATGTAGGTTCGAAGCGACTGGATAAGGGGCAAGAGAACGAAGTCAAGATTGGAAGAAATGGGTTCCGTGGGGCAGGAACAGCTGACACGATCGGTCTACCAGGAAGGAGGTAGAAGTGTGTTGTCCGGCGTTGAGAGATTATGATGAAACTGTGGAGGGAAGATCGCCAGAGGAGGTGAGGTCAGTGACAGTCCTGGAAACAATGGCTTGATGTTCGGTGGTGGGGTAATGGTCCAGGGGGAGGTAGGAGGAAGTGTCTGAGAGTTGGTGATCAGCCTCTGCGAGGTAGAGGTCAGTGCGCCAGACAACAACAGTACCACCCTTGTTGGCAGGTTTGATAACAAAGTCAGGGTTGGACCTGAGAGAACAGAGTGCGGCAAGTTCAGAAGGAGACAGGTTAGAGTGGGTGACAGGGGCAGAGAAATTGAGATGGTCGGTGTCATGCTGACAGTTCTCAATGAAAATATTGAGAGCAGGAAAGAGGGGGGTGTCCAGGTAAAGGGAGAATACTGGAGGTGGGTGAAAGGATCTGTGGAACGGGGGGAGGACAGAAGAGTTCAACGTCATGCCGAGCCCGGAATTCATTGAGGTGAGGGCGCAAGGGTATGAAACTGAATCCTTTGCTGAGTACTGAACATTCAGCATCAGAGAGGGGAAGGTCAGAGGGCATGGTGAATACACGGCAAGGGCTGGGATTATGACACAAAGCTGGGTGGGATGGTGAGCTGTGAGGAGGATGCAGAGATGCTTTAGTGTGATTTGGACAAGCTGAGTAAGTGGGAAAATGCATGGTAGATGCAGTATAATGTGGATAAATGTGAGGTTATCCATTTTGGTAGCAAAAACAGGAAGGCAGATTATTATCTGAATGGCTATAAATTGAGAGAGGGGAATGTGCAACGAGACCTGGGTATCCTCGTACACCAGTCGCTGAAGGTAAGCATGCAGGTGCAGCAGGTGGTAAAGAAGGCATATGGTATGTTGGCCTTCATAGCCAGAGGATTTGAGTACAGGAACAGGGATGTCTTGCTGCAATTGTACAGGGCCTTGGTGAGACCACACCTGGAATATTGTGTGCAGTTTTGGTCTCCTTATCTGAGGAAGGATGTACTTGCTATAGAGGGAGTGCAGCAAAGGTTTACCTGCCTGATTCCTGGGATGGCAGGACTGACATATGAGGAGGGATTGAGTCGATTAGGATTATATTCGCTGGAGTTCAGAAGAATATGGGAGGACCTCATAGAAACCTATAAAATTCTAACAGGACTAGACAGGGTAGATGCAGGAAGGATGTTCCCGATGGTGAGGGAGTTCAGAACCAGGGGTCACAGTCTGATGATATGGGGTAGACAATTTAGGACTGAGATGAGCAGAAATTTCTTCACCCAGAGAGTGGTGAGCCTGTGGAATTCGTTACCATAGAAAGTAGTTGAGACCAAAACATTGTACGCTTTCAAGAAGGAGTTAGCTATAGCTCTTGGGGCGAAAGGGATCAAAGGGTATGGGGAGAAAGCGAGAGCAGGCTATTGAGCATGATCATGATGAATGGCGGAGCAGGCTCGAAGGGCCGAATGGCCTACTCCTGCTCCTAGTTTCTATGTTTCTATGTTTTCTATTGGAAGATGGGATGGGGTCACAGGGATGGGAAGGGATGGAGGGTCCTGGATGGGCGATGATATCAGTAAGCTGTTGAAGCTTGCGTTCCTTAGCACCTGAAAGAAAGAGACAAAGTCATCAGATGAGACGAAGAATAAAATGAAACTTGGGACAAGGACAGCTTTGAGATAGGGAGAGGTTGAGTGTGTTCATATGGTAGCGCATGGCACTGAGTGTGGATCTCAGGGTGCGGCGAGAACAGCAGTCCAAGGAGCATTGTATGTCCCGGCGATACCTGTAATCCTGGGTGGATTAGAAACATCAGGGATGGAACTTCAGTTGGAATCCACATGGGGTAAGTCGGAGATGGAGACAGTTGCTGAGGAAGGAAATATGGCTGTGAAAGTGAGTTTTGGTAAACACCTTGTCAAACACCAGGAGAGAAATGGAAAGCAATGACGGTGAACAGGGCAAGAGAGACAAATGAAAATCTTGTCGGACAGAAGAGCAGCACTTCTTCAAGGTAGGCATTCCTGGAAGAGAAATGGCAGGGAATTAAACACTAAGATAAAAGCAAAATACTGTGGATGCTGGAAATCTGAAACAAATACAGAAAATGCTAGAAAAACTCAGAGGGCAGGATCTTTAGGTTGGTGAGCGGGGGCGGGGCCTGCTCGCCGACATGTAAAATGATGCGGGATGATGTCAGGTGGAAGTCCCGACGTCACCCCGCCTCATTTCCATTTTCAGATCGGCGGGGGCGCACCGAGTCAGCTGTGCACCCGCCGACCTGTCAACGGCCAATTGAAGCCATTAATAAAACAATTTAGGTAATTGACAAGGCTGCGGGTCCAAACTTAGAGTTGGCGGGCAGGCCGGGAGCCCTGGTGGACTTCATAAAAAGCATGAAACCTCATCCACGGGCGGGATGAGGTTTCATGAGAGTTTTTAAATATTTAATAAACGTTGGAGTTAAAGTGATGGACATGTCCCAACTCATGTGACAGTGTCACATGAGGGGACGTCAGGGAAATTTTTTCAACATTTACCTTAAAAGTTTTAATTCTGAGCTGATCTCCCTGAGGCAGCACTTAGCCTCAGCGAGATTAGTGCACACTCCTGGCTGAGGGAATCCCCACCCCCCTGCCTGCACAGGGAGCGCATAGCGCTTCCTGGTGGGTGTCACGTTGGGTGGGCCTTAATTGGTCCACCCACTTAAAATGGTGGTGTGCCTCCGACTGGGGGAATCCTGACGGGGGGGAAAATTCTATCCAGTAGCTCAGCAATAATTCCCAGGATGGAACGCACCCAACACAGGAATTTTGGCCAGTTACTGTGAGGGTGACCAATATTCATTCACTCTGCCACCTCCAGCAATAATGCTAAGTACAGATGCTAATGCTTTGTTTCCCTGCCATATTTTGTAACTTTTTGACTGTTAAACTGATATCTCCTTCTATGGCTTGGTGTCATAATTGTTTTTTATTGATAATGTCCTTATTAAGTTTATTCTATTGTTACGTTAAATGTGCTATATGGCTTTTTGTTGTTTTAAATAGTCCAGTTGTAGCAATCCCCATCATTCAGTTCACACTTCTAAATGGCACAAGATTCTGTCCCAGTTAGATATCAGGCCACACCTTAAGCTCAAATGGAAGTTTAATATAAGGCATATGGGTCTTTCTGTTCTGCAGGAGGGCTACGTATTTAAGGCCTGCCCAGCGTGACGCGCACCTGGAAGTGCTCAGCGCTCCCTGTGCGGTTGGGGGGAAGGAGGGGACTGCGCTCTTTCGCGCATGCGCGCGAAAGAGTGCAGAAATCTCCCTGAGGCACAGAGCTGTCTCAGAGAGATTAATTTAATTCTCAAAAATTGAAAGAAAGAATAAATAAAATTATTCAGACATGTCCCCTCATGTGACATTGTCACATGAGCTGGGACATGTTTATGAATTTTGCCGAAATATTTTATTGAATTTATAAACCATTCATGAAACCTCATCCCGCCCGTGGATGAGGTTCTATGAAAAATGCGAAGGCCGCTTGGGTTTTTTGCTTGCCTGCCAATCTTAAGGTTGGATGGACAGCCCTGACAATTACTTCAATTAAATTATTAATGGCCTTAACAGGCCTTTGACAGTTCGGCAGGTGCACAGCTGACTCCAGTGTGCGCCCGCCGAATTAAAGATCGGAATGATGCACGGTGACGTCAGGACGCACGCCCGAGGTCACCGCGTGTCATTTTACATGTCGACGTGTGGGGCCTGCCCCCGCACACCGAACAGAAGACTCTGGCCTATGAATCAATAACTTATACCAGATAAATTAATTGTTTTGTCCAAGTAAATATATAGAGTGAATAAAAATATTAGCTAATCTTTAAACAAAATTAGTTGGGGATGGTAGTGCAGGATATGTGTTGGAATTGCAGCATGTGGGAATTTGTGGAGAACATTGCATTCTCAGACAATCACATCTACAGTAAGTGTCGGGATCTCAAAAAACTTTGTCTTGGAGTTGTTGAGTTTGAGTCCGAGGTGTAGGCATTGTGTGGCATCATGGAGGGGGAGAATGACCTAAAGAAGTAAACACATGCCTTAAAGGTGGTGCAATGAAGATTCGTGTGATTGATTACTGAGATGAGAGGGTTGACCTATGGTGAGAGATTGAGTAGACTGGTCCTATTTATCTCTGAAGATTGAAGAATGAGACGTGATCTCATTGAAACATATAAGGTTTTGAGAGGGCTTGACAGTGTAGATGGTAAGAGGTTGTTTCCCCCGGCTGGAGAGTCTTGAACAAAGGGATATAGTCTCAGGATATGGGTTGGGCATTTAGGACTGAGATTAGGAGAAATTTCTTCATTCAGAAGGTTGTGAATTTGCTGTATTCTCTAGCCTGGAATGCTGTGGATTCCCCGTTGTGAGAATATTCAAGACTGAGATCAATAAAATTTTAAACTCTAAGGAAATCAAGGGATACAGGCATCAGGTGGAAAAGCGTAATTGAAGTCAGATTAGCCATGATCCTATTGAATTATGGAACAGGTTTGAGGGGCCATGTAGCCTACTCCTGCTCCTACTTCTGTTGTTTAAAAGTTTTTAAAACACTTGAAGAAGAGGAGTTAGACGGACTTGTCATAACCAGCAACATAGGCATAACCAACATTCAATTACATTTATCACAGTGTGTGAAAGCACAATTAGCAGCAATGATTATTTAGAAATTACTAGGCGAAGGATAACAATGCTGCCACACCAGAAAAGTTTGATTGTGAGACCTGATGTAATATATTTAATGGCATTTTGAAACCTACAGTAATTGCCAACCTTTTTATTAATCAAGTTAAATGCAGCATCACTCCAATTCACTGGTTTATTTCTGGAGCTTGGCAATTCTAAAGCAGTGACAAGAATTGTCAAATAAAGGTAATGCAGTCATATGAGAGAATTCCACCTTATCTCAAAAAGCAGCTGTAATTTGTGTTTAAATAATAAACATTCTGTTGTGTCCCAGTATATTATGGATTTCCAGTTAATGCTTTATGGCCAGAATTTTTCCCTCATTGAGCGGGCTCGGCGGGGGTGGGTGGGGGTGGTGGGGAAGCTGACCACAGCCCGCGATCAGCTCCGTACTGCGATTTCATGCGGGTGGGCCAATTAAGGCCCGCCCTGCGAGGATCGTAAACGGCAGCGTTGAGCGCTACCTTGTGGGTGGGGGGGGGAGGACAAAGAGTGGGCCTAGTGCACAGTTCGTGCATGCATGCGAAAGAGCACTTCAATCTCTGTGCCTCAGGAAGATTGAAGCACTTTTGAAAAAAATTAATAAAGGCTTTAAAAAATGAATGAAACATGTCCCATCTCATGTGACTGTGCCACATGAGATGGGACATGTTTTTAATTTCAAAATAATGTTTTCATTTAATTTGTATTAGCTTTAGGAAACCTCATCCCGCCTGTGGATGCAGTTTATAGAAAATGTAAAGGCTACTTGGCCTGTTCGCCTGCCCGCCAACCGTTAAGTTGGACAGGCAGCATAAATTTCAAGTTAATGAGCTCGTTAATGACCTTAATAGGCCTTTTAATTATCGACGGGCACGCAGCCGACTCCGGTGTGCGCCCGCCGAACGAAATATCGTGTGAGTGTGCGATGATGTTGGGACGCATGCCCAACATCATCGTGCGTCGTATTATGCTTGTGGGTGTGGGTCGCGCGCCCGCATGCCGAATGTAAAATTCTGATATATGTTTTTTAAAAGCACAAAAGGCTACAAAAAGATGGCCGCCCGAGGATCACCTGACTTTCTTGTGGATTGAAACACTCACCTGTCTCAAGAGGGAACAAAACAAACTTCCCAGACTGATGTTGACTCAATGCTTTATTCTAAAACTTATTCAAAAGAGTAATTTCAAATTGAATGGGTCATTAGACATGCCTCAAAGTCTCAAGGTGTGAAAGCCACCACAGGATGTATATTCAATCTAGCCACCCACCATCTTTGGAAAAGGACATTGGACTTGTAACAGATCACACAATAAGACAACCATATTTGTTGCCTGCTTTTAAAACAGCAAGAAGCTGTTCTAAACAGAGATTCCACTGATAGCCACTGGACCTGTTGTGAGTCATCTAAGCCAAGCTAAGTCTTGTCAAGCCAAGACAACAAAAAGCAATATATTTGAAGTAGGAGGAGGACTCCCCCAGGCTGTTCCAACTGGCCAACTGGAGCCAATTCAGCTGCTAGGACAAAGGACCCTGCAATCTCCCTTTAAGACTTAATTGTTGGAACATTAACAATCTCAGGGACCCAGACAAAGGGATACACACACTTTGTCAAAGCCAGAGTGGAGAGGTGGGAGTCATATGACATGAAACCCTCGCTAGTGGAACTAGTAATATTGCCTTGTGGTACTGAAAACCTCAGTCTGCCATTTTTCAATCTACCTAGCCGCAGCATAGAAAAGGGCTTCTGCCCAGGCCAAATACCTGGCTCCATCTATACCATTTCTACAGGAACATCTGTACCAATGTCTACAAGGCTGATTCATCTCTGTGTGCCCATCTCATCATGGAAGTCAACTCTACTGGAAAAATTAATTATCCAGCATCAATTTTCAGCCTGCTGACCTCTATGAAGGATTACCTCATTGCACTTTGATTCTGAACCCTGGACTCATGTGAAACAATAATCCTTTCCTCTGTGGTCTTTGACCTCTAAATCTTTCTATCTCTATCCATCCTAATTGCTGGCAGGCCCACACGAGAGTCGGCAGCCTGTCCGCCAGCAATTAAGAGGCCCATTAAGGTCATTAAAGTAGCAATTGATGATGATTTTTCACTGCTTGTCCAACGTTACGGTTGACGGGCAGGCGAATCGGCCAGACGGCCTTTGCCTTTTTGAGGAAACCTCATCCAAGGGCGAGATGAGGTTTCTGTGATTAATTTTTAAAAAGATTAAAATGTTTTGAAAACATTTTCATCATCTGTATGTTGAGGTATCTCATTCTGACGCGTGGACATTTTTTTCCCGATTTTACATTCTGTTTTTATTGATTTTAAATTGGTCAGCTCTGTGAGACAGCTCTCTGCCTTCAGGGAGCTTTTCTTCCGAGCTCCCCCTGCGTCCACACAGACTGCAGCGTTCGCCCTCCTGCCGCCCCCACGCTGGCAGAGATGAGCCTTTCAGCGCGCCTTTCACACTGGCTGGCCATTAATTGGCCGTGAAATTGCGGTCAGGGGCCGATCGCAGTCGGCAGTCTGTTCCCCGGCCACTCCCGGGCCTGCCGATCTGACAATTCTACCCATCAATCCTGTCCAATACGTTTCAAATAAGGTAACAGCCAACTTTCTGATGAAGTTCCTTCTGAGTGTTTGGATACTTACAGATATTATTTATGGGGCAGGATTTTCCCGCCGGCAAGCGGAGGACGGGGCCCACTTGCCAAAGCATAAAATGACACGCGGTGATGTCGGGTAGAACTCCCGACGTCACCTCGCCCCATTTAAATTTTCTGGTAGGTGGGGGTGCAGCAAAATCTGCACCTGCCGACCTGTTGACAGAGTCATTGAAGCAATTAATGGACCTGCCCGTCCAACCTTAAGGTTGGCGGGCAGGCCAAGAGCCCCGGTGGGAATTAGAAAAAGCATGAAACCTCATCCACGGGTGGGCTGAGGTTTCATGTTGGCTTTAAAAAATTTTATTAAAGTTTTAAAAAAAATTATGGACATGTCCCAACTCATGTGACAGGGTGGAGACATGTCAGGAATTTATTTTTTGTATTTTTAATATTTGTGACAGAACAGCCGATCTCCCTGAGGCAGCGTTTAGCCTCAAGGAGATGAGTGCGCTCTTTCGTGCGCATGCGCAAAAGAGTGCACTCTTGGGTTTCGGGATTCCCCCCCCCGCCTGCACAGGGAGCTCATAGCGCATCTGAGCGGACATCACGCTGGGCGGGCCTTAATTGGTCCGCCAACGTAAAATGGTGTCGATCGGAGGCGCACATGTGCGCGCCCGCAATTAAACTTCGGCCCTGACAGGGGGAAAGTCCTGCCCATGGAGTCACGCTAAAGAAAGCCATCGGTAAATGGAATGCTCCAGGACCAATATCTCTGTATAAATTTTCCTACCTCAAGTTTATGCACAGTAAATAATGGGTAAAATTCACAACTGATTGCTTTTTGTCCCTCTATCCAACCAATCAAGTTCTTAAAGGGTCCAATCTACCTATTAAATGACCTGACTGGTTAATGCTGAAAAACCCCATTTCTGTTTGGTTCAGGTAAATACAAAGTTAAGGACAGCTGTCAGGTGAAAGCGGGTTGGTGGTGGTTATGGGAGAATGAGGGAGTAATGTAGTTTTCAAACTATCTTCAAAACCTTTTCAGCCCAATCATGAACTGCTGCAAAATTAGATTAAATGCAGGTATTGTGAGGGTAGAAGGTCATCAGAAAGATAAACAGGATCAGTGGATTGTGTTCATCCAGAATAATGCACAAGTACACAAAAATAATTCAAAATCATTTTTCTGTTGTTTAAAGTTTGTTAACAATTATAGGAAAAGGTCTACTCTAACAGCAATGAATGACAGCCTGATGCTCTTCACCAAATCCAGATAGAATCCTTGCGGCCTGTAAAACAATATTATGGGTTGAATTTTCCCCCCGTTGGTGGGGGGGGGGTTGTGGGTTGTATGGGGGCGGGCGCAGACCTGTTCGGCACCCCCGATTGGGTCTGCGCTGCCATTTTTACACGGCCCGCCCAGCATGATGCACACCCAGAAGCGCTGAGTGCTCCCTGTGTGGGCGATGGGGAGGGGTTCCCTGAGTCAGGAGTGCACATGCGCGTGAAAGAGCTCAGAGGTGCCTCAGGGAGATTAGTTTTAAGTTTAACAGTTCAATGAAGTGTTGAAAAATTGTTTATGACATATCCCCTCATGTGAAACTGTCACATGAGCTGGGACATGTGCATTAATTTCAATAAAAATTTTGGAGAAAATTTAAAATCATTCATGAAACCTCATCCCGCCCGTGGATGAGGTTCCATGAAAAATGCGAAGGCCACCTGGGCTCTTTGCTTGCCCGCCAACCTTAAGATTGGACGGGCAGCTCCGTTAATTATTTTAATTGTTAGTTAAATGGCCTTAATAGGCCTTTGACAGTTTGGCGGGCGTGCAGCCTACTCTGCTGCGTGCCTGCCGAACTGAAAATCTAAATGATGCGCAGTGACATTGGTATGCACACCTGATGTCACCCCGCATCATTTTAAGCCTCAGTGAGTGGGCCCCGACCCCGCTCGCCAAGCCAAAGATTCTCCCCTATGTATCATTGGTATCTGACCCTACCAGCTGTAATGGAAATCTATCCATATACAAGTTGGAAGCATCAGCATTGTTGTGACCAGACTAGGTGTTGTGGCATCAGCATATACCTGAACTTAAGAGTGTTGAAGATCGATTGAAATAGGTCTTCGGGCCTCATCAACCTGAACAGGCAGCTCAACCGAGAGAAGAAATTAATGTTGGGTCATCTGCTTTACCGGTGGCCATTCTTGTGAAGTAGGAACAGGGCTCCTCCCTCTTCTTCTGGATCCACAGAAATAGTTTTGTAAAGATGTTTAAACTAAATACTTCTCATTGATGGCCATTGAGGCCACTAAAAGTGGAGCAGGCCCAACACCTGCCCTGTATATCAGCACCTAATTTCTTGATAGGGTCCTTTAATAGGCATTAGGTTCCTAATTTACATATTTAAATTATACCTGGGTTATCTTAAAAACGGCCCTCACAAATTTGGCAGTGAGACCAATGTCGCTTTAGATAGATGCTGGCTACCCCACAGCTAAATTATTGTATTTTATGCCCATTTTACACATGAGAAACAAACAGAATCTATACCAATTCCTACTCCAGTGTTTTATATTTGATAGCAATTCAATTATTGTTATTATTAATTAATATTAGCTTATCATAGCTGGTAACTTTAGTATGCTTTAAAATTGTTGTCCATCAAGTAATGTAATACTTTAGCTCTCTGCAGAAAGCAGGAAAATGCTCCATCTGTTTTTGTATTCACTGCAGACTATAGCTACTAAAGTTAATGGCATTAATAAGAATAAAGTAGACATGGGGCAGAATCTTCCGGTTGACGAGTGAGGGCAGGGCCCACTCACCGACATGTAAAATGATGTGGGATGATGTTGGGTGGAACTCCCGACGTCACCCCTTGTCATTTCCATTTTCAGGTCGGCGGGGTTGCAGTGGAGTCAGCTGCACGTCTGCCGACCTGTCAACGGCCTATTGAGGCAATTGATAAACTAATTAAACTCATGAATGGGCCTGCCCGTCCAACATTAAGGTTGGCGGGCAGGCTGGGAGCCCTGAGTGGGCTTTGGGAAAAGCATGAAACCTCATCCACGGGCGGGATGAGGTTTCATGAGGGTATTTAAATTTTTATCCAATCTTTCAATAAAAGGTATGGACATGTCCCAACTCATGTGACAATGTCACATGAAGGGACATTAGGGAAATTTTTTTTATCATTTATATTAAAAATTTTAATTCCGAGCCTATTTCCCTAAGGCAGCACTTGGCCTCAGGGAGATTTGTGCACTCTTTCATGTGCAAGCGCGAAAGAGCGCGGTCCCGGCTGAGGGAAGCCCCCCAGCCTGCACAGGGAGCACATAGCACTTCCGAGCGGATGTCATGCTGGGTGGGCCTTAATTGGCCCGCCCACGTAAAATGGCAGAGGCGCACCTGCTCCCGCACTTCCCCCACAACGGGGGGAAAACTTTTCCCTTGAAGTAGACTAATATTATATTCCATTCTCTACAATACCATAGACATAGGCCCAGGCTTTCAAAGCTCTGAACAATTCAAACCTGGTAAAGACTACATGAGATGCTACTGCTTAAATGAGACACTTATTTTGCTAAAAATAAAGCATAAAAAAAAATTACTGTTGGAAATTTGAAACAAAGGAAATACTGAAAACACTTAATAGGTCAGTTAACATCAGTTAGGGGGGGTGAACAGAAAAGATAACTTTACATTGTTTATGGCTCCAGTAAGGCTTATGCAGCTGAAGTCAGCTAACAGATAAACGAATATAATGAGGCCCAATGGGATTGTAAAACATAGGATGGAACAGATTATATACATTCAGAAGTCTTGTTTTATTTGACTGATTTATTTACGCTATCGTGAGAACCTCCAGAATCAATGTACATTATTGTGTCCTACAGGATATTGTAATGAAGAAAGGCTTGCAGCTTCAACATAAGGTGATGACAGCGATGGTGAGAAAGACCTCCTTCACCACAGCATGAGGAGGAGTTCAGGAACAAAAATATAATTTACCAGAAACTAGAGACTGGAGGAGATAAATGACAGCCCTTTGCTTTCAATGAACGCAATTAACACACCAAATAAAGTCAGTTCACACCTGCTTTTTCTTCCCAGCTCCCTGTATCCTCACAAGGCTTCACTTGCAAATGATCTCTGCCTATCTTCTTCAAAAGCCTGAAGTCTAAAAGCCCCGATTTTAAGGTGAGCAGTGAAGGGGACAGCCTGGTGAGCATCAGGTTCATCCCAGTTTACAGAAGTGAGGCCCAGGGCATTTCAATTTATGAACTTCATTAAATTAGGCCAGGTTCAATTCAGGCCTGAACTTGGTGTCAATGAAGTTAGGCTAGCTGTTGGCAAAAGATGATAATGGCTCGAGGCCACCACTGAATACCAGAAGAAACAGCCTCTAACAAGATGAGTGATAGGGAGCTAAGTCAAAAGATAATTGTGGGAAGCTCAAGTGCAAAGGCCTAAGAATTTCTGATGGGACCTGAAGGAGCATTGTGCTCCTCCTAACCCGCAAGGGAATCTTGAAAAATAAAATCAATTTATCTTTTATTCCCTCTTCTCATTGTGCTTCTTGGCTCCAGGATTTATTGGCATAGCCAGCAGCAGGTACTGACTTCAGTGCTGCGTGGTCTTCTGAGGGTTTGAATAACGCCATCAAAACCTGACCTTCGAATCTCAATGAAGTGACTTTAGCAGCATTCAAAAATATGACAGGTTCCACATCCAGACTGATGACCCAGAGTTACTTCTCCCTTTCCCCCAGGACACACACTGTCATCAGCCCCTCTTCTCTTCACCTCCCCCCTGCCCCACCTCACACACTGTAAACAGTCCCTCTCCCCTTTCTCCAACACACGCTGTAATCAGATCCTCTCCCCTTTCTCCAACATACACTGTAATCAGACCCTCTCCCCTTTCTCCAACACACATTGTAATCAGACCCTCTCCCCTTTCTCCACCACATACTGTAATCAGACCCTCTCCCCTTTCTCCAACACACATTGTAATCAGACCCTCTCCCCTTTCTCCAACATACACTGTAATCAGACCCTCTCCCCTTTCTCCAACATACACTGTAATCAGACCCTCTCCTCTTTCTCCAACATACACTGTAGTCAGACCCTCTCCCTTTCCCCCCTCACACACACAGTAATCAGCCCCTCTCCCTCTCCCCCACACACACTGTAATCAGCCCCTCTCCCCTTCCCCCCAACACACACTGTAATCAGCCCCTCTCCCCCCACACACACTGTAATCAGCCCCTCTCCCCCCACACACACTGTAATCAGCTCCTCTCCCCTTCTCCCACACACACACTGTAATCAGCCCCTCTCCCCTTCCCTCAACACACACTGTAATCAGCTCCTCTCCCCTTCCCCCACACACACACTGTAATCAGCCCCTCTCCCCTTCCCCCGAAACACACTGTAATCAGCCCCTCTCCCCTTCACCCCCACACACACTGTAATCAGCTCCTCTCCCCTTCTCCCACACACACACTGTAATCAGCCCCATCTCCCCTTCCCTCAACACACACTATAATCAGCTCCTCTCCCCTTCCCCCACACACACACTGTAATCAGCCCCTCTCCCCTTCCCCCAAAACACACTGTAATCAGCCCCTCTCCCCTTCACCCCAACACACACTGTAATCAGCCCCTCTCCCCTTCCCCGCAACACACACTGTAATCAGCCCCTCTCCCCTTCCCCCCAACATACACTGTAATCAGCCCCTCTCTTGTGCTACACACACTGCAATCAGTTCCTTTCTCCTTCCCCCCAACACACACTGTAATCAGTCCCTCTCCCCTTCCCCCCAACACACACTGTAATCAGCCCCTCTCCCTTTCCCCCCAACACACACTGTAATCAGCCCCGCTCCCCTTCCCTCAACACACACTGTAATCAGCCCCTCTCCCCTTCCCCCCAACACACACTGTAATCAGCCCCTCTCCCCTTCCCCCCAACATACACTGTAATCAGCCCCTCTCTTGTGCTACACACACTGTAATCAGTCCCTCTCCCCTTCCCCCCAACACACACTGTAATCAGCCCCTCTCCCCATCCCCCCAACACACACTGTAATCAGCCCCGCTCCCCTTCCCTCAACACACACTGTAATCAGCCCCTCTCCCCTTCCCCCCAACATACACTGTAATCATCCCCTCTCTTGTGCTACACACACTGTAATCAGCCCCTCTCCCCTTCCCCCCAACATACACTGTAATCAGCCCCTCTCCCCTTCCCCCCAGCACACACTGTAATCAGCCCCTCTCCCCTTCCCTCAACACACACTGTAATCAGCCCCTCTCCCTCTCCCCCAACATACACTATAATCAGCCCCTCTCTTGTGCTACACACACTGTAATCAGTTCCTCTCCCACTCTTTTGGTCCAGTTGCCAGTGCTTGTGAATCAGAATCATCATCCCGAGGCAAGAAGAGACAGACAGGACCAGTAGCACAGCAAAAGTCGAAGCCGCCACTCACCTTCCTGGCTAAAACGCACAGCCTCCTGGTTTTTCCTTCAGTCTGGGCACGTCAATCAGTAAGTCAGTCAATGAGTTACATTTGCCTGTCTCTGTCTGCATCAAGTTGGTGCACAAGCATCCTGGGCCTGCTTGGCAGTCATTGCCAAATGTGTTTTCCAATGTTGAAAAGCACTTCAGACTCACCATCTGCCCCTTGCTGTTTGGCAGCATCAAACCAGTGGACTCAGGACTGTCCCACCAGGTCAGGGCTGTCCCACCAGGTCAGGGTAGTCTTCTCTCCACAGTCGCCAGTGCTGTCTCAGAGGGGAGTTAGCTCACGATCCCAAACTCTATATCTGTGGCCCCATAGAGGGCCTCGACCCACAGTTTGGGAGCTGCTGGCCTGGACACAGCCTGTTGGCGTCTTATCCAGACTTTGTGCTGATATTTGGGGAAACACTTCCTCTCTGGGCCACAACACTGAAAGCATCACAAGTTGACGTTTTCCCCTGAACCTAAATCCACAGCCAAATATTAGGCTGCTACTCTTGAAAAATCACTATTTAAAGTGATAGTTGAACATAGTTAACTTTGCTTTAATTGTGACAGAAATTAAAAATCGCTATTGACTACCGACCTTGAAATTTCACAGGGCCTCTTCTGGTCTCCTGCTGTGACTTAAAAAAAAATAAGAATTTTTTAAAAAATTCAGCATATTAATGCCTGTCCCATTTTTGTGGATGTTTTAACAGTTTCCTGCTGGAATTACAGCTGAAAACCACAAGAGCCTACGTTGAATTCAGGGACTATTTTTCCCATTGTTTTTTAACTTGGTGTGTTAACTTAAAAGAAGTGACTGAATTCCAAGTCTGTCAAATGCTTTATCAGATGGATTCGTCTTTATTCCTAAGTTACTACTTACGCAGAGGTGTTCATCCCACCAACCTCATTTCTAAACTTACTTCAGTGCATCAAACACCATCATCCTAGCTTTGTCTTTTTCAAACTGACTACATTTTGATCAGCTGATTTTAATATTCTCATACTCAACTATAATTATAAATGCACTTGGTACCATTCAGTTGTCCACAGAAATTGTTCGAGGATTCTATTTCCCTGTTTAGCTACCCTTATTCTTGAGCTATTCGACATTAAAATTTCTTAATGGGCATGAGACAAAAATACATACAAAACCAATTAAGGAGATACTTCTTAAAGGTAAATTAGTTTTGTGCTGTTTGTATTAGTTGCCTGTTACTTTATTAAGTGAAAATTTTCAATTTAGTGGCGCTATAAGATTATAAAATCTTAGGCCAGAATTTTACACTCCCCCACCAGCAGGTTTTTAGGTAGCGGGAATGTGAAATTGAAGGGAAGAGATTCCCTCTGGGTTCCCACCTGCCCCGATCACACCGTAATTTTATGCTGGGCCAGGCAAGGCCTTAGATGGCAACTCCGCCCTTGCCCGAGTTGAGGACCTTAAGTGGCCAGTTATTAACCAGTTAAGGGCCATTTCCCACCCAGCTCAATTTTTAGGCTGCCTGGGGGATTGAGCTGGCGTGGGTGAAGGCTGAAAATCAAGAGTTAGATCTCAGGTGGGAAGTGAGGTGGTGTAGCGGTTGAGGGGACGGGGTGCTCCACCAGAAAACCCCTTCTGATGTTCCCCTTCTGAAGGACATCCATAATGACCAGTGACTTCCGGACCTCCTTTGCATCCCTCCACCCGCAGCCTCTCCCCCGAGACCCCGATCGCCTCCCTTTGCAGCCCTCCAAGCCTTCCCTACCCCACCACCTCCCCCCTCCCCCACCACTCTGGGACCCCTTCAAATTACCTGGGCCTCCGCTCCCCGGACTTAGGCCAGAATTTCACATCTTGTGGGTAGGCATGTGCCCGACCTGAACGGACATGAAATTGTACGAGATGACGTCGGGCGAGCAATCTTCAGATCGGCCGGCACGTGCAGGTGTCGGAGCCATGCCCGCCAACAATTAAAGGGCCACTTAAGGCCATTAAAAAGGCAATTGATCCCAATTTCACATTGCCCGTGTTATTTTGTGCTCGTCACGCAGGCAAAATGGGCTGGCAGGCAGCCCACTTTTAACGAAACCTCATCCAAGTGTGGGACAAAAAGGGTCAGCAGCATTTCCATTGTGAGTAGTGAGGAGTTTAGGAGATAGTTTGCTGCTGGTTGATTATTTGAACTTGACAGCTTCATCTCTCTTCTGAACTTCAGTCTTTGTATTTCCAGGCTTTGTTTCAGGACTCATTGGTGCCTCCAAGGCCCCTAGAGGATTTTGACCATGTGGACCATTCCAGGCAACAGACAGCCTCTGTTACCCTGGAAATGTGGATTGTGCTCTCCGCTGGTGGCACCTCATCTGAGGAGGAAGAGAGGGGGAGAAGGGAGAGGAGGCCAGGTGTCCCAGTGCAGCTTCCAGGGGAGGGGCCTGTGGAAGGAGAGGTGCAGGCACAAGGGGCACAGGGCCAGCAGGTAGTCCAAGGTGGAAGAGGCTGCAGAAGATGCCACTTCCAGGCTGCCAGGGTTTACAGGCAGTGAGGCAGCTACCTCAATGTGTCCAAGGTGCAATGCCGAAGGAGGCTCTGTCTTTCCAGGGAGACCATGATATCCATTTGTCAGATGATTGGGCCTGAGATCAGCTCCAGCTGTGTAGGTGGACATCCCATGCCAGTGGCTCTGAACGTCACAGTGGCCCTCATCTTTGATGCCTCCAGCTCTTTCCAGGGGCCAGTGGGGAAGATTTGTGGAGTCTCCCAATCAGCTGTTCACAGTTGCGTCAAGCTGGTGACAGAAACTCTGTTCAGACATTTACTCATTTCTGTACAGATGAGGCCAGCCAGGCTGAGTGAGCCAGAGGCTTCGCAGCCATTGCTGGCATCCCCCGCATCCAGGGTGCAATAGACTGAACACATGTGGCCATCAAGGCACCAGCAGGTGAGCCCGGTGCCTTTGTCAACAGGAAGGGCTTCCACTCCACGAACATTCAGATAATTTGTAACCACAAGACGCAGATTCTGAAAGTCTGTGCAAGGTACCCTGGCAGCTCCCTTGACGCTTACATCCTCAAAACACTCACAAGTGCCAAGGCTGTTCATCCAGCTCAACTGGATGGATGGTTGCTGGGTGACAAGGGTTATAATTTGGAAAGGTGGCTTATGATGCCTCTCCGCCACCCAAGAACAGAGGCAGAGCAGCAGTATAATAGGAGTCATGCCTCCACAAGGGCGGTGATAGAGAAACCATCGGTCTTCTGAAGATGTGATACCGATGCCTGGACCATTCAGGGGAGCACAGCAATATCCCCCAGAGCGAGGGTCACTGATAGTGGTCGTATATTGTTCTCTACAATCTGGATCTGGCAAGGGGGCACCCACTGGAGGAAGAGGGTCTTGACGCAGCTCCACAGGCGACAGGAGATGAATCCAGTGGTGAATCAGATGAGGAAACCAGTGAGGAGAACAGTGAGGATGTAGAGGCAGACCTCTGGATTCTTCAGGGACGCCAGGGACGCCTTGATCCGACGCTCCTTCAGCTGGGCTGCCAAAGATCTGCTTCCACCTCATGCCAGGGCTGCCGCCACCACCCCAGATGTTTGAAATGACCCTTTCCTTTGAACCCAAAGTCCATTCAGTACCTGTGCGATAAAGTTTAGAGCCACTTACGTCTACCATGACATACTGGCATGCCCTGCACCTACAAAACAAGTGAAGCATACTCAGGCCATTAAGACAAAAGCAAAATTCATATCATGTTGACACTCACATCAAATGAACATAACAATATATGCTGTTAATGGTCACACCTGTAAATATATTAACAAAACAAGGCAGAATAGAAGATCACCCGTGAACAGTTCTTCTTGTGCTCACAGTGCCTTAAACTTATGTTTGCGAGTGCTGTGTCTTGTTGCTCCTCCGACTGCCGACGCCCTGGGCACTCTCCGCCTCCGCCTGCTCCAAAGCAAGCGTGAAGTGCCTCTGCTGCCATGCACCGACATTCTAGCCGATGATCTAATGTCCACCGAGGTGCTGGTATCTGCGCTGGTGCCTGGTTCAGAGAGTGGGTGAGAGGCAGGTGCATGTGAAGCCTGGCGGTCCTCTGGCATCAGGGGTGGCACTTCGGGGTCCTGCGATTGAGTGCATGCTGGTGAATCTAAGGGAGAACAAAGACATGTCATTAGTTTAAGTCATCACACTGTCACTGTGCATGCCAGGCACCCTGGTGAGACAATGGAGATCTGCATCATGGTGCCATCGTCTTTCAATGATCAATGGGGACTCCAAGTTCGAGGCTCCCATTAATGATGAGACTACACAAGAATGTTTGTAAAATCCAACAATCTCACCTCTGTGCCCTGCACACTTACCTTCATCAGAGACCCTTGCCTGTCCATGACCAACTGACCGAGATGGGTGGCGGCTCTCCACCTCCAAGGCATCCATCTCATATCTCGTCAGATTGAGGAGGTTTGGGGGGCCTCCACCTGTCTTAGTTCTTTTGTTGGTTTTATGGCTTCTCTTCTCCTGAAATGACAGAAGAGCATTGATTTGTCCACTCTCTACATGCAGCCCCATTGCAGCCTGGCAAACCCCCTGCTGTGTCACCTTGCAGGGCGCATCTGAGTCGTGGTCCTCGACCCGCATGGCACTCAGGCCAAGCAACCAGGGGGTCACACCCTTGGCCGACTCCAGTGTCAACGACAGTTGGCACTCAGACTCTAACACCCCTGAGCTCCACGGGGAGATGGCCAGCCCTTAACACTTCTCCACACTGATCCATGCCAACTCGGTACTCACCCTTGCTGAGTGCACCAGATCATTGAACCTTTTGCGGCACTGCACCCATGTGCACCGTATAATGTTGTGGCCACTGACCTCGGCTGCCACCTCCTCCCAGGCTTTTTTGATCAGGTGCGATGGCCTCCTCCTGCCATCCCTGGGTACTAGAGTGCCCTGTCTGACACTGACCTCCTCACAAGGACCGTGAATCACTCATCCGATAAACGGGGGCGCCGAGTGCTCACCTGATTTGTCCTCCCGCCTGACGTTTCCAACCACTCGTGAGGCCATTGTTCAAATGAAATGGTTTCCTGTACAGACTCCAAAGATTCTCCCTGGCAGCCTTCAGGGAGCTGCCTCTGCTGGTTTTAACGTGCCTTCTGGGTCGCCATTTGACCCGGCGCCTGACAGGCTCCTGGTCCTTCCCGCCTACTGAGAAGATGCGTTTCACGCTGGGCGGACCTTAATTGGCCATCCAGCGTGAAATCGTGTTTGCACCACAATCGCAGCCAGGAGCGGATTCTACATTCGCTTCTGTTCCCGCCAACTTGGCGGGCACGCCAAGTGTGATATTCAGGCCTTAGGCTCCGACGTCCTGTTGAAGCTCCTCTTCTGTCCACAGCAGCAGTGTTGCTGCAGGGACTGGAGAGCTGCTGGACAAGCGGGACTTCCTCCCAAGTGAGGGGTGGAAGCCCGGCCTGCAGCCACTTAATCCTCAGTCAAGTGTGAAATGGCTGTGGGGCACTCGGAGTCGGTGGGGTGTGTTCCCTGCCATCTGCAAAATTCAGGCTTTAGAGTTCCAGGCCTGCATATTCACTATAGGAGCAAAAATGGAAGTTTGGACTGTTTGTGGATGCCCAACCTGCCCCTGGGGGTAAATAGAATTGACTCTCAATTTGCATGGAGGCAACCCCTGAATTGACATGGTGACAGGCGTGGCAACCAATTAGTGGCTGCAGGGGTGGGAACAGAGGTGAGTCAACTGAAGTGTGGTGCCAATTTAAAATCACCAGAGCAGCCATTTCGTTTGCTGCTGTTTCCCTGCTACTAGAGGAGAGAGAAGATTGTCACTGAGCTTTGGGCTAAATATCGGTATTTCATTAGGTCGCAGGAGAGCTGCAGGCCTGAAACCCACAGCAGGGCAGCCCTCATCTTTCTGACAACAACCTTGGAGATATGAGGGAGAGGAGGGATGTCTTTTCCTGGAGGGTGACAGGTGGAGGCCACCCATACAGACCAAGCAGGCCTGGGTTGAAATAGTAGCTGCTATCAATGGCAGTAATGTCATAAAATGATCCTGGATCTAGCGTTGGAAAGTGTTCAACACTCTGGCAAGATAAATGTAACCCCTAGCCCTCAGGACCTGGCTTCTGAGTATTCACCCTCCATCCCGCTGAAGATCTTCAGGGTGAATGCTGTTCCTGAACGTGGGATGACTGTTTGCGCAGAGTGTACTGAGCCCTCAGAACGGTTCTAAGACATAGTGCTGCTGAGCATCCGTCACCACCAAAACATGCAGCTTCTACTGAATAGAGTCAGATGCCATTGTCTGCAGAAGATAGCAGTGCCTTATCCCACCCTGTTTTGTCCTTGCAGGAGTTACAGCCATACAATACCTGGGAGAGATGAGGGCAAACAAGCAGAGAGATGTCATACTTCCAAATGCTCCCACCAATTGAGGGTCAATCCATGGAAGTAGACAGGATTGTGGGTGAAGAGGAAGTAGCTCTGGTAAAATGGATACTCATGGTGATTGAAGAGGACAATGAGTTCATTAAGAGGGTGCAATGCTCTCCAAATGTCCCACAGCATGCCAAAGACAGAGGTGCATAGGAAGCCTCAGCACTACAGAGGATTTGGCTCTCCAAGGCTAGCTCTCATTATCTCTTCTTGTATGTCCCAAGGTGAGACATCCACCCACTGACACCTTCACCCTCTCCCAAGCTGCCCCAAAAGATCACCACAGAACCGAAGAAGCACCACCACATGTTACGCGTGCACTGTCCAGCAGCGCAGATACTCTCACCTCAGCATGTGTCGATAGGGTGGCACTGGGTGAGGAGCATGACATTTGTGGGCAGGAGGAAGTGCCAGAGGAAAAGGGTGTTGTGGGCAATTCACCTTGGGAGAGGAAAGACAGACGCAGCCCTGTTCAGCTGGGCATAGGTGCAGGGCCCAGGACTCACTGGAAATGTGGCTGCACCAAGACCCAGCAGCAGCGATGTACACCCACATGTCCCAGTTCCCTAATGCAGTATGGGATAATGGGCTGAGAATGGACGAGTCCATCCAGCTCATAAATGCCACAATAGCTCTGGGCTATGAGCGTATGAGCTCCTCCATTGAGAGAGAGAGTGGCTGTTGTAGGGTGGCGAAGTTCTATTCATAATAGAGTTGAACTGCAGACACTTCTTGGATGGAAACATTGGGCAGAATCTTCTGGGTGGTGTAAAATGATGCGCGGTGACATCGGGTGTGCGTCCCAACATCACTGCATGTCATTCCGATCTTCAGTTTGGTGGGCGTGCACCGGAGTCAGCTGCGCATCCGCCGGGCTGTCAAAGGCCTATAAAGGCCAGTTATCAACTAATTGAAGTACTTGTCAAGGGCTGCCCGTCCAACTTTAAGGTTGGCGGACAGGCGAAGAGCCCAGGCAGCCTTTGCGTTTTTCATGAATCCTCATCCACGGGCAGGATGAGGTTTCTGAAGGGTTTATAACTTTAATAAAAATTTTTATTAAAATTTATAGACATGTCCCAGCTCATGTGACATTGTCACATGAGGGGACATGTCTGAATAATTTTTAAAATTCTTTTTTTCCATTTTTCACAATCAAATTAATCTCCTGAGGCAGCTCTGTGTCTCAGGGAGATTCCTGCCCACTTCCGCGCGCACATGCGAAAGAGCGCAGGCCCTGGCTCTCCCTCCTCCTCCCGCCCGCACAGGTAGCACTGAGCACTTCCGGGTGCGCGTCACGCTGGGCGGGCCTTAATTGGCCCACCCACATAAAATGGTGGCATGCATCCAATCGCAGGCGGTGATCGGCTGCGCATCCGCCCGCACCTGTTCCCGCTCAGCCCGCACGACGAGGAGAAAATTCTCCCCATTAAGTTTATTTACAATATGTTCAGCAGCAACTACATGTGTGCTTTCAACACCAACTCTATCTCTACATTATCTGCTGAGGTAGCCTGCGCTACTCTCTTATTAGTTACTACAGATCATGTGATCTTTCCTAATAAGTATTATTCTTAAAGGTACATTATACACTAAATAAAACCATCATAACTACATTCTTCCCCCCTTAACTCGACTATACATATTATACTTAGAAGCACACTTCTGGTAGCCCGTGAACAGCAAAACTCTGACGTAGTTTCTCAATTGTAGCACTTGATATTGTTGACTTCACCTCATATACGTCCAACTATTTTGAATGGGCATCGACAATGAGCAGAAACATTGTTCCCAGGAAAGGTCCAACGTAGTCAATGTGTAACTGCACTCAGGGTCCACCTGGCCACTCCCATGGGTGTAACAGAACTATCACTAGCAACTTTTGCAGTTGCTGGTATTGCCCACAGTGCTTTACTAAACTCTTTATTTCGCCATCCATCCCAGGTCACCATAGATAGCTATGTGCTGTTGTCTTTGGGAAATTCCTGGACGGGCACTCTGTAGTTCAACTAAAAGAGGCTCTCTTCCCTTTGGAGGAACTATCACTCGTGTTCCCCACAATAAGATGCCATCCTGGCTGGTTATTTCATGTCTTCTGTTGAAGTACGGTTTCATTTCATCAGATACGGGCTCCTGTGACCAACCATATAGCACTTGTTCTCGTATTTGAGATAGGACTGGGCCCCGACTTGTCCAGTCTCTGATCTGTCGAGCACGTACCGGCGAGGAATCTAAGAAATTTAACAGTAAAACAATTTCTTGTAGAACTGGGGCGTGCTCATCATTTTTTGTAAAGACAAAAGACTAAGGGCATCAGCGTTTGCGATTTGATTGTCAGGCCTATGTACAAAAGTGTATTGGTATGCTTCCAGGATTAAGGCACTATTTGTATTTCCGTATCTTCTTTCTATGTGCCTTTTATCTCAGCCTCCTTTTTGACTTCACTGTTGGCCAGATTTCTCTCAAATGCAAGCTCAGCTTGTCCGAGCTCAGTGGCTGAGTCTCCTAAAATTTTATTATCTGTCTGCCTCCTGGAAAATTGAACATTGTTGTATCTTCTCTGCTAACTCATTCTTCAGGTTGTTCAGAGAAGTGCTGAATTCTTTCTGTTTCTCTTCATATTTTTCCACTGGTACAAAATTTGACTTGAGGGAATCTTGCAGTGTGTGAAGGTCTTTCAACAGGTTTTCTTTTTCCCTGCGAAGGTTGCTCACCTTGTCTCAAACTGTGTCATAGAACAGGATCTTTTTGAGTTCCTTCTGCTGCTCTTCCAGGTTTTGGCTTAAGACAGCCTATATTTCATCAGGTTGTTGAATCCTTATACACTCCTTTTTCAAAGAAGGAACGCTTCCAGCTTCCTTTTGGAATCTCAGTGGCCAAACAAGGTTGATTTCCCTTGGCCAATTTTGCCCTAGAAGGCTTGGTCCTCTGCCTCTCAATACCAAGACTGGGAGCTTTTCCGATTGGCTTCCATTATGGACAGTTACACTGCTTATGCCTTTTATTTGAATGTCTTCACCTGTATACGTCTTTAGCCTGGCACCTGGTTGTTCCAAAGTTAATTAATGTTCACCATACTTCAAATATCTGAAGGTATGTTCCCCAATTACCATAGTGGAAGCTCCTGTGTCCACTTCCATTCTAATAGGTTTGCCATTTACTTTCATTGTGACAAATATTGGTTCTGTCTTTCCAACTTTCAGATTAAACGATGAGTAAACGAGTGAAGTTGTTGTTTCAGGCTCTTCTACATTGTAGATTTCATTGGGCTTCTTCTTTTGTTTACAAGCCTGCTTGAATCTTTCCTTGCATTGCCTCTTCATTTGTCCTTGTCCATTTCTGTGACAATAGTAGCATTCGATTTTTTTAAACTGCCAATCACTAAAATGCTGATTGTTTCCACCTCTATTAAAATTATTCTTCGATCTCGCTGCCGAGTTATCTTTCTTTATTCTTCAGCTGGCGGGGGCTGTTTCCCGCTTCTCAGCAGAGCCTCGCTTTTTCAGAGTCACTTTTGCTTGAGGTTTCTCACCCAATGTGGAGGATGGTGCCATTTGGCACACCCTATATTGCTTGTGAATCTCCTAGAGCACTTTCCATTGCCAGCACTATCTCTAACGCCTTTTTGGAATCAATATTCACTTTGGACAATAATCTTTTCTGAATAGTGTCCTCTTTCACACCACACACCAAATGATCTTTGAGCATATCATTCAGAGTCATACCAAACATACAATGTTCCATTAGCTGCTTCAAATTTGCCACGTAGCATACAATTGCCTCACCTGGGGCTCTATTTCACAAATTAAACCTGAACCTCTGCATCATGATTGAGGGCTTAGGTTGAAAATGACCCTTCATGAGGTTCATAAATTCTTCGAATCTGGGGCTTTGGGTGCTGCCAAACTTTGAATCAAAATGTAGGTTTTGCTCCCACAAGTACTCAAGAGAATTGCTCGCCTCTTCTCTTCCCCATAATCTCCTTCACTTGAAAAAAGGATGTGAAGCACTCCATGGAGTGAGACCAATCATCAGAGGCTGGTTCAAAATGATCAATTCTCCCAAATGGTGGCATTTTGACAGAGTATAACTTCTTCAATTCAAACGGAGCTTGCTATTTACAATTATTGGGTGAGGTACAGTGCCGATTTCTTTTTTAAACTTAATTTCTTCCATTCAATCCTGTTTTGGCTTCATCGTCAGTTTGCTGTAAGGTGGCTGAGTTGTAATATTAGCAATAGAGTTGAACTACTGACACTTCTTAAGTGGAAACATTGAATAGAATCTTCTGGCTGGCTTGCAGGCGGTGGAGCCCACACGCCAGCACTTAAAATGTCGCACGCTGACGTCACGCGAGCGTCCCAACGTCAGCGCACAGCATTGTGATATTTCGGTTGGTGGGCGCGCTATGCAGTGGGACGCGCGTCCGCTATTAATTAAAAGCCTCGTTAAGGCCCTTAACTTGCCAATCGTCGACGATTTTGAGGGGCCTGTGCGAACTCCAGCTCAGCGCACGGGCCCAACGGGCAGGCGGGTAGGTGATTTTTTTATAAACCTCATCCAGTGGCAGGATGAGGTTTGATAGTGGTTTTAAAAAAGTTTAATAAAGTTTTTGTTTATTTCATTAACATGTCCCATCTCGTGTCACATTTTCACATGAGGGGGACATGTTAATGAATTTTTTATTGTTCTATTTTTTATATTTGTCAGCCTTCCAGCAATCTCCCTGAGGCAGTATTTTGCCTCAGGGAGATGTGCGCTCTTTCGCTCACATGCACGAAAGAGCGCACCCTGACAGTTGGGGAATCCCTCCCCGCCCTGCACAGGAAGCGCATAGCGCTTCCCGTCAGGCGGCCCGCTCACTTAAAATGGCGGCGAGCCCCGTTTCAGCGGCTGCGATCGGCTGCCCACCCGCCGCTGAGCCGGTGGGGCCTGCCTGCCCATCAAGGGCAAAGTTTTGCCCATTAAGTTTATTTACAATATACTCAGCAGCAACTGCACATGCGTTTTCACCTCCAACTCTATCTCTACACTGTCTGCTGAGGTAGCCTGCTCTACTCTCCTAATGGTTACTACAGATAATGTGATCTTTCCTAACAAGTATTATTCTTAAAGGTACATTACACACTAAATAAAACCATAATTACTACAGTAGCCAATCTCATGGAGAGCCATATGTGGCAGCACGACTTTTATTTGGGCATTATGTACTGGCATCCACAGGATGCATACCACACTGTGTAGCTTGGACCAATCAGTGGTTCTGGTGGTGCAGGGATGTTTGAAATGGATGCCACTTGCATGTCAGCTGGTGCTACCCTCCAGCCATTCGGAGCACCAGACAAGGGCTGAGGATATCACAGAGGGCAAGGGCATTTCCACGATGAGGATGACTGCCACATGCATCTCAGCTGCAGGCAGAGGCAAGTGAGTGAGCAGGCTGCCTCCACCTTCTCTGAGGCCACAAGGGGAGCACCGCATAAAAGTTTCCAAACGTGGAGACTCCTGCTTCGAGTGGAGAACTGAGTGGGTCATTGGGTCCTTGCTGTATCCGTGCACTGTTTCCCTTTCTGTAAGCACTCTATCAATAATTACACTTTAAACCAAACATCTGGGGCTTCTTTTATTGATGAAGACACGAGAAAAGAAGTATGAGGCCTTAAAGGAGGCCAAGGATCCCTCCACAGTGATGTAAAGACTCTGCATATATGCGCATCCTTCATTGGTGGTAGGAGTTTAGATGTCCCAGGCTGGATCTTTAAGGGATGTGTTAGCACAGTTACCTCAGACTGATTTTCAAACTAGTCCCTTCATCCTGGATCAGAGGAACTCAGCTGAAACTGAATCAAATGATTCCTGACTTTCCTGGCATCCTGACAAGGTTTTTGTGTCCTGTGCCATGCCACCTCCCATGAAATGAATGTATTGTCCAGCTCTGATAAAAAGGGCATCAGTGCCCTGAGACAAAGGAAGTGATCTGCAGTCATTTGTGAGATGCCACCAGGGCCTACATAAGCAAAGCCATTCAAGGCCTCCATGTCCTTCTCACCCCTTGTTCCTCCCCACTGCATTTCTGATGCCTGGGGCCCTGCCCTTCCTGCAGAGGCTCTGCTTTCTCATCGTCACTGGACCCAATATCTGAGAGTTGTTGTTGCCAGAGGCTGTCGTCCTTGTACTCAGCTGGTCATCCAATTGTCCTCAGCAGCATTCTTCCCTGCTATTATGCCCCAGGGATACCAGCCCCAACTGGGTAAGATTGCTTACTGTCCACTCTCCCCAACACCTATACTGCGCTAAGGTCACCTGTTTGTCAATAGCTGAGTCCCCTCTGCACTGTTCATCCATTTATGGGGCTGAGGTAATTCCTTGGGGAGGCTATGACTGACTTTCCACTCTGTACCCGCCTACCTGCACCTGGTTTGCCCCAGACAGCGTATGCAGTCTGTGCACCCCTTGAAAACCTCAACACTGCCCCCACCCTACCACCACTGGTCCCCCACACCATTAACTGGTTCTTAATGAGCTCCTCAACTACCTTCATTGATCTTAACGTGGAACATGTCAGGGAATGCCACCTTCTCACCATACTGGTGAACATAGCTGATGCCAGGAGCAGCGTCAGGAAACCTGCATGTGGGCTCGGACCAATATTTTCAGGCACCGTCAGCCCCCTTCTGAAGGGGCCCAAAAATTCAGCCCTCAAGTGCATGCTACAGAGTAAATATGAGGAAGATTTGAGGACTATGATTTACATCCTACAGGGTCGATTATGTGGCCCCTGCTGCTAAGATGCATACAACCACTGGCACTGATGTTTTTCAATGTTCCTTGCTTCTGCACAGAAATAAGAAGACTTCCCACAATAACGGAAAATCATCTAATTTAAATATTTTCTAGGATTCTGGATTAGTTGCTCAGCACATGTATAGAGTAGGGACTGGATGTGCGCTAGAATTTGACACACCAGTAGGCAGTCAGGGGTTTAGATGGCATGAGACTGGGGTGATAGAAAAGCAGAGAGGGATGGGTGGCAAGGGTGGCGGTTAGGGTTGCCAGCCCTGACGGAATGGCCAGGAATCCAGAGCAAATGGCATCAATCTCTCAGTGGCCATTGAAAGCAATCTGGGAGATTTTAAAATGATATTTTAAGCAAATAAATTAATATGTACAATTATCTGCACACGGAAGCTCATCGTTCATTGTAAAATGGTGATCTGACCGCGTACTTGGTAGCATGATAACATAAAACATAAACCGGTACTGACTCCACGCGCACCGTGCTCATGAATGTTGATGTCTTTTTTTTCCCACTGAGCGGGAGCAACTCCAGGTGAAGAGGTAAAAGGAGCAAGCATTGAGCTGCTAGCTAGAAAGCCTAAGAAAGCTTTACTCCCGCCAAGACTCGAGGTAAAAGGATTTTAATCCGAGCTAATTCTAAAAATGAAACTATTGTGCGAATTGGTGAGAATTTATACAGGAAGTTTTAGCTCCTATGAAACGGGCTTTCTCAGTGTTTTCGATAGAGGCCTCAGTGTGTTTTCCCCACTTAGTGCTCTCTGCGAACCCGCTCCCGCCACATTGTTGGCTTTTTGTGACGTCACTTCCGCCGACATCTCCTGAAATATATCCAGCTAGAGGTGAAACCCCAGTGGTGGGGGCCTTAGGGCAGGGGATTTTGGAATCCCAAACAGGCACAAGCATTGTTCAAGTGCCTCAGTTGCAAGTTGCGAGGTCCCTTTAATTTAAATTTTCTATGTGGCCTTAATAAGCCTTGCTCACACTTAATGCATAGGCATTGTGTGTTCTCCTTGTTCTAGGTGGCTGCAAACAGGCACAATATAACAAAGCTCTTGATAATTTAGTACAAAAATTAGACAACTGCATTGGATTATCAGCCCATCTCACAAGTAATAAAGTATAAAATGATGCTCAAATTATTATTGTATAGAGAAGGTTTAGAACATTTGTACATTGAAAAGTCTTCTCTAATGAATTTTCAAAGGAAAGATACTTTCAGTATTTAGAATGCTATTTACTATATTTCATAATGTATTACCAATGGGATGAAAATCAGGCCGATCCTACAATAGATGGATAGATGGATGATCTGTTCTGCCCGACTATTGCCCAGGCAGTGAATGGAAAATTATCCCGTGGTATAAATCTATTACTTCTCTCTGTCATTGCCCTGAATGGGGCCACAAGCAGGGTAGGCTGTCCCTGTGGCCCCAGTGGGCAATCTGGGCTATCTGGAAGGGCTGGCCCAGCTGTTTGCTCTGGTCTTTAGTTTTTGACTTACCTGTCCCAGGTAAATGGAGGTTCCGTCTCGATGCCTGACCTGCCTCAGCAAGGTCCAACTCTTTTAGTGGGGCTGCTGAGGTTTCAGGGCTGTAAGGCCACAGACTGGGCCAGCAGCATCTACATCCCACCCACCATCATCAATTGGATGGTGAGCCCAGAGGCGGCCAATTAGGGAGCTGCCTTCAAGAAAACTGTACAGCCAGTCCCGGCAAGTGTGGGTTCCGGACTCCAATTTGGTGATAATGTCAGGTCCCAAAGCCCATGGTAAAATTCTGCCCAAGGCTGCATGGAACTCTTTGTCCTATATCAGTCCTTGATTAAATATTCATCATATCTCTAATGTTGTATCTATTTCTATCTGCAGATGTATCCTGTTTTACAAATAAATGAAAGTCCTCGGGTAGAAGGTTGCAGCATTTTCTTCTGTGAAGCTTACTAAACAATAATATTTAAGTCACAATGACCTACAGGTTAGTGAAGTGCGGAGAATGTGTTATAGGGACCCACAGGGATGATTGAATGGTGTGTGGAACATGATGGTATTCTGAAACTGCCATTCTGGTGAAGACACCAATTCAAGCTTGAATGACATAGGATGTAAAATTAGTTAGATTTTTTGGCATGTGCTCCATTTGTCTTTGAGAGGCATGGCTAAACTTTGTAAGATCTTTTTGTGAGAAGGTAATGGATTGGATAAGTCATGGAATTCTGTGAATCGAGGGAAGATTTATGATGTTCTGAAAAGTATTTTACTTTTACATCTACTTATATAATAAAAATGATAGGTCAGTCAAAACATTCAATTTCCAAACCTCTATATCAACTGTATTTATGGTGTTATTTACATTAGGTTTAACTGTAATACTTATTACTCACTTTCCTGCTCCCTCCCTTTTGTTCGCTCTGCTTCTTTCTCGTATTTCCTCTCACCATGCTCCCCCTTTTTCTCTCTCTTCCTCTGTTCCCCTCCTCTTCCCTCCCCCTCTCTATATGTCTCCAATCCCCTTCTCCTCCTTCCACCTTTCATCTCTTCCTCTCCCCTCTGATTTTTCTCCTGTCATTTCTTCCTTGTTCTCTCTCCTCCTCTCTCACTCTGCCCTCTCCCCCGGCCTCCTTTTCCCCTCTCCTCCTCATCATCTGACTCTTGTTTCTTCCTCTCCCCTTTGTTCATTCAGTTCTCCACTCCCTGTCTTCTCTCCTCCTCTCAATCTGCCCTTTCCCTCTACCCTTTTCCTTCCTCCCTTCACCTACCTCCTCTACAACCCACTTCCATTCCCCCTCTGCTCTCTCCCTCCATCCCTTCTCCACCTCTTTTACTCTGCCCTCCACCTCTAACCCACACTACATCTCCTTCCTTCTTTCTCTCCCTCTCGTCCTTTCGCCTATTTCTCCCTCTCCCCTTCATCTTAACTCTGTCTCTCCCTTTCCCACTCCTCTCTTGCCTCAACTTCATCCTCCTCCGCTACCTTTGTCTAATCACCCCTCTGTTCTCTAACCCTGCTCCTACAATGCCATGGGAGATCAATTTTTGATGTACATTTATTCTGTGTCACTTTGCAATGTACAATAAAAGCAATCCCTTTAACTGTCCAGATGGTTTCATATTGAATTACACAGACCAGGAAGGCTGCTGATTTGATCCCTAATCCATGTTAAATTGGCAAGATTCAACTAATGGTTGATCAGGACATTCTGACTGGCCTCAGGATCCCCAGATTAAGAAGGGGACAAAGAGGAATTCTGATGAAGACATGCATTTAAATTTTAACGGCTCTTTCTTATCAGAGCAGTTAGTTAAGAAGTGTTAATAAAATAGACTGAAATTAAGCTACTTTGCTCTAATAGCTAGTATCTGCTTAATGTTTATTTGATCAGAGAAACCTCAGTAGGTCATTGTGACCTTCTCCTTTTATTTACATTGCTGCAGTAATTTTATATTGTGCACTGACCTCTTTCAATCTGCACAGGCCAAGAAAAATTTGAGGTTGTGCACAGTCAAGGTAATTTGAGATGGTGTGGAGTTGAAAGTTACTTTAGTCACCTTGAAGACGGTTTAGTACACGCTAACAAAATGGACTGAAATGGACAGGATTTCTCCCCTGACACAACAGGTTTTCTGACATTACTTGGGCAGGCAATGGGGGAAAATTAGCTGGGGATTTGCATCATCAAATCTCATTTGCGCAGCTGTGAAGGTCTTCTAGGATCACTTTTGGCAGATATCAGAAGTGTTTATTCAAGGATGGTGGAAGAAGAATAAATGAGGCAATAACAATGGAGTGAAACCATATGTCACATATTTCATTATTCTAGTGCTAGTAATGTTCGCTGCTCGTAATATGAGAATGTTATGGGCTGTTGTAGGTACTAACACATCAAATATTTTGAATGCATTAGGGAGGAAGTTGAGTAAATGAGGGACCATCAGTGGGATCCATTGATTTCACTGCAGTTACTGAGCACATTCATCATAATGGGCACATCTTAAGCTCTCACCAGAAGTGGGCTGGATGGTCACTTTGGAAGGCAGCTAGCAACCAAAGCAATGTGACAACGTTTAGGGTTTACTGGGTAGAATTCTGGCCTGTCTTTCATATTTGTGTGGGACTTTCTGAGTCTTTTGTTCCTGTGGTTTGAGGGATGTAAAGAACAATGAACAAATGGTAGGCCACAGGTCCCTGTGCAGATCATCTCATTTTTGGCCTCTAAATATCTAAAAGGAAATAGTAATGGTGTAAATTCAAAGAAGCGGACTTTGTCAGTGAGATAGTATAATAAGCAGATCAACTGAGCAATTGAACAAACAATCCAAAAGAAACAAACATTGTTCATCACTGTCATGGATAATGTTTGTCAATCAATATTAGCAATCTCAGGTGTTCTTATTGTGCTATACACGTGCTGTTGGTGTGCATTCACATAAAACTTCAGAATCAACCAACAATGGTTGTGAACTCTAATAATACAATCAAGGGACTATATTTATCATTTTTAATATTTTTACTATTGTTTCCAATGAGTGAAGACTGGAACCAAAATATTAATCCCAACATTTGTTGTCTTGAATTTGATTATCTGTATCTACCTCAGAAACATTAGTTCACTTATGGCTTTATGCAACTGAGCCTAATTGACATGGATCATCAGCCTCACCTAATATACTACCATGTTTCATTCTCATTGCCCTTACTCAGATAGTGTATCATTGCCTATGAAGAAAGGTTATTCACTTCTGCCAAATTATACCTTGTGGCTCATTGCTTCCTCTTGTTGTCATTGTGTCAAATAATGGTAGTTGCATGAATAAGTTGACAAAAAAAGGACCAGACTCCTTCAAGCGGGAAGAAATAGTATAAATTGACTTAAAAGAGGTGATGTCAAATGGACAGTGCGATATCATGATCAAATCAATTACATCCTTACATTGCCAATTGTATCAGCATGCAGGTTTTTCAATACAGTAAAAATATTCTGAAGTTCATTTAGAACAGTATCATTTTTATCTTTATTTTCATAATAAATATCATAATATAGTTACTATATTCAAAAATTTTGCAAGCTAATTTTCCATGACACCTAATATTGTGCCCCTGCAGAGGAGGCTTTGGAGCAGACTGTGCCAGCAGCCGATCCTGCCTGAAAATTCCCTATTGTAGCAATACCAAATGTAAATATGATGCCATTTCAACTTTCAGATGGACAATAAGGTCTGACAAAACAGTGTGATAATATTTATTTTTATTCATTTGTGGGATGTGGGCTTAGCTGGCTAGGCCAGTATTTATTTCCCATCCCTAATTGTCTATGAGAAGGTGGTGGTGAGCTGCTTTCTTGAACCACTGCAGTCCATGTGGTGTAGGTACACCCACAGTGCTGTTAGGGAGGGAGTTCCAGGATTTTGACCTAGTGACAGTGAAAGAACGGTGATATATTTCCAAGTCAGGATGGTGTGTGACTTGGAGGGGAATTTCCAGGTGGAGGTGTTCCCATACATCTGCTGCTCTTGTCCTTCTAGGGGTAGCAGTCGTGGGTTTGGAAGGTGCTGTCTAAGGAGCCTTGTTGAGTTCCTGCGTGCATTTTGTAGATAGTACACACTGTGAGTCGGCAGTGAAGTGGGTGAATGTTGAAGGTGGTAGATGGATTGTCAATCAAGCAGGCTGCATTGTTCTGGATGGTGTCAAGCTTCTTGAGCATTGGAGCTGTACCCATTCAGGCAAGTGGGGAGTATTCCATCACACTCCTGACTTGTGCCTTGTAAATGGTGGACAAGCTATGGGGAGTCAGGAGGTGAGTTACTCGCCATGGGAGTCCTAGCCTCTGACCTGCTGTTGTAGCCACAGTATTTAAATGGATAGTCAAATTCAGTTTCTGGTTAATGGAAACCCCCAGGATGTTGAGAGTGGGGGATTCCGCGATAATGCCACTGAATGTCATGGGGCGATGGTGAGATTCTCTCTTGTTGGAGATGGTCATTGCCTGGCATTTGTGTGGCATGAATATTACTTGCCACTTGTCAGGCCAAGCCTGGATATTGTCCAGGTCTTGCTGCATTTGGACATGGACTGCTTCACTATCTGAGGAGTCACAAATGGTGTGGAACATTGTGCAGTCACCAGCAAACATCCCCACCTCTGACCTTATGATGGAAGGAAGGTCATTGATGAAGCAGCTGAAGATAGTTGGACCTAGGACACTACCCTGAGGAATTCCTGCAGCGATGTCCTGGAGCTGAGATGACTGACCACCAACAACCACAATCATCTTCTTTTGTACTAGGTATGACTCGAACCAGTGGAGAGTTTTCCCTCTGATTCCCATTGACTTCAGTTTTGCTAGAGCTCCTTGATGCCAAACTCGGTGAAATGCTGCCTTGATGTCAAGGGTAGTCACTCTCACTTCATCTCTGGATTCCAACTCTTTAATCCATGTTTGAAGCAAGGCTGTAATGAAGTCAAGGGCTGCGTGACCCCAGTGGAACCCAAACTGGGCATCAGTGAGCAGATTATTGCTAAGCAAATGCTGTTTGATAGTACTGTTGATGACCCCTTCCATCACTTTAATGATGATTGAGTAGAGTGATGGGTTGGTAATTGGCCGAGTTGGATTTGTCCTGCTATTTGTGTACAGGACATATCTGGGCAATTTTCCAATTGCTGGGTAGATGCCAGTGTTTGAGCTGTACTGGAACAGCTTGGCTAGGGGTGTAGCAAGTTCTAGAGCATAAGTCTTAAGTACTATTTCTGGCATGTTGTCAGGGCCCATAGCCTTTGCAATATCCAGTACCTTCAGTTTCTTGATATCATGTGGAGTGAATCAAATTGGCTGAAGACCGGCATCTGTGATGCTGGGGACCTCCGGAGGAGGCCAAGATGGATCATCCACTCATTAATCATGTGGCAGGAAACTGACAGGATCAGATTTACACCCTTTGCTTGGCTTACACCTTGCCCAGTGTTACTCTCCATTGAAGTAGCTGGGCAGTTAGGTTAAACTGACCCCATATGAATCTGGAGAGATCCACTCTTCAGTTACACTCTAGTTACTTTAAGTCATGGAAAAAATTGACATGATTCATTCTATTCTATTTTTGAGAGTCAGAGGTGCGTATTGTTTTGAAAATAACAGACAGGGAAAGAGATACATTAGATTTGCGAAGAAATACCTCGGATTATTGAAAATAAATGTCACAAGATCTCTGCTGCACAATTTGGAAAATCATGCATATTTATGCCGAAAATAGATTGCTACAACAAAACCATTATATATTATAAATGTTAGTCCTTAGTAAACACCACCTGTATCAATAACTTTGGCAAATATGAAGAGAATTACACAGCAATTTTTAATGTACACTTCTTTCTAACTTTTGAGAATACGTTTTTCAACATTATGGCTGGGCCACTGCAAAGGTATAGATAGGTTAAATGAGTGGGCAAAAGATTGGCAGAGGGAGTATAATGTGAATGGGAAAATGTGAGGTTGTCCAGTTTGGCAGGCAGAATTTAATTTAAACAGAGAGAGACTGCAGAATGCTGTGGTACAGAGGGATTTGGGTGTTCTCGTACATGAATTACAAACAAATATCACGCAGGTACAGCCAGTCCCTCAGAAGGAAAATGGAATGTTAGCCTTCATTGCAAGGGGGATGGAGTATAAAAGGAAGGAAGTCTTGCTACAGCTGTACAGGGCATTGATGGGACCACACCTGGAGAGAGTATACTAGCTTTGGAGGCCATTCAGAGAAGGTTCATTAAGCTGATTCCAGAGATGAAGGGGTTGTCTTATGAGGAAAGTTTGAGCAGGTTGGATCTATACTCATTGGAGTTTAGAAGAATGAGAAGTGACTATTGAAACATATAAGATTCCGAGGGGGTTTGACAATGTAGATTCTGAGAGAATCCCTCATCGGGGATCTCGAACTGGGTGCACAATTTCCAAATAAGGAGTCTCCCATTTAAAATGCAAATGAGGAGGAGTGTCTTCTCTCAGAAGGCCGTGAATCTTCAGAATTCTCTGCCTCAGAGACTGGGTCCCTCAATATATTCAAGGCTGAGATAGACAGACAAAGACTTTTATTGGGGGGCGGCGGTGGCGGGGTTGGGGGGGTGGGTGGGGGGGTGGTGGTGGGGCGGGTGGGGAGGTGGCGTTGGAAGTGAAGTTAAAGCCACAATCAGATCAGCCATGATTTTACTGAGTGGTGGAGCAGGCTCACGGGGCTAAGTGACCTACTCCTGCTCCTATTTCTCATGTTCTGAACAAAGTGAAGTAAGGTGTCGTTTTGCTAGGGCCACTTAGCTCTAGATCTCATTACAGCCTTACTCCAAACATTGAAGAAAGAGCTAAATTCCAGAGGTGAGTTGAGCTGCTACCCTTGACATCAAGGCAGCGTTTGACCGAGTGTGCCATCAAGGAGCCCTAACAAAGCCGGAGTCAATGGGAATCATGGGGAAAACTCTCCACTGGTTGGAGTCATACCTACCACAAAATGAGATGGTTGTGGTTGTCAGAGGTCAGTCATCTCAGCCCCAGGACATCGCTGCAGGAATTCCTCAGGGTAGCGTCCTTACCCAGCCATCTTCAGCTGCTTCATCAATGACCTTCCTTCCATCATAAGGTCAGAAGTGGGGATAACTGCATAACGTTCCACACCATTTGCGACTCCTCAGATACTGAATAGTCCATGTCCAAATGCAGGAAGACATGGACAATATCCAGGCTTGGGCTGACAAGTGGGAAGTAATGTTTGTGCCACACAAGTGCCAGGCAATGATCATCCCCAATAAGAAAGAATCTAACGATCCCCCCCCATAACATTCAACATTACATTGCTGAATTCCCACCATTAACATTCTGGAGGCTTACCCTTGATCAAAAACTAAACTGTGCTTTTGACCGGTCTGTTACAGCCATGTGAGGTGGGTTAAAATTGATTCTCATATCGTACCATTGCAAGTCTGACCGTAATAGGGTTTTATTGTGAGATTAGAAGGATGAAGGTATATATGAGTGATATCAATCCGTAATTTCATCAACTGATCAAACATATATTGAACTTTTTAAAAAGGATTTTTTAAAAGCTGCAAAATGACACTGACTCAAGGTGGCTGCCACAAGTCACTGACATTTGGGCAGAATATTACGCTTGGTGTGTGGGCGCATGCCTGACACACCCGAGCATAAAATGACGTGTGATGACTTTGGGCTTGTGCCCTGACATCATCGTGCACTCGCATGATATTTCGTTCGGCGGGCGCGCCAGAGTTGGCTGCGCGCCCGCCAATAATTAAAAGGCCTATTAAGGCCATTAATAATCTAATTAAATTCAAATCTACGCTGCCTGTCCAACCTTACAGTTGGCAGGCAGGCGAAAAGGCCAAGCGGCCTTTACAATTTTTAGGAAACCTCATCCACGAGCGGGGTGAGGTTTCCTAAAACAAATAAACATTAAATAAAAATTTTATTTTGGAACTAAAAACACGTCCCATCTCATGTGACATGTCTTTATTAATTTTTTAAACAAGCCTTCAATCTCCCTGAAGCAGCTCTCTGCCTCAGGGAGATTGAAGCACTCTTTCTCGCACATGCACCAACTACGTGTGAGGCCTGCTCGCCCTCCACCCCCCCCAGCCTGCACAGGTAGTGCTCAGCGCTGCCTTAATTGGCCCGCCCACATGAAACCGCGGTGCAAAGCCGATCGCGGGCTGAGGTCAGCTTCCCGACCGCCCCCACCCAACCCCTCCGAGCACTTCCGCCAAAGGCAAAATCCTGCCCCTGGTATTGCAAGTTGACCAGTTTCTGCAAAGTTTCAATGTGAATTACAATGCAGACATACTATGACCCCCTTGTAGGATTTCACATCTGCTGAGGTCAAGAACTACTTCAAAAAATTTACTGAAGCTGCATTGGACCTCACATACACACATCTATAAGACTGCCTCTCAAGCAGAGGCAGAAAGTCTACAGGGCAATAGTTACATGGGAACGTGTTCTGCCCATTTCATTACTGTCTGTGCTGATTGCAAGGAAACTAGTCTGGCAGGTTTTCTTTAAAACAAAGGCATTTGTTTTTATTGAGTTAAAATCCCATCCAGATAAAGATATAAAAATATTCAAAAAGATAAATCCATGCATTTCAAACACACACACGCAAGCACGCACGATCGCACACACACACACACACACACACAATTACAAGCTGTACAGCAGGTAGTTACTTTCTTAGCCAAATTAAAGTTCAATGCTAAATTGAGTGAATTAGTCCTTTGCTGGTATTTGTGGCTGTGGCAGAAATTTTTCTCCGTGGTGATATTAAAATTTCAGTGGAGTTGAAGTCCATGTAGAACTGCAATTACTGGAGACAATTTCTTTTTAAAATGTAATCTGTCTTTTCTGTTCTTCCAGACTACTCTTTCAACTGTTTGTGTGCTGTATTCAAAAGAGATTTCAAAAATGGTTACTCCAGTTGCATGACTCACTCTCCCCCTAATAATTTTAAAAGGTATTTGCTTAGCTGATGTCTGAACTGACCGTGGCTTTTGTTTCATGGCTAGAGTGATCAGATTCCGTAATTTCCTGGCCATTAACCCCTGAATATCTATTATCTATTTCATGAAATAGGCAGAACACCTTTCCATGTAGCTATTGTCCTAGTAGACTCTCCGTTTGAGAGGTAGTCTTATAGATGTGTACATGTGAGGTCCAATGCAGTTTCAGTAAATCTTCTGAAGTATTTCTTGACCTCTAAGATAAAAGCAAAATACTGCGGATGCTGGAAATCTAGAACAAAAACAAAAATACCTGGTAAAACTCAGCAGGTCTGACAGCATCTGCAGAGAGGAATACAGTTAACGTTTTGAGTCCGAATGACTCTTCATCAGAACTAAAGAAAAATAGAAAAGAGGTGAAATATAAGCTGGTTTAAGGTGGGGTGGGACAGGTAGAGCTGAATAGAGGGCCAGTGATAGTGGAGATTTCCAAAAGATGTCATAGACAAAAGATCAAAGAGGTGTTGACAATGCAATGTTCCAGTGAAGCCCAGCGCAAACTGGAGGAGCAGCACCTCATCTTCCGACTAGTTACTTTACAGCCTTCCGGACTGAATATTGAGTTCAACAACTATAGATCATGAACTCTCTCCTCCATCCCCACTCCCTTTCCGATCCCCCTTTTTTCAATAATTTATATATATTTTTCTTTTCCCACCTATTTCCATTATTTTAAAATGTATTTCCATCCGTTGTTTTATCTCTACCTTTTAGCCTATTTCGATTCCCCCCCCACCCCACCCCCACTAGGGCTATCTGTCCCTTGCTCACCTTGCTTTCCACCTTAATGTCCCCATTAGCACATTTCTTAGCTAATATCACCACTGTCAACACCTCTTTGGCCTTTTGTCTATGACATCCTTTGGCAACCTCCACTATCACTGGCCCTCTATCCAACTCTACCTGTCTCCTCCCCCCCCCCCCACCCCCCTCAATTAAACCAGCTTATGTTTCACCTCTTTACTATTTTTCCTTAGTTCTGATGAAGAGTCATTCGGACTCGAAACGTTAACTGTATTCCTCTCTGCAGATGCTGTCAGACCTGCTGAGTTTTTCCAGGTACTTTTGTTTTTGTTCTAGTTCTTGACCTCAGCAGGTGTGAAATTCCACAAGGGGGTCATAGTGTGTCTGAATTGTAATTCACATTGTAAATTTCCAGAAACTGGTCAACTTGCAATACGAGATGTCAGGTGGCTTGTGGCAGCCATCTTGAGTCAGTGCCTTTTCCTGCTTTTAAAAAATACTTTTTAAACAGTTCAATATACATTTGATCAGTCGATGAAATTACAGATTGATATCACTCATGCACAAGTCACATTTTTGTGACAGGTCAAACAAGCAGAATTTCATCAGGTAATGGCAATCCGGAGTCTAATGGTGCTGCACAAAGATGCAATCCCACAACCTTTATATCTTGCCCAGCTTTTTAACACTTCTTGATCAGTGATTTGACTGTCCTGACTGTACACTTAGCTATCTGATTCAAACAAGGATATCGGGGTAATGATGTGATGTGGTTGATGGACCATCATTCACACATATCCTGGAACGGTTTTCCCATACGTTGTAGACCCATTGTTGGATACCACTTTCATCGAGGCACCAAAGAGACCACTGCTGCACTCAATGAATCCTGAAGCACCTGAACAATTGGAAATTTGGAGTGATAGTCGGTCACTAGCAGATAGTCTTCTCTACTCACAGTAAACATATCTGTCACCCGCCTGGTCCATGGAGATAACAGGATGTCTTGCAGTTGGAGAGGTTCTTTCTGCTGACTGGCTTAGTGTTTATGGCATGCTTTGCAATACTTAACTACATGGTTGATGACCTTGCTGATGCCAGGGCAGAACACTGACTCACGAGGAAGTCATCTCATCTTCTCTATTCTTATGTGTCTCTGATGGAGCTGATCAAGTGTGCCAAGCCTAAGTGTTGCTGGAATGAGTACTTGGTATCCTTTGAAGAGTATTTGATGGATAAATTAATCTTATCTCGATATGGGCAATACATTCTTAGATCCATAGGGATCTCCTGGATGGTCACGGGCAAATCCTCTATAATTATCTGCCATGGAACTTGGAGTATGGAGTCTTGAGAAGTTTCTCTCTGAAGTTCCTCTCTCTTGTTTTCACTGAAGCACATGAGATTTACATTGTAGATATCCTTCAACCTTGCACAGACTTCATCCAGCTAGATATCGAGTAGTATATTTTGTGTCTTCCCAGGACTGGGCAGTCTACTTAGAGTGTCTGAAAAGACCATCTGACTACTGGGTTTATAACTGTCAGCACAATTGTAGCCCTGAATCTTGATGAATAACCACTGGAGTCGAGGTAATGCCCTCTTGAATGGTTTCTCCAATTATCTCTGGCCGCTTATGATCTGCCTTGACCTTTAACTCTTTCCTGAGTAAGTATATGTGGAACCTAGTGATCTTGAAGAGAAGAGTGAGAGCTTCTTGTCTGATATTGGGAATGCCTTCTCTGATAATTATGGTATATAGCAGCAATGAAGTTGAATAGACCAAGACACCCTTAGAGGTCATCTTTCTCTGTGGTGCTGGCATTGACTGGATGTCTACGATCTTCCAGGATCCAGGCGGAATCCTGAGCTTGAGTAAAAAGCACTGAAAAAAATTTACGTTATCTGCCTTAATGGAGCATTTTTTGCTATTGGAAACCAAACCTTCACATCTGGTAGTTTCCATTAATAAATGTAGATTTCTGTCATAAAAGCAAAATACTGTGATACTGGAGATCTGAAATCAAAACAGAAAGTGCTGGAAAAACTCAGCAGGTCTGGCAGCATCTGTGGAAAGAGAAACAGAGTTAACGTTCGAGTCCAATATGACTCTTCTTCGGAACTGATGAGAGATAGAAGTGTAATGGGTTTTAAGTTGTTGAGAGAGGGTAGAAGGGGGAACAGGTGGAACAAAAGGGAAGGTCAGGGTGAGGGAGATTAAATGAAAAAGATGTCATGGAACAAAAACAAAGGAAGTATTAATGATAGAAGCAAAGAAACAAAGCATTGGTCCAGAGTAGGTTTTCATAGCAGAAAAAATGTTTAGGTTGGTCAGAAAGCAAAAACATGAAAACAGGATACAACCTGACACATGGGGAAAAAAAATCAAAATGGAGTACAGGGTTCAAGGTCTGAACTAATTGTTGAATCCAAAAAGCTGTAAAGTGCCTAATTGGAAGATGTGGTGCTGTTTCTCCAGCCTGTATTGGACTTCACTGGAACATTGCAGCAGGCCAAGGACAGAAAAATGAGCATAAGAGCAAGCAGATACAGTATACTAAATTGAAAGAAGTACAAGCAAATCATTGATTCATCTGGAAGGAGTGTTTGGGGTGTTACGGACAGGATGGGGGTTAATTTAAACAGCACTAATTTTTTCTCTCAGCACCCATCCTTTAATAGAAAAGTGCTTTGGTTTGCTTCCCCCTTTATAAGCGGTGGCATAATTCCCAACCCCTCGGTTTTGGGTATGATCAAATTTCTATGAGTAACCCATAGCAAGCTAGAGATGGGATGAACTTAGAGGGTTACTTTATTTGCACACACTGAAATGTGGGAGGAGGGTCACAACGTAGCCCCCTGTACACTCATACAGTAAAAGAGGTGTTATGGCATGGCTGATGGTAAATGCCGATCTGCCCAAATCCCAGAGGGAAACTTGAAACAGCTGTAAAAATGGTTTTTGCAATTTGTATAGTAGGAGGAGAGGTTCTAAAATCATAAAACAATGTCCCTGACTACTGTGATGATTTTATAGTAAAGTAAACATTTATTAAAAGAATAAAGAAAAAAAAAACACAATTACACTTAAACACAAGAATGGCTTCACACAGTAAATAGTACTTTATAACAGTTCCCCAAGCTCTTAACTTAACTACCCTCAGGGTTAACCTTCCCTTTTTCTGTTCGGCAGCTATCCTTATAGATTTTCAAATCTATAGAATCCTAGCAATTTTTTTACCACACAGCGCCTTTTTCCTTGGGGTGTCTGCTGAGGCTGACAGCAACTGGCTCTTCCAGTCTGGCCTTCTTCACACTGTCTTCTAGAAGATCTCAGTTACCCCCACCTAGGCTTCAGTATTTCCTTAAATGCATTCTTTCCCTTTGACCTCTGTATTGTCTCAACCAACCTCTTCAGGAATGTTTTCTTCCCAGAATTGATTAAACTTGTTTTGTTACCCTAGCTCTTAGGCTTGTAAAAACAAACTTACCCCATCTTTACCTTACTTACACCTTTTACAACCTGCACATAACCCCCTTTGAACTAAAACAACTTAATTCAAAATTACTCCTTTTATTCTTTTATGTAAAACTCTGGTTGAAGTTCCTCTTAGTTCATTAACATATCAAAACTATTTCTTACTGTTGGCTTTGGACTCTTGCAGCCACTCTAGCTCTTATTCCAATTACCATATTTACACCCCCAACAGCCTGACTTCCAGTACATAAGAAATATGACAGGGTTATTAACAGAAGAAAAAGGTTACAATTTCTTGTTTTTTGGACAGCTCCCCCTTTTTTTAAAAAGAAAATGAACCATCAAAATTCAAAAAGACAGTTTCATTTTATAACCTCCTTCCTTATTACTACTTATCTCTAGACACTATGCTATTACGTTGTAAGATGCTTGCATTAACATGATAATATACCCAAGGATTCAATAAAAATAAAGTCCATTTCAGTCCTTTTTTCCCAGGTTTCACATGTCCAATCTTCCTTACACCTTAAATCCTAGATAATGCATCTGCAATTAGGCTTTCTTGTCCAGCCACATGTATAATTTGCAAGTTAAATGGTTGTAATAATAGATTCCATCTAAACAGTCTCACATTCCAGTTTCAAGTTAAATGGTTGTAATAATAGATTCCATCTAAACAGTCTCACATTCCAGTTTGGAAACTTTTCCAAAATTCTTAATGGATTATGGTCAATGTAAACAATTGTTTCTGATGAATTGATCAAAATATTGCAATGCCAGTACCAAACTCAGTGCTTCCTTCTCAACAGTAGAGTATTTTTGTTGATGAATATATAACTTCTTTGAAAAATATCCCACAGGCTTTTCAATACCTGTGTCATCTTCCTGCAACAATACAGCACCAACACCCACATCACTTGCATCAATAGCCAATTTAAACTGCTTGGCACAATTCGGTGTCACTAAAATTGGCACTGTTGTCAACACAGTTTTCAGAGTTTTGAATGCATTTTGGCACTCTGATGTACAGTTGAACTTCTTGTTCTTTTTTAAGAGTTCAGTTAGTGGAGCAACCACACTGCAGAAATTTGGCATGAATTTCCTGGTAAAAACAATTCATGCCCAGAAATCGTAAAACTTCTCTTTTAAGGGCACTGGGAACTCATCAATCGCCTTTATTTTTACATCTCGTGGGGCCATCTTAGCATGTCCAATGGGATGGCCTAGATATTTGCCCTGTGCTTTTGCAAATTCACTCTTAGCCAAGTTCAACACCAATTTAGCTCCTTGTAGAAGATTGAATAGGTCTCCCAGATGTTGTAAGTGCTCCTCTCATGTTTGACTGAATACTACTAGATCATCAATGCACACAGCACAGTGACTCAGTCCAGCAATAACCTTATATGTTAGCCTCTGGAAGGTTGCTGGTGCATTTTTCATACCAAACAGCATGACTTTGAACTGAGAGAGCCCATCTGGTGTTACAAAAGCTGAAACCTCTTTTGCTCTTTCTGGTAGAGGTACTTGCCAATATCCTTTCAGCAAGTCAATTTTTGTAATAAACTTTGGTTGTCCCATTTTCTCAATGCAGTCTTCCAAACATGGAATAGTGTATGAACCCACTTTCATCATTGCATTCACTTTTCAATAATCCACACACAATCTTCGTGTTCCACCTGGCTTCGGTACCATCACAATAGGTGAACTCCAGTTGCTGCAACACAACCCGATAATGTCATTCTTGAGCATTAATTCAATTTTCTTTTGCAACTGTGATAATTTTACTGGATTCAACCTATAAGGAATGCTGCTTGATTGGAACAGAATTCCCCACATCTACATCACACAGTGCAGAAGAGGCCCTTCGGCCCATCGAGTCTGCACTGACGCCTGACCCACCTACCTAATCCCATTTACCAGCACTTGGCCCAGAGCCTTGAATGTTATGACGTGCCAAGTGCTCATCCAGGTACTTTTTAAAGGATGCGAGGCAGCTCATTCCAGACCGTCACCACCCTCTGGGTAAAAAAGTTTTTCCTCACATCCTCCCTAAACCTCCTGCCCCTCACCTTGAACTTGTGTCCCCTCGTGACTGACCCTTCAATTAAGGAGAACAGCTGCTCCCTATCCACCCTGTCCAAGCCCCTCATAATCTTGTACACCCCGATCAGGTCGCCCCTCAGTCTTCTCTGCTCCAATGAAAACAACCCAAGTCTATTCAAACTCTTTTCATAACTTAAATGTTTCATCACAGGCAACATCCTGGTTCATCTCCTCTGCACCCCCTCCAGTGCAATCACTTCCTTCCTATAATGTGGCGACCAGAACTGCACACAGTACTCCAGCTGCGGCCTCACCAAGGTTCTATACAACTCCAACATGATCTCCCTATTTTTGTAATCTATGCCTCGATTGATAAAGGTAAGTGTCCCATATGCCTTTTTCACCACCCCACTAACATGCCCCTCCGCCTTCAGAGGTCTATGGACAAGCACGCCAAGGTTCCTTTGTTCCTCAGAACTTCCTAGTGTCATGCCGTTCATTGAATACTTCCTTGTCAAATTGCTCCTTCCAAACTGTATCACCTCACACTTTTCAGGGTTAAATTCCATCTGCCACTTATCTGCCCATTTGACCATCCCGTCTATATCTCCCTGTAGCCCAAGATACTCAACCTCACTGTGAACCACCCGGTCAATCTTTGTGTCATCCACAAACTTACTAATCCTGCCCCCCACATAGTCACCTATGTCATTTATATAAATGACGAATAATAGGGGACCCAGCATAGATCCGTGTGGTACGCCACTGGACACTGGCTTCCACTCACTAGAGTAGCCTTCCATCATCACCCTCTGTCTCTTACAACTAAGCCAATTTTGAATCCACTTTATCAAATTACCCTGTATCCCATGTGCCTTTGCCTTCTTTATAAGTTTCCCATTTCCCACCTTGTCAAAGGCTTTGCTGAAATCCATATAAACTACATCAACTGCACTACCCTCATCTACACACCTGGTCACCTCCTCAAAAAATTCAATCAAATTTGTTAGGCATGACCTCCCTCTGACAAAGCCATGATGACTATCCCTGATCAAACCTTGCCTCTCCAAGTGGAGATAGACGCTCTCCTTCAGAATTTTCTCCAATAATTTCCCTACCACTGACGTGAGACTCACTGATCTGTAGTTCCTTGGCTTATCTCTACAACCCTTCTTAAATAGCGGAACCACATTAGCTGTTCTCCAGTCCTCTGCACCTCCCCCGTGGCCAGAGAGGAATTAAAAATTCGGGTCAGAGCCCCTGTGATCTCCTCCATTGCCTCCCTCTGCAGTCTGGGACACAAATCATCCAGACCTGGAGATTTGTGCACTTTTAAGCCTGCCAACACCTCTAATACCTTATCACTCCCCAGAATCAATTTGATCAAGAATCTTGCAGTCTCTCTCCCCGAGTTCCATACCTTCATCTTCATTCTCTTGGGTGAAGACGGATGTGAAGTATTCGTTCAACACTCTACCGGTGTCCTTTGGCTCCACCCATAGATTGCCCCCTTGGTCCCTAATGGGCCCTACTCTTTCCTTGGTTATCCTCTTTCCATTGATATACTTATAGAATATCTTGGGATTTTCCCTACTTTTACCAGCCAGAGCTTTCTCATATCCCCTCTTTGCTTTCCTAATTGCTTTCTTAAGCTCCACCCTGCACTGTCTGTACTCCACTAATGCCTCCACTGATTTGCTCCACTTGTACCTGCTAAAAGCCTTTCTTTTCCTTCTCATCGTATCCTGAATATCTTTGGTCATCCATGGTTGTCTGGGCTTGTTACTCCTTCCTATCACCCTAGAGGGAACATGTTGAGCCTGTACCCTCCATATTTCCTTTTTGAACGCTCCCCACTGCTCCTCTGTAGATTTCCCCACAAGTAGCTGTTCCCAGTCTACCTTGGCCAGATCATGCCTTATTTTACTAAAATCCACTCTCCCCCAATCCAAAACATTTTTTTGCAACTTGTCTATTTGTTTGTCCATAACAAGCTTAAATTGTACCATGTTGTGGTTGCTATCACTAAAATGCTCCCCCACCACCACCTCAGCCACCTGTCTGGCTTCATTCCCCATAATTAGGTCCAGCACTGTGCCGTCCCTTGTTGGACCCTCTACATATTGACCTAATGCAATGTGCACCCAGGGCCCCATCTCCCATGCTATTTATTCCTGCTGTCACTGCGGCCGCTGTTCTCCCTCCTGCTGCTGGTTCGAAAGCTGTGGGCAGAATTTTGCCCTTGGCATGCGGGATCGGTGGGGGCAGGTGGAGGTGGGCGGGTGCGGTCGGGAAGCTGCCTTCAATTGCCAGAAGACCATTTCACTCTGGCGGGCCAATTAAGGCCCGACCAGCGTGAAACGCCAGCAGCAGTGCTGAGTGTTACCTGTGCATGCTGGGGGTGTGGGGGGACAGGGGGAGTGCGAGCGGGGTGAGTGGGGTGAGCGGGGTGAGTGGGGCGAGTGCAACCTTCGCACGTGTATGCAAGTGTGTGCTTCATACATTCCCTGAGGCAGAGAGCCGCATCAGGGAGATGAACTGATTTCAAAAAAAAATTAAAGATTTTATAAATATTATGAAATATGTCCCCTCATGTGACTCTTTCACATGAGCGGGGACATACTATTAATGAAAAAACAAATTTTTTATTTGATTTTTATTTGCTTTTGGAAAGCTCATCCCGCCCGTGGATGAAGTTTCCCAAAAAGTGCAAAGGCTGCTTAGCCTTTTCGCCTGTCCGCCAACCATAAGGTTGGACGGGAAGCAGAAAATGTACGTTAATTAACTTTTTAATGGTATTAATAGGCCTTTTAATTGTCAGTGGGCGCGCTGCCTTCTCCGGCGCGTGCCTGCCAACTGAAATATCGCGCATCAATTTACACTTGGTTGGGTCTGGCACGTGCCCCCCACCAAGCTAAAAATTTTACCCTGGTGTCTAGGGCCCCGTCTCCCACTCTATTCATTGTTGCTGTTACCACTCAGCTCCTCTGGTGCCCTGTCTCCTGCTACCACACTGTGTCTCTTCTGCATGAATGCACTCAGCATAATACGTATATTGCTTGTCATGTAAATTAGCTATTTGCTAGATTTAAAACTTTCTGGGTGATTTTTGGAATAGATTTTCTTAGCAATTGAGCAGTGTTTGCAATATGTTTACAAATACAAATTGGACATGCACATAACTGGGTGTAGGTCAAGAGAACAGGTCTGTTCCAATGATTCTCTTCCCAGCCCCTATTCAAATGGAACAATAACACAAGCAGCTCACAATCCTCTCAGCAAGAGTGAATTCATTTTATATAGGTACCAAGGCTACAGCAGGACTGAGTCATCTTAAGTGCAAAATGAATAAGGAATTTCTCTAACCAAATTTTCTAGATGATTTTTAAAATTATTGACAATGTGTTTCTTGTTGGATAAAAATCCCTTTTATGAAATGCTGAGAAACACATAAGATAAAGTTCCCTTTCAATCCTTGTGTAATTCTTATAATCTCAAATAAAATTATATTTGAATCAAGTAAACCAGATAGTCCCTTAGTTTGCTCAATTCTTCAGTTGTTCGACACACTCTATAGCACTCTAAGCTTATATAGTATATTGCCACATTGGTTTCCTATAAAGACAAATTAAAATCATATGAAGACAGAAGACTTAGTGTCATAAATAAATCAATTGTTCAGTTCTGGAAACTTCAAATTCAGCAGATCAATATTGAAACATAACTTACTTTTCTATTGCAGCTCATATTTATTGAGTGCAGCAGACTCAGGTGCTAAATGCAAATGGTTTCAATGCGAAGAGATATGTACATCCTTGATAATTATTTTAAAAAGACTAATCACCTTGGATGTGGCTGTAATATTCAAGCTTGTTGATTCTGAAATAGTTTCTGCATAAGGAGAATACTACTGGGGTGTTTATAAGGAATAGGTTTCCTAGAAATATTAATTAATTTGGCTGAATAAATTGCATATTGCACTACATTCCCCATTGTTGAAATCAGATATCAGGAATATTTCTGCAAATAATAATGAAAATTGTCACATGACATTAGGCTGCATGGAGGTTTTAATCATTACCAACTTAAAAAGGTATATTCTACAAAATGATAACACTGAATACAGTGCTAATGCAAGGGAAATAGAACATCATTTACCAAGTGAAGTCAATACTGCACTGTATTTGGTTAGCAGATGTCATAAAATACTATATTAGAACATCACATCAGAAGATTTGTAGAATTATCCAGGCCAATCTCTTATAATATTTAATAAATAATAGAACTAATTTCTCAAAAGTAGTTACAGTTTCGAGGCTATTTCTAATTAGAATAAAGGCAACCTCCCTTAAGTTTCAAAACTCCAAAAGGAATTTATTGCGGTTTGCACAGGTGGCTAGGCTTGACCGCTCACAGGCTGCTCCTGGGAACTAATAGCCTGTCCTCTGAACACTGGATTATGACTCCATGCAAAGACAAGAAGAACCTGGTTCTCAACCGATATAGCCAGCTTCAGGTGCCATGATAAATTAATCTTCTCTGCCATAAGGAGAGCTGGGGACTGTGAGAAATGAATAACCCATCAAGTAACTCTCTGAAATAGCATGCTTAAATGAATGCTTTCAGCAGTATTCTTTTTGATGGTAACGCTTTTTAGCACAATTTCTACAAACTGATATTTTCTACAGTGAAATAATAGTCATGGGTAGTTAAAACATTAAAGTGCTTCATTAGAGGGCAGTTTTGACCAAACAAAAAAATCAAACTGAAATTTTCCACGATATTTTTCTGAATATTAGAAGTAGAACATATATTTGACATAGTCTACGCTACCACTGTTTTAGAAAAATACTTATTCCTAGAGCTACCTTACACTTGAAACTGCTGCCATCATTAGAACTATAGCTATTCATTGTCATTCACGCCGATGAAACTGACAGGCATATAAATCCACAGGGGGTACAAATGGAACATCTGCCATAAGTGTCGAGTAGTGCCCACCCAGAACCCCTGCGACTGATCCTCCCAAAATAGGCAGGACTACAGGGAGCTCCTTCTGGTTTGCATGTCAATGGTGGGTCCCTGAGTCATTATAATTTTCATAAATGATTTATAGTGACCTGATTATATATGTATTTTCCCTATAGGGGCAATAGAAAATGCAACCTAAATGAAAATTGGAATGTAATGCAATTCAATGGTTTTTTAAACTTAATTGCCACAAGGCAAGTCAGTTGCTACATTGCAGGTATTGTAGCCTAGTATTTTTTTCAATGGGATGTGGTTGTCGCTGGCAAGGCCAACATTTGTTGAACACCCCCAATTGCTCTAGAGCACTTTGATACAACTGAGTGGCTTGCTAGGCCATTTCAGAGGTCAGTTATGAGTAAATCACATTACTGTGGATCTGGAGTCACATGAAGACCAGATGGGATAAGATGGCAGATTTCCTTACCTAATTGGAACACTACAACAATTTATAATGGTTTCATGGTCACCATTACTGAGACTAGCTTTATATTCCAGGTTTATTAATTAATAATTTAAATTCCATCAACTGCCATGGTGGGATATGAGCCTATATTCCCCAGAGCATTAGCCAGGGCTTCTAGATTACTAGTGCAGTGACACTACGCTACCATCTCCCCCATGTTATGTGACTCAGGAGTTCAAATCTTACAATGGCATGTTATGAAATTGAGTTAAGTAAATCTGCTTCCAACCTGATAGTCTCCCAACCTCGGACGGTCCGCTTCTACCTCCTACCCAAAATCCACAAACAGGACTGTCCCGGCAGACCGATTATGTCAGCCTGTTCCTGCCCCACGGAACTCATTCCTTGCCATCTTGACTCCATTCTCTCTCCCCTTGTCCAGTCCCTTCCCACCGACATCCGTGATTCCTCTGACACCTTACATCATATCAACAATTTCCAGTTCCCTGGCCCCAACCGCCTCCTCTTCACCATGGATGTCCAATCCCTCTACACCTCCATCCCCCACCAGGATGGTCTGATGGCTCTCTGCTTCTTCCTCGAACAGAGGCCCGAACAATCCCCATCCACCACTACTCTCCTCCGTCTGGCTGAACTTGTTCTCACACTGAACAATTTCTCCTTAAACTCCTCTCACTTCCTCCAAATAAAAGGTGTGGCTATGGGTACCCGCATGGGCCCCAGTTATGCCTGTCTCTTTATGGGGTATGTGGAACAGTCCTTGTTCCAGTCCTACTCCGGCCCCCTCCCACAACTCTTTCTCCAGTACATCGATGATTGCTTTGGTGCTGCTTCATGCTCTCATCTGGACCTGGAAAAATTTATTAATTTTGCTTCCAATTTCCACCCCTCCATCATTTTCACATGGTCCATCTCTGACACTTCTCTTCCCTTCCTTGACCTCTCTGTCTCAATTTCTGGTGATAGACTGTCCACCAATATCCATTACAAGCCTACCGACTCCCACAGCTACCTCGACTACAGCTCCTCACACCCCGCTTCCTGTAAGGACTCCATCCCATTCTCTCAGTTCCTTCGCCTTCGTCGCATCTGTTCTGATGATGCCACTTTCAAAAACAGTTCCTCTGACATATCTTCCTTCTTCCTTAACCGAGGTTTTCCACTCACGGTAGTTGACAGGGCCCTCAATCTTGTCCGGCCTATCTCCCGCGCATCTGCCCTCACATCTTTCTCTCCATCCCAGAAACATGATAGGGTCCCCCTTGTCCTCACTTATCACCCCACCAGCCTCCGCATTCAAAGGATCATCCTCCGCCATTTCTGCCAACCCCAGCATGATGCCACCACCAAACACATCTACCCTTCACCCCTCCTGGCGGCATTACGTAGGGATCATTCCTTCCGTGACACCCTGGTCCACTCCTCCATCACCCCCTACTCCTCAACCCCCTCCCATGGCACCTTCCCATGCAATCGCAGAAGGTGCAACACCTGCTCCTTTACTTCCCCTCTCCTCACCGTCCAAGGGCCCAAACACTCCTTTCAAGTGATTTCACTTGCACTTCCCTCAATTTAGTATACTGCATTCGTTGCTCCCAATGCGGTTTCCTCTGCATTGGAGAGACCAAACTCAGACTGGGTGACTGCTTTGCAGAACACCTTCGGTCTGTCCGCAAGCGTGACCCAGACCTCCCTGTCGCTTGCCATTTCAACATTCCACCCTGCTCTCATGCCCACATGTCTGCCCTTGGCCTGCTGCATTGCTCCAGTGAAGCTCAACACAAACTGGAGGGACAGCACCTCATCTTCCGATTAGGCACTTTATAGCCTTCCAGACTGAATATTGAGTTCAACAATTTTAGATCATGAACTCTCTCCTCCATCCCCACCCCCTTTCCGATCCCCCCCTTTTTTTCCAATAATTTATATAGATTTTTCTTTTCCCACCTATTTCCATTATTTTTAAATGTATTTCCATCCATTGTTTTATCTCTACCTTATAGCCTATTTCGATTCCTTCACCCCACCCCCACTAGGGCTATCTGTACCTTGCTTGTCCTGCTTTACCCTTAATTAGCACATTCCTTAGATAATATCACCACCTTCATCAGCTCTTTGTCCTTTTGTCTATGACATTTTTTGGCTATCTCCACCTATCACTGGCCCTCTATCCAGCTCTACTTGTCCCACCCCCCTTAAACCAGCTTATATTTCGGCCTTTTTCTATTTTTACTTAGTTCTGTTGAAGAGTCATACGGACTCGAAATGTTAACTGTGTTCCTCTCCGCAGATGCTGCCAGACCTGCTGAGTTTTTCCAGGTATTTTTATTTTTATTTTTGTTAAGTAAATCTGGTAATTTTTACAGACTAACACCCAATAAACAGCCATGAAAATTGTTGGATTGCTATAAAGTAGGGGGAGGCGATGGCGTAGTGTTAGCGTCGCTGGACTAGTAATCCAGAGACCAGGGTAATGCTCTGGGACCCAGGTTTGAATCCCATCATGGCAGATGGTGGAATTTTAATTCATAAAAATCTGGAATTAAAAGTCTAATGATGACCATTGCTGATTGTTGTAAAAACCCATCTGGCCCTTTAGGGAAGGAAATCTGCTGTCCTTACCTGGTCTGGCCTACATGTGACTCCAGACCCTCAATGTGGTTGACTCTTAAATGCCCTCCGAACAAGGGCAATGAGAGATGGGTAATAAATGCTGGCCTAGCCAGTGATGCCCACATCCCATGAATGAATTAAAAAAAGCTCATATCTGACTGCAGTCCCACATTATGTGGTTGGCTTTTAATGGTCTCAGGGAAAACTAATGTGATACATACTGCCTTCTCAGCATTGCCTTTATCCCAAGGATAAGTATATTTATAAAAAGTAAGGAAGATAATAGCTTGATGCACATTTATATTACATCTTAAACTTCTCAGAATCCTGACCAACAAGGAAACTTCATGCATGATTCTGACACACCAAGGACTAAAAACTGGTCTGCACCTATTTTGGATCTCAACATTGAGATTTGTGATCTGCCCATGCCTGTTTCAGCTGAAGCAGGCAGCATGCAAATTTTGTACTCCCTCCTCACGGTCAGGATTTCCGTGTACAGCCCAGAGGGACCCACATTGCTGGCTGGCTGCATGCACAGCAGGGGCCTAATAGCATGCAAAACTAGCATGTTTTGCAGCAAGCCTCCAGCTTTTAAAGGCAGTCTGTCCCTCTTGAAGGGAAGTTGCACTAAATCACAGGAGGCTGCTGCTGAATGACTTTGCTGCACTCCTATAGAAAGGAAATAGAACACTAGGGTAAAAAGAGGGCTCCTAGAGACTGGAGGCATTAGTCATGGAAGTGGACAGAATGAAAAGACTTGTTTCCATGGGTGGGCTAGGAGGCCATCAAGGATAATACTCAGGGCTGAATTTTTCATGCCCGCTGGCATCGGGCATGTTCAGAAGCATGAGCGGACAATATGGCAAGGAGGCCAAAAATCACTTTCACAACATCATGAAACCAGTTTGTGATCATCTGCTCAGCCCGTCAATGGCGGGCCGCGTTTCCCGCCATCAGACATCAGAAACCTCATTGTAATAGATCTGCATATCATTATAAGGCCAGCCCACTGGAATCATCCCCCCCACTGGATCGTCCACCCACATAGACGTGATTGTATGCTGATGTGTTTCACAACAGCATATATAAGACGTGCACTTGGCGGGCTGCACTTTGAGGGGAACTCGGATGTGACTGCACAGTAACATTGCACAGCACTCACGAGGGCCGCCTGTTGGACTTCAAGGTTGAGGCGACTTGGAGAGGGGCTGCAAAGGCTGACCTGTGGTTGAGGCTACTTGTTGGGGGGCGGGGGGTGGGCAAGGGCTGCCCTATGGTTGAAGGTAGTGCACAAACATGTGCGGGGTGGAGGAAGTGGCCATGCTTCAGGGAAACTTTGTGTAAAGTGACCATTCCTCTGCAGTGGAGATAGTTCAGGCGCAGCCACATTGAAATGCATGGAGTCGGGTCTCTAGCTTATCTGCCCAGTCAAGAAATGCAGAGACATGAAAGTGCCACTAAGTGCTATGGAGCTTTTCACCCCTTGGGCACAGATTGCCAACCAATGAGCATTTTAGTGGACTGCAGAACAGTTGGACAACTGGGAACATTGTACAATCTCCTTGCTAAAGCTGGCCGTGAAGCAATCACTGCTGGAGGTGCTCACAGCCCCTTGCAATGTCATAATCTTGGTTTGGACCAGTCTCCCCCATCGTTTAAGCTAACAGTGCAGCCATGCCATGCAGGTTAGGAGAATGCCTGTGCCTGAGCTGAGAGCAAAGCATGCAGTCCAGTGGACAAAGCTGCTTCCAATTGGTCAGGTGGAGTGGGGTAGAGGTGGGTGGGGATTTGGGGAGCCATGCAGCGCACTAATCTCTGGCCATCCAAGCGGTGGCAGCACTCTTCGGGAATCATTAATGAGCCTTCACACTTAACCAGGACAGGTTCTTAGTAAACCCATACAAACCCCGTGTCTCTGTCTTCCATCCTGCAGGAGGAGTACATCAGGAACATGGAGCCCGGTGAACTAGCTGTGTGCCTTGAGGCATACAGAGAGCGAAGATGACAGAGAAGAGAGTGAGTGAAGTGCCTGGCTGCACAAAGGAAGGATCAAAACCGTCAGGAAGAAGGGGCGGCTGGGGCTCCCGCACATGCTGCTAAAGAGCCACAGCGAGCCATCGCTGGTTGGCGCCTAGCTAGACCCTAGCTAGGGTCTGCAGATGCCGCCTTTCATTCCTGCAGGTGACTGAGAACCAGTGTCGCCGAAGTGTCGCATGTCTAGGGAACTTGTCGGTCACATCTGTCACCTATTGCAGGAATTGGTGCCTTGGGGACATGGAGGGCATCCACTGCCAGTTGCCCTAAAAGTGACCGCAGCACTCAATTTTTACACCAGTGGCTCCTTTCAGGGCTCCACAGGTGAGCTCTGTGGGATATCACAATCCTCCACCCACAAATGTAGACATGAGGTCACAATGCCATCTTCTCGAGGGTACACAACTTTGTGCATTTCACCCAGGACGAGGACAGCCAGGATGCAAGAGCGATTGGATTTGCCCAGATCTCAGGTTTCCCACAGGTGTAGAGCACAATCGACTGCACTCAGGTAGCGCTCAGATCTTCATCGCGACAAGTGGTCAACTATGTCAACCCCAAGGGCTTCCATTCGCTGAATGTGTAGCTGGTGTGCGACCGCCACAAATGCATCCTGCAGGCTTGTGCACGGTTTCTACGAAGTGTGTATGACTCCTACATTCTCAGTCGGTCACAGGTTCCTGACAGCTTCCAGGGTCCACAGAGGCTGCAGGGATGGTTCCTTAGGGACGCAAAGGACGTGGCTGATGACACCCTTGCGGCGGCCTCAGACTCCAGCAGAGCAAAGGTATAACCAGCCTCATGCTGCAACTTGCAATTTGGTGGAGAAAGCCTTCGGGATGCTGAAGATGAGGTTCCAATGCTTGGACTGGTCTGGGGAAGCCCTGCAATACAGTCCGCAGAGGGTGTCACATATCATAATCACCTGTTTCAGTGCAACCTCGTGCTTCAGTGGGGAGAGGAGTTGGCCGAGGAAGAGATGGAGGAGCTGCAGGTCTCCACCGATAAGGAGGACATCGATGGTGATGAGGGTGAGGGGGTCTCTGAAGGCAACAATGATGGCAATGAGGCCCTCGCACTGGCCAGATGAGGCAGGCACACTCGGGAGGCCCTCATAGCTGCTAGATTGGTGGAGGATGACGACATACAGTGAGGAGACACCAGAGATCCTCACATTGCATCTATGAACGTTTGACTCCAGTCTGGCTTATGGCAACGCACATACTCTCTGTGATAATGCTCCTGTCATGGAGACACAGCGGAGGCCCTAATAGTAGTTCAATTGTAGGAGGAAGATTATGACATGCAGTGAGGCTACTCCATAGATCTTCACATAGCCTCTGATATTGTCTGACTCCTGTCCGGTTGAGGGCAGCTTGCTTGGGCTCTGTGATCAGAGTCATGGAAACGCAGCCATGAAACTTTAAAAGCATCTGATCCTTTGTCAGCCTTCAGCTCCTGAACCCTTCAGGAGCACGAAATCACTGGTCACAGATGCTGAAGAGATGGGGGCCAGCCCCACCTTAAAGGTGCTGGGAGCACACAGAGAGAATGACGGAACTCTGTGACGTCTGTCACAACATCCTGGCAGCAATGACAAGCACCATCGAGGTGCAGGCATCACTAATGTGTCCAGTGAGTGTGAGGCCGGACCATCACTTTGGTCTGAAGGCTGCACAAAGCACAGGGAAAAGGCCCTTGACTGAGACACCTGCCTTTATCTTGTGCAGAAAGGTTTCACATCTGAGTGACACAAACACTGCTCATCAGAACAGGGAGCCATAAGCAGGGAGACGTTGTTGAGAGTTTATTTTCAATAGTAAACATTATGTACAAGTGATTAACGTTGATACCCAGGCTGTGCAACTACACCTTCTTAACCTTCCTAACCCTGCCATTACGTCTTGGTGCTCCCTGGACATCACAGTGGAGGTGGGGGCAGCCTGCTGACTGCTACACCCTGTCTGTGATGACCTGGGAAGTCTCTGTCACTACCTGATGTGGATCAGAAAGTGCGATGTGCTCACCAGATTGTGATCCTGAGGCTACTCGAAAGCTCGGTCCCACCGAGGTGTGTGTCTCTGTGCTGTTGGAAGGTGTGGGTGAGCGCTGTGATGGGACTTCAGGGAGGATGCCTTCAGATTCCTCTTCAGAGGTTTCTTCAGGGATTGATTGGAGGCCCTGGGTCATGGATTCCATCGGCTGTTTCCCGGATGTTCCTGGAAAGCAAGGGGAGATAATTAGTGCATGGCAGTGGCCTGTGAAAGAGGACACATCACTCACAGCATGGCTGTCTGATGGATGTTGCACTGCTGGACCCTCACTTAGTAGAGCAGCGCCGACCTCACTGTCAGCACAGGAATGGTTCAGATCCTCACCGGCAGCTGGATGGCTCGGTTTTCAAAGTCCGTGAGGACCTTGATTTCAGGCATTCCTCTGCCAGTCTGTGACCTCTCCTCATTGTGTGCCAGCTTGTCCTGCATTAATGGAGATGGAGAGAGTGTAAGCAGGATGCCTGCCAGGTCACATGATAAGTGAGTGGGTGCTGAGTGGTGCCATGGACAGGATGAGGAAAATAAAGGTGTGTTTAAGAACCCTTGGACTGGCAGTGAGTGAGGGCCCTGTGGATGTGTGATGGGTTTTTGAGTGTGTGAGTTTAGAGTGATGAGAAGAGTGACTTACCCTGGTGGAACGAAAGAGATCATTCATCAACTTACGGCACTGGGTGGCTGTCCTCTTTCCCAGGGCGGTGGTGCTGACCACTGCTGCCACTGCCTCCCAAGCCAAATTGGTGATGTCGCAGTCCATCCTGTGGCCAGAGCGGCGATAGAGGACATCACCACGGGTCTCCACTGTGTCCAAAAGGTGCTCGAGGGGTGCATCAATGAACATGGGGGCTGCAGTCTTTTTGCGTTTTGGGGCCATGTCTTCCGTGCAGCACTCCTGAGCTGGAAGCACTGAGAGGTGTGCACGTGGCGCCTGGCGTGATAAAGCGGCGAGGTGATGGTGTGGCGGGAAAATGAGAACCTGCCCACCATCAAAATGGCGCGTTTCTTGGGAATGCATAATTAATGCAGCGGGATTAGGATGCTATGGCGTGAGAAGCAGCCTTTGAAGACGGTGGGTTAAACATCATTTTTCCTGCCCGCTACCACACTTAGAACAAATCTGGGATGACTCCACCCTCAGAAGAAAATGGGAGCAGGTAACAAGATAGGTAAAGGCATGGAATCTGGCCCGAGCACCTGGTGGCAAAAATGTAATGACCTCGCACACGCAGTCAAGATCAGTGAATGCTTCTTCATGTGATATCTCCTACCCATGAACCACTAGCCTCTCATGCTGCTCAGTGCAGCTCATCGCCATCACTCACCCAGCTGCAGTCCCTACTCACGGTAAACATTCACACCTCAACTTCATCCTTAAAAACCTTCCAATGATGCCAGCCTTGCACCCAGCTATTGTATCTCCACATATTCAGCTGTAGCACACACATCACTCAGAGTGCAACACAATCACTGACAGTCTTTCCTCTCTTTTGCAAGACAAGGTGACTCATTGTAACAGGGAGCAGCAGAGAACCTGCCTTAAGAAATCCTGACAGCAGATAAATGGAGAGGAGATTGCATTATCTTGTCATTTATTCTTTTAAAATGGCTGCTATTGACTGGTCCTTTTTCAGCTGATGGCTGCTCATTCCATTTTCATGTGGCTGATTGTCAATCTTGCACATCTCTGACTGCACTCCCCTGCCTACAAGAGCTGCTCTTTGTAACAACTATCAGGAGATTACGTATTAAGAAAATAATTGGGCAGAATTTCACACTCCCCCAGGGCAGGCTGGCAGGTGGGTGGAGGGTGTAAAATTGGGATCGATGACATGGGCAACATTTCTGGAGACTACCTGCCTGCCATGAACCCCATCACAATTTTAGGTGTGGCAGGGGCAGGCGACGGGTTGTCCACTCCGTCTTGGATCAATTGAGGCCTTAAGTGGCCAATTTATGGCTACTTCAGTGCCTCTTCTTGGCCACCACAACTTTCCCTGCAGTGGGCAAAGCCCGAGCCAAGTTTAATCCCACCAGATCTCAATCCTCAGGCTGTTGGTGGGAAAGGCGGGGTTCTTCCTTTACAGCCCCCTCCCCCACCCCCCCACCCCACCTCCACCAGGCCCTTTGAAGGCCCCTCAAAAGGTCTGCAACCCCCACCCATTTCCCCTCCCTCCTGGCTTGTGGGCCCAGCCCCCAGCTCCCTTTGCCAGTGCCTTCTAAACTGGCCCTGTTGAAATGCCGGCCCCCACCCCCCACACTCCCTCCAAACTTACCTCCCCTCCGGCTTTAGTGAAGATCACCATCAGGGGTTGGATGCAGTCCCAGCAGTGGCCACGCTGCTGGCCATTTGATTGGCTGGCAGCTCTTGGAAGCGGAACTTCCTCTCCAGCTGGGAGCAGAAGTCCTGCCCTAATAGCCAATTAATGCCCCTCCAAGCATTAATGGCGGCAGGGAAACCCCGAGGGCAGGGCAGGTGGAACCCCGGCGCAATGTAATATCCTGCCTTTAAAATTCCACTAATGCTTTAATTAATTACTAATGCACAAAGTGGTCAAATCCCCTCCTTATCATTTGCTTTTCTCGAGCTTTTAAAATCAGAAAATAGTGAAAGAATTTTTCTTTTGAAATCTTCCTTCTAATTATTTTTTGCAAAAATGAAAACTATTTCATTTTTGAACAGCTTTTATTAAAAAATAATGGCAAATAGAGGGTGCTTCCAAGAAGTGTTAATGGTGCTATTTATCCTGTAAGTTTTTTTGTACTTCTCCAATATTCAGCAAATGAGAGGACTAGATTAACAATTACAAGAAAAAGTGAAAAAAGTGAAACCCTGTGGGGGTGAAATTCAACTACAGCGAGGGTACAAATGACAGTAGGGGATTAAATACCTCACCCGATTCAAGGCACTGGGAAGAAAGGTTCAGCAGCGTGTATAATGTAATGGACATCCAACCCATTACACTTGTGGGCAGCCCATCTGCTATGTTTGTGCACTACCAAATTTGAATTTCATCCCCTATATTTTTATATATGGAAAACATTTTTACTGTGGGAATAAAATTACTAATGCTCCAATTTTGATTTTTAAAAATTCATTCATGGGATGTGGGCTTCGCTGACTGGGCCAGCATTTATTGCCCATTCCTGGTTGCCCTTGAGAAGGCGGTGGTGAGCTGCCTTCTTGAACCGCTGCAGTCCATGTGGTGTAGGTACACCCACAGTGTTGTTCGGAAGGGAGTTCCAGGATTTTGACCCAGCAACAGTGAAGGAACGGCGATATATTTCCAAGTCAGGATGGTGAGTGACTTGGAGGGGATCTCCAGGTGGTGGTGTTCCAATTTATCTGATCCCCTTGTCCTTCTAGGTCGTAGTGGTCGTGGGTTTGGAAGATGCTGTATAAGGAGCCTTGGTGAATTCTTGCAGTGAAGATTGTAGATGGTACACATTGCTGCTACTGTGGTGGAGGAAGTGAATGTTTGTGGATGTGGTGCCAATCAAGCGGGCTGCTTTGTCCTGGACGGTATCCAGCTTCTTCAGTGTTGTAGGAGTTGCACTCATCCAGGCAAGTGGGGAGTATTCTGTCACATTTCTGACTCGTGCCTTGTAGATGGTGGACAGGCTTTGAGGAGTCACGAGGTGAGTTTCTCGTCGCTTGTTTCCTGGCCTCTGACCTCTTGTAGTCACAGTATTGATATATCTAGTCCAGTTCAGTTTCTGGTCAATGGTAACCCCCCAGGATGTTGATAGAGGGGGGATTCAGTGGCAATGCCATTGAACATCAAGGGTGATGGTCGGATTCTCTCTTGTTGGAGATGGTCATTGCCTGATACTTGTGTGGCGCGAATGTTACTTGCCACTTGTCAGCCCAAGCCTGGATATTGTTCAGGTCTTGCTGCATTTGGACATAAGACCATAAGACATAGGAGCAGAAATTAGGCCATTTGGCCCATCGAGTCTGCTCCGCCATTCAACCATGGCTGATAAGTTTCTCAACCCCATTCTCCCATATTCTCCCCGTAACCTTTGATCCCCTTACCAGTCAAGAACCTATCTATCTCGGTCTTAAATACACTCAATGACCTGGCCTCCACAGCCTTCTGTGGCAATGAATTCCATAGATTCACTACTTTCTGGCTAAAGAAGTTTCTCCTCATCTCTGTTCTAAAAGGTCTTCCCTTTACTCTGAGGCTGTGCCCTCGGGTCCTAGTCTCTCTACTAATGGAAATATCTTCCCCACGTCCACTCTATCCAGGCCTTTCAGTATTCTGTAAATTTCAATCAGATCCCCCCTCATCCTTCTAAACTCCATCGAGTATAGACCCAGAGTCCTCAAACGTTCCTCATATGTTAAGCCTTTCAATCCTGGGATCATTCTCGTGAACCTCCTCTGGACCCTCTCCAGGGCCAGCACACCCTTCCTGAGATACGGGGCCCAAAATTGCTCACAATATTCTAAATGTGGTCTGACCACAGCCTTATAAAGCCTCAGCAGCACATCCCTGCTTTTATATTCTAGTCCTCTCGAAATAAATGCTAACATTGCATTTGCCTTCCTAACTACCGACTCAACCTGCAAGTTAACCTTAAGAGAATCCTGGACTAGGACGCCCAAGTCCCTTTGCACTCCAGATTTCTGAATTCTCTCCCCATTTAGAAAATAGTCTATGCCTCTATTCTTCCTACCAAAGTGCATGACCTCACACTTCCCCCTGTTGTATTCCATCTGCCACTTCTTTGCCCATTCTCCTAACCTGTCCAAATCCTTCTGCAGCCTCCCCGCCTCCTCAATACTACCTGTCCCTCCACCTATCTTTGTATCATCTGCAAACTTAGCCAGGATGCCCTCAGTTCCTTCATCTAGATCATTAATGTAGAAAGTGAAAAATTGTGGTCCCAACACTGACCCCTGCGGAACTCCACTAGTCACCGGCCGCCATCCTGAGAAGGACCCCCTTATCCCCACTCTCTGCCTCCTGCCAGACAGCCAATCTTCTATCCATGCTAGTACCTTGCCTCTAACACCATGGGCTCTTATCTTACTGAGCAGCCTCCTGTGCGGCACCTTGTCAAAGGCCTTCTGGAAGTCCAAGTAGATAACATCCATTGGCTCTCCTTTGTCTAACCTACTCGTTACCTCCTCAAAGAATTCTAACGGATTTGTCAGGCATGACCTCTCCTTGATGAAACCATGCTGATTTTGCTCAATTTTACCATGCACTTCCAAGTATTCTGAAATCTCATCCTTAATAATGGACTCTAAAATCTTACCAACAACCGAGGTCAGGCTAATCGGCCTGTAATTTCCCGTCTTTTGCCTCACTCCCTTCTTAAACAGCGGGCTTACATTAGCAAGTTTCCAGTCCTCTGAGAGCCTCCCTGACTCCAGTGATTCCTGAAAGATCACCACTAACGCCTCCACTATCTCTTCAGCTATCTCCTTCAGAACTCTGGGGTGTAATCCATCTGGTCCAGGTGATTTATCCACCTTCAGACCTTTCAGTTTTCCTAGCACCTTTTCATTGGTAATGGCCACCATACTCACCTCTGCCCCACGACTCTCTTGAACTTTGGGGATGTCACTCATGTCTTCCACTGTGAAGACTGACGCAAAGTACCTATTCAGTTCCTCCACCATTTCTTTGTCCCTACTACTACTTCTCCAGCATCATTTTCCAGTGGCCCAATGTCCACTTTTGCCTCTCTCTCACCCTTTATATATCTAAATAAGCTCTTGCAATCTTCTTTTATATTACTGGCTAGTTTACCCTCATATTTAATCTTCTCCCTCCTTATTTCTTTTTTAGTTGTCCTCTGTTGGTCTTTGTTGTTCCCAATCCCCTAGTTACCCACTGCTCTTCGCCGCAATGTATGCTTTCTCTTTAGCTTTTATGCTGTCCCTGACTTCCCTTGTCAGCCATGGTTGCCTCGTCTTCCCTTTAGTCTGCTTCTTCTTCCTAGGGATGAATTTTTGCTGTGATTCCAAAATTACTCCCAGAAACTCCTGCCATTGCTGTTCCACTGTCTTTCCTGCTAGGCTCATCTCCCAGTCAATTCTGGCCAGCTCCTCCCTCATGCCTCTGTAGTTGCCTTTATTCAACTGTAATACCGTTACATCTGATTCCAGCTTTTTCCTCTTAAATTGCAGTGTAAATTCTATCATATTATGGTCACTTCCTCCTAAGGGTTCCTTCACCTTAAGCTCCATTATCAAATCTGCCTCATTACACATCACTAAATCTAGAATTGCCTGTTCCCTAGTGGGCTCCACCACAAGCTGCTCCAAAAAGCCATCTCGTAGATATTCCACAAATTCCTTTTCTTGGGATCCACTACCAACCTGCTTTTCCCAGTCTACCTGCGTATTGAAATCCCCCATGATCACTTGCCTTTCTTACACGCCTTTTCTATCTCCTGGTGTATCTTGTGCCCCACATCCTGACTACTATTCGGAGGCCTGTACATAACTCCCATTATGTTTTTTTTACCTTTGCAGTTCCTCAACTCTACCCACACAGATTCTACATCATCTGACCCTACATCATTTCTTGCTATCGATTTAATTTCATTTCTTACTAACAAAGCAACCCCACCCGCTCTGCCAATCTCGATAGGAGGTATATCCTTGGATATTTAGCTCCCAGTCCTGATCCCCTTGCAGCCATGTCTCCGTGATGCCCACCACATCATACCTGCCAATTTCAATCTGCGCCACAAGCTCATTTATCTTATTTCGTATACTGCGTGCATTCAGATACACCTTCAGTCCTGTATTTCCCGTTCTCTTTCTCATTGTCGTCCCTTTATCTGATTTGCTTGAAGTTAGATTCCTAGCCCTTTCCAAACACTCTGTCCTATTTTGTGTTCTGGAGACTTTAATAGCCTCTCCTGGGCTCTCCTTTCTTTTCAGTTTTTTCATAATTTTCCATGAAGTTGAATCCACCCCCCCACATGCTAACCTGCTGCTTTGTTTCCCATTAGTCATACTTCTTGGAGTTTTACCCTCCCACCCCCACCCCCCCCACCCCGACTTTCTAGTTTAAAGTCCTGTTGACCACCCTATTTACCCTTTTCGCTAGAACATTGGTCCCAGATCCGTTCAGGTGGAGACCTTCCCAACGGTTCAGATCCCTCCTGTTCCAACATTGATGCCAGTGCCCCACGAAATGGAACCCCTCTTTCCCACACCACTCCTTTAGCCACGTGATTACTTCCCTTATTCTCGCATCCCTATGCCAATTTGCACGTGGCTCAGGTAGTAATCCGGAGATTATAACCCTTGAGGACCTGTTCTTTAATTTAGTTCCTAGTTCCTGATAATACCCAAACAGGTCCTCTTTCCTAGTCTTAGCTATGTTATTTGTCCCGACGTGGACCACAACAACTGGATCCTCCCTCTCCCTCTCCAATATCCTTTCAAGCCGGTCAGAGATGTCCCTCACCCGGGCACCGGGCAGGCAACATACCATGCGGGACTCTCAATCCTGCTTACAAAGGAAGCTATCAATTCCCCTAATTATAGAATCCCCTACAACTAACAATTGTCTTTTTGCTCCCCCCTCTTGAATGGCCTCCTGTGCCACGGTGCCGTGGTCAGCTGGCTCATCCTCCGTACAGCCCTCTTCCTCATCCACACAGGGAGCAAGTACCTCGTACCTGTTGGACAAGGTCAAGAGCTGAGGCTCTTCTGTTCCTGAACACTGGATCCCTCTACCTGCCTCACTTGCAGTCACACCCTTCAGAACATACCCGATAAAACATCAATTGGGGCTTGTTAATTTCCTGGGCGGGTTTGAGGCCATCATTCCTGCCCAATCAGGTTTGGAGGGCAGGTGTCTGGCCTCCAAGGTTGTTGGCCATGCATCGGAATGAAGTCACGGTCAGTAAGTTAAAGGATCCCCTGACACAGTACAGTATCAGAGGACCCAACAAATGCAGTATTGCTTCAAACTCTGCAGGGTAATTTGTCACTGAGCAATTTGCAGTCTTTTATTTTGAGTTCTGCTGTCTCCAAAACTTGGCACTGATTAGAGGCGGCAGTCTTTTTTAACCTGAACAAGTGAACTATTTATTTGCATGGAAGATTGTCTAGTTGTTGCATGTTTCCCTCCAGAGATGTCTGCGCCATTGGAGCAAGGGGAGAGGTGGGGGGGAAGGGCCAAACCAGCTCCTCGATTCAATGAGGGCTCCCTCAGATCCCTCCTACGTGTAATCTCTGACTGATGTGTGCAGCTGATGCCTACTCCTGGTAAGAGGAGGAAGCCAAGCCAGACACATGCAGCATTGGAGGAGGTGGCCCAGGAGGTCAACAGTGATGGGCTGGTCAGAAGGAAAAGGTCCTAATGCCAGAAAAGGCTCAATTACCTAATTGGGTGGCCAGGGTGAGTAAGTTCTCAGTATGTGAAATCTTGTGCCAGTGTGCTACAGGATGCGCTCGTGAATGCAGGAGGAAAGTCGGTTTGGCTGAGCCTCAAAGGCTGCATGATTCAACAAGGATACAACTGTCTTCGATGATGTCATTGTGCATTTAAAGTGGTGTTCTACTTGTAGGGTGGGTCGTTGGCAGAATGAACATATGATGGATGAGCACAGCATCCAGGCTGGAATGCACTTAACTAATACCATAAAATAATCTGAAACGTTAATGAGTGCATTCTTACACATCTTTTCAGGAGAAATGAGATCATAATCCCCATCTCTCTCAGATACTTTGTAGCCCTAGAAGATTGCCAGGAACAAAATATAGCACCCAGCAGAGCACTCAGCAGCTGAGAAAAGGCCTCTAGTTCATTTGAATTTAAATTGGATAGTCTGCTTATTCAAATAAACACTCCCAGCAGTAACAGGTCTACTAACTGCTAAACCTAGACTCAGAGCTCAGCTGTAGCTTTTAAACCTGCCCTAACAAGCTGCCCCTTAAAAAAATGGGAACCGTACATAGCGTGAATCTGAATCTAAAGGTGTATTACAGCCTTCACACTGTGTTATGGCAGTCAATTGGGTCACTAGTGACCTTAAAGACACCATTAGTTGGCATTTACATAATGCGGGTGGGGTTCCAACTTTGAAGCCCGCCCACCTGTCGTATTATACTAAACTGGCATGATGACATCGGGAATGCCACCTGATGTCATCATGCCCGATAATACATTACTGGATGCGGGGAACGCTCCCAATTTGGGAGTGTATTTTTCTTCCCCGAATGGGAGATGTGGTTGAACTTGCAGATTGCTCTGAAGGGATAGAAAGCTAAACTAGGAGAGGATGGCTCTTTATGTTAAAGCGAACTTATTGGTAGAAGAGTTAGACAAATCAGAATTGGGTACAGATTATCAAGTTGGATAATATCAAAGAGGAGAAATTAATGATTGGAATTTGTGATAAGCCACCAGGATAAGAAGCAAAATTGAACTTAAAGTTACACCAAAATAAGGGAAGTATATGGGGCTTTGATCATAATTGATCACTAGAACACATTCAGATATGTATCTTTGGGAATTCTTTGGAAATCAGCCCTGCACCTGTGGATTGGATAGAACAGGATATGATGTCTATTTACAAAAGGGGCAAAGTGATAACCTGGGTGCTACAGAATAGCCATTATTAGGAAGGTACTGGAAGGCACCATGAAAGGACAAATGATGTAACACCTAGGGAAATATGTAGCTATTACAGGGAAACAATGTGAAGCTGAGATTTTGACTGATATGAACAGGAGATATTCAGTGGGATTTGTTTATTTAGATCTCAACATGGCATTTCATACATCTTCACATTGACAATTTGTACACAATTTGGAAAGTATGATGTAAGTGATTAATTCTGAAATGATTGGAAAATTTACTAAAGGGTTAGAATCAAATAGTGGTTGTAACCTGGAGCTGTTACCATTGTTGGAAATGACTAGTGGATCAATTCAGGGTCAATTTCTGTTGATAATGTACATAAATGAGTCAGAAATGAGCACAAAAAGCTCTCCATGTTACAGATGTACAGATGATGCCTCACTGGGAAGGAATGCAAGCAACCAGAACAGGCTGACATATACAGATGGCATTGGAGAGGATGAAGCTCCTAAATTAGTAAACTGAAGAGTTGGGCTGACACATGGCAAATGTCATTAGATTGGAAGAAGAGAATAAGCTTTCACCTTTCACAACGTGTTATGAATACTGACCATATGCATGAAGTCAATACATGTGGCAGTGGAAGGAAATCATTGGGTGAACCTAACATTTAGGTATGGATTTTTGCTCTTTAAAAATGTCAGGTATGATCCAATTCTTGGATTCCTACCCCATTCCCATTTCTGGCAATTTTCACTGGCACAGGATAAGGGTGCAAGTAGCCAGTCCGCATGCAGCACTCCTGCCTTTCTGGCTCCGTTGCAGGGGTGGGCAATTCAATCTCCCATGCCCCACAGTTTTGACGGGGTTGGCCCTGTCTGTAAGTAGACATGTTTCATGGTCTCTCAATGGAGACATGAATCATGGGGTACCCCATTGGACTCATCAACAAAACAATAACAGACATTCAATATTCCTATTGAATTACATTGGCCCTCTTGCTTTCTCATGAAGATGTCAATCAATCACAGCCATTCATATCATCAATGTCAGAAGCTTTTATCCACTTCAGACTTCTTAATCTTGTATAAATAAATATGCAAGCAGTGGAAAAATGTAAAAGAAACAGCAGGTTATTACAAGGTAATAGAAATGGCAATAAAGCAAAGCTTTCCCTCTCTTGTGCAAATGTATAAACATTGCTTCTGAGATTGAAGTGCACTTACCATTCTTCGAGCTCCGCCAAGCATTCATAATGAGGCCACCTATTCAGCCTTCTTTTGTTGATACAGTTACCAGATGGCCATGCATCCAGCCTCCTCAGGAGAGTAGGGATGCCTATTAACATATGCTAATCACTCAATTGGAGTGATATATTAACTCACTTTTAAATTTAACATTGCATCCACAGGTTTCCCAGGATCCCTGAAACCTGCCAGGGAAAGCAAGGTGAGATCAAAATGGCCAAATCAATCTCATGGAAATACTTCAACAAATATTTAGTAGTCATAGCTGCTTTATTACCTACTAATAGAAAAGGGTTTATTCAGAAGACACTTGCTGACTATGTTTTACACTTTAGAGGTTTTTTGAATCACATCAGGGTGGGTGGCACTTTAGACTGGACCTTGGATGAGGACTATTATGACAACCAGCACCAGCCTACTCCTGAGGAACCTATAGCTGGACAGCAGAAAGGACAACAGCATTGAGGGTGACAGCAGGGAAGGGGGCAGCAGAGAGGGAAGCTGCAGAGGGGCATCAACAGAGAGGAGAGCAGCAGAGAGAGGGCAATAGCAGGGGGATGCATCTTTCAAAAGGCACCACCAACTTTGGGTTCCAATGAAGAGTCTTATTGGACTCAACACTTACTCTGTTTCTCTCTCCACAGATGCTGCCAGAACTGCTGATCTTTTCAGCACTTTCTGTTTTTATTTCAGAACTCCACCCTCTGCAGCATTTTGCTTTTATAAAGTAAATGGTACTATTTTAAAGGGGTGCAGGAACAGAGAGACTAAGGAGTTCGCTTACACAAATTTTTGAAGGTGACAGGATAAGTTGAGAAGGCTGTTAATAAAGCATATTGGGTCCTGGCTTGTTAAACAGCAGCAAAAGCAAGGAAGTTATGCAGAAACTGGTTAGACTGTTCAATTTAACTCTTTAGGAAGGATGTCAAGGCCTTAGAGAGGGTAGTCACTGTCACACTATATGCCTGTAAAATCTATTAGGAAGATGGACACTTTACCTTTAAAAGGCAGAATGGAATATGGGCAGTTTACATTAACAAAATAGATTCCAGAGGGCCAAGTGACTTATTTTTATACACACAAGATTTAACTCATGTCTGAACATACCTCTGGAAAGCCATTAAAATGTATATGTTCTTGTGGAGGACCTTCCATTCAAAAGGTATCAGGATGCAAGATCACTTGTGGAATTTACAGGTACTATTGTCTTGATATTTACAGAAACTTAAGTACAATGTTTTCCCCAGATTTGGTGTTCGCAAACTTAAAATCTAACAGAGTGTGAAGGAACCATTTTATCACAAGCAGGTGTGGATTGTGTCATTCATTCCTCATTGTTTGACAATTATATCTGCCATCAACCCAAGTGTGGACAGTGAAAAATATCGATACTGTTGTCACATGACAGAAACTGACTTGAGATAGCAAATATCTTATTTATTCTAAGGACAGCCCAGAGAGGACTAATCTAGGACAAGGACCTCAGGGGGAATACATCTCACCCTCAGAAGAAAAGTACCATGCCTCAAACAGATCATCTCAGGCAGAGAAGTTGAGTTTTTCTTTGACCTGTGGAATGTGATTTTGGCTACAGGGCTTCACCACAGCTTTCAACTGGAAAAGCCAAAAGCCTACTATTGCTTGGTGTACCATTGTGAATTCATTTCCAAAAACCTCCAAACTTCATTTTTCTTCTTCAGTGAACTGAAAAAGAATTCCAAGGCCTACAAATCTTTCAATGAGTTTCTTGGAGAAACAGAGTAATATTGACTTTTGGGACTTTAAGTAAACTAAGTGGATGTTACAGCCTTGAAAATCATCTTTTTGTGCTTGTGTTGTAAAGATCCTGTTTTTTATTTTTCTTGGACGTGGCTTTACAATTGGACCGTGGCTTTAAAAACTACCATGGCTGCAGTTGAAAGAGATGTTCGCTGGAAAAGGATGAGGAATATCTACAATGTTGCTATTTGGAACATAGGGTGCTGTAAGAGAACAGGATGGTGCTGGAATGGGGTTCTGGACTAAGGGAAACTGCCTGATGACAGCATTTAATTGGCTCCAGGTGACCAGGGTTTTGTGTGCTAACAGTGCAGGGAGAACAGCTCCTAGCCTGCAAAGAGGGAAGACCTGAAACCTCTCTCTCCTCTGTTTGTAAGATTCCAGCAATTCTGCCATAATAGCTAGCTGGCTATCCCTCATATCTCTGTTACCTGCTTTCTCTGAAAACCCCTGTCAAGAGGAAAATGAGAAAAATCACCAGTAGAGACACTGAAAAGCAAGTTTTTCAACCAGTGAACCACAGACTGAAAGTGCTGGGAGACACATCATGTCATCAACAACAAACTGCAAGGAATTTGGAAAACATCAATCAAAGTCAACCCATCTAACCCTGTCCCCTGGATTGGTGCTATTGAACTGTTTTATCTCACCTTTAAAATCCATGTTTTGTGTGTCTTATGTGTGCCTGTGTGTTTGTGTATAGGGGTTCAAGAAGGGGTAGAGTTTAAGTTATTGAGTTAAAAGTTAGCAGTTTATATTTCTTTCTTTTGCCCCTTGTTAAGGACAGTTTGTTCAATAAACAGTTATTTACTTATTAAGTTCACAAACCTGGTACTTGTACTCTGTTAACCTAAATTAAACATTTAGGTAGAATTGGGGCAACCTGGTCATTTGGTCAAACTTTTCACATTTGTCCTGGTATGGGGAGCAGTGGGGCTTGATATTACAGTGCACTATCCCCAGTGAGTCATGACAGTGAAGGCGTCGGTGTATAAGTTTGGGAGGGGGAAGGAGATTGTCCGGGAGGAGGAGGGAATACCGCAGGGAGGTTGGGTGGGGAGGACAGTGTAACTGGGGAGAATGGTGCATCTGGGGAGGTAGGTGCAAAGGCAGGAGGAAGGTATAAGGGAGAGAGTTCAGAGGGGGTGAGGTGTCTGGGGGAATGAGAGAGTTTGGAGGGAGGAAGGTGTCTGGGAGGAGGAGGGAGTTTGGAGGGGGGAATGTGTCTGGGGGAGGATGGAGGTTGGAGGGGGAGGGAGGACATGGGGAGGAAGGGGTAAGGATGGAGGAAGGAGTAAGGGTGGAGGAAGGAGTGAGGGTGGAGGAAAGAGTAAAGGGGGGTGGAATGTCCAGGTGAACATGCAAAGGAGGGGTCTGTGAAATCAATGACTGCCTCCTGGGGATTGAACTCAGGGTGGGCATGGTAGGATAGAATGGTGAGTGTGAGAGGGGGCAGATGGAACCAGTAGGGTGGAAGGGTGCCTTGGTGGGGACATGGAGGCAAACACAGACCCTGGAGGTGGGAAGGAGGAGGTTGGAGAGGTCAACATGGATGGAGATGGGATTTTCAGAAAGGTAGGGAATGTTCACGGTCACCTAGATAGCCTGGAATGACAAGGGTTTGGGACGTAGGGTAACAGTGGGGAGGTCAAAGGTAATGCCAGGTGGGTGGGCTGTGATGGGGGAAAGGATATGGGTGACCGGGGGAGGGGAACAGATGGGGGAGCTAATCAAAAACTTAATGATTACCGTGCTGTGCAAATCAAAAGTGAGTGGAACCTCGTGTTAGACGGGAACAGATGCTGCATGGGAGTGTGATCAGTGGCTGGGCGGAGATGCAGGTCAGCTCAGATAGACAACTGAAAGGGAACCACAGCAGGCAGCATTGAAAATGTTCATGACAGTGAGATGAGTGTGATGGATGAAAGCTCCACGTGCGTGGGAGAGTGCTTGCACAAGGCTCCAAAAGGCTCTGCCACACACACATACTTCTCCCTCCAGAATCACTCATGGTCTGGCTCCTGAACTGCTAGTCGGGGTGGATGCAGGGGGAGGATTCGCGAAACCTGTGAATGAAGATGATAGATGACATTACACACTATTCAGTGAAAGTGGATATATTTTCAAATTAAAAGCGACAAAATGTGTTCACCTATCAACCACTTGTGATCAAAAATTCTTAACTTTTCTTGGTCTACCACTCATTCTAGGTGCTACCCTAACATCCGCTGCAGGGGTGGAGACAGCCTGTGCAATGTATGGCCCTGTTGCCTCTGATAACTCTGGTATGCGCCCTCTGTGGAGCTGAGGCCTTGAGGGCCCCAGCTTGCTTTGGCTGTCTTCCTGTGGGCCAGCTGCTCCCTCTGCAGTGACAGAGGATGAGGTTAGAGGGCCACAGGCAAAGGGGACTTGGAGGGATCTGACAGCCTCTGAGGTTCCTGAGTGGATGATCCAGGGTGTCCAGCTGCTGCTCGTCCTCCCTTTGCGTGCCCAAGGGCCCTGCCTGACTCCTTGAGGGGAAGGAGCAATTGGAGGGGCATCAAGGTGCCCTGTTTCCCTCTCACGTTGCCACTGCAGGAACCCATGGCCACCGAGATGGAGTGCAGGTCTATGCACATTTCTCCATTCTGCTGGACCAGGGTCTCCATGATGTCTGCCATCATTCTCATAGTGACCTCCGTGCATGTACATTTGGGCATCACTTCATCAGAGAGCAGGCGGATGCACTCCTCTGACTTGTTTGCCACCTTGTTGAGGGTTTCCAACAGTTCTGCATGATGCTACCCGACCTTTTGTTGATTTTCCACCATGAGTTGGAAGGTCAAATCCAGAGGCGCGTCATCTGATTCAGGCTTCACGGATGCCACTTCCCCAGCAGTCGTCCGAGTGCCAGGGAGCTCAGCTGAACCTGCCTCCTCCTGCTGCTGACACATATCCATGCGGTGACTACCAGATTGTGAACCTAAGCCTGCTTTAGATCTAGGTCCCACCAAGATATGTGTCTCTGTGCTGTTAGAGGGTGTGGGTAAGCACTGTGGTGTGTCTTACAGGCTGCTTATTTCCCACTTCTTCAATGGAGGAGGATTGGAGTGAAATTGTTGTAATTTGGAATTCACTGCCTGAAGGGGTGGTGGAAGCAGATTTAATACTAACTTTCTAAAATGAATTGAATAGATCTTTGATGAAGACAAATTTGCAGAGTTATGGAGAAAAGGAAGGGAATGGCACTTACTTCAATATGTTGACATATTATAATGGGCAGAATCGGCAATGCAGGTCCAGGCTGCAGATCTGGAAGTGAGTGGCATTGCTGCTTGGGGTGGAAGCAACCGGCCAAATGCGATCACATAGTGGCCAGCCAATTAACAAGGCTAAGGCGGAGGGTCTAATCTAGTGACAGGTGTCATGTTTCTATAATGATATAAGCACCAATCACTCATAAGGGATTGTGTAAACACGTTGTGCATTCATTCATTTAGGTTAGATGCATAAGATCATATACATAGATAGAAAACTTGAAGGCATCAGCAATAGGGTGTTGGCCTGTGAGCAAAACACAGCACACAAAGTGAAACTGACACTGGATCACACGACACACTTCCCTTCTATTGATGGCATGCTGCTATCCCTTAAAGGCATATTACAACATCCCCCTTTCTTTTTAAAGATACATTCCTCCCTTCCAAAGAAGTATAACTATTTACAATGCATGTTCATGTTTAGTTACCTTTACATAAGAGTATAGAACTGAAGAATCTATGATTCTCTAAAGCATATAGGTAATCTGCTGGTAAACCCAGATCTTGTGATGGTGACCTTGTCTGGAGGTTTCTTTAATTGCTCACAGTGACCTGTGGGATTGTCATTTTTGGGTGATGTTCCTGGTTTCATTTGGGATCTTGTCCCAGATGCAATAGGACATGTTGAGGAACTGGAATGGATCGGATTTGTTCTCAGTTACGCCCCATCTTAGTGCCTTTGTGTGTAATGACTTTATAGGATCTTGATTCCGAACAAATCCTTGTAAGCTTGGCTGTTTGCCACATACCTTCTGTGGGGTCCTGGATGCGAACGTGTTGTCCCAACTGTAAACTTGGCAATTCTGTACCTGCACTTTTATAGTGTATGTTGGTCATCTTCTCTTGCAGTTTTAAAAGTTGTTCTCTCGTTTCTGAGAGAGTAGAATGGATAAGAGTAGGTAAATTGGTATACACTGCTCTGCCGAACATGAGCCCTGCTGGTGATGGAATAGATGCACTTAAAGCTTACATACTCTCAGATGTAGCATTGCAATGTGTAGATCTTGATTGTTCTGTCTATATTTGAGAATTAGCGATTTCACCATGTGAATCATTTGTTCAGCTAGGCCATTAGATCTAGGGTAATGAGGAGAAGAAGTAATGTAATTGATATTCCACTTCTCAAACATATCCTGAAATGGCTTACTAATAAATTGTGGACCATCATTCATAATGATTCCTTTGGCACACAAAATAAACTGAAAATAGCACTTAGAGTGGGCATGACAGTTATGCTTGACATAAAAACAGAAAATGCTGGAAAAACTCAGCAGGTCTGGCAATCTAAGACTCATAGATTCTTCAGTTCTATACTCTTTTGTAAAGGTAACTAAACATGAACATGCATTGTAAATAGTTATACTTCTTTGGAAGGGGGGGGTGTATCTTTAAAAAGGGGGGTGTTGTAATATGCCTTTAAGGGATAGCAGCATGCCATCAATAGAAGGGAAGTGTGTCATTTGATCCAGTCTCAGTTTCACTTTGTGTGCTGTGTTTTGCTCACAGGCCAAAGCCCTGCTGCTGATGCCTTCAAGTTTTCTATGTATATAATCTTACGTGCCTAACCTAAATAAATGGACCCACAAAGTTTTTACACAATCCCGTTTGAGTGATTGGTGCTTATATCATTATAAAAACATGACACATGTGGAGAGAGAAACAGAGTTAATGTTTCGAGTCCATATGACTCTAGAGTTTTTCCAGCATTTTCTGTTTTTATTTCAGATTTCCAATATCTGCAGTATTTTATTTTTATTATATTTGTGATTGATGTATTGTGCAATTGTGGGATAATGGGTTATTTGCTAAAGTAGTTGACGATGACGATGAAGTAAGTGTTACGGGCATGTAAGAGATCGGGTGCGATTTTGGACCAAGGATGAGTAGGAACTTGATGCAGAATGAGTGGCTCTTCCTGCTGACGTGGCATATGGTCTTTACATTCCTCACACTTCTTGACGACGACTTGAATGTCATTGTTCATATCTGGCCAAAAGATTGTCTCTCTTTGCGAGTCTTCTCAACCGATTTATGCCCATGTGTTAGTGATAAAGCTGTTGAAGAATGTCAGGTTGCAAAGATTCCCAAAACCTGCCTGTTTTTAAAAATGACTGCAGGAGATGCCTAGCTCATCTCAGCAAGGCCAAAATGGTCTCACATGTTTGTTGTTATGACAGACAGATGGTAAATGCCAAGCTGCCCAAATCCCAGAGGGAAACTTGAAGCAGCTGCCACAACTATTTTGCAATTTGTACTTATTTTGAGAAGTGGGATTTGAATTCGGTAAAAAGGCCACCAAGTTTTATAGGTTTCTTACAAAACTAAATTAAACCTTTATTAATAGAGGAAATTATTTTAAGTGCATACATAGTCTACAATTATTACAATAATAACTTCTAAATCCCCTAATTAATCTAAACCTCAGTTACACCTTCGTTAAGGCAACAGTGAGACACATAGGTTTTTAAAAGGCCTAGGCAAAGTAACACACAAAACCCTGAACAGTTGAAGTCAAAGTGAGTTTTTCTCAGTTTCAATTCCTTGTAGACAGCAGCTTGAGGCTTAGATGCTGGAAGCTTTTCACACTTGTTAGATCTTAGAATTCCTGCCCTTACACACAACTTTCACTCCTTTATATATATTTTCCCCTTCAAATGCAAATTCCCCTGGTTTCATTATGTCTTTGGACTCTTACCTCTCTAATAATAAAAATCCATCAAAGTTTAAAGTTTATCATTAATCTTTGGGAAAAATAAACACACTGTTTCTTAACTTCTCCTGGCTAGGTGAGTTCGAGCTACTTTGGTTTATTTAAAAATTCAAATGTTCCCTTTACACCTGACATTTCAAAATTTCTTCATTTTCCTACTTAACACTTCAAAGCTAGCTTATTTTCCATTACATCAAACCCTTCAGACCAGCTGCCTTTAAATCAACTAAGTCTCGCACATGCACACATGCACAACTACTTACTCTACTTTACAATAAATTCCAATAACATTATGAAAATTATTATATCTTCCTGACATCGTGGACATTCTGAATTGAATCAGGCCATCCTTCGATGATAGTTTTCCATACTTTATGTAATGAGGGATCTTTTGCCATTCCTTCTAGTAGCTGCTGGCATTTCCATTGTGCAAACTGTATCAGATCAGTTGACAGTCTTGCATTCTCCTGCAAGCATAATGTCACAGCTCCCTTGAAACTTTGGTGAATTTTGGTGAAACATTCTGGATATTTCAATGTTAGGTTGTGAACTGAGGTGATAGGAGTAGTTTCTGAGGTTGAGCAGCCTTTTGATGTCTGACTAATTCCATGGATTGTCACTAATGCAAGGTCACAGTATGCCTGTAGACGTGCGATCACTGAGCCTTTAGCCTCCGTGATGTAGAACATCTGGGACACCCAGAAGGATTGATTGTACTTACACTCCAGGACTATGGATCCTGCACATGGAATAAGTGAACCATTGTACACTGAAAGTTGTGTAGTAATAGGTTTCACCATGGCGCTCCATGTCTGTGGATACATATCTTTTAGAATCCACAGAGGCAGTGTGTTGGCAATTGTCCCTGTGTTAACCTTGGCCAATAATAAATAGTTGCCAACTTTCTTAGGGCAGATAAGTTTAATCTTGGCAAACGCTTTGGACGGGTGTGACAGTATCAATGTTTTCCATGAGACTGACAGTGTGAAACATCTGTTCACCGCTCTTCATGACATCATGCACATCATTATCATTTTCTGGTGTGCCAGTCACTTCATGTATGTTTATGACAGGATACTAGATGATCATTTTTATTGCTTGGTGGTACCCTTTGTGTACAGTCTGTTTGGATCAGTGCACAGCTCTTTGCAGCTGCATCTGCCTTTGCTCTGGTGCATTGCCTATGCTAATGGCCCTTTCTGCCACATGCCTTACAGAATTGATGAGAAGCTGGGCATTTCCTTGGTGCATGCAGAAGGCCACACCTTCCACATGTCTTGCTGGGTTTGGGTGTGATAGTGAGTGCATCAACAATTGGGGTTATGCTTAGGATCTATAAGCTTCATCAACCTGTGAGGATCGCTTCATACTTATGTTCATCCTTGGGTAGCTCTTTAATGCCCTACACTTTGGGCTTGTCTAACAGATATTTCTGGAATGCTTCCATTGGAGTAGGTGCCATCACCAACTTAACATTTCTGTCTGCTAGCTCTGCATTTGAAAAATCACAGTACGTACCCTTTTCTCTGCATCCGCTGATGAAGTGGTCTATGGATTCTGTGGGCTGTTATCGAAAAGACATGAAGTTTAGCTAATGAATACAGAAGTTTAACCCAATTCTGAATTGAGCTTCCAATGTAACCCCATATCTTTAGGGGATCATTTAGCTCTTTTTCTGTTAATCCTGACATGTGTAGGCCTTCATTCCCAATTGCTAGGCAATTTTTTATGGCTTGTTTGTCTGGTTTAGACACACCTAAATCAAAAAACCATAGCTCTGTACGCTGTTTAAACATTTTGAATTCGGATAGTAGGTCAGCTGCATCCCAATTCAAACTGGGAAATTTTGTGGACATTTTGACAATATCCCTTTGAACCTCCCTCGTTGTTTTATTCAATTTATTGCTTAGCAACTCCTGAAGCTATGGCACTGCCACCATGACCCTCGAATTTACGGCCCCTGCCTGCCAGCTGCCAGCATACCCGCGTGGAGGTTGGAGGTGCTGTGTAATGTTCTAGCCCAAGTCTCCGTTAGCATCACAACATCATTTTTCATGTGGCTATTTGTGCCTGCAGCTCACCAATCTTATTTATCATGTTTTATGTATTTACATACATGCACTGTAAACCTAAATTATACCTTATTTTATTTCCTCTTAGCCTGACCACATCTAATACCTTACTATTTCGCACTCTATAATTGTTATAATCGCAACCTTCACTGACCCAATTTTTACGATGGTTTTGTTTTTCTTTTTGTTTGACTCTCCCTGACTTGCTATCGACCTGGCCTACACCCTGGTCATTTGCCTTTCCTGACTGAGCTAACCTGGATTTGGTACTCTCGACGCGCTGTCCCACTCACTGAACTGACAGGCCATGCACTGCAATCTCACCACCAGGGATCCATCTGCTTACCAGCTCTTTACTTGAACGCTGGTTTGGCCCTGTGTTTCAAAGATTTCTGTGCAGTCACAATGCTGTGATTTCAATACGCTGACACTTTGAACTCAATGCAGTCTGACCAGAATGTCAAGGATCGTCTCATGCCTTGTAGAATGATCTAAGGCTGTTCACCATGCCATACCTGTACTTAATATTGCAGCCATAATGTTTGACCACTGCTGAACACCGTGTCATGTTTTTATAATGATATAACCACCAATCACTCAGAAGGGATTGTGTAAATGATGCATTTGTTGCCAATGCCGCACATGCACTGTTCTAGTGCTTTACTACGTTAAGTTATTATAAGTGACAGGGTAATCAGCGGCCAGGAGCAAATATTGCGCTGCTCATGTCATCACAACTGTGTTTTAGGCACCATTCTTTAATTTCTAACTGAAGTGGATTGGCCTGTCGTCATGGTGGGGGAGTCAGTTTTCTGGGTTGGGACTGCAGTCAGAGTCGGGCCTTGGGCCATGATTGAGGTGGGGGACTTACAGGGAACGGGTTTGAGGGTATGAAGGGAAGGGGGATGGGGGTGAGGATGAGGAGGAGAGGGGACTTATTTAGAGGCTCTGTTTTGTGCTAATCATGGGCCTGTAAAAGAAATCCGCAAGAGTTGTTTAATAGTCATTTCAAAAACAGGAATGTGAGGTTTCCAACAATGTCATTGGCACATGTGCAGAGGGGTACTGGCAGGATGGGCGCAGCAGAGTGATATTACTGGGTTTTGACACATGTGCAGACCAGTGTGCATGCACAGACAGCTATCGGCAGCCATCTTGCATTACATACGAACATAGATATGAATCAGGAGCAGGAGTAGGCCACTCGGCCCCTCAAGCCTGCTCCGCCATTCAATAAAATCATGGTTGATCTGATTGTAACCTCAACCCTACATCCCTCCCTACCCACAATAACCTTTCACCCCCTTGTTAATCAGGAATCTATCTAGCTCTGCCTTAAAATTATTAAAAGACTCTGCTTCCACCACCTTTTGAGGAAGAGAGTTCCAAAGACTCACTACCCTCTGAGAGAAAAAAATTCTCCTCATCTCTGTTTTAAACGTGCGATCCCTTATTTTTAAACAGTGACCTCTAATTCTAGATTCTTCCACAAGAGGAAACATCCTCTCCACATCCACCCTGTCAAGACCCCTCAGGATCTTAAAGGTTTCAATCCAGTTGCCTCTTACTTTTCTAAATTCCAGTTGATACAAGCCTAACCTGTCTAACTTTTCGTCATGAAGGAACCTGCCCATTCCTAGTATTAGTCTAGTAAACCTTCTTTGAACTGCTTCCAACATATTTTCATCTTTCATCAAAAAAGGAGACCAGTACTGTACACAATACTCCAGATGTGGTCTCACCAGTGCCTGTACAACTGAAGCATAACCTCCCTACTTTTGTATTCAATTCCCCTCTCAAGAAACAATAAAATTCTATTAGCTTTCCTAATTACTTGCTGTACCTGTATTAACCTTTTGTGATTCATGCACTAGGACACCCAGATCCCTCCGAATCTCAGAGCTCTGCAATCTCTCACCATTTAGATAAAGCTTGTTTTTTATCCTTCCTGCCACTATGAACAATTCCACACTTGCCCACATCATACTCCATTTGCCAGATTTTTGCCCACTCACTTAACTTATCTATGTCACTTTGTAGCCTCTTTCTGTCCTTTTTAAAGTTTACTTTCCTACACACCTTTGTATTGTCAGCAAATTTAGTAAACATTCCTTTGGTCCCTTTATCCAAATCATTTATATAAATTGTAAAAAGTTGAGGCCCCAGCACTGATCCCTGTGGCATTCCACTCGTCATATCCTGCCAGCCAGAAAAAGGCCATTTATGCCAACTCTCTGCTTCCTGTTAGCTAACCAATCTTCTATCCATGACAATATGTTACCCCCTATACCACGAGCTTTTATTTTCCATAATAGCCTTTGATGTGGCACTTTATCAAATTCCTTCTGGAAATTTAAGTATAGTACATCTGCCAATCCCCTTTTATCCACAGCACATGCGCCTCCTTCAAGAACTCCAAAAAATTGGTTAAATATGATTTCCCTCTCACAAATCCATGTTGACTCTGCCTGATTGCCTTGAATTTTTCTAAGTGCCCTGCTATAACATCTTTAATCACAGCTTCTAACAATGTCCCTGTGACAGATGTTAGGCTAATTGGCCTATAGTTTCCTGCTTTCTGTCTCCCTCCCTTTTTGAATAAAGGAGTTACATTTGCTATTTTCCAATCTATTGGAACCTTCCCCCGATTCTAGAGAATTTTGGAAAATTAAAACCAATGCATCAACTATCTCACAGCCACGTCTTTCAAGACCTTAGGGTGAAGTCCATCTGGACCTGGGGATTTGTCAGCCTGCAGCCCCAACAGTTTGCTCAACACCACTTCCCTGGTTATTTGTAATTTTCCCAAGTTCCTCCCATTTCCTGATTTACAGCTATTTCTGGGGTGTTACTTATGTCCTCTATAGGGAAGACCAAAGCAAAATACCTGTTTAATTTATCCGCCATCTTCCTACTTTCCATGATCAATTCCCTAGATACACTTTCTTTAGGACCAACACTCACTTTGTTAACTCTTTTCTTATTTAAATATCTGTAGAAACCCTTACTATCCGTCTTTATGTTACTAGCTAGCTTTCTCTCACACTCTAACTTTTTCCTCCTCATTAATCTTTTTGTTATTCTTTGCTGTTCTTTATATTCTTTCCAATCTTCTGACCTGCAACCCATCTTTGCATAATTATATGCTTTTTTTTTACAGTTTGATACTGTCTTTAACTTTTTTAGTTAACCACAAATGGTGGGCCCTCCCCTTGGAATTTTTCTTTCTCATTGGAATGTATATATTCTCTGTATTCTGAAATATCCCTTCAAATGTCTGTCACTGAACCTCTATTGACATATCCTTTAACCTCATTTTCCAGTTCACTTTAGCTAGCTCTGCTTTCATGCCCTCATAATTGCCCTTATTTAAGTTTAAAATACTAATCTTGGATGCAGTAGTTTCTCCCTCAAAATGAATGTAAAATTCAATCATATTATGATCGCTGCTACCTAGGGGTGCCTTCACTATGAGGTTATCAATTAATCCTATCTTGTTACTCAACACTAGGTCTAGTATAACCTGCACTCTGGTTAGCTCCAGAATGGCTATTTTAAGAAACTATCCCGAAAATAATCTATGAACTCCTCACCTACACTACCTTTGCCCATCTGATTTTTCCAGTCTATACATAGATTAAAATTACCCATGATAATTGCTGTACCTATCTGACAAGCTCCCATTATCTCTCCTTTTATGTTCCATCCTACCATGTAGTTACAATTAGGGGGCCTGTACACCACTCCTACAAGTGACTGCTTGCCTTTATCATTTCTCATCTTAACCCAAACCACTTCTACGTCATTGTTTCCTGAACTTCGGTCATTCCTCTTTAATGTGCTAATACCATCATTAATTAACAGTGCCACCAATCTACCTTTTCCGAACTTCCTGTCCTTCCTAAATTTCATGTATCCTTCAATATTCAAGTCCCAACCTATGTCATCCTGTAGCCATATCCTGGTAATGGCTATTAGATTGTACTTATTTATTTCTATTTGCGCTATCAGTTCATCTGTTTTTTTTTCGAATGCTACATGCGTTTAGATACAGACCCTTTAGTTTTATCCTTTTATTATTTTTGTAGCATCTAGCTTTATCTGCTGACTTACTCTTAGATTTGTACTCTTTGTCCCTTCCTCTCATGGTCTGTTTATCATTTCCCATATTAATAACTTTCTCTCTTGTCTTGCTTCTACTCTTTGGTTTACCACATCTTTCCAAATTTGATTGCTTGCTCCCACTATTCAGTTTAAAACCCTCTCTGCTTCCCCAGTTATGTGGCTCATGAGGGCACCAGCCCCAGCACGGTTCCAGTGTAGAACATCCCAATGGTACAGATCCCACTTTCCCCAGTACTGGTGCCAATGACCCACAAACCGGAATCCACTGCTCCCACACCAGTCTTTAATCAACGCATCCATGTCTCTAATCTTATTTGTCCTATTCCAATTTGCACGTGGCTCAAGTAATAATCCAGAAATTATTTCCGTTGAGGTTCTGCTTCTTAATTTGGTGCCTAGCCCCTCATACTGACTATACAGAGCCTCTTTCCTCTTCCTGCCTGTGTTGTTAGTACCTACACTGACCATGACCACTGGATCCTTCCCCTTCTACTGCAAGTTCCTCTTCAGCCTGAGCAGATGTCCCAAACCTGGCACTGGGCAGGCAACATAACCATCTGGACTCTCACTCCTTGCTACAGGGAGCAGTGTCAATCCCCCTCACTATACTGTCCCCTACTACCACTACGTTCCTTTTTTGCTCCCCCCACTTGAATGGCTTCCTGTACCACGGTGCCACAGTCAGTTGCTCATCCACCCTGCAGCCCCAGCTCTCATGCAAACAAGCTGAGAACCTCAAACCTATTGGAAAATTGCAAAGGCTCACCCTCCTGCACTCCTGCCCTCTGGGTCCCCTTACATGCCTCACTCACAGTCACACCCTCCTATCCCTGACCACTGACCAAATCAGAAGACCCTATCCTAAGTGGTGTGACTGTCTCCTGGTATAAAGCATCCAGGTAACTTTCCCCCTCCCTGATGTGTCGCAGTGTCTGCAGCTCAGCCTCCAGCTCAATGACTCTGAGCTGAAGTACCTCAAGCTGTAAACACTTACTGCAGACGAGTTTTCCCTGGATCACAATGTTATCCAGGAGCTCCCACATGCTGCAGCCATGACACATCACCTGTCCTGCCATCCTTAATGTGTTTTAAATAATTACTTGATTATATTAGTCACTTATTTATGTTGCTTTCTTATATATTTTATTAACTTTACCACCAATTTTTGTACTATTTTAAACCTTAGATATAGAATAGAACTTACCCCCTTACCAGATACTCACCAAACAGCTAGCTCCTTTCCCTGTAGTCGAGCAAGAACCAATTCTTATGGGGTGAGAAATATACAAAAAGGAAACAACTAACGTTAACTGTGTTCCTCTCCACAGATGCTGCCAGACCTGCTGAGTTTTTCCAGGTACTTTTGTTTTTGTTTTGGATTTCCAGCATCCGTAGTTTTTTGCTTTTATAAACAAATATCTCCTCTGACTGCGTGTAGACGTTGACATTGGCATGCTCGGGGTTGGCCACCCCCTCTCTCTACCCCCCCGCTCTCCCCTCTCCCCCCTCCCCCTTCCCCTCCCCCTCTCCCCTCCTCCCCCTCTGCCCCCTCTCCCCCATCTCCTCCCTCTCTCCCCTTCCCCCTCCCCCTCCTCCCCTTCCCCCTCCCCCCTCTCCCCTCCCCCTCCCCACCTCCCCCCTCTCCCCTCTCCCCTCCCCCCTCTACCCTCTCCCCTCCTCCCCCCCTCCCCTCTCCCCCCTCTCCCCTCCTCCCCCCTCCCCTCTCCCCCATCTCCCCCTCCCCCCTTTCCTCCCCCCCCACCACTCCCCAACCCCTCCCCACCCCCTCCCCCCTCTCTCCCCGCCTCCCCCCTCTCCCCCCCGGACCCAAAGACAGGAGGTAAATTGTTTCTGACATTGGCCACCAGTGGCTGCTTCTGCTGCATTGTGAAACCTCTTCATCCTGAGATGCTTCCCCAGTTGTGTGCTTGCCCAGCCAAGATATTGAAATTAAATTTCCTTGCGAAATATGCATTGCACTTGAACTTTGGTAGACTCAGCTTCAGAAGTACTGAGTTGCAACTTGTACCATGATACTGGACTTGCATAATTTACCCCAGAAACATTTTGCCTGACGAAAGAGCTAAATGTATAATTCATTACTTATAGCTTCTATTTTTAATGCATTAATTCCTACTCTCAGCCAAAATGGATACCTGCCACTAAGCACATGAAAGCCCATCAACTGTAATTATTCAATGTCTTCCATCAGATATGGTCCCATCTGTAGATGAGTTTTTAGACAACATGTTCCTTGAGGTCAGAATTCTACAATACATTCATTTTCTAAAATAGATAACTTGTTCAAATAATTCTGACAATTTGCAGTAAATGTGGCCTGGCAGAGATTGCTTACTGCAAATCCTGACAATTAACAATAAGATAGTATTGTACATATAACTCATAATGATTTCAATTTCTTAACTCTGTCAATCAGCTTCAAAAAGTAACCAAGCATTGTAAATTATGTACAAGAATATGCACCTCTTACTAATGTGAGGAGCAGAAAGAAGAATAAAGTAATGAGCTCATGCTTGTAATTGATCTTGAATTATCATTCAAAATCAACCAACCAGTGATCCATTTGCCTTGTTAACAACCAGCAAACACATGACTAAAATGAATAGTAAATAACATGAAATAGCAAAAGGAAAGCAGGTGTTGATATAGTATAATTGACTTAATACATTTAATATGGTGTGTATTTAGATCAATATGTTTTTTGAAGCAGTTCATTTAGAACTGCACATTCCTGTATCAAATCAAAAAAAAAACATCTTTCTGATGTGATATTAAGCCATTTGCCCTCTCAGGTGGACTTAAAAAATCCCAAATGTAAGACCTTGTCCATGGTCTAAAGGTTCTTGTCTTGGATATCAACAGCACACAACAACTTGGATGAAATTTCAACAAAAAGGTGATACAACTTTATCAAACCACTAAGCAATAGTGCATACTCACGATGATACTGGTTGCTTAGCTTCCCTGCGATCAGGAGTACGTCTCGGTAGTCAATCCAATGATGAATCCTCCATGCACATCTTCTGAGTAACTGATCAAATTGCTCTAACCACTGTAGCAGAGTTGGTTCTGTGGACCCTTTCTTTACACCTTTCTTTGCTATGGCCCTGTGCCATATTAGGTAAAGCCTGCTTTTAGTCTATTTGATTGTTTTTCAGTTACATCACCATATATCTCCGTGCCTTCTCCAGATGTAGCCTGGCTAGGTCCCCTTTGAAGCATGAGGTACCATAGCCAGCTTGACTCCGCTTTGTTATCCCCAACACCGTTATCAATCTCCAGAGCTGGGAGAAGGCGGCACATTTACTGTTCCTTACCGAAGCTCAGTCTGCTTATCTTCCCTAGTATAAGCCCTCCTGCAGGTAAAGTCATTTTGCAGGACTTGCTGATTCCAGCAAGGCTTTCATTTGACTCAATTAACTATCATGCTTTGTGTTTTGAGCCAACAGTGCAGTTCTTTACATATCTTCAGTCTGGGTCCTTTTTATACCTTTATGTTCCATGTTACCACCATGAGACAGACTCCACACACAGGGTTATACCACAACCAGTCTACATTAATTAATATAAAAGAAATAAAGAAACAGTTACAATGTGATTGTACATTAAAAAATAATATATTGGCTTACGTGGGCGCTGGGCAGAACCATCCAAGATTTGCTCTAAGTGCGGTAGCGAGCGGGAAAAAGAATGCTTTACCCACCGGCCTCAATGGCGGCTTTCACGCCGTATTGTCCCAATCCCACATCATTAATCATGCATTCCCGGGAAACACACCTCCAATTTGCCCGCCCTGCCGTCATCTTGCTGCTTCTTCACGCCAGGAGCCATATTTAAACTGCAGCTACACTCTCAGTGCTTCCAGCTCAGGACTGCTGCAAAGAAGACATGGCCCCGAAAGGCAAGAAGACTGCAGTCCTCTGATTCGATGATGCATCCTTGGAATGCCTTTTGGACGCTATGGAGGGCTGCCGTGATGTCTTCTATCCCTGCGCAGGAGGGGCAGCAATATCACCAATCTAGCTTGGGAGGTGGTGGCAACGGTGGTCAGCTCCAACGTCCTTCAAAAGGGGACAGCCACCAAATGTCAAAAGAAGATCAATGATCACCTCTGATCCGCCAGGGTAAGTCACTCTTCTCATTACTCTCAACTCACAAACGCACCACACATCCACAGGGATCTTACTCACTGCCAGTTCAAGAGACCTTACCATTCATTCTCTTCATTGTCCTCATCCCGTCTATGGGACCACTCAACACCCACACATGCCAAGCATACTTATCCTCTGGCCTGGGAGGTGTCCTGCTTACACTCTCTCCACGTGTCTTCATGCAGGTCAAGCAGGCACACAACAAAAGGGAGAGGTCACAGACTGGTGGAGGAGTCCCTGAAATCAAGGTCCTCAACAGACTTTGAAAATAGAGCCATCCAGCTGCCGGCGAGGATCTGGACCATTCCTGTGCTGACAGTGAGGTCGACAGTGCTCTACCAAGTGAGGATCCAGCAGTACAACATCCATTAGACAACCATGCCGTGAGTGATGTGTCCTGTTTCACAGGCCACTGCCATGCACTAATTATCTCTCCTTCCTTTCGCAGGCACATCTGGGAAACAGCCGACGGAGTACATGATCCAGGGCCTCCAATCAAGCCCTGAAGAAACCTCTGAAGAGGAATCTGAAGGCACTCTCCTTGAACTTGCATCATAGCGCTCACCCACACCCTCCAGCAGTGCAGAGACACACATCTCGGTGGAACCTAGATTTAGAGTAGCCCCGGGGTCACAATCTGGTGAGTACATCACACTGTCTGATCCATAGCAGACAGCGGCAGTGACTTCCCAGATTTACGGCACTTGGAGGACTGGTGTAGACCAGAAATCTGCTGAGTCCAAGTCAGACGACGAGCCACTGGACTCAGTCATAGTTCAGTTGCTGGAGCTGCAAAGGCAAGCTCGGGAACATCAGGAAAGGATGTCCACTGCACTCTTCAGATGCAAGGCACGATGGAGGAGTCCATCTGCCTTCAGTCTGAGATGATAGCACTGGCATGTCAATGCACCGAGGTCAACACTGGTAGGATGCCAGTTTGCCATGGAGACCCTGGTCCAGGACATCGGACCTGCACTGCTGCGCATAGATGGCCTCCAACACTGTGTACGCAAGAGGGGTGCTGGGCAGCTCGATTTCACTCCAACCTCCCCTTCTCCTTAAGAAGTCAGCCAGGGGCCCTTGGGCACCCATAGGGAGGAGGATCAGCAGGTGTACAACCCAGGGCCATCTGCCCAGGTGACTCAGGAGTGTCCGGCCCATTCGAATCCCCTCTTCCTGTGACCCCAGCAAATCCAGTTCCACAGGCCAAGGAGGGTACCACTGCCACACAGCAGGATCCCGAAAGCAGGCTGGGACCTTCCAGGCCTCGGCCCTCTAGAGGATGTCTGTCAAGGTCATCACAGACAGGGTGTAGCAGTCAGCAGGCTGCCTCCACCTCTGCTGTGTGTGTCAGGGGAGCACCAAGACATAGTGGCAGGGTTAGGAAAGTTAAGAAGATGTAGTTGCACAGCCTGGCATGTGTGTTAATCACTTATACATAATGTTCACTTTGTTAGTAAGCCCCCAAGACTGTCTCCTTGCCTATGGCTCCTTGTTCTGATGAGCAGTGTTCGTGTCACTCAGATGTGAAACCTTGGTTCCTGCACAAAATAGACACAGGTGTCTCAGTCCAGGGCCTCCTTCCTGTGCTTTGTGCAACCTTCCCAACACACTGATGGTGTGCCTTCACTGCCACTGGTCACAACAGTCATTGCTGCCTGAAAATGCTAGACCGACGGCACAGAGTTCAGTCATTCTCTCTGTGTGCTCTCTGCATCTTTGAAGTGCAGTTGGCGCCCCATCTCATCAGCATCTGTGTCCAGTGACAGTGTGGTCCTGAAGGGTTCAGGTCAGGCAGCATGCCATAGGATCAGGAGAAGCTAAAGTTTCTCCACTGCATCTCCATGATATGACCCAGTTCACAGAGCGTAAGCAATCTTCCATCAACCAGACAGGAGTCAGACATTCACATAAGCTATGTGAGGATCTATGAAGTGTCCCCACTGCATGTCATCATCATCTTCCTGGAATGTAGGGCCTATGAACATTCAGCGAGTGGAAGCCCTTGCAGTTGACATATTGACCACTTGTTGCCATGGAGATCTGAGCACCACATGAGTGCAGTCGATGGCACCCTGCACCTGTGGAACACTGAGATCTGGACAAATCCCAGTGCTCTTGCTTCCTGGCTTTCCTGATCCCAGGCAAAATGCACAAAGTACTGTGCCTTCGCAAACATGGCGTCTGTGACCTCATGGATGCATTTGTGTGTGGAGGCTTGTGATATCCCACAGGCGTCACTTGTGGAGCCCTGAAAAGAGCCACTGGCATAGAAATTGAGCTCTGCGGTCACTTTCATGGCCACTGGCAGTGGATGCCCTCCTTGTTCTCCTTGGCGCCAAATGCTGCAGCAGGTGGCAGGCGTGACTGATGAGTTCCCTGGACATGCACAGTCTTTGGCGACACTGGTGCTCGCTCATCTGCAGGAATGACAAGCCCGTTTATAGACCCTGGGTCTAGCTAGTTGCCAACCAGTGATGGCTAGCTGTGGCTCTTCAGCGGTGTGTGCGGGAGCCCCAGCCTCTCCTTCTTACTGAGGGTGCTGCTCCTCCCTCTGCCCAGCTAGGTGCCTCTGTCACTCTCTTCTCCTTCGTCTCTGCTCTCTGTAAGCCGTGAAGCATAGTTAGGTCAACAGGCACCATGATCCCGATGTACTCCACCTGCAGGATGAAAGAGAGAGGGTGTGGTTTAGCTTGGATGTACTAAGAACCTCTCTTGGTTAAGTCTGAAGGGCCCTTAACACATCCCAGAAAGTGCTGGCCACCACTTGGATGGCCAGAACTTAGTACGCTGCATTGCTGCTTGAAACCCCGCCCATCTCCACCCCACTCCATCCAACCGATTGGCGGTAGCTTTGCCCATTGGACTGCATGCTGTGCTCTCAGCTCAGGTGCAGGCATTCTCCTAACCCTTACTGTTAGGCTGCTCTGAAAGCTTGAACCATGGGGGAGACTGGTCTAAACCGGGATGGTGACATTGCAAGGGGCTGTAAGCACTCCCACCGTGACTGCTCCACGGCCAACTTTAGCAAGGAGATTGTACATGGTGCCTGGTCATCCTGTTATTCTGCAGATCACCAAAACGCTCATAAGTTTGCAGTCTGTGCCCAAGGGGTGAAAAGCTCTGGAGCATTTGGTGGTACTTTCAGGCCTCTGCATTGCTTGAGTGAGCAGATAAGCTAGAGGCCCGACTCCTAGCATGTCAATGTGGCTGCACCTGAACTATCTCAACTGCGGAGGATTGGTGACTTTATACAAGGTTTACCTAATGCGTAGACGCTTCCCTCCCCCTCCAACTCCGCACATGTTTGTGCGCTACCTTCAACCAGAGTGTAGCCCTTGCCCCCCGCAACTTGCCTCAATCACAGTGCACCCCTTGCCCCAGCACAGCACTGTCAGCCAACTGGGAAAATGTGACTTGCCCGTGCCCTCATCCGAATGCATGATGCCTCAATCTTGAGGCCCAACAGGCGATCCTTGCTAGTGCTGCGCAATGTTACTGTACATTCACCTCCAAGGTCCGCTCGAAGAGCAGCTCACCAGGACGCCTTATAAATGTGTTTGTGAAACATGTCAGTGTGCAATTACACCCATGTGCTGGATGATCCAGCATGGGGGGAAAGTTCCAGCAAGCAGGGCTTATAATGATATGAGGTGTATTATAATGAAGTTCCCAATGTACAGCTGTGGGAAACACGGCCCGCCATTGAGTGGTGGAGCGGACGACAGCAAACTGGTTTCACAACCTCGGGAAACCAATTTTGGCCTTCCCGCCATATTGTACGCTCACGCCCACCATGACGCCTGATGCCAACAGGCACAGAAAATTCTGGTCACTATTTTAATGAAAATTTATTCATTGTACCCTAGCCATATTCGTCACATTCAATCAACATCACAAAATTGAAAAACATATTTGTTCATTATTACATTGTTGTTTTCGGGAGCTTGCTGTGTGCAAATTGGCTGCTGTGTGTTTTCTACATTAAAACAGTGATTACACTTCAAAAATACTTAATTGGTTGTAAAGCATTTGGGATGTCCTGAGGTTATGAAAGGTGCTCTCTCTCTCTCTCTCTCTCTATATATATATATATATACATATATATATTTATATAATTTCTTTTTATGAGATGGATAAAGGATATTCACAAGCTCATCCGTAAAGTATTCTTCTACATGAAAATACTTCAAACAGTTCCCTTTAACATATAGTTGTATTTTAATCTTTGTCCGTTCACATGTGGCGAACTGTTGCATTTATTTTACATGTGATGTGTTTAGATTAGCACCCTTTAACACACCTGAACGTCAACACTGGGGAGTAGAGGAGAGCATGCTGTGCTTATGCAGGCAAACCCAACATGACCCCTCGGCTGGCTTGTGTAGAGGTGACATAAAGTCAAAGAATAGCCACAGACAATTGCAATTAGTTTTTTCAAAGTTAGAAGTTTTCATTTTAGATTATTGGGAAAAATTGCAATATTATAATAATACTGAGGGAGTGGTAGCTCCTCCTGCTCCTACAAGCAAAGCTCATGCTTGTGCATGTAGTGGTTTAGAATAGTTCATTTTTACATGTAGTGTGTTTGAATCAGTATCAACATGGATCAAAATTGACCTTGGGCTGGATTATCCTCTGTTTTAAAGACACTTTTTGGTGCAGTTGCAGTGCCAAAAGTAGAAACTTCTAGTGGAGAGTCTGAGCCCTGAAACTTTGCTGTTCCTTCATCATCATTAGTTTAAAATGCTGGAATGCACCTGCTAACAGCATTGTTGGAGGGCCTTCACCCTGTGGACTACAGAAGTACAAGAAGAACTTCTCGGGCAAACTAGGGCTGGAATCTTAAGCTCCCCCGGGGACAGGGGAGTGGAAAATTAAAATTGGACACCATGACAGTAGGCCTTTTTCAAAATTTGTATCTCAGTGTTATTACTTTAATTATCATACAATTTATAAGGCAGGATGAAACTTTAAGAATTTATAAACTAGATCTTGCATGGCAAATGAAACTTTATTCATCTTCATATATCAACCACAACTCACAGCTTTTCAACCAGCCCCCATGGTGGCGGAGGTGTCAGGTGCATGCGGGCCTCCTCCCACCACTGCTAGTGTTTACCCTTGGCGGGGGAGGCTGGTGCTGAGTGTCCAGGCTGCCAGGTGAAACATGGCAGCAACATTGCCCCGCCAGAGGGTTGTCTTCTGTTCGGACACCCTGTACCCTTGGAGGGCTCCCCGCCACCCCCAAATTTTCACAACTCCATGTTTCCCCTCCTCCTCCACCCTGTCGATCCCAGCTACCCCCCCACCCAACCCTCCCTCCCCCCACTGCCCTGCCCTGCCAGTCTGGCTCCAATGAGACCTGGCCTGGCCTCCATGGCTCCTCTTCTTCAGGACGTACTGTGTTCCCAGCAATGGCCACTGATCCAGGTCACGCTACCAGGACAAGTTAACAGCCTGCCATTTTCTCCCGGAGGTGGAACTTCCTCTCAGCTGGGGGCAGAAGGCCTCTCCCAAGCAAATTGACAGCCTGACAGCCATTAAATGGCTGCAGGGTGAGCCAGCTAAAGCGGAGGCAGGCTTGCCCCCAGCGTTTACAATGGGTGGGGACAACACTTCCCCATGTAAAATTCAGTTCTAAGGGTGGGTAAAAGAAATTAGGCTTGCCAGAGGTAGCCACATTCCACAAAAGAAAAGCTGTGAGTTGAGGTTGATAGATAAAGGTGAATAAAGTTTTATTTGCCATGCAAGATCCAGTTTGTTAATTCTCAATGTTTCTTCCAGCCTTATAAATTGTATGAGAAGTAAAACAATAACACTGTGATACAAATTTTGAAAATAAAGCACCAGAAGAAAAATATGAAAAGCAAATACAAACTTTTTGATTAAATCTGACTAAAATTTGGAAACAAACAAATATACTAAAGTCAGAGCCAAATTTCTTAATAGAGGCTACAGGCCAAATTTTCTGAGCGTGCATTAGCAGCGAGCAACGTGCTCTGCCACCAAATCACACCAGAAAATTACACTGCTTTCTTTGTGCTTTTCCCATTTGGCCAGCTGTTGAGTGAGGTTGCTCACTGCACATACATTCTTGGAAAATTTGGCTTATAACAAAAATAAAACAAGAAGTGGAGAAAATGAGCCCAGAATCAAACTAAATCTGTTTCTGCGATTAAAACCACAGTGCTTTTTATAAAGTTAAACTATAATTATTGAGGGTGTGGCTGGATTTAGTGCCCTAACTTTCCACAGGCAGTAATTTCAACTGTTCTTTACTGATAACTGCAACCTTCTTGTAAGAGTAGTAATCCTGAGTAATTACCATAGGAAATGTGCCTACAGGACATATACACCTGAAGTCAATATTTTAGCCTGTTGTGGTGTGTTTAGAACAGTGTCTTTATATGAATTCTCTAAATACTCTTGGGACAGGATTTTGAAGTTATTGGGCAGGTGCGGTGGGCAGGCCTGGGAGCGGCCAGGAAACGGTCCGCCATCCGGGATCGGCCCCCGACCTCGATTTCACACTGGTGGGACAAATAAGGCCCTCCCAGCGTGAAACGCAGCTCCGCACTGGTCAGGAAGGGCCGAGTGGGGGCCTGTCAGCTGCCAGGTCCAATGGCGACCCAGTGGCCGGTTTAAAAATGGCCGAGGCAGCCCTTGGAAGCCTGCCACAAAGGATATCACCTCTGCATTCCCAAACCGAAGTTATGGAGCTGAGTGCAGCTGGAGATGCCAGGCGGGAGGGCAGGTTGGGTGGGCATTCAGCCCCCCACTTTTCTGAATAGTGCCTCGCTGTCCTCCTGGAGGAGGTGGCTGCCAGGAGGGATGCCCTTGTCCTCACAGATGGGAGGAGGAGGTCAACACACCTCACAAAAAGGGCATGGGAGGAGCTGGCAGCACAGGTCAGCAGCCATGACATGGTGCGGCACACATGGGTGCAGTGCCGGAAGCGGTTCAATGACCTGCTGTGCTCAGGAAGGGTGAGTACTGTGTTGGCATGGGTCAGTGTGCAGAGTGTTAAGGTGTTGCCATCCCCCCGTGGAGCTCAGGGGTGCTAGAGTCTGAGTGCCAATTGTCAATGACGCCGGAACTGGCCAAGAGGGTGAGCTCTGGCTGCTTGGACTGAGTGCTTTGTGGCTCGAGGACCAAGACTCAGATGTGCCCTGCAAGGTGTTCCTCAGCTGAGGTTGGCCAGGCTGCAATGGCGCTGCAGGTAGAGAGTGGACTAATCAATGCTCCTCTATCCTTTCAGGAGAAAACAAGCCATAACCAAGCAGGGAGCGTACAGACTGGTGGAGGGCCGCCCAACCTCCTGTTGCTCAGCAGGTTCGAGCAAGATGCCCTGGAGCTCAAGAGTCGCTACGCTCCCCGTGCAACCGGGCATGGAGAGGTGGGGGTGCCAGACAAAGGTGAGAGTACAGCGCACAGAGGTGAGACTTCCGGATTGTGCAACCATTCTTTCTATCTCTTCACTGATGTGAGCTTTGAACCTGGATTCCCCATTGATCATTGAAAGACGATGGCACCATGATGCAGATCTCCATTGTCTCACCAGGTGCCTGGCATGCACAGTGACAGTGTGATGACTTTAACTAATGACATGTCCTTGTTCTCCCTTAGATTCGCCAGCAAACGTTCACTCTGCGGACCCCAAAGGGCCACCCCCGATGCCGGAGGACCAAGCTTCAGTTGCACGTGCGTCACATCCGCTCTCTGAAGCAGGCAACAGCGCAGATACCAGCACCTTGGTGAGCATTAGATCGATGACTAGTATCTTGGTGCACATTGGTGAGGGTACTTCACACTCGGTTGAGGTGCAGGCGAAGGCAGAGAGTGCCCAGGGCACCGGAGGTCAGAGGACTGTTGGAGACCAGAATGATGCTCAGTCGAAGGCAGATGATGAGCCCCTGGAGTCATCCATTAGGTGGCAGATTCTGGATGTCCAGCGAGATGTGCAGGTGAATCTGACAGAGATCCATGAGGATGCCATGGAGGTTATGGAGGAGTTGATGTGGAGCATGAGCGCTGCGTTGACCATCATGGCCGAGTGCACTGCCTCCTCCATTGAGAAAGTGGCCACTCTCACAGAGAGGCAGCTCCAGGGACAGAATGAGGGGTTCTTGGGGTTGCGCTCGGACCTGCAAGCCCTCACACAGGCAATGACCTCAGGTGGTCAGTGCCAGTGCGGGGGATGGATGAGGCATCCAGTATCCCAGCTAGGTGCCTGTCCATCAATGGTGAGCAGGGAGGTCCAGAGCGACCTCACATTGGCGCACAAGCTACCTGTCTTCTCTGCAGGCCCCTTTCAGGATGCTCTGGATGATAGCAGCAGCTCCTCCACCCCTTCGCCAGTGACCATCGCATCTGAAGAGGCTGAGATGACTGGGGAGATGCCAGCCATGGAACTGGCCGCTCCCTCCCAGGCGGGGCCAGCACAGGCCCCACTGGCCAGAGGATGACCGCCAAGGTCATCAAGGCCAACAAGACAGCAGAGTCAGCAGTCTGTCTCCAATGCTGGTGCCAGTGAGGGGGGACACCAAGACGTAGCACTCGCAAGCATATGTTAAAGGCAGCATGAGCACAAGAGGGACAGGTCACGGATGATTTATGTTCATTCGTGTTTGCTTTATCTATACTGGTCTGGGAATGGAGACAGTGACAAACTATTATGTAGATAGTTTGCAATTGTCAAAATGAGATAAATTTTGTTTCTGTTGTTATAGCCTAAATATGCTTCACATTTTTATTTTATTGCTGCAGGCTACGCCAGTATGTAATGCTGGATGTAAGTAGCTTTGAACTTTATCGCACAGGCACTGAGCGTTCTTTGGGTTCAAATGAAAGGGTCCTTTCAGACATCTGGAATGGAGGAGGCAGCCCTGGCATGTGGTTGAAGCTGATCTTTGGTAGCTTAGTGAAAGCAGCATTGGATCAAGGCGTCCTTGCCTCCCCAGAGGTTACCGAGGTCTGCCTCTATGCCCTCAGCGTTCTCTTCAACTTGCTTCTCTTCTGACTCACTACTGGATTCATCCTCTGTGGCCTGTGGAGCTGGATCAAGATCCTCTTCCTCCAGTGGGTCCCCCCTTGCCAGTACCATATTGTGGAGAGAGCAGCATGCAACCGCTGTCAGTGACACCCACCCTGGGGGGTTTTGTAGAGGACCCCTGAACGGTCTAGGCATCTCTACCACCACCCTTGTGGAGACATGACTCATATTGTAATGTTTCTCTGCCTCTGTTCTTGGGTGGCAGAGAGGCGTCATGAGCCACCTCTTCAATGGATAGCCCTTGTCACCCAGCAGCTGTCCATCCAGCCGGGCTGGAGCACTGAAGAGCCTCAATACCTGGGAGTGTCTGAGGATGTAAGCATCATGGGAGCTGCCTGGGTACCTTGCACAGACTTGTAGAATCAGCATCCTGTGATCACACACTATCTGCACGCTCATGGAGTGGAATCCCTTCCTGTTGACGAAGGCACCTGGCTGTCCCACTGGCACCTTGATGGCCACATGTGTGCAGTCGATGGCACCCTGGATGCGGGGGATCCCAGCAATCGCTGCAAAGCCTCTGGCTCACTCAGCCTGGCTGGCCTCGTCTGTACAGTAAAGAATAAAGGTCAGTATTCGCCTGAACAGAGCTTCTGTCACCAGCTTGACGCAATTGTGGCCACACAGATCCCCCACTGACCCCTGGAAAGAGCTGGAGGCATAGAAGTTGAGGGTCACTGTAACCTTCAGAGCCACTGGCATGATGCGTCCGCCCACACAGTCGGTTGTGATCTCAGGCCCAATCATCTGACAAATGCAGGTCACAGTCTTCCTTGAGAGGCAGAGCCTCCTTCAGCACCTCAGACAAGTTGAGGTAGCTGCATCGCCGCCTCTATACCCTGGCAGCATGATAGTGGCATCTTCTGTGGCCCCTTCCGCCTTGGACTGCCAGCTGGCCCTGCGCCCCTTGTGCCTGCGCCTCTCTCCCAGCGGTCACACACTTGGAAGCTGCATAGGGGCACCTGGCCTCCTCTCCCTCTGCCCCTCTCTTCATCCTCAGAGGACGTGCCACCAGCGGAGATCACAATCCTTATTACCAAGGTAACGGAAGGCTGACTGATACCTGGACGGATCCACATGGTCTGAGTCCTCCGGGGTCCTTGGAGATACCAAGGAGACCTGAAATGAAGACTGGAAATGCTAAGAATGAAGCACCGAACAGAGGGGAAGCTGCCAAGTACCAATAAGTCACCAGCAACAAACTATATACCAAATTCCTCACTACTCACATTCGCAATGCTGCTGACCCCTTTTATCCCACCTTGTTTGAGGTTTTTGAAAATGTCGGCTGGCCGCCTGCACATTTTACCCATACACCGAGTGTGAAATTGCACGGGCAACCAAAAATCACCGTCAATTGGATTGTTAATGGCCTTAACTGGCTTGTTAATTAATGGCAGGCGCGGCTCCGGCACCCGCTCACACCCACCAACCGAAATATCACGTGAGTGCCCGACAACGTTGGATACTCACCTGATGTCATCATGCACTATTTTATGCCCAATCGGGTCGGGCGCGCCTGCCCACGGGATGCCCTTGATGTGTAAATGCACTAATCATGTGGTGTGTTCGGAACACTGCCTTTCACATATAGTGTGTTCAAAAGAGTTATTTGATGCTATGCTTCTTTACCTGCACTGTGTTATTTGTAAAAGGAGGCTAATGTAAATATCAAGTGAGAAAAAAATCTGTCCTTAAGGAAGAAGGACTTGCGTTCATGTAATGTATTAGCTCAGCTCTCACAGACATCTCAATGAGCACTGTGTACAAATCATTACTTGCAGAATCACTGGCAAAGGCAACATGTTTGTCACAGCAAAATCCCACCATTCAGCAATGAAATAAATGACTATTAAATCTGTTTTTGGACCTTTTTTTTACATTAATGCATGTTGCTGTTGTTTTGGTGGCATGGGATTTTGTATAGGAACTTGGAAGAATTCCTTGACCAGGTCTTCCACCGGGCAATTCCCCTGCTCCCTGGGGCCCTTGCGAATGTCTCTGACTCTGAGCTAGAGCCAAAGACTGCAGACTGCTCTGTGGGAATAGTTACCCAGGAGGAGGTGGAGGAAGCTCCACAAATATCCTCATCTTCAACGATGGGGGAGCCCAGCGCACCAGTGCAAAAGGTAAGGCTGAAGCATTTGCAACAATCTTCAGCCAGAAGTGCGAAGTGGATGGTTCATCTTGTCCTCTTCTGGAGGTCCCCAGCATCACAGATGCCAGCCTTCAGCCAATTCGATCCACTCAAAATGGCAGGGGACACTGAATATTGCAAAGGCTATGGGCACTGGCAATATCCCGACAAAAGACTTGTGCTCCAGAACTTGCTGTTCCCCTAGCCAAGCTGTTCCAGTACAGCTGGAACACTGGCTTCTGCCCGGCAATGTGGAAAATTGCCCAGGTATGTCATGTACACAGAAAGCAGGACAAATCCAACCTGACCAATTACCACCACATCAGTCTATTCTCCATCATCAGTAAAATGATGGAAGGGGTCATTAACAGTGCTATCAAGTGACACTTGCTTAGCAATAACCTGCCCACTGATGCTCATTTTGGATTCTGCTAGGAATCTCAGATCCTGACCTCATTACAGCCTTGGTTCAAACATGGACAAAAGAGCTGAACTCCAGAGGTGAGTTGAGAATGACTGTCCTTGACATCAAGGCAGCATTTGAACGAGTATGGCATCAAGGAGCCCTAGCAAAACTGGAGTCAGTGGGAACCCGGAAGAAAACTCTCCACTGGTTGGAATCATACCTAGCACAAAGGAAGATGGTTGTGGTTGGATGTCAATCATCTCAGTTCCAAAACATCACTGCAGGAGTTCCTCAGGGTAGTGTCCAAGGCCCAACCATCTTCAGCTGCTTCAACAATGACATTCCTTCCATGATAAGGTTAGAAGTGGGGATGTTCGTTGATGATTGCACAATGATCAGCACCATTTGTGTCTCCTCAAATACTGATGCAGTCCATGTCCAAATCAAGCAGCCCACTTGATTGTCACCCCATGCACAAACATTAACTCCCTTCACCACCAACACATAGCGGCAGCAATGTGTACCATCTACAAGATGCAATGCAAGAACTCACCAAGGTTCCTCAGACAGCACCTTCCAAACCCATGATCACTACCATTTAGAAGGACAAGGACAGCATATAGGTGGGAACACCACCACCTGTAAGTTCCAATTCAAGTCACTCACCATCCTGACTTGGAAATTTATCACAGCTCCTTCACTGTCACTGGGTCAAAATCCTGGAGCTACCTCCCTAAAAGCACTATGAGTGTACCTACAGCACATGAGCTGCCGTGGTTCAAGAAGGTAGCTCACCACCCCCTTCTCAACAGCAATTAGGGATGGGCAATAAATGCTGGCCTAGCCAGTGATGCCCACATCCCATGAATGAATAAAAAAAATGCTAGACATAAAAATCCCAGACCAACTCCTGAGTAACTACAGACCTGTCTCCCCCCCAGCCCACCCCACCCCGCCCGCCCCACCCGCCCCACCCCCCCACTGAATCACTCACAATGACATCCCCAACTCTCTTCTCAAACCCCCAAAATAACCCCAGACCCAACCTGACTACTCGAACCATTCGACTACCCCCCAACCAGACCTGACTGCCCCCCACCACCCGACTACCCCTTGCCCAACCTTACTAGCCCCAACCTGACTACCCCTCCCTACCTGACCCAACTAGCCACAACCCACCTACCAGCTCACCCACTTGCCATCCTACCCACCTGCCACCCTACCCACTTGTCACCCCACCCACCTGCCACCCTAACCATTTGCCATGTTACACATCTGCTACCCTACCCTCCCACCACCTCATCCACCTGCCACCCTACCCACCTGCCACCTCATTCACTTGCCATCCTACCCACTTACCACTCTACCCATTTACTCATTCATCCACTCACCCTTTCAGTAATATTCATCCATTCTCCCATTCACTAACATTCCCACTAGACCTTTAAACTTACCATACCGCAGCTAGTGCTGTAAAATGGAGGCATGTCCCATCTTCCCCCCTGACACTATAGCGCTGCGATGGAGCTCCCTGATGGATGCTGCACTCGGCATTTCTAGAAAAGCTGGGCTCTGGAGACCTGGCAAGAAATGTAGAGCAGTGTCTAGATGTGGAAAAGTTCGAGCAGAGCTGCAATTCGATGATGATTGCCACTTCAGGGAAGATCTGGGCCCTTGTTTCTCTTCAAGTAGTGTGCATTTTAACACAACCTCCAACTGAAGATTCTCAAAACTGAGCTTAATATCACACTGAAGTATCAACCTAGATAATGTGCTCAGGTTCTGAAATGAGGCTTGAAACCACAACCCTCTGACTTGGAGGTAAGAATACTACCAACTGAGGCAAGCTAATATGGTTTCAATATTTGCTTCCTAAAGATCCATGTTGTGAACATGGTGCATGGTAAATGATGCTGCTTTAAACATTAGTGTGTTCTAATCTCACTGCTGTAAGTGGTACCATTGTAAGTACTATTTGTGAATGTGTACAGACCAAAACATTTCTTCTTTCTTCCAGATTTCATGATATAAAGAAAAGTGTCTGTAGTGTCTCTCATGATGGATAGAGTTCCAGCAAAACATGTTTTTCCAAATCCTGTTAAAACATCCAAAACAGTTTTCAGATAGCTTTGACTCTATTTCATGTGTTTTAGTGTAAAACGTACTCAGTATTTAACATGCAATGAATTGATCTTTCTCAGCAGCCAAATTATTGGTTCTTCAAACAATCTAGACCCCAAAACATTATTCTCGCATTCCTATGTGGAATTTACTAAAACACATAAATGTAAATGCAGCAGCATCCCTTTGGCTCTCTGCAGTTGAATGGAGCTGGGATTAATTAATGAAAGGGGAGCTACAGCATCACAAAACTTAACTGAACAGTTCCAGAGACCAGATGCTGCCCAAACAAGCCTCACATATAGCTAGTAACTCAGTGGCAAATATGGGGCTGAATTGTCAGTTGTGGGAGAGGGGACAGCAGGGGTGCATGCATGTATTGAAAATTGAGTTCCTGGAGGGTGTCACTGGATCATGACACTCTGGAATGTGCACAATTTCAAAGCAAGGGCAGTCAGGGGGCAACCAGGAACCCACTCACCTTCTATTAAGGGCCCACTAAGCTCCTTGAGGAGTTTGTAAGCAGGCCAGGGAGAGCCAGAGGTGATTTTCAAATCGAAAATCACCAAACCCAAATAATCTAGTGCACGTTAGTGCCCAGCTGTCAGGTTCAATGCTCAGAATGGCAAAGTTTCTTTTTAAACTGGAAAAATGTTTGTCACCAGGGTTTAGCTAAGAGATCAGGTGCAGTCCTTTTTGACTGGCCATTTGATCAATTCTCTGAGTGTTGAGGCTTCTAACTCTCTGAATCCCTGGCTTCTCTCTTGTGCAAGGCAGCGACAGACCTAGTCATGGCTATCATCTACCATTGACCCTCTTGCTCCAAAAGACACCTCCTCCCTCCTCACAGAACTTTGCACAACTAATTGGGTCCTGAGCTTACCTCTGGCCTAATTAGGGCGTTAATATTTGAAGATTGTGCTGCATGAATGATACAGATGATGTGCGGTGTCAAGACCTGGAAACTATCCAGGTGTCAGCTTCTTGACCCCAATTTGAAAATCTAGCCCACAATCCTTCAATGCCAAATCCCCATCCAATCAACCTATATCTCCAAATCTGTCACAGTAATCAAAGGTGATGATGGAAACTCCATTGCTTTAATGGATGAGTTTTCAGCAAGGCAATCAGTTATTAGGTTGATGTTGTCCAATATATGACATTAAACCAAACCTTGGTTTACATATCCAATTGTAGATATTACATTTAAGTCACTGAGATCCACAATGTATGTAACTGCAAATAGCTGGAAACTTAAACCATTCATAAAAGTTTTAGGGGGAGAAGATGACAAGAATATAAATCAAGTGATTTTATATTTTTAAGTTGGACTTCAAAAGTGGGAACATCGATGTGCTGACTTCAAACAACGGCCTGGTCAGTTCTAACATTTTCGGGTCAAATTGAAATTCACTATCATTCATTGACTTGCTTCACCTAAAATGCTGTCAGTCCAATCACACCTGGGTGACAGCAACATAAATTAAACAAGGATATTACTTTTTGAAATAGAATAATGTAAAATTTAATTCATAACCTTGGATTTAATTTACTAATGAAGGAATTATGCAGGATTGAAACTTTTTTTTAAATAAATCATTATGTACAGGATATTTACTGCTAGTCCATCAGTGGCTTCATCTTTATCTTTCTTGGTAAAATTCAGGAAATTTTAAATCGTGGAGTGATATATATATCTCCTAACATATAAGTTAAATGGGTAAACTAAGTATACTTAGCATAACCACTGTCTCCAATAGTCAATTCATTATAAATTTTCCAAGGAAAATGTGGGAGATCTTTATGAAATGATTTATCTCGATGCTTAATCAGCTGCTCTTCAACTCCCACAGCTGAATCTTGTTTCTTGTTATATAAATACAGCTTGACGCTCACATCCAAAATCTGAATAAAATGATGGCACTGTTTGTAAAGCATAACTGCTATAGATATCTCCTGCCCTCTGGAGGCAGGAAAGATGAAAATGTCAAAGAAATTTCCAGTATGTCACAATCGTATGCATAGAAATCATCAGTTAGTACATCACTCAATCATAAGATTTTTATAGATGAATAAGACCACTTGACTTATCTTAATTCATTCATTCAGGAGGACACTAAGGTATAGGTCACCAGGCATTCAATTGATTTTTAAATGATTTCAGAGTTTGTTCCGCCTCTTAAAAAAAAAGGAATGCATTTACATAGCATTTTTCAAGAACACTGGACATTTCAAAGCGCTTACAGCCAATTAAGTACTTTTGAAATGTAATTACTGGTGTAATGTATGAAACATGGCAGCCAATTTGTGCACAGCAAGCTCCCACAAACAGTGATTTATTAATGACCAGGCAATCTGTTTTTTGTAATGTTCATTGAGGACAAATATAGAATCAATGGTTCCTTCCAGGTGGGAGCAGGCAATATTAGGAACATCTCGTAGTTTGCTGTGCAGATATGCACAGGGAGGTTACTAAGGTACTATCCTGAGAAGGAGCAGGATGAAAGGCCATTTTGATTTGCCAGGATAGCAGACATTCCTCTTGCATCAGCTGGTTCTGTGGGCCCCCATGTCATTATATTTTGAAACAAGCACCCACAAGGGCTACCACTCTCTGAAGGAACATCTTGATGTTTGCCTGCTATCCTGGCAGCTCCTGGGATGCATTTACCCAGTGCCAGTCCACAAAACTACTGTCTTCAGACCACCAAGACCCACTGGAGGATGGCTGCCAATTTACACATGTGGCTTTCTGCCATTCCACTAAGGCCAGAAGGTCTCTAATAAGAGTCATGGAGTAACCAAAACACCCTGGAGCAAGCCATTAACCTCCTTGAGCAAAGGTTTCAATGCCTAGATCACTCAGGGGACTTCTATTGTACACATCTGAGAGGTTGCCCAAGTTTGTGACAGTGTGCTGCATGCTCCACAACCTAGCCACTCTGAGGGCCAGTCACTTCGTCCTGTGATTCAGATGCCACCTCAGGAGCGGGAGAAGGAGGAGTGGGAGGTACATTTACCATGTGCAATGGATGCAGCCAAAGGGCCCATACTGTAGAACTTTGTTTCAGTTAATTGTAAGAAAATTCCATCCCAATATGGATCCTCCATCCCCCAACTAAGGCTCCTTGGCCAACATGAGTCAATAAAGGCTATTAGCAAAAACTTTGACTCAACAACTTTATCCATCAACAACAATAATACAGAAATAAAAAATCGAATTACTCTTGTGCATCCCCTTAGTACCTGTCTTGCGGATGCTGCTGCTTGTCCCTACTGTTTCCATGCAGTGCCATCTCAATGGCTGCAGTATGGCTGGTGAAAGGCGGCTAGGTTGGTGTGGGGGGTGGGAGTGGGGGGGGGGGCGGCATAAAATCCAGCCCTGCGTGTCAGGGTGCTGTGTGATGTGCCTCCCATAGCTGAATAGTTGTGAGTTTGCAGAGGTAATAGAAGTGTGTGGCTGGTATGCTCTGGGGATGTGGATTTAAATCCCAAAATGTCAGCAGTTAGAGAAAGTTGGAAATGGAGCCATAATTGGAGGGGACAAGCATATCAAGAATGGGCTTTTTGAGGTGTCAGAATGTTGATGGTAATTTTGAAAGCCTTCGTTGGCAATTAAATTGACTGGGAAAAGTGATGAGCGATCAGGGAGAGAATAGAAGGAACTGAGGGGAGAGGAAAGAGGTGAGATTGATCAGGACAGAGGAGAATATGATAGAGAACCTGCACATTGATAGGGATGGGAGATAGGTTGAGGTTAAAAGGGCATTTGAGTCCTATGCATTGAGTAGGGCCCTAATTTGCATGAATGTGACTCTCCCCTGTGATTTAGATGGCTACCTCAACTTTCACCAAAAATAATAGTGTTAAAATCGTCACACTCGGGAGAATATTGCGCTCGTCGGGCGGGCACGTGCCCGACTCGAACGAGCGTAAAATGATATGTGATGATGTCAGGCGAGTGTCCTGACTTCATCATGCACTCGCGTGATAATTTGGCCGGCGGGCGCGCGCGGGAGTCAGCAGCACGCCAGCCGACAATTAACAGGCCTATTAAGGCTATTAAAGTTCTAATTAAATGAAATTTTTCGTTGCCCATCCAACCTTACAGGATGAGGTTTCGATCAGTGATTTAAAACAAAATAAAAAATTTCCAAGCTAATTTGCTCATGTGACTGCATTGTGTTGGCCTAGATTATATTCTCAAGCATCTGAAGTGGCACTTAAACCCACAACCTTCTGATTCAGAAGCAAGAGGGCTACCATTGAGCCATGGCTTACAGAATGGAAAGAAACATCCTTGTCACTAAATTAGTTATCAACAATCACTGTAATTTTTCAAATGTTTTACTCCAGCTGTAATACTTATTGGGCCAGGTTTTGCTGGAGTATCTTTCAGCATGCCCTGTTAATTAGACTTGCTTGAGCAGGTTTAGGTTTTAAAAATATTTTTAAAAACCCACAAAATTGCTGGAGGTCAGAGCTGCCAATGGCTTAGCAAGGGCAATAGGACAGATGTGATCTTGGTGAACAGCAGAATCACAGAATCTTTACAGTGCAGAAGGAGGCCACTTGGCCCATTGAGTCTGCACTGGCTCTCTGAAAGACCATTCCACCTAGACCCACTCCCCTGCCTTATCCCTGTAATCTTGCACATTATTTCTTTTCAGGTAGCAATCCAATTCCCTTTTAAATACCTCACTTGAACTTGCCTCCATCACTCTTTCAGGAAGATCATTCCAGGTTCCAACCACCCTCTGAGTGAGAAAGTTTTTCCTCACATCACATTTACTCCTTTCGCCAATTATTTTGAATCTGTGCTATCTAGTTCTTGATCTTCTCTTGAGTGGGACAGTTTCTCACTATTTACCCTGCCCATACCCCTCAGGATCTTGAATACCCCCATCAAATCTTCTCTCAGCCTTCTTTTCTCCAAGGATAGGAGTCCCAACCTCTCCAATCTATCCTCAAAGCTACAGTTCTTTATCCATAAGACCATAAGACATAGGAGCAAAAATTAGGCCATTCGGCCCATCGAGTCTGCTCTGCCATTCAATCATGGCTGATAAGTTTCTCAACCCCATTCTCCCACCTTCTCCCTGTAACCTTTGTTCTCCTTACCAATCAAGAACCTATCTATCTCGGTCTTAAATACACTCAATGACCTGGCCTCCACAGCCTTCCGTGGCAATGAGTTCCGTAGATTCACCACTCTCTGGCTAAAGAAGTTTCTCCTCATCTCTGTTCTAAAAGGTCTTCCCTTTAATCTGAGGCTGTGCCCTCGGGTCCTAGTCTCTACTACTAATGGAAATATCTTCCCCACGTCCACTCTATCCAGGCCTTTCAGTATTCTGTAAGTTTCAATCAGATCCCCCCTCATCCTTCTAAACTCCATCGAGTGCTCCAACTGGACTTGCCAACCAATCAGCACTCTTTTCTCATAAGTATAAATTTGCTGTTTTCCCTTACATTGTATTCTTGTGAATTGTCCTGATGAGTGCAAGATGAAAAGCTTTGACAAAATGTCTCTTTTTGCCAGCAATACTCAAGTTCTGTACTACTAAATGACTAAAATCAATTATATTACAATGCACCGTGTGCGCCATGGTATCATGTTCCTTCCAAATGTTATTCATTTATGGGATGTGGGTGTCGCTGGCTAGGCCAGCATTTATTGCCCATTCCTAAATGTCCTTGAGAAATGGTGGTGAGCTGCCTTCTTGAACCGCTGCAGTCCATTGGTGTTGGTACACCTACAGTGTTGTTAGGAAGGGAGTTCCAGGATTTTTACCCAGCAACATTGAAGGAACTGTGATATATTTCCAAGTTAAGATGGTGAGTGGCTTGGAAAGGAACTTCCTGGTGGTGGTGTTCCCATCTAGCTGCTGCCCTTTTCCTTCTAGGTGGTAGTGGTTGTGAGGTTGGAAGGTACTGTCTAAGCAGCCTTGGTGAGTTCCTGCATTGCATCTTATTGATGGGGCACACAGCTGCCACTGAGTGTTGGTGGTGGAGGGAGTGAATGTTTGTGGATGTGGTGCCAATCAAGCAGACTGCTTTGTCCTGAATGGTGTCAAGCTTCTGGAGATATGTTGGAGCTGCACTCATCCAGGCAAGTGGAAATTATTCCATCATACTCCTGACTCGTGCCTTGTAGATGGTGGGCAGGCTTTGGGGAGTCAGGAGGTGAGTTACTTGCCACAGGATTCCTAGCCTCTGACCTGCTCTTATAGAGTCATAGAATCATAAAGTCATAGAGGTTTACAGCACAGAAAAAGGCCCTTTGGCCCATTGAGTCTGTGCCGGTCAAACAAGTACCTAACTATTCTGATCCCATTTTCCGACAGTAGGCCGATAGCCTTGTGTGTCATGGCATCGCAAGTGCACATCCAAATACTTCTTAAATGTTATGAGAGTTTCTGCTTCTACCACCTATTCAGGCAGTGAGTTCCAGGTTCCCATCACCCTCTGGGTGAAAAGATTCTTCCTCACATCCCCTCTAAACCTCCTGCCCCTTACCTTAGATCTATGCCTCCTGGTTATTGATCCATCCACCAAGGGGGAAAGTTCCTTCCTGTCTACCCTATCTATGCCCCTCATAATTTTATACACCTCAATCATGTCCCCCCTCAATTTCCTCTGCTCCAAGGGAAATAACCCCAGTCTATCCAATCTCTCCTCATAACTAAAACTCTCCAGCCCAGGCAACATCCTGGTAAATCTCCTCTGCACCCTCTTTAGTGCAATCACATCCTTCCTATTTTGCGGATTATAGGCAGGCAATACTCTAGCTGTGGCCTAACCAGCATTTTATACAGTTCCAGTATAACCTCCCTGCTCTTATACTCTATGCCTCAGCTAATAAAGGCAAGTATCCCATATGCCTTCTTAACCACCTTATCTACCTGTCCCACTACCTTAAGGGACCAGTGGACATGCACACCAAAGTCCCTCCGATCCTCGGTACTTCCCAGGATCCTACCATTCATCATGTATTCCTGTGCCTTGTTTGTCCTGCCCAAGTGCATCACCTCACACTTATGCGGATTAAATTCCATTTGCCACTGATCAGCCCATCTGACCAACCCGTCTACATCCTCTGTCTATATGCTCTTGTAGCCATAGTATTTATATGGCTAGTCCAGTTAAGTTTCTGTTTAATGGTAACCCCCAGGATGTTGATAGTGGGGGATTCAGTGTTGGTTATGCCATTGAATGTCAAGGAGCAATGGTTAGATTCTCTCTTGTTGGAGATGGTCATTGCCTGGCACTTATGTGGTGTGAATGTTACTTGCCATTTGTCAGCCCAAACCTGGACATTGTCTAGGTCTTGCTGCATTTGGACATGGACTGCTTCAGTATCTGAGGAGTTGCAAATGGTGTTGAATATTGTGCAATCATCAGCGAACATCCTCACTTCTGACCTTATCATAGAAGGAAGGTCATTGATGAAGCAGCTGAAGATGTTTGGGTCTAGGACGCTATCCTGAGGAACTCCTGCAGTGATGTCCTGGAACTGAGTTGATTGACCTCTAACAACCACAACCATCTTCCTTTGTACTAGGTATGACTTCAACCAGTGGAGAGTTTTCCCCCTGATTCCCATTGGCTCCAGTTTTGCTAGGGTGCCTTGATGCCACACTCAGTCAAATGCTGCCTTGATATCAAGGGCAGTCACTCTCACCTCCCCTCTGGAGTTCAGCTCTTGATGCTGAGTGGCCCTGGCGGAACCCAATCTGAGCATCAGTGAACAGGTTATTGCTAAGCAAGTGCCACTTGATAGCATTTTTGATGACCCATTCCAACACTTTACTGATGATGGAGAGTAGACTGATGGGGTGGTAATTGTCTGGGTTTGATTTGTCCTTTTTGTGTGTACAGGACATACCTGGGCGATTTTCCACATAGCCAGGTAGATGCCAGTGTTGTAGCTGTACTGGAACAGCTTGGCTAGGGGCATGGCAAGTTCTGGAGTACAAGTCTTCAGTACTATTGCTGGAATATTGTCAGGGCCCATTGCCTTTGGAGTATCCAGTGCCTTCAGCCATTTCTTGATATCACATGGGGTGAATTGAATTGGCTGAAAACTGGCATCTGTAATGCTGGAGACCCCTGGAGGAGGCCGAGATTGATCATCTACTCTTCACTTCTTATATTTATCTGGTTACTGCAGGTATTGGCAGCAGGAAGAAAACAATACAGGCTCTTTGGAAGAAAATTTGGAACTTCATTGTAATAAAATACAGGCTGTTCTATGTATGTCAGCAACACTTGTTATAAATTACCTGCTGAAGTACATACATGGCCATGACCTTAGAGCGATGAGTGATCAGAAGAGTAAACTAAATAGAGTATACTTAACAAGAAATAACTCAGCTGTCTGATTGGAATGTGATCCACTGAAATACTGCCCAGGAATATTGGAACCTTTTTGCAAACTAAGTCCTTGGGCTTTATTTTAAGTTCCTGATGTGCTGGAAACCATGGGGGCTTGGTAACCTGTAGGACACTGAAAGTAAGTTCAGCGCACTTGTCAGTGGTTTTTTTTAACCCAGCCATTGAGTTACCATATTATTTCTGTGTTTTCCAGCCAATTTGCTTGAGTGGGTGTGATTACAACGCACATGAGTTGATTTTAACTTCAGTATTTAAAGGAATATTGCAAACGTGAAATTTGGTAGAGTCTGGAGTGGAGAGAAACATGGGCCTGAATTTTACCTTTGTGCAATCGGCGGGCCTGGGAGAGGTCAGGAAATGGGACCCTACCGCGATTTCACGCTGGCTGACCAATTAACATGTGCTGAAAAGCTCAGCACTGCTGGGAGGGGGGGTGGCGAAAAGAGGGTGGGCGATGACACTTCCACGGGCACGGGTGAGCGCTGTGAGAAAGCTCCCTGAAGACAGGCAGCTGAAGACCTGAAAACGCTGCGAATAAATGTCCATGCATCATAATCAATCACCTGAAAATATAGCTGATAAAATTGCTGTCCACAAATATTTATTTTTATTTTATTTCATAATGGAAACCCTGCCCTTGGATGAGGTTTAACGAAAAACGCAAAGACTGCCTGGCCAATTCGCCCTTCTGCCAAGCATAAGGTTGGACGGGCCATGAAAAATCAGAGACAATGGCGTCGTTAATGAGCTTAATTGCTCTCTTAATTGTCTACGGGCGCGCTTCCGTCTTTTGCCCGCGCCCACCGAGTGAAATATCACGTCAATGCAGAGAAGGTGGTGTTGAACATCAGTGGAGCTTCAGTGTGCATTGGGCTTCAGAGATGGAGTCCTCTGAGCTGCCTGGTGAGAGAATTAAATAGCAGACAGCCACATAGCATACAACCCTCACTCATATTGACTCATACTGACTTGATGTCAGCAATGAGTGAAATATGATCATGTGCACAATGATCAATTAAAACATTTTTAATTTGACAGTTCTAACTCATGTTCTTAATCACCCATAGGGCCTTCAATGCAGAGGATGTGGTGCAGGAGGACAATGATGAGTCCCCAAAGGAAGCCACTCCCTCCGAGGATGAACCAGAGGATCATGCAGACAATACATCAGCTCAGAAACTCACATTTCCTCAGGACCAGTGAGGAAGAGGGTTGGATTTTCACCTGGTGACTTATACATTACAAGCGAGCAGGAACAGATGGTGGATGAGGGACAGCACTGGAGGGTATCCGTTGGAGGGCGCAGGGTGCCTAAGCTCTGCTTAGCTAGACTCCAAAACCCAGAAAACACCAATGAAGAGATCTGAGTAATCTGAGAGAAGGATTTGGAGCACCCTACCTCTATTTCTGCTGAAGCCACTTGATTGCACCAAGTAGAAGTCCTGGGAAAAGAAAGGGTAAAGGTTTGTGGTTGCAGAAGGATTTGCACATCGATGTGTTACACAATGTTAGAATATTACATTTCTGTTTTAATTTTTGAGCCATGTAGATATTATTAATTTTGACCAATTTTCCATGTTGCCCACTTTTGGAAAAAAAGGCCAAAATTTTGCTCCTGGCAAGTGTCCTTTTCACTTGTGATGAATGGCCAGCATACATGCTACCCAACTCCATTCTCATACAATACTATGAACACTTCACTGCACTGGATGATTTACTCATCTATAATGAGAGCGTT